>NC_067128.1:1298009-1898009 GCF_021347895.1 Acanthochromis polyacanthus | reverse complement strand
TTGCATATTTCTGTGACATTTTTTGTATCTTTTTTGAGCATTTTTTGCATCTTTTCGTGACATTTTTGCAACTTTCCTGTCATTCCTTTATCTTTTTGTGACATTTTTGTAACCTTTTAGGTCATTTTTATTTTTTAGTGTCATTTTTGCATCTTTTCGTGAGATTTTTGCAACTTTCCTGTCATTTCTTTATCTTTTTGTGACATTTTTGCCTCTTCTAGTGTTGTTTTTGCAAAAAATAAAAGAAGCAGAAGGAGACCTGGATTCAAAATTAAATCTTTTTTTTAATAGATCTGCTTCAGGACGAATGCCATGAAGGTGAAACTTGTACACACCGACACCCAAAGTCAAACCTGTGACTTTTAACGTGTTGCAGGTTTTTTCTACTTCGAGCTGCAATGAGAAGTCGTACGAAGCTCTGACGTTATTCAGTCGCTTATTGCGTTATGATTGGAGCCATAGTGGTGGTCTCTTTAAAGGTGGAAGCTTCTGAGAACGCACACATGGAGGTGAGATAGCAGCGGCAGCACTTCATCCTTCAGCAACCTGTCGGCCCGCCCGGGTGATTCATGGCAGCCATTCTGTGTCAAAATCTCACCACAAATCAAACTGGCATGAAAAGGAGACTGACAGTCAGCTCGGGGAATTCTCAGACGTGAGTGTTGAAGACGTGGAAAAGAAAACGGAGTTGAGACGCTGCTTCATTCACCCTCACCGTCTGCTGCTTCCCTGCAGTCCTTTAATAATTCAGAGCTGCAGGACAAAAGGCAGCCATGTTTGTTGTATTTACCTCCGTGTTAGTTACCTTCACACCCCGCCGTGTCATTGTCAGCTTCCAGTAGAGCCGCAGAATTATTTATTGCAGGAATGTCAAACTCATTTTAGTCCAGGTTCCACATTCAGCCTGATGTGAACTCTAGTGGACCGGACCAGTAAAATAACCGCATAATAACCTGTAAATAACCACAACTCTGAATTTAAATCACAGGTATCTGGAACTGAATAATGTAGTATTTTACTTCATGATCAAAACGAGAGTCAGACAGAAAAAAAAAACTAGATACGTCAAAAATGAGGAAAAAAATGACAAAATATGATACAAATGACATAAAATGGAACAAAAAAAGAGACAAAAATTTAACAACAAAGTAACAAAGCAACAAAAAAAGGCGAGACAAAAACACGAAACGACAAAGAAAGCAAAACACAAAATGACAAGAGACACAAAATGATAAAAGCAAGAAAAAAGTGACAAAAAAGCGAGACAACACAACAAAAAATTAGACTAAGTATTTGACAAGAAATTACAAAGCGACAAAAGAATGGACAAACGACAAAAATGAAATGATAAATTATACAAAGAATGACAAAAGCGAGAAACAAAATGACAAAAAGTAGACAACACTAGTGAGACAAAAAACTCACAAAACTACAAAAGTGATGCAAAACATGGAATAAAACAAAACACAAATAAGACAAACACAAGCGAGACAACAAGGAAACAAAAGGACAAAAACAGGAGACAAATGACAAAAAACAAAATATTACAAAAATGAGACAAAATGGCAAAAGAACAATGAAACAATGAGGAATCTGTTATTTTACTTTATGATAAGAACAACTTGTCATGGTCTAGAAATGATTTTAAATTTATAGTTTTACTAATTTACAATCTGCAGTTAATGTCTTCTCTGTAGTTTTTACACTTTGAGGGCCGGATTGGACCCTCTGGAGGACCACTTTTGGACCACGGGCCTCATGTTGGACCCTCTGGAGGACCACTTTTGGCCCACGGGCCTCATGTTGGACCCTCTGGAGGACCACTTTTGGCCCACGGGCCTCATGTTGGACCCTCTGGAGGACCACTTTTGGACCACGGGCCTCATGTTGGACCCTCTAGAGGACCACTTTTGGCCCACGGGCCTCATGTTGGACCCTCTGGAGGACCACTTTTGTACCACGGGCCTCATGTTGGACACGTCTGGTTTGTTGGGTATGAACAGAACGGAACAAACTAAAAGTCTGAAGTCACAATGCTGCTTCTGTAGAACTTTTCCGTTGGACGTTTTCCCCCCTCTTTGGTTTCCCCATTTTGTTTTTATCACTCCTGGAGTTACCAAGTCTCGGTCCCCCCCCGTTCTCTCCCCTCTCGTTTGAAATGTATCGTTGGCAGAATAATGGAGAATTACCCTGTCTATAAAAAGCTGCTGAAGTCAGGAGGTGCACCGCTGCCAAACGACACTGAAAGCAATTACCGTACGTTTCAACACCCTTTTCATAGGAAGGATCCGTGTGGAGGGCCGCTCACCATGCAGACCAGACTGGTTTGGTTCACATTACCATATCAGGCTATCACTGCCTCGTCTATCCAGCGTCTTCTGCGTGAGACGGCTGTGTCCTTGTATCAACAGAGGATGAAGAAGAGAAGAAAGCAGGCGTGCAAACATGTCTTTGTTTTCATTTCCCCGACATCAATGGAGAAGTGAGTCTCTGCTACTCTGGTGACCCGATGGAGGGAAAAATGAGATGAAACGAGAAAAAAAAGACAGAATATGAGACGAACGACTTTAAACAAAACAAAAAAGAGACTAAAAATTTGACAAACAACATAAGCGAGACAAGAAAAACACAAAACGATGAATAAAGCCAAACAGAGTGACAAACAAAAATGAGACAAAAAATTTTACAAACAACATAAGCGAGATTAAAAAAACAGCAAAAACGATGCACAAAACAATGAATAAAGCAAAAGAGAAAGCGACAAAACTGGACAAACAACAAAATGAGAAAATTATACAAATGACACAAGAAAAAATGACAAAAGCGAGAAACAAAATGACAAAATATGAGACAAACGACACAAAAAATGAGACAAAAATTTTGACAAAGTTTCAAAGCGACAAGAAATGGACACAAATTAAACAGTAAATGACAAAAAAAGGAATAAAGCAGCAAAAAAAGAAGTGAGACAAAAAGAAAACACAAAATAACAAAAGAAGACAAAAAACACAAGACGAAAAAGAAACAAAACGACAAAAACATGAGACAACAAAAGCTGGCCCAAAAACGAGACAAAATATTACAAAAATGAGACACAAAGTGCTAAAAAATGACAAAAACGAAACAAAGCAAAAACATAGTGACGGCTGTGTCCTTGTATCAACAGAGGATGAAGAAGAGAAGAAAGCAGACATGCAAACATGTCTTTGTGTTCATTTCCCTGACATCAGTCGAGGAGTGAGTGCTGCTACTCTGGTGACCCGATGGAGGGGAAAAATGAGATGAAAGAAGGCGAGGGGGAGGAGGAGGGAAGGATTGTCTTGGCTTTTGCTGTTCTGGTGCTGTGTCGGGGAATTCAGCAGATGAAGGTGAATCTCTGTGAGAACATCGTTATTGTTGAATGTCACAAAAGGAGCAGGAGGATTCTCCGTATAAAGATGCTGTGATTCGTTTCTCTGCTGCTGCTTCATCTCCACAGATATTTCCACGGCTGCTGCCTCCCCTCTCCTCCCTCACCCTCCTCCCTTCTTGAACTCTGTGTGGGTTTCTGTTAATTGGATTCAGATCGCAGAGATTATTCGCTCTTATTTGGAGCGGCTGCGTCGGGTTTTCCTGAGCCGGGGCCTCCGGTTAAAGCCGCCGATAAAGTGAGTACAGTAGTGGCATCCGTAGGGAGGGAGGAGGTCGCCCAGTCATTAGTGCCCTGGGGATGATGTCAGCTCCACGCACACACGTGTTCCTCACAACATGCCACCCCCGCCGTCCTGCTGAGTCAGCTGCATGCATGTTCAGGGTGTGTTTGCTGAAGGACACGAAGAAACGGGAAAACACGCTAGAGTCTGAAACATGATCGCTTTCAGTAAAACCAAAGCTAACTGCTAGACCAGGGGTGTCCAACATGAGGCCCGTGGGCCAAAAGTGGTCCTCCAGAGGGTCCAATCCGGCCCTCAAAGTGTAAAAATTACAGAGAAGACATTAACTGCAGATTGTAAATGAGTAAATCTATAAATTTAAAATCATTTCTAGACCATGACAAGTTGTTAATATCATAAAGTAAAATACTAGATTGTTCTTTTTGTGTCTGGTTTTTGTCATTTTGTTTCTTGTTTGCCATTTGCATAATTTTTCATGTTATTTCTGCTGTTTGTTTTTATTTATTTTGTGCTTTTTGTCTCTTTTTTGACATTTTGATTCTCACTTTTGTCATTTTTGTAATATTTTATCATGTTTTTGTCGTTTTTCTGTTTGTTTTTTATGTCCTGCTTGTGTTTGTTTACTTTGTTCTCATTTTGTTTCTGGCTTTTGTCATTTTTGGTCTCATTTGTGGAATTTGTCATGTTTTTGTTGCTTTAACTTTTTTGTCAGACTTTTTCCTCTTTTTTTTGTTATCTTTGTCGTTTGTCTCATTTTGTGTCTCACGTTTGACATTTTTGTAATATTTTGTCTTGTTTTTGTTGTTTGTTTTTATTTATTTTGTGCTTTTTGTCTCTTTTTTGACATTTTGATTCTCACTTTTGTCATTTTTGTAATATTTTCTCATGTTTTTGTCGTTTTTCTGTTTGTTTTTATGTCCTGCTTGTGTTTGTTTACTTTGTTCTCATTTTGTTTCTGGCTTTTGTCATTTTTGGTCTCAATTGTGTAATTTGTCTTTTGTTGCTTTATAACTTTTTTGGTCAGAATTTTTCCTCTTTTATGTTTTCTTTTTCGTCATTTGTCTCATTTTTCGTCATTTTGTGTCTCACTTTTGCCATTTTTGTTTCCTTTTTGTCTCGCTCGTGTTTTTGGTCTTCTTGTCAAACCAGAGCACAATCAGAAAAAAAAAAGCTTAGGGCTGAGCGAAGCAGAGGAAGATCCACGAGTGGTGGCGCATTAAAAGCTGCACATTTGCTTTCAATTTCCGGCAACCATCGCCGAAACCCGGATCAGAGCGACGGCGCTGGAGGACCAAGCTGGCACTGGAACGAGCTCTTAACCTCCTCCATCACCCCGCTCTGACGTTCCCTGGAATAATATTTTCTTTCTTAGGCAAAGTACATGTTTGATCGGCCCTTTTATTAGAGAAGAGGCCCGCCTCAGAAGTGCCTCCCTGCCGAACGTTCCCACCGCTGTCACCGTCCGTCCGTCTTCGCCGCCGCCCGCTGTGCTTCCCAACGCAAGGAGCGGGAAAAGGGCTCCAGGCCTCAGATGTGGGATGAAGTGCCAAAGCGGGCCTCGGTTCTTCCATCCGAAGGGCCGTATTATGTTCACAGATTGGCTTTCTGCAACCAGGCCGCTCCTCCTTGATCAATAAGACAAGTTTGCGTTAATCCCACCAGCCGCCCACGTGCAGGAATGTGCGACGCAGGGAAAATCTCTTCCGAACGAGCTCGGAAAACGGCTCCGCAACTCTCTGCTGTTTTTCTACTTCCCCTCGTTGATGGTTTTTATAAGAGCACAGGCTTGGCACTCAAACCTTCCTCCTCCGACGGCGAGGAAGAAAACACCACTTTAAGGTCTCCCCCCTCTTTGTTCTCGGCATCAAGTCGAAGCCCGGTGTGATTTACAGCAGGGTGAGGTCAGATGTATTGTTTGAAAGCCGGCGCTGAGTTCCAGCTGCGTGCGGAGTTTCCTCTATTTCCAGCACATCTCGACCACGACGAGAAGAAAGTGCCACCGTGACCCAGAGCGAACGTTCAGGGATGAGAGGAGCTTCCTGTCTGCATCCTGTTTATGACAGCTGGAGGGGAAAAGCTGGACAGAAAAACACCTCAGCGGTAACCGATGGCAACCGTGATCACGCATTGAATGGGGATTTTTAAATCGAAGCTGCAAAGTTACTAAACAGATGTCCAAAAGAAAGCCTCCTGATAAATCATCTTTTGTCTTTAAAGATGCTTGAAGGACTTTTCTTTGCACACTTGTGTTTGGCTTTATTCATTTTTGCCATTTTGTGTCATGTCGTTTTGTGTCGTTTTTGTTTTGTCCATTTTTTTGTCGTCTTGTCGTCTAATTCTTGTTTTGTAATATTTTGTCGAATTTTTAAAATATTGTGTCATTCGTCTCATTTTTTGTCATTTTGTGTATTTTTGTGTCGTTTTTGTTTGCCCATTTTTTTGTCTCTTGTAACTTTTTTTGTCCCAATCTTTTTTTCTCATTTTTGTTTTGTGTTGGTTGTCTCGTTTTTTTTGTCACTTTGTCTCTGTTTTGTGTCATTTGCCTCGTTTTTGAAATATTTTGTCTCATTTTTGTTTTCTGTCATTCGTCTCGTTTTTTTGTCATTTGTCTCGTTTTTGTTGCCTTTGTCTTTTTTGTCAGATTTTGGTCTATTTGATTAAGTAATAGTTTAGAATGTACATTTTTGCACTAAAACACAGGAAAATCTTGGCGTTGTGCTCGTTTATAGGTTATTGTATGAGCTGCAGGAGAAAAGTTGGACTGAAAAACACCTCGTCGGTAACCGTGATCAGGATTTTTAAATTGAAGCTCCAGAGCTACTAAACTTGTTACGATCCAACCTCTAGGGGTTGGCTGGATGCAACAAAATAACCAGATGGCATTGGTTTAGGTTAAGGGATTTATTGCTTAGTAGTAAAAGGAATGAAAAAGTGACAATAAAACACAAGACTGGTGAGTGTTGCCAAAACAAAGAACGGAATAAAACATAACGAAGGCTAACAGAGTTTGTAACTGAGCTAAACACAAAGAAAACAACTAAACTCCCTAGCCAAACCAAACTACAGAAGCAACACCCACCACCAGGAACAAAAACTAATACAAATGGTGTACAAAATGAACTAAACAAAACTGGTGCCTCTGAATAAGAGTACATACTGAGCACAGTTCACAAAAGCTCAAAATACGAAGTGGCTTCTACACATAGTTGGCAAACTACGAATTGGAGCCTCAGTCTCCACTGACACATAGGGCTCCACACTAAACTAAAGCCAACAGAAGGTCGAAGTTGTCTGTAGCACCCACCACAAGTGCTTCCAGACCGAAAGACCACACAGAACCACAATACAGAGCCACAATACGAAGAGGCACCAGGGTGGACTGGTCAAAGCACCAGCCACCGAGATTAATGGCATGGTGGCACTTCATAGGTAGCAGGTGTGGTGCCTGGCTGCCTCTGGTTGGTTGGAGGAGGAGGAGCTGGAGGGTGGCCCAATCAGGATGGCCGGAGGGCGGGGAGAACCAGACTGGAGTGCAGGTCGTCATCAGCTCTGTCATCAGCTGAAACGGCCGGCAGCCGGGGCCCCAAAGGCCCTGCAAAAAGCCACAGCTGAACCCACACACAAACCACCCCCAAACAAAGGCCCTACAAAACACCACCCCAAAACAAGACGGCACACCAATACTGGTGGCCGTAACAGATGTCCAAAAGAAGGGCCTCCTGATAAATCATCTTTTGTCTTCACAGATGCTTCAAGGACTTTTCTTTGCACACTTGTGTTTGGCTTTATTCATTTTTGCCATTTTGTGTCGTGTCGTTTTGTGTCGTTTTTGTTTTGTCCATTTTTTTGGCGCTTTTATCTTGTCGTCTTTTGTCGTCTGATTCTTGTTTTGTTTTGTGTCGATTCTTTCGTTTTTGTCATTTTCTGTCTCGTTTTTGTAATATTTTGTCGAATTTTTTAAATATTTTGTGTCATGTCTCATTTTTTGTCATTTTGTGTATTTTTTTTGTGTCGTTTTTGTTTGCCCATTTTTTTTTGTCCCTTGTAACTTTTTTTGTCCCAGTCTTTTTTTCTCATTTTTGTTTTGCGTCGGTTGTCTCGTTTTTTTGTCACTTTGTCTCGTTTCTGGAATATTTTGTCTCCGTTTTGTGTCATTTGTCTCGTTTTTTGTCGTTTTGTCTTGTTTTTGAAATATTTTGTCTCATTTTTGTTTTCTGTCATTTGTCTCGTTTTTGTTGCTTTGTCTTCTTTGTCAGATTTTGGGCGATTTGATTAAGTAATATTTTAGAATGTACATTTTTGCGTTGGCGTTGTGCTCGTTTATAGGTTATTATAGGAGCTGGATGAGCTGCAGGAGAAAAGTTGGACAGAAAAACACCTCGTCGGTAACCGTGATCAGGATTTTTAAAGCGAAGCTCCAAAGTTACTAAACAGATGTTCGAAACAAAGCCTCCTGATAAATCATCTTTTTGTCTTCAGACGCTTTTTGTCTGTGAAGGACTTTTCTGTGCAGACTCGTTCTTTTTTTTTGTTAAAGTTTGTTGAATCTCAAATCATTCCTGCCCATAAAAAGCCCTCCTGTGTTTTCACTCATACAGACTCTTGTTTATTACAGAGCTTTTTTTCTTGACTTGATGGATTACTTTGTTGAATTTACAGGAGAATGTGTTATAAATCACGGCTGCGCTGACCTTTCTTATAAAATGGGAATCAAAAGGCAGAGCGCTGATTTGCACAGGAAGGTTGGGTGTAAAACATGCGACTGCTGCGCCTGGAGGAAAGTCTGTCAAGGCATTTGTCGGACGTGGACATTAGACTAAAAAGCAGCGGATGGCTACAGGAAACGGTGACTTATGGCTGTGGACAGAACCTGTCCTGTTCACGTCCATATCCAGGATTGCTGTCATTGACGAGCCGAGCAGTTTTATGTGGCCTTGTTCTGACTAAAAGGATGCTGAAACTAAGTGCCTGTGAAAGTCAAACCATCGGAAAACCTTTTTTGTGATGCACAAACTGATTCTCGCTGTAACGTGAGCAGATGCCGCGTTTGTTTCTTCAAACTGGCTTGTGTGCATCGACTTAGCGTTGAAAAGTTTTGCGTTTTTGGGAAGTGCTTTCACTTGCTTTGTCGCTTCTCCTGTCTGTGCGGTGAATATGAAGCTACAGACGTTAGCCTAGAGGTGTCCAACATGAGGTCCGTGGTCCAAAAGCGGTCCTCCAGAGGGTCCAATCCGGCCCTCAAAGTGTAAAAACTACAGAGAAGACATTAACTGCAGATTGTAAATTAGTAAAACTACAAATTTAAAATCATTTTTGGACCATGACAAGTTGTTTGGATCCTTAAGTAAAATACTAGATTGTTCATTGTTATTTTTTTTGTCTGACTTGTCGCTTGTCTGATGTTTTTGTTGTTTTGTGTCTTGTTTGGGTCATTTCGTTTCTCATTTTTGGCGTGTCGTGTTTCATTTTTGTCCCAAAATCACCACAGAAAAACTCAAAATGACTCAGTGAGACGGATGATTATCACATAAAGGCACAAAATGACGAGAGGCACGCAAAATAACTGCAAAATTGCCACAAAACACCTAAAATTATCACAAAGAATGGCCACAAAAAGGACTGAAAATGACCAAAAAAAGAATCGAAATGAGCACAGACACACAAAACAACCACCAAAAGACAAAACATGACCACAAAACGCAAAAAAAATGACATAAAATGACCACAGAAAAACTCAAAATGACTCGGTGAGACAGAACACAAAACACCTGAAATTACCACAGACTGAAAACTGCCACAAAGTTGAACAAAATGACCAGAAAAAGACCTAAAATGCCCACACGACAGTCTGAAAATGAACAAAAAAACAACAGAATGAGCATAAACCCACGCAAAACAACCACAAAAAGACACAACATGACCACAAAATGACAAGAAAATGACACAGAAAAATGCAAAATGACTGAATGAGACAGAAACTTTCATACAAAGAGACAAAATGATGACGGACACACAAAATAACTGCAAAAAAATGCAGAATGACCACAAAAACACCTAAAATTATCACAAAGAGACTGAAAATGACCACAAAAATGCTCAAAATGACCACAAAAAGACCTAAAATGACCAAAAAAGAAACAAAATGAGCAGGTCATGTGATCTGGAATCAACACACTTCCTGGAGAGGTGTTTTTGTAACGGGGAGCTTAGTGGAAAGGGATTTCTAGGACACAGATTTAAATATAAATTTGATTCCACTGTATGCATTGAACGCCACCTCTTCCCCTTTTATTTTATTAAGTGTACTTATTTCCCCTATATTAATTATTTATTTTATTGTATTAATTATTATCAGTAGTAATAATATTAATGTGAATATTATTGTTTAATTACTTTCTTTTGTTAATTAGTTAATTATTTTTATTTATTACTATTATTTTGATATGTGTATTGTATTTTCTTTAGGCCAACGTTGTACTATATATATATATATATATATATATATATATATGCTTGCATAATGTTGATTGTTGAAAAAACAATAAAAAACTTTAATTGAAAATATATATATATATATATATATATATATATATATATATATAAATAAAATTTGATATGTTGCCAAAACAAGAAATATCTGTCCTGATTATCTCACCTTAATAAAAGAACACAGTCCAAACTATTTGTGAATCAGCTCATTTTATTATTGTTTAGCTCATTAGAAGGTGGTTGGTGTTAAATTCAGACGGTTATTTAGTTGCTATTTTAGTGATATTCAGTTATTTTTTATTAATAAGTGATTGTTTCCATAATAAATAGTTATGGAGTTTGTAAAGACGTGATCATAATGAACATAAAACTGTTTTTTTTTTTTTTTTTTTACTTTTAATAAAAATATATGCAGATAAATCCCGTGGACTTCAACAGTCCCTCAGTTACATATCGACTGATCATTTATATTGACTCGTTAAAGAAGATAAAGGTTTAATTTGAATTATACCACCGTCACCGGCCTCCCTGCAAACCCAAACGTCACCTCTGTCAGTGGAAGCGTTGCAGGACTCGGGATCGGGGACGTTTTTAGACCACAGAGCTCCTCTCGTGAGGCCAAACGCCGGTCGCAGCCTCCACTGGGGGAGTTCTGTAAAGGAAACGGGGGTGATGAAAGACCTCAGGACCTGCAGAATAGTTGGCCTCAGGAGAGCTGCACAGAAGCCACAGGGAGCCTGACGAAGGGCGAAGGGGCTCCGTTATCAGCCTATACGATCAGCTGTTTATGAGCCGGACAGGGAGTTACGATCAGGGTTTGGTCTGGAACCCGACACTGGACGCGTTGAAGTGAAACTATCAGACGTTCTAGTGCTAGTATCTATTGTTGGTACACGCTGCTAGAATCCAGTTTATATCATTTGTACATCCACTGGTGCCTCCATAAACACATTTTAAAGTATTGATTGATTTCCATCTGTAGGCTCTGAGCAGAGGCAGACTTTTACCACACAGAAACTGATTGATAATGAACTTATTTCTCAGATTTACAGACTGTAGCCAGATTCCTCCTCAGCTGTAGCGTAACGTCCTCTTTCTATAAAATAGGACTGAATGGCATTTTTTGGGCCATTAGTAGCATCAGCATGGAAAATAGGATGCTGAGCATTCATAATAATATAAAATGATGTTGGATTATTATGGTTTATTTCATTGGCTGTTTGGAGGTAAGCTACACAACTGTTCAAAAGTTTGGAGTCACTTAGAAATGTCATTTTTAAAAGAACAGCAGTTTTTAGAGCAACTTTAACTATTATACAGCAACTTGAACTAATATAGAGCAACTACCTCATTTTAGAGCAACTTTAATATAGAGCAACCTTAACTAATATCAAACAACTTTAGCTAATATAGAGCAACTTTACCTCATTTTAGAGCAACTTTAGCTAATATAAAACAACTTTAATAAAGAGCAACTTTGATATCGAGCAACATTGAATAATATAGAGCAACTTTAACTCATTTTAGAGCAACTTTGACTAATATAGAGCAACTTTAATATAGAGCAACCTTAACTAGTATCAACCAACTTTGACTAATATAGAGCAACTTTAATATAGAGCAACCTTAACTAGTATCAACCAACTTTGACTAATATAGAGCAACTTTAATATAGAGCAACCTTAACTAATATCAAGCAACTTTAACTAATATAGAGCAACTTTAACTCATTTTAGAGCAACTTTGACTAATATAGAGCAACTTTAATATAGAGCAACCTTAACTAATATCAGGCAACTTTAACTAATATAGAGCAACTTTAACTCATTTTAGAGCAACTTTGACTAATATAGAGCAACTTTAATATAGAGCAACCTTAACTAATATCAAGCAACTTTAACTAATATTGAGCAACTTTAACTCATTTTAGAGCAACTTTAATATAGAGCAACATGAAGTAATGTAGAACAGCTTTATTATAGAGCAACCTTAACTCATATCAAGCAACTCTGACTAATATAGAGCAACCTTAGCTAATATAGAGCAACTTTGATATAGAGCAACATTAAATAATATAGAGCAACCTTAACACATTTAGAGCAACTTTGACTAATATTGAGCAACTTTAACTAATATAGAGCAACTTTGACAAATATAGAACAACATTAACAAACTTTAAAGCAACTTTACCAAATATAGAGCAACTTTTACTAATTTTAGAGCAATTTTCACAAATAGAGCAACTTTAATATAGAGCAACTTTAACTCATTTTAGAGCAACTTCAACTAATTTTTAGAGCAACTTTTACTCATAGAGCAACTTTGACTTGTACAGAGCAACTGACTCATTTTAGAGCAACTTTAGCTAATATACTCTTGCATTAGTTATATTAGTTAGCCTTACTGTATTTAATTCTGCTCAAATTCTCAATATTTTACAAATATTTGCCTTTATTTTAATAGTTTTTACAGTTCTTGCACATTACACTATTCTCATTACCTCCACCAGGAGGTTATGTAATCACCAGAGTTTGTCTGTCTGTTTGTCTGTTAACAGCATAACTCAAGAAGTCATGGACGGATTTTCACCAAATTTTTACAGAATGTCCGGAAGAGCAAAAGTAACAATCGATTAGATTTTGGAGGTGATCCGGATCACCGTCTGGATCCAGGATTTTTTTGGAGGACTCTGTACAATTGAGAGATGACCGCCAGGAGGCCTGGTGGAGGTCTGCGCTCTCCGAGTGCTTTTCTAGTTTTCACTGTTTCTTTTATTTATTTTACAGTTTTACTATGTTTGATGAGAATGAAAATCAACTCACAGCGGATATGTCGGTCGTTCAGCTCAATCATTTTCCTATCCTCTGATAAGTACGTTCTTGTTGCTCCAAATTAGGTAAACTATTTGCCAGAGATTATCCTTAAGAAAAGCTGCCAGGCTGGAGTATTAACAAAGGCCCACTTTCCCGCCATGCATTTTTCACGCCAGCAGCACAAAGTGAAATTGGTTTCTGAGCTCCTAATGCAGCGGCCTCCCCTGTCAATGGGTGATTAGCTGAAAGGCCTTTCATATTATGGCCAAAGTTGCAAGGCTCCTTTCAGACGAGAGCCTCGTAAAAGTTCGGGAGGTTCACTTTTCTCATTAGGTTGGAGTCAGCTTCGATTTCCTGTGTGAGCGCGGAGTGGCAGGCCTTGGGTGACTGTTCTAAATGTAAATCATGGCTGAATGGAATTACACCGACAGTCAGACATCTGTATTTTAATTGGCCCCCGGCCACTGCCCTCCCCCTCCCCCTTCCTTCACTCCCCCACTCTCTGCAACCCCCTAGCAACGGGCTCCCACAAAAACATTAATTTATGGCCCTGCTGCAAAGAATACAGCCCGTTTGCAGAACAAGAGGAGGAAAGAGCCTGTAGCCTGCACGGCAGAAACAACATTCAGCAGATGAGATCATGGCTACCATCTCCATCCTAGCATCAGCATGACAAGGTGGCTCCAAAATATTTCGCTTGGCGGCTCGCTGTGGGTTTCTGCTCTCTTCGCCCACGTGTGTTTGTTTTGACTGGAGGCTGCTTATTTTCACTACGGGCTATCTGGCCGTGGGCTGCTAATTGTGAGGGGATCTCAACAGAATGGTGTGTTTTGAGGAAAGGGATTATTTGAGTCAGTCAGTTCTTCCAGCGAAGTGTTTGCAGGGTGGTCGCTGTGCAGCTGAAAGGAGAGGGAATGGAGGAGCGCATTAGAATAATGGACTAATTGAATGATATGGAGATGAAAGAGATGCGGGCAGATAGAGAGATGATGAGACGCAGTGGAGTGCAGTCATTAGGATGTGTGCTGATCCAGCTGCAGACCTCAATGTGTTGTTAGTTAATAGTGACAGGAAACCACAAGGCAGTAAAAGGCTGTGCTGTGCTGAGGACTTGGTGGAGATGGGCGTGAGCTGAGACCTCTGATGGATTTATGGATAATGGGTTTATTGTACGGGCTAATTGTTGGAGGGATCTGGGCTGCATGGTGCGTTTGGAGAAAAGGGATTATTCTGATCAGTGTGTCCCACTGCTGGAATGTGTGGCCGGGGTCCATGTGGACGACGTCTGGACGGAGGGACGATTAAGACGTTGGCATGGGAGACGGGAAGAAATGTGAAGGCAGAGAAAGAACCCTGTGGTGCTGCTTCGTCAGAAAACCCCCAGAAAACCCAGACAGAACGGAGCAGAAGGCTGATGAAAACGCCTCAAGCTGAGACCTCGGCTGAATTTACTGCGTGGGAATAATTGTACTATGGATTTTCCTTTGTTCACGAACTTTCTCTTTTTTTTTTCTTTTTTTTTGCTTTTATTTATTTCCCCAAAGTTTTTTTTCTTCCTCTAATCTGCCATTTGCCACAGGATTTACATCCCGGTATTGAGCACACCCAGAGAACCACTCAGCGGAATAAGTCCATTACTCACTCAATTACTGGAACAGCACGGCCTGCTGGGTCGGGTTTAGGGAGAAGCAGGAAGGAAGGTCTTGTGGCTACTGGAGGGGTTTTAGCATGTCAACGCTTTTGGCTAAATTCAGCTGCGTGTCTCTCTGCAGCTCTCCTCTGCTAACCGTGCATTTAGGCCGCTTTGATCTCGGCCTCTTTTAGGTTATTTGTCATTTAATTCGGTGCTACGTAGCAACTCTGCGATGGATATTAACGTAATACGCCCTTCTTTAGGCGCTGTGTTGTTTTTAGCTGCATGCTTTCAGATGCTTTAATTACAGAATAGAAAATGTGATTTATTATAGAGTGCTTCCTTCCCCAGGGCGACGGTGAACAGCTTGCCATTGTTGCAGTCTGTGTGATGCTGAGAAGCTAGCACACCGGGGTCCCTGCTGTACTGTATGGAACCATATATGGAACAGTCGCTGGTGAAATTATTTGCTTTGTGTGGGAATCCTATGACAAAAGACACTCACATTTATGGCCCAGCCCTCTGCTGTCTGCCGTTGTTTATTTCAGCAGCGCAGTGCGAGGGGCTATCGAACACCGTCTTAGCTTTCATCTTCGTATCGTGTCGCCGCGACTTCCTCTCGCTCGGTTTGCTCAGACATCTGGTATTGTGGACTTTCGGGTCGGGGGCCCTCGCTCTGGAGGGAAGATGAGATATTAGCATGTGGAGAAAGAGAGGGCGAGAGGTAAAGACAGACAGGAAGGAAAGGGAAGAAGAGAAAGTGTGTGAGAGAGGACGAGACGCCAGCACATGTGCGTTCAGCGCGAACCGTCACAGGCCCAAAGATAATAGAAAACTGCAGTCCCCGCCGTCCGCTAAATCAAGCCGCTGCTTCCTCGGCCTGCTCGGTGATTGCAGAGAGTGCTGATGGGGTTGTTTTGCAGCCAGGAATGAGCAGACAGCCTCACATCATCTGTGGCTGAACTTTAAGGCGAAATGGAGGCGAGTCGGTGGCAGCGGTGGTTATCGGAGGGTGGAACGGGCCGGAGAGATTGCTCTGGGGCTGATTTGTAGCCGCCGGGGTTTGTAGAATCAGCAGAGGTGTCAAAGTGGGGTCTGACACCGGCTCACTCTTCATGAGATCCAGGAAATGGAAGCTGTCGTCTTTGTTCAGCCTGAACTGCCGATAATGATTTGTCTGTGTGGCCGCCGTTATTAGGACAGTGAGGGTCCATTCACACCACGTCACTCACACAGGAAATGAAACGTAGGAGGTAACGAGCCCCGCAGCCGTCCCCAGCTCAAGGTGTGTTAGACTTGGACGAGTTCGTTTTCACAAATTTCTCATGGGCTACGAGAAAAAAACATTACAAAAACGAGACACAAAATGACAAAACCTAGAAACAAAATGGGAAAAATAGATAAACGACACGAAACAAAACAAAAAGATAAAAAATGAGACAAAAAAGTTACAAAGCGACAAAAAAGTGGACTAATGAAAAAAATTTGACAAAAAAATTACACAAATGACACAAACGAGGCAAAAAAATGACAAAGGGGGAAAAAATGACAAAAAAAGATTTAAAAAGGAAACAAAAACAACATAAACATGAGACAATTGATAAAAGTCAGACGAAAAAAGGCAAAAAAAACAACAAATGCAAGACAAAATATTATAAAAAAGAGGACAAATGGCACAAGTCTAAATGTTTAAGTCCACATGTATGTCTATTCATCGATTCAGCTGTCAACCAACATTTATTGGAACTGAAAAACTTTGCTTATTGTGTCAAATATTGCAAATATTACATTCAGTAGTATCTTAGCGGTTACTGAGCTCAGTTGCTTGACTTTCTTGTTGTCCCTGCTAATATTGCATCCTGTTATTCCATCATTTTAGAGACAAATCTTTAGTGTTTTTAGAGACACAGCTGTAGGTGAAAGAAACAGGAAGCAATGCGAGCCTCTGTACGCTGGATTTTAACGCGCCTTGTGGTGATTTTGGAGTGCGTCAGTGGAATAATTTTGCAGTTGAGAACTGGAGCAGCCCTATAAGTTGGCTGAACGACTGTATAGTGGGAGAGCGTACGTTTGAAACAGGCCCTTATTTAAATTTTCCACTGACTTTGTGAAACTAAAACACTTTGCTGTCTGATCTGTTACAAAACTCCAGTCTTTGGGGTTGGTGTTCATCCAGGTTAAAATAACAAGCCAAATACTAAAATAAAAACCAAAACATGCCCAAACCTGATGCGTTCACCCCTGACCTCGGATAATTACGCTTCACTGTTGGCCGTCTTGCTTTTGGCATTAATGACCGGACACTCGACATTCAGTCCAGCTGATAAAAACATTATTAAAAACTCCACTATCTACAGCTTCTAGCTCCATAAATTAGTTTTTTTTAATCATTCCGAGCAGCAGGATAACGAATGTAAAATGTCAGAATGGTTTTATATTTTAACATATATTTCACATTGTTCCTTTTCCCGTCATAATTTCAAGAATCGCTGCTCAGATAAGCCTGGACTTGTCGTTTGCAGATTGGCTGCATGCTGAGTAATTGTTTGGTTTAATTTAATCTGACTTTTCTGCGGTCAAAAGGTTTTCTCCCACGTCTGCAGAAAGCCTGAGGAGCATTTCACCCCGAGAACAGCCTCTGGACCGCTCCTTCACACATCTGAGAGTCAAATTAAATTAAAAGCTTCTTTTTGCTGTGATTTCTCCCACTCAGGGTGACATTGTGTAACTTCTTTTAATCTCTTCTTTATCTTTTTAGTTTTTCTTCTGGGTTTCTTCTAATGCAGTGGCATGAATAGAACTAATACGTACAAATAAATGGTTCTGGTTTTGGCAGGAATAAATTAGACTTATTCTAGTTCAGTTTGATGTGAACCGGACCAGTAAAATCACAGCATAGTAACCGATAAATAACCACAACTCCTAATGGTTCCTTTGTTTTAAAAAAAAAAAAGTATTTTCTGGAAACAATAACCTTTAAGGAATTATCTTTTTACAAAACAGCATGAGAAACCTGAAATTTCTTGAGAAAAATGTATTCAGTTTCACCAACATTCATCCTCAGTTTATCATTTCCACATTACAACTTCCAGATCACAGAGTGTCTACAAAGGAACACAACATTTAGTCATCTGGACCTGAACCATGGAGGATTTTACTTTATGATCAAAATGACAAAAGTCAGACAAAATAGACCAAAAAGCAGCGTAAACAAGACAAAATATGACAAAAATGAGACACAAAATGACAACAAATGAGACAAACGGCACAAAACACAACAAAAAAGCCCAAAAATTTGATTCAAAGTAACAAAGCGACAAAAAGTTGGATTAAAACAAGACAAAAAATTACACAAATGACAGAAACGAGACAAGAAATGACAATAAAAGGAAACAAAATGACACAAAAATAGACAAGCAACACAAGTGAGACAATAGAAACACAAAACGACAACTAAAGCGAAACACAAAATGATAAAAAAATAAGACAAAAAACACAAGTGAGACAAAAAGGAAACAAACGAGAAAACGGCAAAAACACGAGACAAGCGATAAAAATCCGACAAGAAATGACAAAAAAACGACATAAACAGACAAAATATAACAAAAAACGAGACACAAAATGACAAAAACGTCATATTGCAAAAATGTACATTCTAAAATATTACTTCATCAAATCGACCAAAAACTGACAAAAAAGACAAAGCAACAAAAACAAGACAAAACGACAAAAAACGAGACAGCCCCAAAACTTCCCAAAAAGCAAACAAAATATGACAAAAATGAGACACAAAATGACAAAAAAACGAGACAACCGACACAAAACAAAAATGAGAAAAAAGATTGAGATAAAAAAGTTACGAGGGACAAAAAATGGGCAAACAAAAACGACACAAAAAATCACAAAATGACAAAAAATGAGACAAATGACAAAATATTTTAAAAATTAGACAAAATATAACAAAAAATGAGACAAAATGACAAAAATGTGAGACGAACAAGTGAAAAAAAAATAGCAAAAACAGGACAAAATATTTAAAAAAACAAGACACAGAACGACAAAAGAACAATCAACCATCTAGTATTTTACTTTATGATCCAAACAATCTAGAAATTATTTTAAATTTATAGTTTTACTAATTTACAATCTGCAGTTAATGTCTTCTCTGTAATTTTTTCACTTTGAGGGCCGGATTGGACCCTCTGGAGGACCACTTTTGGACCACGGGCCTCGTGTTGGACACCGATGCACTTGAGCATGAAGTTAATATTTTCATTCACACTTACCTTCCTATATGGGTGAAAATCATCTGTTCAGAGATAATAACATTACATCATACTAACTGATAATTGTGTAAACAGTCCTTCAGACAACACTGACTTATCACTGCTTTAGAAAACTGGTAAACATTCACTCTTGGTACTCACTTGGAGTTGTGTTTCTGCAAATTTAAGTTCAATATATAAGTTCCTTTTAGCTCAGTTTTGGTCTCCACCATTTCCTGAAGGGAATATCGAACTGTCTCGCTGCTAAGTGCGCTGTGCTGAACAGTTAAAGCCTGGTCTGTGTGGCCATCAGTGATAAAGCAGTTACTGTTATATGTACAGTGTGTTTTTACTGCCTTTGTTGCTGAAAGCGTTTGCCTGTTGGATCCAAACGGTACAGCTGCAGGTTGTAAAACAAAGCGATGTGCTGAAAGATGCTCGAGTGCTCTGTGGAGTTGAGAGGAAATGTTCATTCTCTGGGAGGTTTTCTCTCTGAGCACCGCTTTCCAAGTGGAAGTCATTGTTTGAGGTTATTTCAAACATAAGAATGTCAGTGTGGTCACGTTAAAAATGCAAAAAATGTCACATCATCTCCTGTTAGATTCATGTTAGAATAGAAATGGTTTACTTTGCCCTCCTGTTTAAGTACAATAAAGGATAAAAATAAGGTGTTATTTTGCCATGCATCTTCCCAACACCAGTTTTAATTTGATTACTAGCAAGGATGTCCCTATCGAGTCTTTTGTGTTTGGGTTTTTTGCTGCCCAATCTGATACCGATACTACTGTCTAAGAAAATACACACTAGCTGTTGTATCTGTTCCTATTACTGTTTAATACTGTTGGAACCAGACAGGACGAGAACTTCCATTTTGCTGGTAAGGAAGCACCATGACAAAGTCTTCTCTGAGGCTTAAAGCCAGAAAATGGTTCAAAGACAGGTTCTGACAAATAATGCAGAAAATAAAGGCAGCAGAAAACATTCAGACCAAAATAGTGTTTCTTCCTGCCTATTTTTGATGCTATCAAGCCATTAAATGGTTGTTAACCCTTACAAGGCCGTGTTTCTGGAGAAGTACATATACTAAAACCCCAGCCTAGCCGCGCTAGACAACCCACGGCAACGAATTTAATTCTCTGCCAGGGTGGGTCCAGTTACCCTCCATAAGGCTCGAGGCTGGATTCCCCTAAAACTGGCCGGACCAATCACCATGAAGTGTAGAGTCAGAAGGCGGGCGTAACTAAGTGACGACAGAGGCGCGACGATTCTGACAGAAACAACCGGCGCACAATAAACAGTTATCTTTCAACTCGGCTTTGGCCACAGCCCTTAAAGATTTGAAGCTAAAATTCAACTTGAAAGATAAACAAAGGACGGCACTGAAGTGTTTCATTGAGAAGAAAGACGTATTGGGACTTATGCCGACGGGATATGGCAAATCCTTAATATACCAGTTGGCTCCACTGGTTGGGAAGCTAATGGGACTTAGCCACAATCCGGCGCTCGAGGAACTACGTCAGCCTATCCGTTGCGCTGATTGGTTGTTTACCTACCCAATTGCTGCAGAGGGATTTGAAAGACAACCTTTTAGCCCGCCTCCCTCCCTGTCGAGCGGTCCTAGACCCTTGTGCCTTCAGAAACATGGGTGTAGCGCGGCTAGGCTAGTAAAACCCACTAATCCATAAAATATCAATCAAGTCTTGTGAGGTCGCATTGTCGTAGATGTTCGCCACATTGAATTTCGGCCGGTACACGCCCCGATAAGAGCTTCGTAATTGCGGCTTCGTTATAACGGCTCATGTGGCTTTATCGTTTGAAATAAGCAAATTTGGGGCCAATGTTTATATCTTACCATTGGTCGACTTTAACATACGGGTGTGTGCATGTTTTATGTTAATTAGCGAGCCGAGAATGTTCGGTTTGTACGAGTAAACGTGAGCCGAGTGTACTCGGTCCCGGCTTTTTAAGGGTTAAGATCGGCATACATATGGACCAGTAAGTACCTCTTTTAGCCTCCAGTAGACCACTTTTAACCCATTTAATGGAACTTCATTATCTCCTTATGTTATGGATGTAGAAACTCCATTTTGCACTTATGAAGAGGAATCAAAGTTCACATATTGAGGTTTTATTGGGTAGATGGAGGCTTAATCAGTAAACTGACACCCAGTAGACTTGAGCTCTTTGATTATAATTCCACTTTTATGTGTTTCACTCCAGTCTCCATTAGTTTCTTGCTGTTTCTCAGCAGGTATTTGGTTTATTTTAGACTCCAAACCTACTTGGTTAGGTTTGGAAAAGCAGCATAGTGTGAGTTTAAATAGAGCATGTTACTATAGCGATTATACACACACTTATTCATACGGCTAAAAGATGTTAATACGGTTATCAGGGTTGTCTTAGAAGCTTTAGTAAAAAGCAGCTGGACTTTTCTTTTAGATTCTTTGGTAAATTAATCTTCTAGATTTATGAAAAACACCTAAAAGAGAAGTCGCTTTTAACTGAAGGGTTATTGTGACCTGAATGTGCAGTCATAGTTAGCAGGACTGCTTTCTGTTTGTCAGTAGTCATAATGGGCGATAATGTACCTTCTGGACTACTAGAAGGTGGGGGAGGGTCTTATGGGCTCATCTTGCCAGGTCATCATCCCAAATGAGAAATTGTTCTCAGCTGATCTTACCTGGTAAAACAAAGAATTAATTAAAACATGTATGAGAAGGATGTAGACTGATAAGTGTTATTTAATGAGCTGATAAAGTCTGAGCCTTTCTGGGCTTTTCTAATCTCTGTAGAGTAACTGTCCTCTCTTTTATTATACCCTTCCTGCCTGCTAAGTGCTCACGTCTCTCAAAGTTGGTGACAACCCTTGTGATATGACTGCAGTTATTGTGTCAAGACCATTTCAGATCTCTATATGTAAATTTAACAGCCATTTAACAGTTTACCGTAAAATCCTCAGTGACAGTCGTACTGCAAAAGATGCAGGGGCATTTCACTTTCAGCACAGTTTATGCAGTGTTAATTGAGTTCTCCTGACATCCACTTCATATCCTGCCAACTTAAACTCTTTTTACTCGTATTCTGGAATATATGTGGCCATCAAGCAGCAGCAGGATCCATTCATGTGTCTTCACTCAGAGTTATGGTAGCTGGAAATGATCAGAGCAGCTCATTTCCCCGCAGATTTAATGGATGCTTAAATTTCAAGGTACAAGTAAGAAAACACTGATTGTGCTCCGATGTGGATGTGATCATTTTGTGTGTTTGGAATCAATATGTCCTGGTAACTTTTGGAAGACCTTGCTTTCAATAAAGTTGAGTCTCATTCAGTAATTGTCGGGATGAACTTCATGATCTTACTGGGGCTGACCCGAATAGTGGTTTCTGGCCTCCGAATATTCGGGCCCTATTAAAGACGAATATTCGAATATTCGTTCCCGTAACGTCCGACGGGGGAGGGGGCGCGGCTTGTGGCGGAGACGGCCCGAATATTCCAATCCGTTCATCTGGTCTCCCGGGTCCTAATTTTGCCTTCGTTTTGTCTTCAGTTAAACTGAAGAATTCCCGGTGGAATGAGCCGAAGTGGGCCGAAGGCGAAGGGAAGAGACGAGCTCCGAATATTTTCGTCTGGGGGAAGGAAGGGGTGATCACATAGACATACCGGGCTTTGCAAAAGTTCTGTTACACTTGTTGAGACATTCACGAAAATGAACACAAAGATTTTTTGGTGCAATAAGATAAAACTTTTGGGTGGCCACATTTCTGATCAATATTATTGTTAACACATATATTGAAATATTTGGAAAATCAAAAATTATCTTATTGCACCAAAAAATCTTTGTGTTCATTTTGCTTGCATTTTGCAAGTGTAACAGAACTTTTGCAAAGCCCAGTATGTGTATATGTCATAGACATATGTGTATATGTTTATGTGATCACACGACGAGATGAGCTGATATGAGCCGATGTGGGCCGAAGGCGGAGGGAAGACAGTAACGCCAAATATTCTTTCCACCCGGTAACGTCCGACCAGGGAGGGAGCAAATATTCGGATACCAAAATTAATATCCGGATACCATTGTAGCGAACGAATATTCAGATATTTGGGTCCAGCCCTAGATCTTACAGACCAGTCAAAGTCACAGTATGTGTAAGAAAACAATGTCATACTGGTTATCTGAGTGTGGCTAATGCTAGCAGTGCTAACACCAGCAGCCTTCTTTCCTTGTCTTTAATGTGGAGTGGTGTAACGCCAGTTTATCCGGACACAACCAACATTGAAGTATTTGTTCTGCTGTTACCTGAAGATGGATTAAAATGTTTTAAGTCTAGCGGCCGGATCAACACCTTGGGCTCTTCCTCATGTTCATTGAGCCTTTCCTGAACTCTTGTTGCAGTTATTACAGTTTTGTGTTTATAGTGTAAAAATGAAAGTTTATGAATTGTAATTCTTCCTAACAGTTTATTGTTTTGTGAAAAAAAAAAACTGTTACAGTCACAGAGAAGAAGTAATAATTTGTAAAAAAAAAAAAAAAAAAAAATCAGTTTTAATGTTCAGTAATTAATTATTTTATGTTGGCTTTAATATTCCACTATTTTTACAGTATTTAAAGAAACAAAAATACCATTAGTAAACTACAAACCATGTGTATTCAGGATTGAAAAATGGAACATTATGATGGATCATTTTTTAACTGTTATTTTACAGATTATTGCTGTTTTGTTAAAATACAGACTAAATAACACAACAAAGCTTATTAATTTGTTGGGGTTTTTTTTACTGTAATATTTTACAGATATTTAACCTAATTTCAAATTTTACTTTATTATTATAATAATTTTTTTTTCATTTTATAATTATTTTACAAATTTTGAACATTACAGTATTCTCTCATTTTTTTATATGTTTTTTCTAGCACCCCCATTTTTTTGTTGTTGAATTTTTCCTTATTTTTTTTTAAACAGTGTACATGTTTCACATCAGAATAACATCCGGATGAATTCCAGGACTCCATGTTTCCCACCAGAACATTCCAGATAATCGATGCTCTCCACTTCACCTCTCAGTGTTTCATGCTGTCCGTGTACATTACCACGGCGTCTTCTACCGCTGAACAAGTCAAATAATAAATTAGCATGGTAAACATACATAATTAAAGTTTAATGCGTGCAGCAGCTAAGGCTACACTCTGCAGGTCGATAGCTTTCTGGGATTCTCAGGCTCTCAATTCACTGTGAGGTCGGTGCTGTCGGGTCCGCTCGCCGTTCGCACAAATTCACGTGTCAGAGTTGACCGGATACTAAACCGCACACGAGAATTTTAATTTGCAATTTGCTTTGAGATTTACAGCAGCTATAAAGTCATGACATTTATGTAAATGAGCAGCTTTAGCAGATATATGAAGATGTTGCATATTCAATGAATGAGGAAGGCAGTGAAGTCCTCCTCGTGGAGATGAACTTTCTGCATAAAATGGGTGCAGTGGGCGGATTCCTAAATATTCTGTGAGCAGCAGAATGTGTTATTTATTCACCGTCAGCTCTCTTTAATCCACAATGGTTTCCCGTTCTGCAGCCTTTGGTTTGCTTCATTAGTAACGGAGTGTGCAATCAGATAAAAGGTGTTCCCGCTCTCCTCTGTGCAGCGTCCTGCTCACCAGCCACTCTCGGTTTTCATTCTGCAGCGTTTGCTCTGCCTCCCCCGCGCAGGAGAGGGGACATAAATTTCCTCTCTTGATCTCTGAGTGGTTTCAGAGGTAGAGAAAAAAAGGAGTGCTCTGTAAATTCTGCTCCTCTCTTATTTATATTAGTGTGTCAGAGGTCCTTGCGCTAATTCAGCCGGCTGCAGTGTTTCTGGGCGGGGAGTACATCACTCCGCTTTGGGTTAAGCATCCATTACCAAAGACTGCTGGCCTTGAGGTTTGAAACTGTTTACACACTTGCCCAAACTTATCACAAGCCGAGAGCTTCTCCTCTCCCCGGAGTCCTTCACAGACTTCTGAGGCCACATTCGCTTTCATCTGGAAATTCTCTGTGGCCAGCGCCTTTCTGCTACTAATTACGCATTTCAAACTGTTGCACTAATACCATAATAGTCCAGGTGCTGGAATATACTGCCTATAGAAATGTATTTTGATCTGCACTGAAAATAAATGTCTCAGTCTCCTCTGGTAGTTCACTAACTGCCATGTTTCTCCCCCTTTTGTGGCTTTAACAGTCTAATACCAGCAGGTGATTTGTGGGAAATGCACATTACGGCCGGTGGAGCTTACAAGAGCAGGATTTCTGATCCTACATGCTGCACTGCTCGTCAAATAAATTCTGATTCTGTGACATTCACTGCAGTGATATTACTGTAACTCAAGTCAGCAGAGCGGTATAAAAGAAAAAAACTGTTTTATTCTTACGTTGGCCACAGTAGTTGGGCTGTTGGTCTGACAGTTTCACTCTTAATCCTCCTGTTGTCTTCATTTACGGGCACCAAAAAATATTGTTCCTTTGTCTGAAAAAAAAATCAAAAATTCTGCAAAAAAAAATTCCCCAAATTTATTTTAAAAAATTGCAAAGTCCTCAGGAAGAAAATTCCAAAAATTGCTTTTGAAAAAAATCCCCAAGTTTTGCAAGGAATAAAAATATGAAATATAAAAAATATAAAAATTGTAAATATTTTCAAAAAATGAATAAAAAAGATTCCAAAAACTCCTAAAAATATTTAAAGTATTTATTTTTTTTAATGAATGTTCCTGAAGAAACATTTTTTTAACATTTCTTTTTTTTCTCATGTTCAAAAAATCTCCCGAAAATGTGGACATCAGAATTTTTCACTGTATTTTTTTTTAATTTTATTTTATTAATTTTTCCCACATTTTCAAACTTTTAAAACAGGTCAGTTTGACCCGCATGAAGACACGAGGGTTCATAAAATGAATTCAGATATTCATGGTCCCAGGAGGATCACCAAATGACTTTCACTCTGAGCCACCATGTGGTTGACTTTTTGTTTTTTAGGAAAGTGTCTCAAGCAGCAGCTGTAGAAGAAGTACTCAGATGTTGTAAAAATACCATTACCACAATGTAGAAGTATTCTAGTAAAAGTCCTAAATAATAGTCGATTTTAAACTGACTACAACGTATAAATACATAGACAAGTAGATCATAAAAATCAACTGAAAGGCCTAGTTTGGTTTTAAAAATATCAAAAATCTCTTCGATTTAATTCTAGAGAGTTTCTAAATTTCTCCCTGGGGATCGATAAAATACAGTTTTGTCTTTATCTAGTAATAAAATGTCACTGCAGGGCTTCCCAACTATAATATGTCATAATTTAACTGTTGATAAAACTTTGTATTATTAATCTGAGTATGCAAAGTAAATAGCACTGAGGTTTTCAGCAAATGTAGACGTGTGAAAAGTACAATATTAAACCTCTAAACTGCAGTCGAGAGGAAGTAAATGTCTAAGTCGTACATCTGATGTAATCAGAACCATTCGGATTTTCACACATAAATATTAAACAACTTTAATATCATCGGGCAGCTCTGAGGGGTCTAAACTAGATCTGTAGACGCCTCATATTACCAAAAACCAGGCTCAAGCATCGGTTCAAGCTAAAAGCACAGACCTGAGGAGCTAAAAGGGTTTAAATTCTGGTACTCTGAGCCGAGTTTTAGTGCAGCGTCACAGACCTGCTAACATAGCTGCAGACCCTTATTACTCCTCATATGTGAAATAAATTCATATTCTGTGAGAAAAGAAGCCACTCAGCTGGCATTATCAAACTCGACTGTACCGCTCAGAAAGAAAAGAAAACCTTGAAAGCACCGGTTCTATAGCGCTGTTTTTGACTGAAAAGCCACTTTCTGGCTCTAAAATAGGATAATGCATCCTTGGAAGTGGAATAAGTACAGGAAAAAGCATTAGGAGAAGTTTCTTTTTCCCCCCACAAAGTATAATATCAATAGTGTAACTCAATTAGTTTGTGCGCAGACTTGAAAACATCCGTCGACCGGGATCTAAGCGCGTGTTCTCTGTGAATCCATTTGAAGGTCTCCCATTGGGGCCAAAATCAGAAATAGCCTCCAGAACTTAGATTTCCAATATATGATGCACTGAGTGCCTTGTCTGAATAGCTCTTCGTCCCTGAGATGAGAAATTTACTCCAAGTCTCAGAATAAGGAGTGTGAGAAGTAGGGAGGGTCCATTTCGTGCATTTCGGTGCAAAGAATTTGAAGCTGAAATGTTCGAATGAGTCCGTAATGGAGGCACTGACTTCACTTTCCTCCCCACAAGTATGTGAAAGCCCACTAAAGACGCCATCCAGGAGCTCCACCTTAAGACGCTGTAATACTTTTCCCTAAGGCCTTTGGAAAATGGAAACTTGATTGATAGTATGTGAGACCATAAGTGGCTCTTCGCCTTCAGATGTGCGTTAAAAGCATGAAAGCAGCAAACAATCGCAGCAGATTCTGTCAGAGCATGCAGCCCTCCTGGGAGAAGAAACCGCATGTACAGTATGCGACAAATTAACTTTATTAATAAATGAAGCTGACAGTTGCTCTCCAACAGCCGTGAAATTAAAAAAAAACAAAAACGGAACACCAGGAATCCCTCTTCACCAGAGATGTCCGACTCAATTCAGCAAAATTTGATCTCAAGTGGATCGCACCATTAAAATCTGAGCATAAAAGCCTAGAAATAAGTGACAAAGCGACAAAAAATGGACGAGCGAGACAAAAACGAGACACAAAACAATGAATAAAGCAAAACACAAAATGCTAAAAATGAGGAAAAAAACACAAGCGAGACAAAAATGAGAAACAAAATGACAAAAATGTGACGAACAACAAGTGGAAAAAACAACAAAAACAGGACACAAAACGACAAAAGAACAAAGAACAATCCAGTGTTTTACTTTCTGATCCAAACAACTTGTCATGGTCTAGAAATGATTTTAAATTTATAGTTTTACTAATTTATAATCTGCAGTTAATGTCTTCTCTGTAATTTTTACACTCTGAGGGCCGGATTGGACCCTCTGGAGGACCACTTTTGGACCACGGGCCTCATGTTGAACACCCTCGCTCTTCACTTGAGATTGAAATTCAGGAATGATGCTTTAATTGAGCTGCAGACTCTAAAAAATGTCACACAAACTTTTAATTAAGCCGAGCCTGTAATTAAATAAGGGGATGGACACACACACCGCTGGCAGCTGAAGCCCGTCAGCCTCTGAGCCACGGTCACTATAACCCACTTTATTATTGCTCAGATTGAAACCCACGTTTGGCGTCTCTCTGCTCATCATTTCACATTAATCAACATGTACTTTACAGTGGAAATTAACGCTCTTCATCTCCGCGTTTCCTGAATCGGTTTGTGATTACACGAATGAACGTTTCTCGTTTCCTCTCCGACGTGCAGGTCAGACGTGAACAAACGTGGACTTTGCTGCTATTGTTGTGGAATCTTTTATCATAATCAAGAGAGGGCAGAAATGTCGCACAACGCGGCTGTCGCAGACGCACAATAGCTGTTTGTGATTGCAGCCGCCTCGTGTCACACTTTGGTCGTTTTTTTTTTTTTTTTTTTGTGCCTGCAAACTGTTTAAAGTTTTAAAAATAAAAAACAACAACAATTCTCGTGGTGTCAAGAAAATGGCAAAGTTCTTTGCAGTTCCTCCGACTTTCTCCAGAAAGACTGTGGCCTACTTGGGGAAAGACAGATTAGCAGAAGACAGAACATCCCACATGGACTTAGAGTGGTTTTCTTCCCCGTCTCTGTGCCCACTGCTTGGTAATTGTCTCTGCATCCAGGCTCTGAAGGGAAACGGGAGCAAACCCCACTGCAGCCCGTTGCTCTATTTGTCCCAACTTTCAATCGGATGAAGGAATAATGTTCTAAGCAGCCTCAATCTCTGGGCTTAAGAGAGGGTGATTGAAGCCCTCGTGGCTTAACAGATGAGACGGACCGCTGAGAGCCGGCGTGTTGTTTCTCATTCTGTCTTCATGTCATGCAGAGTCCCTTAAACTCATATGCAGCACAGAGAAGAAACATTCCCACTGCTATTAACGCCCTCATATATTAACCCCAACGTTAAAACCAGAGACAGGTGAAGCAGATAACACCGATCATCTTGTTAGAAAGCCCTGGGAAACATTGGGTGACATGTGCCATCCTAATAAAGACGTCTGTTCTGTTACAGCTAATGTCACGTGTTATAAAGTTCTGTGATTTTCTAATCGCATGTTATTGGATTTCACTGAGGGCCCTTTAAGAGTGACAGGAAGTTGTGAGTATTTAATCAAAAACGCCTGTTCTGGTTGCATCTGAGCTAGTCCAGCCACATCTACATACATCTTGTGCCTTTTGCAGCTTCGTGGGTACGTAGTGATTTATATTGCCTTCATGTACTGTTGCAAACATTTATTTTTGGGACGGTGTTACATTTGGGAAGTTTGTTGCTACTAGCGATAATGGTTACTAATTGATATTTTACAATAATAAGCTTGAAGTAGATCCAAAGACAGTGATTTCCATTCAGACATGTTGGCGTATATTTTATTTTTAGTCGGAGAAAAATAGTCTTGATGTTTGGAAGGCGTTTATCTGACTGTCAAGTTATATTCTTCAGAGGACAGTACACTGGCAGAGCAAACAAACTACCCTTTTCCTTGACAGCAGCAGTCCTTAATGCCAGCAGCTTCCCCCAACAGGACAATGTGCCTCAACACCCTGCAAAAACTGCTCAGGAAGGGCTCGAGGAACACGACAAAGAGCCTGAGGTGTCGACCCAGCTCACAAACCAGGTTCCAGTGTTATGGCACGAGTCGATCCATAAAGACTCAAAGGATCCAGAGTTCCCGGGTCCATACAACAATGTGGTAGAACTGTTTAAGGGCCACAAAGGAACGCATGCATTATCAGTTTTAATGATGTCTTGGACTTGTGTATACCAGTAATTAGCCATGGCCCCATCCAGCCATTTGTAATTAAGGAGGTTGGGACAATTGTTTATTTGCATCTGTTGACACATTTGCAAACGTCATTAACAGCTGTTTCATACATCACTGGGATGTCAGATACCTAGTTTATCTCAGCCTTATTGAACATTTGTGCCCTAGTCAGAGGTCATTACAGACATGTGAAGTATCCCTGAGAGCTCATGATGACAGATAATTAGAATAGACATGACCAACATGGCAACATGGTGTGTTTTAAGCCAAACTATGCTCCTTTTCCAAACCTAACCAAGTGGTTTTGGCGCCTAAATTCAACCAAATAAGCATTGGGTGAAAGCAAAAGTACAAAACAAGACTTAAGTAAAACAAATAAAATTGTAGTTATCTGGGAATTCAAGTCTACTGGGTGTTAGCTTACTGATTAAGCCTACATCTACCCATTAAACTTCTAAATGTGGACTTTGATTCCTCCTTGTAAGTGTTAAATGGTATTTCTACATCCATTACATGAGGAGATACTGAAGCTCTGAGGTAAAAGTGGCCTGCTGAGCCTACTAGAGGGTAAAAGAGGTACTTACTGGTCCATATGTGTGCGGATGATAACAACCATTTAATGGGTTGATAGCATCAAAAATGGGCAGGAAGAGACAGTGAAATATTTTTACACCAAACTATGCTCCTTTTCCAAACCTCACTAAGTCATTTTGGTGCCTAAATTCAACCAGATTCCAAATAAAAGCAGCAAATAAAAGCAAAAGTCTAAACAAGACTCAAGCAAAACATTTGAAACTGTAATTATTGTCTGAGAACTCAAATCTACTGGGTGTTAGCTTCCTGATCATGCCTCCATCTACCCATTAAACCTCCACTTTGGTTCCTCTTTATAAATGTTAACTGGAGTTTCTACATCCATAACATAAGGAGATACTGCAGCTCCATTAAATGGGGTAAGAGTGTCCTGCTGAGCCTACTAGAGGGTAAAAGAGGTACTTACTGGTCCATATGTGTGCGGATGATAACAACCATTTAATGGGTTGACAGCATCAGAAACGGGCAGGAAGAGCCACTGTTTTGGTCTGAATGTTTTCTGCTGAATTTATTTTCCAAATGTCTTTTCAGAAGCTGTCTTTCAACCATTCCCTGGCTTTAAGGATATGTGAAGTATCCCTCCTTGCCCCTCCTGAGAGCTCATGATGACAGATCACTGAAATAGGCAGATTTTCCAGCTAAGTTATATTACACAGAGCAAAGACTGTGGTGAATGATTAGTGTGTGTGGACGCTGTACAGTATGTGTGGGTGTGTGCACGGCGTTGTGAATGTGGCACCGTGAATGTGAGAGATGAGATAAAGCAGAGTGCCATACAGTAATGGTGCGTGGGCTCCGCAGAGCATGTTTAAAGTCAAGAGGTGTGTGTGTTTCTTTTATCACCGGCTCTCGGCTCCCTTTTATTTTAAGGCCTGCTGACAGGTAGGGAGGATGGAGCCGAGGTGGTGACTCACAGTAGAAGAGGAGGAAGAGACCGTGGAGGGTGTCTGGTGCGTGCTCAGGTGCCTCATTCATTACTCTGGGATCTGAGGGAGGCACAACGATGAAAATGTGCTCAAAAAATGAGTGTTTGTTTTCCCTGGTGGTGGTCTCCGAGCTGTGGTGGAGATTAATGTGTCCAGGGGCAGGACGGTGGACAACCACAGCTTTAATCGTGTCCGTCACATTTCTATGTGCAAACACTTTTCTTTACCCTCGATCAGACTGATTCCTAAACTTAACCTACAGCTAGTTATTCTGTTTGACTGAGCTTACATCAGGGCTGTCCAACATGAGGCCCGTGGGCCAAAAGCGGTCCTCCAGAGGGTCCAATCCGGCCCTCAAAGGGTAAAAATTACAGAGAAGACATTAACTGCAGATTGTACATGTGTAAAACTATAAATATAAAATAATTTCCAACCCATGACAAGTTGTTTGGATCATAAAGTAAAATACTGGATTGACCACTGTTCTTTTGCATCTCATTTTTTAAAAATATTTTCTCTTGTTTTTATTGTTTTTGCCTTTTTGTTGATTTTTTTTTAGCTTATCTGCCTAAAGTCTTGAGACCTTTAATGAAGTGACACCTCCAAGCAGGAACCTCTGACATTTAAGATAGAATAAAACCTGCAGTTCCTCAGATGACCACTAGATGCTCCAAATATGAGTCAATCCCATTAGACCCCCATGTTAAAATTCTCAACTTCACAACAGAAATAAACATGCTGACAGCACGACACGAAAAACAAATTTAGTCTCTACGGCTAGATTCACCATTCATGAGGATTATATGAGGAGTGAACTTTGATGTAACTCGTCTGTTTAAATTCTATTATGGCTTAAAGTTATGCTTTTTTAAGAACATGGCTGCTCTGAGTGACAGGTTGAGGCTGTAGTGATGTCATCATGTTTCAGGAACCTTGCTTCTCAGGTTTACATTTCTCAGAAATGAATTTCTACCTAAGTTGAAGTGGATTTCACCATTCAAGAGGTGGTTGTTGAAGCTGACTAGAGCACTTTAGTAAACTAACAATAGTCACTGTTCCATTTGCTAGATCTAGTGTGGACTTGTGCTATGTCAGGGCTAGTAGATATGTATTTCAGTTTACAAGCGACTGACAAAACATTGGATGCTACAAATAGATTCAGAGACTGAAGTTACACCGAAACAATGGAATAAGACAGAATACTAAACATTTCATGAAGGCCAGTGTTTGGTGATGCCATCGTACCGCGACAATATCCTCCTTTGAAGCTTAGTACTGACAGATCATGTCAGTTCTGATAGAGCACGAAGTATGGCTCTTCAGATTCAGTGTTTGTTTTGCAACAATGCACTGGCGGCGTTGACAAAAGGCTGATTTCTCTTAGAACTGAGAATGAAATGAAAATGTTGTGTTTGCCTTCCAAGAGATATTATCTGCAGTGGGAAGAATATACAACAAGCGCTTGTCTGATATTGTGTAGATCTCTTTCTGACACGTCCAGGCCTGGGCGTCCTGTTGTATCAGAGACCAAGATGTTTGCAGCAGAATCTTTAAATCCTGGAAGTTGTGAAGTGGAGCCTCCATGCATCGGACATATAACGACATAATCAATATTATTAAGTTCACCTGCCGCCTCTCAGGGGCTTTAATGCCTGGCTGATCTGTGTAAATGCACTGAAGAGGTGTTTTTGATGTTGAAAATATCAGATGCACTCTTCAGTTTGATGGCAGCAGATGTCTACTCCACCATCTGCTTCAGACACATATTGCGACGGAGTCCGCCTCTTGTGATGAAAAGGACTTCTGAGCATCCTGCTCTTACCTACCCAACACTCTCAAACTGTTTTACTTGCCTGGAATATCTTATTTGATTTGTTTTCTAATCCTTGCGGTGCTGTGGATGAGCTATTGATTCAGTCTTGATGCAGCGACAGTGTCGATAAGAGCCCACACTAATGCGGCAGAGAGAATAGACGGGCCGGATGGAGCTGCTCAGTTATTAATGTCGTTGCTATTGAGCTCTCCAGGCCCTCAGATATGCTTGTTAGCAATTCAGCTGCTAATAACCCTGACAGCCACCACTTAGACCATCTTAGACGTCCTAGCAGAACCCAGTCGTCCCAGATTCCCTCCATCCAAACACTCCTCTTTGGTCGGTGCTGTTGTGTAAAAACCAGCTGTGCAACAAAAAGGCAGACGAAGGAGGAGCTTTTCTATGTAAAGTGTAATCAGCAGTGGAGGGAAGGCAACCTTCTTGGGAGAAAGTAGGGAGGAGAGTTGGCCCCAGAAGCTACGTGATAGCGATGACACCGAGCCGTCCTCTGAGTTATGGCTGGATGAGAGCGTCTCTTTGGGCAGCAACGCGATTCCCAGGCCCCGGTCCTCCTCCCCACAGGATGCAGAGGTTAACAACGAGTTCATAACACGACCTTTCGAACGGCTTAGTCAGCACACACTCCCTCCACCCTGACCCCCACCCCCCCTCCCGTCTCCTTCACTCTTTTCTTTCGCTCAGACGGGAGGTTTTCAGGGGCCATCTCTGATCCGAGATGAAACAGCGCTACCACATCCTCCGCCATCGCCTCCTCTTTGTACTCGTCTTTGAACTCACCGCGGCTTTGACTGTCCTGTCCCCCGGCCAGTTTGGCAAATCCTGATCTTTATTCCCCGCTTCGTCGAGTAGAATGAGGAATATTTGTTCTTTTCCACCTCTTATCTCTTGTCTTTCCAGCGTCCAAAAGCAACAGTTGTTGTTTGCTTGTATTTTTAGCTCTCCGTCATGCACAGTGAGTGTCTGTAAAAGTTGCACCGCTGACCTGCAGCCACGTGGTCGAGGCCTGCCAGGTCCAGCTGGGCGTGCAGAGCTTCCCGTGGAGTACATTAAAGACGAGCAGAGGTCAGCTTTCTTGAACTCTGACCGCAGCAAACCGCAATATCTGATTCCTGTTACTTTGAACTTACAATGTGAGAGGATTGTAATTGATTTTTTTTTCATTTACTTGTAAGATGATGAGTTTTGAACCTGCTGTTTGTTTTCACTTCAGACCATCTGTTTAAAGAGAGCCGATTAGGATTCCAGAACATCACGGATTCTAACAAAAATAATCATCTCCATCATGTTTCATTTATTAGTTTCTACCAGCAGGCCTTTTTTTCATGTAGTGCCATCTCCTTTTGACCCTGTTGTCCTCATTTACAGGCAACAAAAAAATATTGTTTCCTTGTCTGAAATAATCCTAAAATTCTGCAAAAAATTCCCCAAATTTCTGAAAAATTGCAAAACCTTCAGGAAAACAATTCCAATAATTCCTTAAAAGTTTCCCTTAAAAATTTTATTTAAAAATTACCCAAAATTTGGCAAGAAATTTCTTGTTAATAATTTTGAAAAAAATGAATAAAAATCTTCTGAAAAAATCCTGAAAAAAAATCTAAAGTGATTCCATATTTATCAGTAAAAGTTATAATATTTTCTTGAAGAACATTCACTTAAAATCAACTGAAATCCAGCGAAATTCACTCGATTTCGGTAGATTTTTTCTTCTTCTTTAACACCAAAAAATGTTGAAAGATTTCCCAAACATGTTGAAAATGTGGACATCAGAACATTCATTGTGACAATTTTTTTTTTTTTCCACATTTTCAAACTTTATATTTGCAAAACCTCCAGGAAGAAATTTCCAATAATTGCTTAAAAGTTTCCCATAGAAATTTATTTAAATAAATAACTAAATCCCCCAAATTTTGCAAGAAAATTCTTGTAGAGATCAAAAAATGAGTAAAAATCTTCCAGAAAAATCCTAAAAATATCTGAAATGATTGCAATAATATCAGTAAAACTTCTATTTTCTTTCTAAACATTTTTTTAAATATTTTTTTCCACCAAAAAATGTTCAAAAAATTTCCCAAAAATGTTGAAATGCAGACACCAGAAGTATCGCTGTGAAAATCTAGATTTGTTTTCCCACATTTTTAAACTTTAAACCGGGTCAATTTTGACCCGCAGGACGACACGAGGGTTAAAGAGAGCTGACTTGGATTCCTGAAAAACACAGATTCTGACAAAAATAATCCTCTCCATCATGTGTCATTTATTAGTTTCTACCAGCAGTCCTTTCTTTTCTTTCATGTAGCAGCGTCTCCTTTTAAAATAGTAGCTTAACATCAACTGAAACGCTTCACATCTGGCCTCAAGCTGGCCCCATGAGAGCCGTCAGAGGTTATCGCCCCTGAAAGCTACCCTCCACATGTGCTCCTACGACGGCCACACTGTAAAGATCTCTGTATTTCCACGTCCGTAGAGGAAAGACACGGCATTGTTCCAGCTCCTCGCCCCGGGGGACTCGGGAGGGATCTTTTACACGGTCGTGGTTTTACTGTAAAACATCTCTCTTTCTGCGCTGACTGCATGTCAGACAGCAGGAAAGGCTTGTCTGGGATTTATTGGCTGTCACGGATCTGCAGATGATGGACGAACGCCGCTCTGCAGCCCAGGTCTTGTAAAAGGCAAAGGGCGGAATACCCCGTTAAAATGCTGTTTATTTCTTTTGCACGTCTTGTCGGATCGCTCTTTCTCTCTCTATTAACCTCATTCTTTCCCATCCAGTCATGACCCGTGTGCTTTTCATGCGCTCTTTTATCCCCTTTTCTCGAGCTTTTTCTCAATAAACAGCGCTTTCACTGGCACTTGACATTGGCTCTGTGCCCTCGCTTAGTGTAGATGAGACTATTGTTTGAAAATCACAGTGGTTCTTTATGGAGCTGCACCATTACAGCCGAAGCTATAATCACAATTATTTCCACCAGTATTGAGATGGGGATGTTAATTGGATTTTTAAACAGAGGGCTGGTTCCACTTCCATGTTGAGGTGTGTTCCTGCTAATGTACGAATCTTTGCATCAAAACATGATTGATCCTTAAAATAAAATCTACAGAGGTGCTTTCACTTTCAGATTTTTCAATGAGGTGACAGACTTCACAGCGTCTCTGTTATGAATGTCTGAGTTGAGGCTGGACAAGTCTTTTTGTCCTTCATGCATTCACTGTACATCGAGTCCTCAACGCATGTCAAAGTTCTGTTCCTAAGGCGTGACGTAAGTAGGTCGGAACGCCAGTGAAAATGTAAACAAAGCCGTTACGCCCATCACGATATCGATCAGTTTACAGTAACACAAACGGTCATTAGCTCACACTGAAACACAACTCTGTAGGAAAATACCGGCGAAAATGTAAGCCAAGCCCTTCATCGTGCATCACCCTGCATCCCGATATTAATCATCATAAACCAACCTTTACTAACCCCAAACTCTTCACTTTCATTCCCTTCCCCCTTTTCTCTTTTCAAAGTCTCAAATGATCCTTTAGTCTTCTTCTGAATCAACATAAGGCTCATCAGGATATGCCGTTGCTGTTGGTCTTCCAGCTAAAGCAGTAATAATCTTTCCATCAGTTGATTTCATAGGTGCAGATCCTTTCACATGTTCAGGTTTCCGCTTTTTATCACCAATCGTGCAACTTAGTCCAAGCAACCGGGCGATGTTTGACGGTGTTTCGCCCTGTAAAGAGCATTTTATTCCATCTAATTTCACTTCCATGGGGACGATTTTCCTTTCCTTTGAAGCTTCAGAAGAGTCTGACTTATGCTGGGAGCCATAATGAAGGGCAAAAAGTTAGTGAATGTAGCACAACCCAAGGTGGTGGCAAATGTAAACAAAGCCGTCTTATAGTGCCGCGTTACTACTGTACATACAGTATTCATCCACTCCGATCGCCAACTAGTTCCATGTAATCACTTCCAGTATAACAATGAAATGACAGAAGTCGAGGACGTCATAAACCGACGACTTCCTGTACTTCTTGTTTTGTTGCTTTACTTTTCTTTTGCATATGATTTGTTCTTACTAAACATAGCTTCCCATAAATCTGAGACACTTCCAAACAAAGAACTAACCTTCACATTCTGCTTCAGACATTTGATCTTCCTTGTCGGTTGTTTGTTGTTTATTCTTATTTCTCGACAACATCCAGGAAGTTTTTTCACGGGCAAATGTCAGCCCCCAAAAGTGACTTATTCGCATGACGCCCTCATGGCTGCATGTTCATTTAGGAAGCGCTTGATTTGATAATCAGAGAAGTCAAAACTGTGACAAAGATTAATGTCTGACTAATTCTGCAGCCTTTGTTCCCCGTCTTGGCTTCATGTTGCTCTGTATTACCTCACCAAAATTCCTTGTTTTCCATGAAGACGATGTGCAAATACGCCTCTCATTAACATACCGCCTGACAAGTTAAAGGGAAAACCAAACTATACTTGTTCCTCACCTTCTGGAGCTCTGTTGAGGCACTCTCTCTATTCTAGTTGAGTTTATTCTTACATACTCATCCGAGTGACGCTTTTGGCTCCTGCCTTTGTTATGCTGATCCACTCATTTATTCAGGTTTTCTCTTTGAGCTGTTACTGAATTCAGCTGGTAGCATAAAGCAGTGGTGGAATAAATATTTTGAGTCTTACCTCATCTATCTAGAAGTAGCCATACTTTGATTTAAATCACTCCATTACAAGTAAAAGTTCTTTATTCAAAACCGTATTCAGTGCATTAATGTAGAGACGTGTTTCAGTTTGGCTTCATTTTTAAGGGTTTTTAGAGACCTAAAGAGAAAAAAACACAAGAAAAATAGGTTGAATAAGAATTTAAAAAAATATTTTGCAGATCATAGATATCTGGAGAGCTGTAGAAGTTTTAAAAGTATGAAAACTTAATCGTACTCTATACCGGTGTCATTCTAAATATCAGTTATGTATTCATGCACCACCAGCATTTTATGATCCAGGTGATGTTATTCTTTTCCTTTTTGGCACACAGTTTAATCTAAAGACTCCATTGTATTTCATAAACTGATCAGATGGTTTGTATTCAAACTAACTAGCAACTATTGCAAACCAGAATCTCACACCGGACAAAAAACCACTTTGTGATTGACTGGTTGCCATGTTGATTTTCCAGTTAAATCCACTTCTTCCACATTAGATGTGGTTCCAAAGGACTAAAACGGCGAACTTGAGGTTTCACAAAAGCTACGACCGTCTTTCACACGGAGTCTGAGGGTAAAAGCTGTAATAGTAATGAAACACTGCTGGAGGTTCACTCCGACGTCTGACCTCCGGTGGCACATTTGACAGCAGGTGAGATTTCTACCGGCAGATGATCGTACAGTAACAGGTAGTTGTAGTAGTTCTTGTTGGGGATATGAAGCCAACCAGACACAAGTAAACACCGCATCAGAAAAGGCGACGTGTTTGACTGTAGTCTGGATCCATGAAACCTCTGTGACTTTAAAGGTTCAGTTTTTAGGGGATGAAAGTCTTCCTTCTCTGAATCTGTGTCATTACAACGGAGCTGAAAGGAGTTTTCAAGATAAAAATATTAAAAAACTTAAGTCATTGTGAGCAACAAAGCTGAATTTCCATAAGTGACCTCCCCTTCAAGTCTGAGCGTTCGGTTTGAAGCAGAGAAAGTTCACAGCTCGGTTTTGCCGTCTCAGGCCTCACTGCTTCTTTCATATCTTTGTTTACTGAAGCTAATAATAGCCTGAGTCTGAAGAATCATATGTTTTTTTTTTAATATTTTTACTTGGAAAGGTGGTGACAGACTTAAACTTTGATCATTCCAAGTTTGACTGAATGTAAAAGGGCTGCGAGACACAACAAAGAGACGAGCCCTTTCTTATTTAGCAGAAACACTAATGCATAATCATTTTATTTTCCTCCAAAAAATAAGAAATAAAGATAAAAAGACACTCCTGCAACAGTGACAGAAATCTCAGTGGGGCCGTTCAGAAGCGTTCAGACTAATCACTCAGCGGGGGTGACAATCCTGCTAAAAAATATCCAGAGGTGAGAAACTTTAGACGATCACGACTGTGAGTGAAATGCAACACTCATGACTCAGAGTTCTTATATTCACACAGTTTTCTCAAAAGAATCACTTAGCACATAGGATGAGTTTTCAATGAGCTAATAGATAGAAGTCTGTCTTAAAGTTTTAGCGTCTTTGGCAAGACTACATTAGAATTATTAATATTCCTGAAGAAGAAGACGCTCAGAAGGGTCAAAGGACTGATGACACACACTGTTTAGCTCCTTTTATATTGATGTTGTGCTCGCTGTGTTACATGAGACGTCCTTGGCAAACACTGCACGTTGAAAAGCTATACTAATGCTGTTAGTCAAATTCATCTCTGTCTTTGTTTTTTGTGCGTTTTGTGTCTTTTTGACAAATAAATTGCATAACTGGACCTTCTTACATTCAATATACAAGCCAAAAAAAGTGAAAGTGTAAAATGTCAACCCAGTCCAGCGTGGGCAAGTTTTAGCGTTTTCGGCTAGACTGCATCAGAATTATTAATATTCCTGGAGACGAAGACGCTCAGAAAAGTCAAAGGGCTGATGACACACACTGTTTAGCTTCTTTTACATTTACACTGTGCTCGTTGACGTCCTCGGCAAACACTAGACGTCGGGGTTCTAACCAGGATTTTTTCACAGCGTAACGGCAGGTCCTCCCGCACCCGCACGCCCAATAGCCTTCATTAAATCTCACGAGCGGCCGGCCCAGATGTCAGCCAATGAGCGTCACGCAGATGCTCCAAATGCTCGTGATTTAGGTCACTATTCACCATACATGGCATCACGGAAACAACCGAGACAGGCTAATTGTAACCCCGAGATTGTAAGCAACTCTTAATTTTAGACGGGAACGGGTCAATCGACAGGAAAGTGCAGCTGAGGTGGGGAGACATAAATTAACCTAGATAGGCACCCAGTCGATAAAACAAACGCACATGGTGTTATCTGTCAAAATAACAGCGTAGCGGCCCTAATCACAGCGTAATCTTTTAAACTGACAGCGTAACGGGCCGTTACGCTGAAATGCGCTGGCGAGAACCCTGGACGTTATATGTACTTTTCTGTGTACGTATTTCTGCAGGTACCTCATTATTTTGAGCTACCGAAAAGATTCTAAAAATCATTTTTATATTCAACACCCAACTGAGGCAGTTTGCTTCCATATTAAGTATGGAGAGCTTTCAAGGCTGCCCAACTCAGAATAAATGGGGCTATTTTGAGTGCTTTAAATCTGCTTTAAATAAGTTATTCAACTGGGGTTGATTCATGTCTGTATAAATTTGACATGGAAATGGATGAAAAAATGATTTACTGCATATTGACGGAGGAAAGAAGAGCCTAAAATTCCTTCTTAAGCTTTATATAGATTATTCTAAGTAGTAAGCAACCATAACAGTGCACACAATGTTGGGTTCACGCAATCTGCTCTGTCATAACTTAACAAAATAACGTGGCATCCCAGTGAACTTAGCTAGAGTAGAGCTGCACTAGATGTCTTCATGGGCCCAAAAAATTAGATCCAAAAAGAAAAACTTTACAGAAACCAACATGAATAAATAAAGTTTTCAAAAACACAGACCAGATACATTGAAAGCCAACCCAGCAATGACATGACAGTCATCAGACTCCATCCAAAATCGATGCAGTGATCCGTCTCAATTTGAAAACGCAGCTTTTCGAAAAACCAACATGACTCAGTTCAATTTTTTTTTTCTTAAAACAGAACTTCTCATTTCTCTGGTGGGATTTCAGCATCTGATGGTTTGATTTTGCCGTGTGCTCATCTGTTCAGGATTTAAATGAAGGCCTCTGTTAGCCTAGCCGTGCCAGACCCAGGTCTGAAGATGCAAGGTTCTAGGAACTCTTGACAGGGAGGGAGACGGGTTAAAAGGTTGTCTTTCAAATCACTCTGCAGTAGTTGGGTAGATATACAACCAATCAGCGCAACGAATAGGCTGACATAGTTCCTAGAGCGCCGGAAATCAGAGGATGCGGGAGTTTGGTGAAGCCTTATTTATACAGTCAATGGGTGAAGCTCAAGTATATTACAGACATGTTAACAGAAAGATTATTCAGAGTCGGTGCTAATGGAGCTCAGCGACTGTTGTCGTTTTTGTTGTCGACCCTGGCAGAGAATTAAATTCGTTGCTGTGGGTTGTCTAGCGCGGTTAGGCTAGTTGTTTCCGGTTGTTTCTGTCAGAATCTTCGCACCTCTGTCGTCACTTCGTTACGCCCGCCTTCTGACTCTACACTTCATGGTGATTGGTCCGGCCAGTTTTAGGAGAATCCAACCTCGAGCCTTATGTAGGGTAACTAGACCCACCCTGGCAGAGAATTAAATTCATTGCCGTGGGTTGTCTAGCGTGGCTAGGCTAGGCCTCTGTAGTAAATAAAATAAAATAATGTCTGGGTTCTAACCTCTGTCATTTAAGGAATGTATAAAAGAAGACACGTCTTTCTGATTCATCTAAAAAGCAGGTTTTTATAGACAAATTTGCAGCTATGCATGGCACAATTCCACCTTTAGGTGGGTTCTTTTCCTTTCTTTCTTCTCATAAACATGCTCAAGTTTGCAAAAGAATTGCACTAAAAGCTGAAACAGTGCTGCTTTATGATACCTTAAAAATGCTATAATAAATGTTAGAATATACAAATGTAAAACTATCATTTGCCCTAAAAACAGGTCTAAAATAATGCTTAAATGTCACATTTATAGTAGACAGGATTTGATGCACAAATTCTCCAACAGATTGTAGTCAACTGTCACTACTGCCGGACTTTGCTTACACCTATACTGATATAAACACACACTTTCTGCACCTCATGCACATTTTTTTTACTCACATGCATAAATTCTTCTTGTCTGTAGTTTGCATGTGTGTTTGATCGTACTGGAGCCTTTTGACCCAGTTGTGTTTGCAAATTAGAACTGGTTCTCAAACATTTTTACCTTCTGAAATAAAGGTCAAATAAAGATGAAATAAAATGTGGCAAAGCCAAACCGATCCAAACGGAGAGGGAACATGCTATCAATTAATTGATCAGTGAAGAAGGAGATGTGGTGGAAAGAGCAGGAATATAGCGATAATAATTAGGGCTGTCAGGACACATTACCAAAAGAATTCACAGAAACAACAACATTGTGATATCTGTCGAAAATCCATTATTGTTAGTCAAATTAATCTTTTTGTGTCTTTTTTTTGACAAATTAATTGCATAACTCAACCTCCTTACACTCAAAATACAAGTGAAAAATGTTGACCCAGACACCAGATCAGGTCCAAGATCCATTTTGAAGCTCAGTGTAGTAGCTCCGGCCATCACTTCGTCTACGTCAACAAATCCAAACGTTAGAAATGAGGTGGAGCATGAGCAGAACTGACTATCCCAAGATGACACCTACCTGTCATTTAAAGCTTAACTTTACAATCAAATAAAACCTAAGCGAGGGAATTATATGAAAATTCACCCCTTGTACAGTTGCCATGAACGTAATTTTAACTAGAGAGACCAGAACTGTTTTTGTACCAGACTGTGAACGTGTATATTTCTGCTCTAAAATTATGCATTTTAACACGGGGCTCTATAGAGATTGCCTCGCTTTTGTAACGAACCTCTAGTGGCCACTGGAGGAAGTGCAGTTTTGCCACTTCTTCACCACTTGGTTTGAGCAGCATTTTCAAAGAAAACTGGGCATGGTTGTTTCATTTATTTGCACAGATGCAACAGCATAAAACCAGATAAAAGAAATAAAACGGATGTGACAGAAAAGGTCAAGAAATGGTCGACATATACGAGAGACCTCCGTGAGCTCAGCTTCAGACGAACGAGAACAAAAGGTGGAGATAGAAGCTAATAAATTCAATGTGATTTAGCAGAGAAAAAGAGAGAGTTCACTAAATTTAGCAGGAAAATAAATGGGACCTTGACTGTGAGTGGAAAAAATGTCTTTGTGTTGCAAGCCAGGACTGGCTGCATTTCAAAGATCTCTGGTTCTATAAATACCACATTTAAGATTTGTTTTCAACATCCACATTTGAAGCGGTTAAGCATTTTGAGATGTCAGTGCAAATAAGGAGCTCCAAAGAAGCCCTGTCTTCTGGTTCTGAAAGAATGACACAGTGTGTTTGGTTAGCTGGAGCGTTTTCTGGTTTGACGCTGATTGATCGTAGCTTTCTACGTCCTTACTGCAGTTTGTATCGTCTACGTTTAACTGTTTTCACTGTAAACATAAAAGCATGCCATTCATGAAAACATACAGTGAAGAAATGCAAGGTTCCAATGTGTTTTTCCAACTTTTTGTCATTAAGAATACAGTAGAATATGTTTGGGATGTGACTCAGAGTTTGCTCTTTACCTTAGAAACAGAAGCAGGCGACACAATCTTCTGAAAAGGTCAATTTAAATTCGTAACTCATTTCCATTTTTTGCGGCCACTTTAACAATTTTTAATAACATCTCCAGCCTGATATTTGCCTTACGTTTTGTGGTAACCTGTGAATGTCACTTTCTCTTTATTATTACAGCGTCCGTGTCTGCTCTGGGCTGTATCAGGAAGAGTTTTGTCGACTCTGATTTCATCGGACTGAAACCATCTTCCCCAGCGTCACGGTTCTTTCACATCCGCCACTCCAGCATCCCTGCCTTCATTCTACAGTAATCCCGTGAGTTATACCTTTATCAGAGGTGTGTTTTTTTTCACCTTTGTGCTGCAGTGGGCAGCATGTCTCCTAATCTATCACTGAGGTTTCTCTGGCTGACCGAGAAAGAACTTTTCCTGTGGCTCAAAGTTACAAAAGTGATAGTAGAGGAGCCAGAGGGCAGCTGTACAGGAAAATGGTCAGTTCGTGCTGTACAGTTCAGCTGTCTGAGAGCTTAAAGGTTGTTCATCTTGTTGTCCAAAGCTTCCAGGCTACACAATATTCTTTGTCTAATAAGATGGTCACTTTGTCAGAAATTGATCTTGGGATACACGACAGACGACACCAAGCAATGCTAATTGTGAGGCTAACATTAGCTCAAATGCAAATTAGGACTGGGCGATATAGCAGAAAAAGACCTCCTGTATTTCGCCCAGCGGCTACAGATCTGCATGGAAGCCAACAGGAATAACAATGGAGGACGAAAAGACTTCTTTATGAAGGTATCATAGGCTAGTTTGAGCCAGAAAAGGAGCATGGTGAGGGTTTTTTCAGGCAACCACTCACTTAAGGAAAAATATTGAACATTCTATTGAACAGTTTTCTTTATTCCTATTAAAGGGGAACTTTGTTTTTTTTTTTCAACCTGGGGTCTGTTTTCATGTCATTTCATACATGTGAGTGATGGAGAAATGAATTTTCGACATAGCTCCAGTATTTAGCCAGGCAGGCAGCTTAGCAGCTCAGCTAGTGAAAAGTATGGGGCAGCTTGCCCCCCCCACGTCAAAATCCGCCCTAGCGTGCTTTTTTCCCACACTGACCGGCTCAGATAGTCTCAATGAGTGTCCCACAACATACTAGAGATGAGAAGTGAATGAAAACCTCCACATTACCTGGCGATCGCTCTTTGTTGTGGTCTGTATCCAAATCTCAGGACGCTAGAAAGCAAATCTTGTTCCGAAATCGCGCGATAGCTCCATGTGCTCAGTGTCCACCCAAAATAGTCTTTCGTTAGCTAAGAATGATTCAGAGACTCGGTCAGTGAGTTTATTGTCTTTATCAGGGTCGGGGGAATGGACACCGACAGCACCGTGATCTGCAGCTTCAGTGCAAAGTGAATTTTAAACGTGGCACAATTGCAAATAAAGTCAATGAAGAGTGGGTGGGGATTTGCCCTGAGGGGGCGGTATTAATTTTGCAAAGACCCAATTGTGAGGGTTGAAAATACTTCACCCTTTGCCTGAGGCTTTCTGATTCCAATTTGCGAAGTTACAGAGATAAGAACGTCCAAACTGACAGTCGGCAGCGGACAAATAAACTGGGATGGTGAAAACAATGCAGCGGTCAAATGAAAAACGATTCCTACATGTGGTTCTCTTGGCAAAACCTAAATCTGTAGAAGTGTTTTTCTCCTTCTAACCCAGTGCTGATGCCCGTCTCTGCTTCCTGAAAGCAAATCAGATCCGACATTAGATCAGATCTTTCTGTCTCTATCTGTTTCCATGGCATCACTTCTTCTTTTGTTCAATATTTACCAGGATACAATTGAGCCAGTTATGACCCAGATAATAATTAAGAGGGATACAGAGAATGAATGAATAATTGGGTGAGCCTGTAAGGTCACCGCTGTTGGGAGTGTTCATGTAGCAAAGACAAAGAAGCTGCTGCTGTGTACAAAGTTTCCTGCTGCTCGCTGCCAAGCGGTGAAAGGATGTACATTTCACCTCACCTCTTTCACAGCATGACCCCTCAAATTCAGATGGATGTTCTGCAGTCGTTTTCCATTAAACTGGGAGAGGGAGCCGCGTGTGGTGTGGTCTCGCCGAAGGGAATCTGGAGTTGGGTCGGTTTTGTTAATTAACTGTCTCATCCTCTGAGTGGAGACTCCGGTGCCCTGCCCTCGCTGTGGAAGCTGGGAAAGCTTTGGCAGAGCGGCTGGCCTGAGCCTCCCCCTCTGAACGGGCTACCTTTAATCCTAGTCCAAGATGGAGGAGAAGTCAGAAGTCCTCCAGACTGCACGTCAGCGCTGGAACGGAGCCAGCGCTGACTTCAGAGTCCACCCTGGTTTAATCCCGTTTCATTAAGGGTGCTGTACAGCTGCCTCCTAGAGACACTGACTCACACACTCAAACAGCAACACTTTAAGTGAACTTAAAAAAAATACAGAAAGAATTTCCACATGATTAAATTGCTTTCATAAAGCACAAAGTAATTATTTTCATCCAACTCAACAAACTTGAGTTAACTCAGTTCACTTAACCCTCGTGTCGTCCTGCAGGTCAAAATTGACCCGATTTAAAGTTTAAAAATTTTTCTTAAGAATATTCACATAAAAATCAACCAAAATCCAGCAAATTTCACTGGATTTTAGTTGTTTTTTTTGATGAATGTTCTTAAAGAAAATATTAGAAGTTTTATTGATATATATGTAATCACTTTAGATATTTTTGGATTTATTTTTGGAAGATTTTTGCTCATTTTTTTGAAAATATTTACAAGAATTTTCTTGCCAAATTTGGGGCATTTTTGGGGGGAGATGTATTAACCTTCCTGTTGTTTTCATTTACGGACATACAAAAAATATTGTTTCTTTGTCTGAAAAAAAAAAAACTAAAAGCAGAAAAATTCCCCAAATTTCTGAAAATTTGCAGAATCTTCAGGAATAAAATTCCAATAATTCCTTTAAAAATGTCCTTAAAAGTTTTATTTAAAAAAAAAATCCCCCAAATTTGGCAAAAAATTCTTGTAAATATTTTCAAAATTTGAGTAAAAATCTTCCCAAAAAATCCTTAAAATATCTAAAATGGTTACATATATATCGGTAAAATTTCTAATATTTTCTTTAAGAGCATTCACAAAAAAAGTTCTTAAGAAGCATTTTTAACATTTCTTTTTTTCCACCAAAAATGTTCAAAGATTTCCTAAAAATGCTGAACATGTGGACATCAAAATTCTACGTATAAAAATAAATATTTTTTCCACATTTTCAGACTTTAAAACGGGTCAGTTTGACCAGCAAGACAACACGAGGATTAAGTAAACGGAACAACCACTCAGATTCATTTTTTGAGTGCGTGTGGTGACTTTGTACACGAAGCATGTTCAGAAAGTTCAGTTCCTGATCGGATAATTACTGGAAGGAACAGACTCTGTGATCAAAGTGCGTCTGAGCGTATTATGACTGTTGGTGTCAGACGTGGCGGCTCATTCACATTCACTCAGCGTCAGTCCTGTTGATAAAAATGAATCGTTGATGAGAAAGGTCACAGAGGAATAAAACAGCAAAGAATGCAGCAGAACAGAGCAGATAAATACCGCTGTCACATTATCCTCGCATTCAGCAGCCGCAATCATTGTGTCCTCCTCCTCCTCCCAGCTGACACATAAGGAGTCACCATGACTCAAATGTTCATCAGATTTTTTTCTCCGGGCTTCAGGTTATCTCGTTGCTTCCCGTCTATTTGTGCTGAATATTTAATGTCGAGTCAGAGAGTTTCATTTCCTAATGTCAACACCCACGCAAACTGTCATAACAGTTGCTCAGCAGGGACAATACCGTGAGTCAAACACGCAGGAGACAGAAACTGTTTCCCAACAGCGGATTTGAACAGTTTCACCTCCACAGAACACATTTGGAGTTCAGGAAAGCACAGAGGTGTGTTGTTTGGAGAGACTGGAGTTCACTTTGTTCATAGTGCCGTTAAAATCAAAGTTACAATGATTACATTTCCAACATGCCAATTTTATACAGTAGGGGTGTCCAACATGAGGCCTGCTGGCCAAAAGTGGTCCTCCAGAGGGTCCAATCCGGCCCTTAAAGTGTAAAAATTCCAGAGAAGACATTAACTGCAGATTGTAAATTAGTAAAACTATAAATTTGAAATCATTTCTAGACCATGACAAGTTCAATCAAACCTTTATTGTCATTGCACACTTTCATTTACAATGAAATCTCATTTGAGCTGCCCTGCCAATGGCAGCTCGTACTGCTGCACCTTTAGGAGCGCGCCTGTCTTGAGGAAAAGGAAAAACAAAGACATTTGGGATCCGGGTAGGGATAGCAGAGGGTAAAATGAAAAAAAGGTTCGTTATACCAAGTGAAACCTCTAAGTTGGGAAATTCAATTTGACAAGGAACCTGAAAAAAACAACTCGCAACAGGCAAAGCATGACATTAGACAAAGTTAGTTGGGATAAGGATGGGGGGGAATGGGACAGACAAGACAAGACAAAAAGTGCAGCAACAGAAAACATGAGGGTGTGGGGAGAAGAACAGAGATGGAGACGGAGGGAGGAAAAATGTGACCGCCTCCTACGAGACCTCAGGGCAAAGAGTTGTTTTGATCATAAAGTAAAATACTAGATTAAGACTGATTTACAATCTGCAGTTAATGTCTTCTCTAGAATTTTTACACTTTGAGGGCCGGATTGGACGCTCTGGAGGACCACTTTTGGCCCACGGGCCTCATGTTTGACACCCATTATCTAGACTACTGGAGGGATGACATATCTCATTTGGCCTGGGAACACCTTGTGATCCTCCAGGAGAAACTGGAAAACGCTGCTCAGAAGACAGATGACTGGAAGCTCTGCTTCGCCTGCTGCCACTTTGATCCAACTCTGGATAAACAGAAGGAAATGGACGGATGGCAAACGACCAGAAAGTCAAAGCTCATAGCAAGAAGTAGTCGTGTAACCGTAGCAGTCAGCCTGTTATTTGAATCATAGCACCAAGTGGAGTCATGGAGCAGCAAAGGGAGCGCTCGAATCAAAGATGAGACCAAGAAACAGCTAATAACATCAGCCCCCCAGCTGGTTAACCGCTAATTACAGTTTAGACAAAGTAAGCACACACTTAACCCCACTAACCCCACTCACATGCAGCAGACCCTACTCTGTCAGCTTTTTATGTCCACGCACAGCCAGTTTGAAACAACCCGTACAGCTAATTTGGAGCTGAAGTCTAAGGACTTTCCAACATATGCTGTTAATAGAATATTATTTTTGCACATCTGTAAAAGCAGTTCAGCCGGTCATTAGCTCGCCCAGGTTGAAAACTGCGGTTTGGATAAATGAGCTTCTTACTGTATTCCCCCAAACTTGGAATTGTGTTCTGCCCTTAATTTGAAGTGAAATCTGTGGACGGTGAACACGTCTGTCTGCTGTTGACCAACACTGGGGAGAGATAACAGCGTGGGCTTGTATTCAGCTCTCACCTCCTGTGTGAGTTAGAAAGTCGGTACCAGCCTGACGCCAGCACCACAGGGTGTCTGGTCTCGCCTCAAACCCCCCCCCCCCCCCCCCCCCAGTCCTCCCTTCCACCTAAAACACAGCACATGTTTCAGCCGCTGTGCTAATCCCTCTGCTATGTAAGAGGCAGGCTCCCGTCAGGCTACCTGTCAGCCCCCCCCCAGATCAGCTCTCCGTGTGCAAACATGTAGGCGGTGAACCAAGACGTCCAAAAGGCCCGCCGGCTCCGACCCCATCTCTGCTCTGAGGCTTCGTTTCAAATCCAAAACATGCACGCATTCCACGCCAGTAAGTTTAGCACATTCCACTGATAGATAACAGTTTCTCTCCTTTTTAAACCACTGACATGTGTCATTTCTGTTTGTACAACATCTCCTACATCACGCCAGCAATAAAAACGTCTCCCCAAAGCACAGAGATGTCATCGATTGCGTTATCAGGAGAGCATGAAACAATCTCTAGTCACTCAATTTATAATGAATCTGAGTCTGGCAAGTCAATTCTGATACAGTAGACTGCTACAAATAACATTCATATGCAAACAAAATGAGGCAAACAGCAACCAGAATGGGACATAAAACCAACACAAAAAGACGCGAAACATAAAATGAAATGCCAAGCGGCTGAAATAAGATTCAAAACCACCAAAATAAATGCAAAACACTCCAAATTAAAGCTTTAGCTACAAAAATGACAGGAAAAACAACCGACACAAGAGAAAACGAGACAAATGTAACCAAAATGACATGAGAAACAGCCACAATGACACACAAAACAAGCAAAATGAGATGCAAAACAACCAAAACTATCCATAAAACAACCATAATGAGACGCAAACCAACAGGAAGGAAACGCAAAATCACCAGAATGAGGCAAAACATAGAAAAATGACCAAAATAAGACACAAAGCGATAAAGGAGTTAAAAAAAAAAACAACACGAGATGCAGCACTGCCAAAATAACACACAAAACAAACAAAAAAATGATCAAAATGAGACAAAAAACAATCGGAATGAGACACAAGGCGATCAAAAGGAGATGAGACATGCAGAAAAGCCGAAATCAGAGTCTCAACAATCAGAATGTGCATTCCACACCAGTAAGTTTAGCGCATTCCGCTGATAGATAACAGTTTCTCTCCTTTTTAAACCACTGACATGTGTCTTTTCTGTTTGTACAACATCTCCTGCATCATGCGAGCAATAAAAACGTCTCCCCAAAGCACAGAGATGTCATCGATTGCGTTATCAGGAGAGCGTGAAACAATCTCTAGTCACTCAATTTATAATGAATCTGAGTCTGGCAAGTCAATTCTGATACAGTAGACTGCTATAAATAACATTCATATGCAACAGCTGCATATTAGAAAAAGCCCTGCATACCCCACTGAAATAAAACAAATACAAGATGTGTCACTCAGTATCAGCAGAACAGCTACAGGATTTTGTTTATCTTGTCTAAGCTTCCATTCCGATGAGGAGAAACTAAAGGCAGTCGATGCATGAGTGCAAAACAAATGTAGTGTTTCCCCTCCCATTGCAGCGAGTGACAAGGAGAACAAATAGCAGAGATTTCCACCCTTTCTCTCTCTCTCTCTCTCTCTTTCTGTTTTCCACTCCTCCACCTCCGCTCCCTTCCTCATTTCCCCCTCCTTCCTCCCTCCCCCTCAGCTGCAGATGGCGGATGCCATATTAGATGTTTTCTTTTTGCACATCAAACCAGAGGTCACAGCTGCACTGCTCCTAAACCAGCCGCAGATGTGTCGGCACGGTTACCTGACAACCGGCGCAGATGGAGCACTTTCTGAGGCTGGGAGTGAAAAGTACAAAAAACAAGTGTTGTTTCTCCAGAAACTACTTTGGTTCCCCTGAGAGAGCCACCGAGATCAGAGACGCAGAATAAAGACAAATTTGCTAACTTTTAGTCGGGAGTTTTGCCACCAAGAGCAGCTGGAGCACTGACAGAATTGAAATAAGACAGAAAAGGGGAAGTGGCGTGACGCAAATTTACAAAATCAGATGCAAAACGACCAAAACTATACACAAAACAACCATAATGATACACAAACCAACAGGAATGAGACACAAACCAACAGGAATGAGACACAAAATCACCACAATGAGGCATAACACAGCCAAAACAAGACAAAAAATGATCACAGTGAGACACAAAACAAGCAAAATCAGACACAGAAGGACCAAAACTATGCATAAAACAACCAATATGAGATGCAAACCAACAGGAATGAGACACAAAATCAGCAGAATGAGGCATAACACAGCCAAAACGAGACAAAAAATGATCACAGTGAGGCACAAAACAAGCAAAATGAGACACACATAACCAAAATGATATGCAAAACAATCAAAATGACACGTAAAACAAGCAAAATGAGACACAGAAGGACCAAAACTATGCATAAAACAAGCAATATGAGATGCAAACCAACAGGAATGAGACACAAAATCACCACAGTTAGGCATAATACAGCCAAAACAAGACAAAAATGATCACAATGAGACACAAAACAAGCAAAGTGAGACACAAAACGACTAAAATTATACAGAAAACAACCATAATGAGCCACAAACCAACAGGAATGAGACAGAAAACCACCACAATAAGGCAAAACGTGACCAAAATGATATGCAAAACAATCAAAATGAGGCAGAAAACAACCGAAATGAGACGCAGAACAATCAAAATTATACAGAAAACAAGCAAAATGACACACAGAACGACCAAAACTATCCATAAAACAACCATAATGAGCCACAAACCAACAGGAATGAGACAGAAAATCACCAGAGTAAGGCAAAACGTGGCCAAAATGACATGCAAAACAATCACAATGAGGCACAGAACAACCAAAACTATAAAGAAAACAACCAAAATGAGACGGAGAATGACTAAAATTATACAGAAAGCAAGCAAACTGAGACGCAGAACAACCAAAACTATCCATAAAACAACCAAAATGAGCCACAAACCAACAGGAATGAGACAGAAAATCACCAGAATGAGGCAAAACACAGCCGAAACAAGACAAAAAATGATCACGAGACACAAAACAAGCAAAATGAGACACACATAACCAAAATGATATTCAAAACAATCAAAATGACACGTAAAACAAGCAAAATGAGACACAGAAGTACCAAAACTATACATAAAACAAGCAAAATGAGACACAAAACGACTAAAATTATACAGAAAACAAGCAAAATGAGATGCAGAACGACCAAAACTATCCATAAAACAACCAAAATGAGCCACAAACCAACAGGAATGAGACACAAAATCACCAGAATGAGGCAAAACAAGTCACCAAAATGACATGCAAAACAATCAAAATGAGGCAGAAAACAACCAAAATGAGACGGAGAATGACTAAAATTTACAGAAAGTGACACAAAGCGATGAAAAGGAGATAAAAACAACCAAGACAAATTTGCTAACTTTTTGTCGGGAGTTTTGCCGCCAAGAGCATCCGGAGCGCTGACAGAACTGGAATAAGACAGAAAAGGGGAGTGGTGTGACGCAGATTTGCAACGCTTTAGACAATGTTGTGTAAAACAGACGAGCCCCGAACCTGAATATTAATGAATGAAATGATTTATTTATGTTTTGTCTTTGACAGAGCAAAGCGCTATCAGGCTTGGCCCGCGGAGCAGCGAGGGGAGAAGGCCTTGTCAGCGTTATGTTTGGTCTGTCAGAGAGATTAACATGTTAAAATATGCACATACTAAAAACACTCAGCCATTTACATGATCACAACGTCCCAGGGTGCTGCTGCGAGCGTGATTCTGCACCAGAAAAGGAGCGACTGATATGTTCTCAAACACACTCCGATAATGAGATTTACATCCCGATTTTAGCAGCCACCTATTACAATCCAAACACTGACTGGGCTGCATAATGAGCTCGTCTAATCAAATATAGTATGTGCTCCCACTTAGAGGATTTGTGAACGAGATTTCCTCCTAAACTTGTTTTTTCATCTTTATTTCTTTTTGGAGATTCCGCCGCAGTCACCCTTTAATCAGTGGGATATTTACATTTCACAGTCAGTTCTGGGATGTGTGAATGCACGTAATACCTTGTGGGATTTCCAGTGACATTATTATTCTTGGTTAAGCGATTAAAAATGCAGGGATACGCAACGTGTTGCTCATGATGGAAAGCAGTCGCTTTAATGAGGCTTCCTTCATTCAGTAAATCAGTGATGTCACCGCGGTGTCGATAAATCTCAGGTTCAGATCAAACAGGCTCTGGGTTTTCAGCATGCAAAGGGCATCACGCAGCTTATAACACCCTCATAGTTCACTGATGATGTAGCCGGTTTATTAACGGGAAAATATTAGGGCTCAACCCGAATATCCCAAAAATCCAAATTCGTTCGCTACGGCGGTAACTGGATATTAATTTTGGTATCCGAATATTCGGACGTTACCGGGCGGAACGAATATTCGGCGTTACTGTCTTCCCTTCGCCTTCATCCCGTTGTGTGATCACATAAACATATACATATATGTCTATGTGATCACCCCGTCCTCCCCCCAGACGAAAATAGGAATATTCGGAGCTCGTCTCTTCCCTTCGCCTTCGGCTCATCTCGGCTCATCCATTCGTGTTTCTTACCACCACCTGAATGGCCGGGTGGCTGCCGATTTTGACATCAAGCTTCACTTCGTTGCATAAACACAAGACAAGATGCTGAAGACCTCCGCTGTTTGGGAATTCTTCAGTTTAACTGAAGACAAAACGAAGGTAGTGTGCAAAATTTGCGTCCGGGAGACCTTGCCTGGAAAATCCAGACTGACTTTATTTATGTATTAATATAAATACAAATAAAGGCAGTCTGGCATTGTGATGATAGGAGACGATTTCAAAAAGGAGGGGCTAACGAATGCAGCTTGAACGAGAAAGAACCAATCAGCGTAACACGGATGTGACGCATAAACAAATCGACCTTGAAGTCCATGTAGTCCAAACAACAATGGCATGCAGCCAAGAAAGCGTCGCGGTGAATGATTACTGCCGTTTTTGTCACAAAAATCTGCGAATACATGGGGTACTCTCAAGTACAACACTTATTTTTGAAAAATCTACGCAACAAAAGACTCCTTCCGAACGATTAGCGGTGTTAGGAATAACTTTAAATCGGAGCCAAACCAAGTCGGTGCGTATGTGTAAAAGTTGCTTAAATTTACTCACACGTTTGGAACGGGATTTTCCTCTGTACAAACAATGGCAAGAAGCCGAAAGTAACGAGCCATCCACTGCCTCCTCATCGTCGGAAACGTCAAGTGAAAAGAGGGAACGACTAACGCCATCCAAAACGCCAAGAGACCACAAAAACATTCGCTTTGGCCCTCCTCCTCCGGCATCATCTTTATGGGTAATCCAGGCGCTGAAGATGACGCAGCATTAACTCCCGCCTCCCGTGCTATGATTGGTCGTACCAAACTGTCCCGTGAGGGAAACGCGATTCAATTCGCCCAATGCCAAACTGACTCTCCTGTATCTCCTAACATGGAAATAGGAGATTACATGGAGATTCAGTTTGGATTTTCCAAGCTACGGGAGACCAGACGAATGGATCTGAATATTCGGACGCGTCGGACGTTATGGGGCGGAACGAGTATTCAGATATTTGTCTTTAATAGGGCCCGAATATCCAGAGACCAGAAACCACTATTTGGGCCGGCCCTAGAATATATTCAGGTAAAAATACTAGAATGACAGACAATGATAATTCAGTAACAGACCTGTAAATAAATCGATTATTGAACCAGACACAGGCTGAAATTATCAAAATGCAATACAGGAGAAACAAAATGAGGCAAAGAAGAACCAAAATAGGACATAAAACCAACACAAAAAGATGCAGAACATAAAATGAAATGCAAAGCGACCGGAATGAGATGCAGAACCACCAAAATAAAATGCAAAACACTCCAAATAAAAGCTTCAGCTACAAAATGACATCCAAAACAACCAAAATGAGACACAGAACAATTAAAATTTTACAGCAAAGTGAAAATCTGACACGAAAAAGAAACAGAATGAGAGAAATGTAGCCAAAATGGCATGCAAAACAACCAAAATGAGGCACAAAACGACTACAGTTATACGGAAAACAAGCAAAATGAGAGGCAAAATGACCAAAACTATGCATAAAACAACCATAATGAGACACAAAATCACCAGAATGAGTGATAACACAGCCAAAACATGACAAAAAATTACCAGAATAAGATGCAAAGTGATCAAAAGGAGAAATGGAAATAAAAACAACCAACACGACATGCAGAAATTCCAAAATAACAGACAAAACAACAAAAAGTTAATCAAAATGAGACACAAAACAACCCAAACGAGACACAATGCGACCAAAAGGAGACAAAACAACCATTGGGACATCCAGAGACGCCAAAGGCAGAGGCTTGACAACCAGAACGAGACAAAATAAACCAAAATTAAATGCAAAACAAAAAAAATGGGACACAAAACGGCTAAAACTATACAGAAAACAAGCAACGTGAGACACAGAACGACCAAAACTATTCATAAAATAACCATAATGAGACACAAAATGATCAAAAGGAGATTAAAAAAAACAACCGACACTAGATGCAGAACTGGCAAAATAACACAGAAAACTATCAAAACAAGACACAAGAAAACTGAAATGAGACACAAGATGATCAAAAGGATAAAAAAACAACTAATGAGAGACGCAGAAAAGCCAAAATCAGAGGCTCGACATCCAGAGAGAGACAAAATACACCAATATGAGGCATAAAATGATCAAAATAGACATGAAACAACTAAAAAATACATAATGCAATCGAAATGAGAGATGAACGGATCATAAGGGAATAAAGTGACAAAAGTTAGATGGATTTTAATGGCACACAAAGCAAGCAAAATGAGATATGAAATGAGGCACAAAACAGAAATGACACACAAAACAGCGTAGCAGTACTGAGCTATACGGACATTTTAACAGATCAAACCAACAGGCTGATATATGAATTTTAGATCAGACTTTACTGTATTCACATGAGCAATATGAGCATAATAGGAATGGATAGCTGCAAACTGCCACACGGTTCCACACACTGCAGGGACTCGTTTCAAACAGAATCTGAAGCAGAAGATCAGACCCGGCCTGGACTTGATCTGCGTGTCTGAGAGCGACTTCGTTTGGACGTCAGAAGACTGAATGATTGAAGTGGAGCACGTTTGGCACAGACTGTACCTCTGTAGCTCAGCGTTTGCAAAGAGGAGGAGAGGCGGCAGCTTCCCCTCAATCAGCGCATCAGAGGAATTTTTAAGGGACGCTTTAAGTCGGCTCCATCAAATGCTCGGGGGTTGAGGTTTTTTGTGGGAAAAAAAAAGACAGCAAATGGCACTTTGACAGAGGTGAAAAGTGCTTCTTTAAGATGTGACAGTCAGACGTTCCGCCCTCCAAATGGTTCAGTGGAAAATCAAATAAATCAGCACGATGGGGTTGTGTTGACAACCTGTTATTTCAGTTTTTGTAAGAAATATTGATTATAGGCACTTTAACACAGTAGCAGTATGGAGGCATGAAGTAATGGAACAAGAGCTGTAGCATGTTGACGCGTTACTGCAGCAAACTGTCCTCAAAAACACATCTGGATCCTAAGAAAGTTTACGCAGATTTTAAATGCGGTTTGAAGTACAGCTGTACCGTCATAATGCATCTTTTAAGGTGTTGTACTCCTCGTTTTAGGTTGAAGGTTGTGGCTCTTTCACTCAAACAAACAGCACATTGAGTGTTTTCTAGATTGGAGTGAATCATAAAGAGCAGTGACGAAACAGCCAGAATGAGACACAAAGCAGCCAAAATGACATAAACAATCTAGAAGAGACACAGAACAATGGAAGTGATGCACAAAACAATCAAAGGGAGGTAAAACAACCAACATGAGATGTAAAACTGCCAAAATAACACAGAAAACTGCCAAAGAATGATCAAAATGAGACACAAAACAACCAAAACTTGACAAAACATCATCACCATGAGACACAAAACAACCAACATGAGACACAAAATGACATAAAACAACCATAATGAGACACAAACGAACAAGAACGAGACACAAAATCATCAGAATGAGGCATAACACAGCCAAAACAAGACAAAAATGACCAAAATGAGACAAAAAGGGGGGGACTGCCAAAATAACACAGAAAACCACCAAAAAAGTATCAAAATGAGACACAAAACAACCAACATGAGATGCAAAGCGATCAAAAGGAGATAAAACAACCAATGGGGCATGCAGAAAAGCCAAAATCAGAGGCTCAGCAACCAGAATGAAACAAACATGATCAAAATGACATGCAAAACAGCCATAATGACATGTGAAACAACCAAAATGACACACAGAATGACATAAAACAACCATAGTGAGACACAAACGAACAAGAACGAGACACAAAATCATCAGAATGAGGCATAACACAGCCAAAACAAGACAAAAATGACCAAAATAAGACACAAAGCGATCAAAAGGGGAAAAAACAACCAACACGAGATGCAAAACTGCCAAAATAACACACAAAATTACCAAAAAATGATCAAAATGAGACACAAAACAACCAAAATGAGACACAAGGTGATCAAAAGGAGATAAAACAACCAATGGGACATGCAGAAAAGCCTAAATTAGAGGCTCAACAACCAGAATGAAACAAACATGATCAAAATGACATGCAAAACAGCCATAATGACATGTAAAACAACCAAAATGACACACAAAATGACATAAAACAACCATAATGAGACACAAACGAACAAGAACGAGACACAAAATCACCAGAATGAGGCATAACACAGCCAAAACAAGACAAGAATGACCAAAATGAGACACAAAGGGGGGAAAAAACTGCCAAAATAAACCGCAAAACTAGACAAAAAAATAATCACCATGAGACACAGAACAACCAACATGAGACACAAGATGATCAAAAGGAGACAAAACAACCGATGGGACAGGCAGAAAAGCCTAAATCAGAGGTTTAACAACCAGAATAACACAAAATAGACCAATATGAAGGAAAGAACAACTAATCGGGGAATAAAACCAACACAAAAAGATGCAGAACCACCAAAATAAAATGTAGCACACTCAAAATAAACGCTTAAAAGATTTTCACGTTTTCGAGTATTTTAGGGCGTCAGTAACACGTTTCTTCCATCCAAAGAAAAAAGTATAATAATTCCTTGTGTTCCAATGAGGCACAGCACGGATAAGACTCCACTAATCCTGTTCTGCTGATGCTGTACGCTGCATTTTCCCCACATAGTGACACTGAGTCACGCTCAGACATTCAGAGCTGCATCCATCCACGTCTTCTGGAGTCAGACTGGATGTAGTCTTTGACCTCGACCATCCCTGAGGGTCACAGTTGGAGTCGGGCCGATCGATGCTTCTTTCTTGCCGGTCAACGCTGCCTCTGCTGCCGGGAATCCACTCCCACTTCAACTCCGACCCCTGACGCCGCTCTCTGCACCGTCCGGCCGGGTCGGGCCTCCGGAGGGATCCCAGGATCTGCTGCTACACAACTTGATTGAACCGCGGCCAGGATCGTATATTTTCTCTCTTTATCCTCAGGCACACGTCCAAATTACCGCTAGTTTGGTTAACTGGAAACGTGAGCCCAGGAAGCGAGACGGTGCCAAGAAGGTTTGTCCTTTGATCAGATGACCGGCTGAGCGGTTGGTGGTCTGAAGCATGTTGGAGGGAAGGCCACCGGACCCTCTGCTGTCACGCTTTTACCCAGAAATTACTCCAATAAGGGGAGGATAACTGGAACATTTTATTGAATTAGCAGCAGGGAGAGAGGCTAAACTCTACCAGCATGTAGCTTGTTGTTTAAAGACCACCTATGGAGAAAGTCAGCTTTTCCACCTTGTTAACGTGGTGCTTCTTATTCGCCTTTCCTCTGCAGTTTTACATTTAAACTCTACTGTGCCAACAGACTTCAGTTTCTACAGGTTGATATGTGGCAGACTTACAGAACCGATCCTCTCGCCTTGGAAAACAGAACTTTCCGTGTCATGGTTCAAAGTTGTGTGGCTGAGTTTCCACTGTGTAGAGTAGCGTTGTAGCATTTGAGCAGAGCCGTGTGTGAGCTGGAGTGCTCGAGCTGCCATCACAGTCTTGCAAGATTGGTTGAATTTTCATTAATTCTTGCGATCGCAACTTCGCAAATTCCTGGAGGGACGGATTTAACGTTGACCATAAAGAAAAAAACAGCATCAAATAAACAGGACAAACTGTAAACAACATCCACATCACTAGTATTTGTGTTATTTTACAATATATGACAGTAAAATTACATGATTTTACTGTATGTAAATCTGCTAAGAAATCTATATGTCATTATCTTACAGATGTTTGCTGTTTTTATGTATTTGTTTATTGGAGGATTGTTATTTTAGAGTGCACCAGGCAGTGGAAAACGACTTTTCGTGGCTGTATATGAGCTCTAACAAACTCGTGGAAAGTATTTCTTTCCTCAGTAATGATATTTAATCCGTATTGTGATGATTGCTGATATTAATCAATATGAAAGAATCCAGTTGTGATATTTTTGGCCGTCTCACTGATCCCTACATATCACTTTGTTGTCTGACGGATCACAGCCTTTTTCCATCCCGGTTCCATCATCCAGATGGTTCTCGGCTCGTTACGCCTCATTAGTTTCTCTGAAGTCAGATAATGTGGGAGGATTCTGAACTAACAACTCTGATTCATACTTATCTCCATGGCAACTTGAACTGAGAATCAACCTTTTGGGGGTGTCAACAGACATCGATTGTAATTTATCAAGAAATTCTTCTGAGAATGTCAGTGAGGGGGAAAAATCCTCAAAATGACTTCAAATTACAGCTTTCAGCAGAACCAACCATCTATCCATCCATCTATCCATCATCTATCTATCTATCTATCCATCTATTATCTATCCATCTATCCATCCATCATCTATCTATCCATCCATCTATCATCTATCCATCCATCTATCCATCCATCATCTATCTATCCATCCATCTATCATCTATCCATCCATCTATCCATCCATCATCTATCTATCCATCCATCTATCATCTATCCATCCATCTATCCATCCATCCATCCATCCATCCATCATCTATCTATCTATCTATCCATCATCTATCCATCCATCCATCATCCATCCATCCATCCATCATCTATCTATCCATCTATTATCTATCCATCTATCCATCCATCATCTATCTATCTATCTATCTATCTATCCATCTATCCATCCATCTATCCATCCATCTATCCATCTATCCATCTATCATCTATCCATCCATCTATCCATCCATCCATCCATCCATCCATCCGTCCATCCATCCATCATCTATCTATCTATCCATCTATCCATCCATCCATCATCCATCCATCCATCATCTATCTATCTATCTATCTATCATCCATCCATCTATCCATCCTCTATCCATCCTCTATCTGTCTGTCTGTCTGTCTGTCTGTCCGTCTGTCCGTCCGCTATCTATCCATCCGTCTATCCATCTATCCATCCATCCATCCATCCAAGCTTACCAATATGTAAAAAAACACCGAAAATTGACACAAACAGATGGAAAATGGCATAAAATGAGCACAAAAATGCACAAAATTAACACAAAGAGACCTAAAATGTGCACAAAACAGTTTGAAAATGACCAAAAAAAGACACAACATGACCACAGAAAAACACAAAATGACTCAGTGAGATGGATAATTATCATATAGAGACATAGAATGACGAGAGACACACACAATAATTGCAAAAAAATTGCAAAATGACCACACAAGCACCTAAAATTATCACAAACAGACTAAAAGTGGCCACAAAAATGCAGAAAATGACCACAAAAAGACCTAAAATGTCCACAAAATGGACTGAAAATGACCAAAAAAGAAACAAAATGAGCAGGTCATGTGAAATCAACAAGCCAGAATGGCAGCCTTTTCTCGCTGTGGCTGAAGACAGTCTAGGTAAGGCTGCCAAACTTTATAGAATTGATCTGTTTTAGTGTGTACAATATTTGCCTCTATAATGATTGTTTTTTGTTTGTTTTTTTTAAAATCCATAAAGCTCTAAGCGTTGCTCCTCAGTCAGTGCTGCTAATGGCTGCCATTGCCTCACTGGTTCCTACATAATGACGGCGGGTTTATTAGCATTAAAAATGTCAATGTATTCATCACATCCAGCATGCAGAGCAGGAGACATTCTAATCTGCTCAGAGCTGTGGTGATGTAAGGAGGGGACAGATCTGCCATCTGTAGAAGCCGGAGCTGAACGGTGTCGTCTGCGGCCTCCTCCACATGTGTAATGAGGGCTGCTGGAAGCCTCCTCCACCGCTGAGAGCGTCTCCATCCAGATAACTTCCAACTGACAAGCCGTACCGCTCGCTCCCTCCCTCTTTCCACCAATTAGCTCCGGTATTAGCATATGCACTCTATTTGCATGAGCAACGACTAATTCCTGGTGTCATGGCACAGCTGTCGATGCAGATTAGCCAGGCTAGCCGTCACAGAGATCTCCGTCTCGTCTTCCGCCTCGATGTTGGACGGGAAATAAAATATACATGGTCATGATGGAGTCGGTGGAGTGGAGCTTCAGTGCCGCTCTTCGTTTCAAGCCATGAGTCGAGTGGATTTCCATTGTCGTCGGTGCAAAGTGAGCAGCGTCGCAGCCCGATGCTGAGATAAAGTCTGAGCATGTTGGAGGTATTTCCTGTTTGCTGGTGTGATGGATACCAGCGCCCGGGCCCTCTGCCAGGGTAAACATGGAGGAAGAATATTTGTGTTCGGAGTGCTTCTGCAGGGAGGTTGTTTTTACCGTGCTCGTAGCAGGTCAGAGTATCAGAGCTTCCTGACATGTTTCTGCCCGATTTAAATCAACATGAAGCTTCTTGAAGCGGCCCACCAACACACCGGCAAAATAAAACTCCTTCTTGATGCAGCCTCGGGTAGCAGAGAGGAATCTGTCTGCAAGAGTTTCTCATATTAAAGCTGGGTCCTATGCCCGACAACAAGCTGTGTGAATTTAGACTCATAAGGAAGAATACAAAGAAAATAAAATGCTGTGAGTAATGTCAGAGACTTTAAAATGAGCTGGAGGCTGGAATGTTATCAGGATAATCACATTTTTCAAGTAAAATCCTTTAAAAAAAACATTAAATTTAACCATTTTCCCCCAACGTGATGTCATATCTTATCTTTATACTAAATATGTTTATGAGAAGAGGAATGTTCATTCTGCCCATGAAGTTAGCAAAAAATAAGAATGCTTGTTATTTTAGCTCTAAATTCACAATCAGTTTTTTCATTTTTTTAAAATTAGGATTAATTTGAATGAATTATTTTAAAATTATCTGCCAGCTTTGAACAATTTCTATCACTAGTGTCATGTGATCATAAAAAATACTTATTATTTATCTCAATGTTTCTTATAATTCTGACTTATGAGTATTTTCTTCTTTAAAAAAGTTGAAATACATTAATTAAAAAAAACTCCCTTTGATTCACAATTATTATTGATAGACCCTTTGGATAATATTTTCATTAATTCATTTGGACTTTTTTCTAATTCTAAAAAATTATCTCCCCTCTAGAGACATATAGCCAACAAAAAATATATCTCATTATAATTTTCCTAATTTTTCCTTTTATCTTTTAATTTTGGTTCTTGACCTCCTCTCTCATAACTTTAACTTATTATTAACTTAATTCATATAAAAAGCCAGAAGGCAATATGACAGACAATTAGCATAAAGTTAAAACAAGAAAGGCTAATAATTAAAATCAGAAATAATATCGACTTATTCCACCTTATCTCTCTGTTTGAAAAACAGAAGGATCCATATGAACAGTGCAGCATGGTAAAAATTAAAACATCTAAACTATTTTTTGTTGTTTTTGTATGCCTTTTTTTCGGTTTTTGTAGTAGATTTCCATCCAGTGTCAGACTCACACACACACACTCGCACATGTTTTCACTGCTGCTGTCAAACCAATAAGAATTTAAATAAATACGTGGCGTTATTAATGTGAGGGGAGTTGTAAATGCTGCTGTGATTGATGACATCTCTGTTAAAACCAACAGCTCGTGGGCCAGAGGACGGACTTATCACGTGAAAGAAAAACAGAGATAAACAGTGAAAGCAGAGGGTGAGCCCCGCAGCCGCTCGCTTACTTCCTGTGTTTACTGCAGTTTGGATCGCAGTGAAAATGAAATATCGTGTTTAATTTGGGTTTCCTCTTGTGTCCAGAAGAGTTTTTCCTCCTTTTCTTAATGTAACTTGATGGCTGTAAATCTAAGGCCAGAGTGTTTCCCACAACGCCACCCAGGATTCTCACTGCCCACATCTTTTCACGCTGATTTTTATTTTTTTAAAGTGAGACCTACACGAGCAGCGGCTTTTATCTTGCAGGTCAGAACCACTCTTTTTAGCCAGAGCTATCTCCACAGCGCTGGAGAATGTTCTGGCTGCACCTCATTATCATTCCTCTGTAGGGGGAAAAATGTTCTGACTTGTTAGAGTTTCTTTAAACCACTCACAGTCATCATGAAACTAGGATGAATGCAAAAAAAAAGTGACAGGGAAATGTTTTTGTTGAAACAGTAGCATATACTAATGCAAATAGTGTCACGGATAGGATAGTCTGACTCACTGAATGTGGATGTTCCACCGTTTATTTCACTCATTTTCCTTCCATCCTGCTATCTTTGCTCACAGTTTCCAAAATCTAACATAAACAAAAGCCTACAACTGCAGGCTACACGCTAAAACATCAAGTTCTGTCAATGATTTGAACATGCAAATCCAAATTTTCCCCCTCTTCTATCACTTTTTTGCAGCGGTGCCATAGCTGCATCATGGGCAAAGTGCCGCCCACAACGATTGTGACGAATTTAAAAGAAATACAAAGAAATAGGGAACTTTCTTGTCTTTTAATTGCTGGATGGTAATGAGGTGGAGTCAGACCATTATTTGGATCTATGGAGACAGGTCTGACTACAGAAGGTCCTCGACTTACATCAGAGTTCCGTTCCTACGTGTGATCTAAGTCGATTTTCGCCGTAAGTCAGAACTCCGGTGAAAATGTCAACAAAGCTGTTATGCGCATCACGATATCAGTCAGTTTACATATTTGTACAACTACAGTAACACACACAGCTCGGTAGGAAAACACCGGCAAAAATGTAAATTGTAGGTCTGACTCACGCTTGGAGCCATGATGAGTGAATGTAGAATAATCCACTCTGGCTGCAAATGTAAACAAAGACGCATGACGACTGTACGCACAGTATTCCTCCACAGTGCCAACTAGTGCCACTGAACCAGTTCAGACGTAATGACGAAACGCTGTAAGTCGAGGACGTTGTAAACCGAGGACTTCCTGTAGAGCAGACTAGAATAAAACAACTGGAAATTTCTTAAGAAAAATAAATTACATTTCAGCAACATTTAGCCTTAGTTTATCATTTCCACGCTACAACTTCCAGATCACAGAGTGTCTACAAAGGAACACAACATTTAGTCACAGCCTTCCGGAACTGAACCATTTAGGATTTTTAATTATGGTCAAACCAAAAAAAGAAAACACAAAAAAACAACAAAAACAAGACAAAATATTATTTAACTGAGATGCAAAATGACAAAAATGAGACACAAACAACAAAAAGTGAGACATGACATGAAAAAAGTTACAAAACGACAAAAAAAAGACAAAAAATGACACAGATGACACAAATGAGACCTAAAATGATAAAAGCAAGAAACAAAACGGCAAAAAAAGTAGACAAAAAAATACAAGCGAGACCTGTTTCACTGTTGGGATTTTGAAACTAGACAGATGCAGATAGCAGAAAGACAGGAAGTAGTTGCATGAAATGTGTAGCAGAGATGACAGCTCTGTTCTTCAAATCCACATCCAGTGAGTCCGACATCAAGCTTATTAATGACGAAGCACAAAAGAACTTAAATACATTTCTGCTGAATAAAATGATGTTTTTATGTTTGCTACACCGCAGTTTGTCTTGATACTGGGGATATTTACTGCTAAGTAGGGACATAAGAAAGTAAAAATGTCTCTTTTTTTTGGAATCAACAAGGTGGAAAACTTCAGAGAGGTCTGTGTCCAGGCCTCAGATAAACTCTGGATGTGGGTCAGGTCGCGGTTCTTCCACAAACACTTTGGATCGGCTGGAACAAATAGATGTGGTCAGGTCTGAGTGTTGGGGGTTCTGGGGTCTGCAAAAATAAATCAAGCAGGAGGCCTAAAGTGCTCACAGCATTTAAAAAAAACACCTCTGACAAAGTTAAATCTTTTAAAAAAAAATCCAAAGAAGACAGTCACAGCAGCACTTCACCGGTGCTCGGATTTCACTTTGCTTAGAACAGAAATAAAGGTTGAAATGTTTGTGTCAGATCTTGTCTTGGTAGAGGTAAGGTGATACTACAAGAATAACTCCTCTCTCATTAATGTAACTATAGAGGGAATGACTCAATCCTCGGAGCTTGTTAGTTTTATTTTAACTCGGATCTCAGTGTCAACACCATGAAGGATTATTACGAGGCGCGGTGGTGTCTCTGCCTGTCTCTCCGGTTGCCATCGTGCTGTAATGTCTGACAATTAAGATCTAATCTTTTCCACTGGCTCTCACAGCGAGCACGCCGGCCCACCGCTGATCAAGATAAGCAACAATCACTTTGATTCCTGAATTACAGCGTAGGAACCGCCGTCCCCATCGACTCACATTACAGACGACACGGCAACAATCTTTTATCCGGCTAATATTATAGTTGGCGGCGGTTGACGTGCAAAGCGAGGACGGCAGGAGGAGGAAAGCGCTCCTTCTCCTCTGCGTTTGGAATGTTTCGGCCATTCCGACCGAAAACCTCAGCTTTTGTTCTGGGCTTTGCTTTTTCAATAATAAATAATGCATCTGGTTCATTAGTTTGTGCACTCCGAGGTGGACCGGGGGAACTCTGTTTCACCTCCAGGTCATAAATCAAGGAGGAAAAAGAGCTGTCAGGAAAAGGAACTCCGGGTTTCAACACGCCTCCGCCGGCTCAGGTTGTCAGGGCCTGAAGCGTTTCTCGGTGCCCGCGTGTCCTCAACGCTCGCCGCTAATGAACAAACCGTGACAAATAAATGTGTGTGAGATGTTTGGCAAAGAGGAGTTGTGTTTGATTTTGTTGGCTTTGAGAGCTACGTTTCAGCCTCGGCGAGTTCAGTCTGGCAGAAAAACAGAAAAGTTTTCCATCAAGTCCTCGCTAATGATGACGGCAAACGGACCGTGCAGCCAGAAGGCAGCTGGGCACCATAGCTCCTCCTTTTATTAGCTGTTTATTCCTCCAGTTGTTGCGTTACACTCTGGATCGTATAACCCCGTGTGTGGGGTTTGGAGCTGCATGCTCTGATAACACCCAGCTCCCTTTGGATGCATTCGTTGCCACTTCTTCGCCTTTTTTCCCTCCCCTCTCCGGCCCTCCACTCGGTCACATCGTCTGTCCTTTCTATCAGGATGATGCTGCTCTTTCCATGGCCGGCGCTCTCACTCCGCCTCACTTTTCCCAGCATGTGTGTTGTGTATTAATTTAGGAAGCTGGCTTTCGGGAATCATTGTGTCATTTCAAATCTAAATAAATTTCACTAATTGGAGCTGCTTGCCCGGTGCAGGGCAGGAGTCCAGCAGCCAGCTCACCGTACGGCATTTAATAAAGCCTCTGCATGGAGTCAATTCACTCAGAGTGACGTCCGAGTCCATTCAGGGCTATGATGCAGTCTCTTCTTGATTAGATCTCACCCTGATTACCGTATTTTCGAACTATAAGTCGCACCGGTCAAAAAATGCATCATGAAGAAGAAAAAAACATATAAAGTCACACTGGACTATAAGTCGCATTTTTTGGAAATTTATTTTACAAAATCCGAGACCAAGAGCAGACATTTTATCTTGAAAGGCAAGTTGTTATAATAACAATAGAATAAAGAACAACAGGCTGAATAGGTGTTCAGTATGTTAACGTAACACATTAATGGTTATTCAAATACATTATAGCATGAAGAACATTACAGGGAGGATGAATAGGAGCAATAAAAATAAAGTTGTGAGTCTAAAAAGCAAGATACCGTTAAGCAACGTTTACCAAGCTCTCGATCTCACTCCAGATCACTAAATCCTTTGAATCCTTCATCCTGGGTGTCACTTCTGAACAACTCCAGAGGAAGATGAAGCCCCACTTCCTCTCCTGCGTGGCTGTCGTCAGACTCAGCTTCAGCTCCAGTTCCAATTATTCCGGCCTTTCTGAATCCCGACAGGATGGTTTCGGTCATCAGTGAAGTCCATGCTTTGTCGATCCGTCCAGTCTCTTGCAGGAAAGTTGCGTGGCGCATCCTCCTGGTTGTCATGAAGTAATGTTTGCTTCTTGGTCATATCGGTCAGTGTGAAATAACATTCAACCCTTTAAGCACCAAAACACTGCTGAATTTAACCCTCCTGCTGTCTTCATTTAAGGGCACCAAAAAATATGTTTTCCTCGTCTGAAAAAAGTCCAAAAATTCAGCAAAAAAATTCCTCAAATTTCTGAAAATTTACAAAACCTTCAGGAGGAAAATGCCAAAAAAATGGCAAGAAAATTCTTGTAAATATTTTCAAAAAATGAGTAAAAATATTCCAAAAAATCCCAAAAATATCTAAAAATAATTACATATATATCAGTAAAACTTATGTTTTCTTTAAGAACATTCACATGAAAATGAACCAAAATCCAGTGAAATTTGTTGGGTTTTGGTTGATTTTTATGTGAATGTTCTTAAGAAACTTGTGTAACATTTCGTATTTTTCACCAAAAAAATGTTCAAAGATTTCCCAAACATGTTGAAAATGTGGACATCAGAAGTTTCACTGTGAAAATCTATTTTTTTCCACATTTTCAAACTTTAAAACGGGTCAGTTTGACCCGCAGGACGGCACGAGGGTTAAACTTATTTTGAGTTTTCTTGTAAATTACAACTCAAAACAAGATAATTTCAAGATTGTTTGACTTAACAAGATATTTCAGATGCGTTGTCTTAAAACGAGTCCCTCCTTCTGCTGAAATGTCACTTGTTAAGTAAATTTATTTTAAATCAAGTTGGATCAGACATTTTGACTAAAAATAAAACAAATGGACTTGGTAAAATTTTCAGTTTTTGCAGTGTACTAATGATTTTTCTCATTTATACTTTACCTTTATCTGTAATCATTTTCAAGTTACAACCTTTTGAAAAAGTGATACCTAAACTGAATATTTTATTGAAAAATCTCTGGCCCCTAAAGGGTGGAGAACATGTGAAATTACATATTTTAATATGTTAGTATACGTCACAGGACCAGCCAAACTATGAAAAAAGGTGTGACTTATAATGTGGAAAATACGGTTATCATATCTGAGGAATAAATACAACACATGACTAGGGCTGGACCCGAATATCCGAATATTCGTTCGCTACAGTGGTATCTGGATATTAATTTTGGTATCCGAATATTCCCGGGAGACCAGACGAACGGATCCGAATATTCGGGCCGTCTCCGGCACAAGCCACCACCACCCCACCCCCAACCACCACCCACCCCCACCCCACCCCCACCCCACCCCCAACCACCACCCACCCCCACCCCACCCCCACCCCACCCCCAACCACCACCCACCCCCACCCCACCCCCACCCCACCCCCGTCGGACATTATGGGGCGGAACGAATATCCGGATATTTGTCTTTAATAGGGCCCGAATATCCGGAGGCCAGAAACCACTATTCGGGCCAGCCCTACACATGACTGTCGGGTTGAAGCAAACAGTGTGTGTACGCCGTCGTTTGCTTGTCGTTGTGTTATTTCCTCGCTGCCTCTCCAGGTCCGTCGGGGTGGCAGCAGCCCAGAGAGTTCTGCTCTCATTAGAAGAACCACGGGCCAACTCAGCATTGCTCCATCCACGACAAAACAAAAAACCTCCAACGTGAGCGACGGCCAGAGTGCAGGGTTAGAAGCATGAAACCGGAGCCTCGGTAATCGTTCCCCCACCTACTTTTCCTAACGTGCCGTGAATTATCGTGCTTGTACAGTCCTCATATTAGCAGAGCGAGAATCAGTGTCGCTATTAGTCATGTAAATTCACCAGAAATTAAAATGTGCAACGTGATCGAGTTATTTATTGTTCCTGGGAGTTCCCACGGCGGGGTTCTGAGCAGGACGAAGGCTTCAGCGGGCTTCACACACCGCTGCCAGATGCTGCAAACTAAATAACCGTACAAAGAGCGATCATATTTCATGGGAAATTATTGTATGTTCACATTCCAAACTGCAGAGCACCACAAACTGAATTTTCAGCAGCTATGAATCACAGAAGGTCTGTGGAGTGTTTTACAGCCGCAGGCCAGAGGAGTGAATCCAGCAGACTCCAGTATCTGGTTCTGGGGTGTTTTTGTTGTTGTTTATTTTTATTTTTAGCTAGAAACACAGTAGTATCAATATGGCTGCGATACATTCATGTAGCATTACGCACATTTTGAACAAACCAGGTTGCAGTACGCTTCAACAACCTGAATTTTCCAGTGGATTCCTTTCACAGTCTTTATGTGTAAGGAGCTATGTCACATTGGTCCTTCTGTTAGTCTGTCTTTACTAGATTTGGATGAAATTTTCAGGGAAGTTCAGATATGACACAAAGACCACGTGATCAGATTCTGGCAGTGACGGAGCTTATAGTCTGTATCCACGGATTTGTTAAAGATTTCTGTGTCATTGCCAAATAGCAGCACGGCATCACTGTAACCACGTACTCAACTACAGTCACTTTGGACTATTTTGAGTCATTTTGGCAATTTTTAAAATCCTTTAAGACACATCTCTTGTCATTTTGGACAAGCTGAAGGTAGTTTTAGATCAAATATGAATATTTTTTTCAATCAATTTTGGACATCTTTGAGTCATTTCAGAAATTTGTAATGTCATTGTACAATTTTTGTGTCTTTTGGGCCATTTTTCAAGTTATTTTGGACATTATTTGACCCATATTGACACTTTTTGGCTTATTTTTGGACCCATTTAGAGTCATTTTGGACAATGTCCGGTCGTGTTGGACAAGTTTTAGATCATTTGGGACACATTTGAGTAATTTAACTGTTTTGGATACTGTCTTCTTTAGTCATTTTAGACATTTTTTGATTAATTTTGAGTGCAAGTGAACGCTACGTCAGCTGATTGTGATCTGAAATGAAAGTTTTTGCATGTTGCACCAATGTTGCTATAACACATTTTTGCTGCATTGTTCATCTGTTAACACTGGGATTTCTTTACATGACCACTTTTAAAGGTTATAAAGCTTCCATCGTTGCTTTGTCGTGATGCCATTACAGTAACTCTCTGATCTCTCCAATAGTCTTTCTTCAAATATGTTCATTTTTCTTCCCTTTCAGAGCAATAAACCTCTGTGTTCATGTGGCCAGTCATGGAGTAAAGTTATGTTCACATGTCCTCTAAGGTCATTTCTCCAACTATTTTTCCAATTCAGAGGTTCCAGACATCTAGAACAGAATGTGATAAATAAGGTAAATCTCAAATATCTTGAGGCGGTTAATTTCAATTGACGTTTTTAGCATTCTTTCAACATTCTTGGTTGTGAATTATTAGACAGGTTTACACGTTGAGGTCTGCACAGATTCTTATTAATTGGGAGATTTATTGTACACGACATGCAAGAAGAGTCCCAGTGGTCAGCAGCCTCAAACCTCTGACCACCAACCCTTACCCCACTGACCACAGCAGACATGTTGGCTCCTTAAAGCAAGGAAACAAAGATATAACTCAACACTTCTCATAGTCCGGACCTCAGTCCACATCCAGAATGAACGACGAGTCAATCCTGACCCATAATGTCCCATAAAGACAAAGACTCAAGACGTGAGACTTTCAGAAACTCGATGAGCTTCAATCGGTCTCTAAAATGATCCCGTTCCGCCGTCTTCTCACATAACTTTGCTTGACTACAGATTACAAATGCAGCCAGAAAAGAGATAATAAATTCAAACACACACTGGATTGGAGAAGCAAAGACTTTTTTATTCACCTTGAAACTGAGCTGTCTTTGGAATCCATTGCAGGTTTTGTGCTTTTCTTTCCTTTACAAAAAGCCACTAAACATCAAGTTCATATTACTCATCGCAGACAGAACACTTAAAAACAGCTGCATAAAGGTTCAGTCAGTCTTCGGGAGTTTGTTTAATCTGTTGAAATAACCCTGGTAGGTGTCGTAGAGGATCGGTTCAGTCGTCCTGCTCGGCCTTGGAGACTTTTAAAACTCTCTTTATTGGTTCTTTGCACAGAAATGAAAACCATTTACAACTGCAAATGGTTTTGATTTGCAAAAAAGTGTTCAATGTGTTCTGTGGTTTTTAGTTACAAACCATCTATTCTCCTATAGCCACAACATTTTGGGTACTCATCGTTTCTTGGACCCCTGACCTGCCAACCCAGGAGTCGGATTCACCCACATGCAAACAAAACTGAGTATATACTGTAGAAAGCAGACAAAAAAGTATGTTTTAAAAATATTGTGGAATACCATAATATCAAAAAAAGGATAAAACATATGTAATTTTTGTAGGTAAAATTATTACATTGTAAACCAACAAATTACTGTTTTTGGTGCAGAAATTATGTACATTTGTAGCAGTTTTTCAACAGTAAAATAATATGTTTTGTTTTCTTACTGCATATTTTCTGGTATTCAATAAAATAAGGAAAGTCTGTAAAATAACAGAAATAATTTGCCATTTTTCAACCAAATAATATATTTTTAAAAAATTTTAAAATTATTTTAAATTAATGAAAATATCTAGAAACCAACAATGTTTTTGATTTAAATATGTAACATGATATAAATATATAAATGCAGTAAAAACAGTGTAATTCATGATTTTAGCCTGTTTTTCACAGTTAATACTCTTTGTCTGATTTTATAATTAAACAAAACAATGAAAATCTGTAAAATAACTGAAATAATTTAACATTTTCCACCCAAACAATACTTAGATTTAAAAAGAAATCCTTTGAATTAATGGCAAATGTCTGTAAATCGCTGCGCTGCAGGACTGAAGGAGTCAGAAGATCTTTCTACCATCAGCAATCAGACTATTTAATTCAAAAGTAAACAGATGAGACCCGACGATTGAATTTCCCTTCAGGGATTAATAAAGTCAGTTTATTATATTTTATTGTAAACCAACAATATTTTTGTATAATGTATGATGTAAATATTTAAATACAGTAAAAGCGGTGTAATTTTATGGGTTTCATTCATTAAAATTAATGCTTGTTTCTATGATTTTTCTAGTAATTAAATATAGTTAAGCAAAACAAGGAAAATCTGTAAAATAACAGAAAAAATGAACCATTTTTCAACCAAATAATACTTAAACACTTTAAAGGTTCCTTTCAATTAATGGCAAATATCTACAAATCAACAATATTTTGATTTAAATATGTAATGTATGATATAAATCTTTAAATACAATAAAAGCAGTGTAAGTTTATGTTTTTTTTACAGTTAACATTCAAATTAATACTTTTTTTCTCTGATTTTACTAATAGTTAAATATAATTAAACAAAACGGAAAATCTGCAAAAGTAAACGGTAAGTTTTTGAACAAATTACTGCTGAAACTGCTGAAAAATGTCATTTTCTGCAGTGTAAATAACTCCATAATAAATAAACCAGGAGGGCTACAAACTTTTAAGGTGAAACCTGCTTTTTAAACTAGTTATGTTGAGTTTTGGACGTATATAAAATGCAGGATCTTGTTGATTTGGTGTCTAAAAGTCTGACTGATCTATAGATTGTATTTAAGCGCTCAGTAAGACCTCCTGCTGGAAAACACAACACCAAACTTGTAGTTCTGTAAATCTGAGGGTGGCTGAAAGAAAGAGAAAGATTTCCATGAGCAGCGTGGGATAGTTGAGAGTCTCAGCGCAGTTTGTAAAGTTTTTGTATCGATTATTTCCCCACACATCTCCTGTTTAGAAACTGCATTAATAAAACATTGATCATTTGTATGTTTGTGTCTTCTAATCTCCTCTTCATGCCCTGAAACATTAAGCAAGGCCGTGCACAGAGAATAGAGAAGTCCGGTTAGATCCTGAGTTAGCTGAAAAATGAGTCCTTCTATCTGACATGAGCGCTGGAGAGAGTCCATCTGTTCCGTCTATGAATTATGGAGCAGACGAGCAGACAGGGAGATGTGAGCGTTGGCTGATCAGGCCTGCTGATTGGATGAGGCGGCGAGGAGTTCGTATGCGTGTTCACGTGTGTGGAAACGTCTGGAAGCTGCTGTGCAAACACGCCGCTGCAGACAGGGGGCGTCGCACGGAGCGGCCCGACCGTGCAGCTGCCTCCCGTCAACCGCCGTGACCCCGCGGGCCCGAAGACAGCAGGGAAAACAGAATCAGTCAAATCAGAGAAGAAAAACACAGATCCGGAAAACGGGCCTGCCCCGGGAACAAAGGCGGCGGCGAACACGCGTGTGGAAAGAACAGAGCGGTCCGGGGCGAACGCACAACACCCACGCTGACTCCCACCGGGTGTCGGGTTGCGTCTGGCCGTCGTGTGTGTTTTATGAGTGTGTGTGTTTGTCTGCTCGCCATGTGTTCATCAGCGTACATGTGCAGGTCAGGTTCCCTCCTTCACCGTAAGACTCTGAATGCAACGACAAAAAAGAAACAAATTTGATCACAAGTGGGTCGGAGAAATAAAACCACAGCATAAAAACCTATAAACTCCTGATGGTTCCTTTGTTTTGGTGCAACAAAAGTACATTCTGAAGATATTCACATTTAAGGAATTATCTTTCTACAAAACATCATGAGCAAACCGAAATTTAAGAAAAAATAAGTTCAGTTTCATCAACATTCATCCTCAGTTTATCATTTCCTCATTACAACTTCCAGATCACAGAGTGTCTACAAAGGAACACAACATTTAGTCACCTGGAGCTGAACCACACAGGATTTTACTTTATGATCATAAAGACAAAGAAAAGACAAAAAACAATGAAAGCAAGACAAAGTATTACAAAAATGAGACACAAAATGGCAAAAAAAAAGATACAAACAACATGAAACAAAACAAAGAATGAGACAAAAAACTTACAAAGTGACAAGAAAATGGACAAATGACAAAAACAAGACGAAAAATTACAAAAGCAAAACACAAAATGGCAAAAAATAGACAACACGAACAGGACAGAAAAAAACACAATGACAATAATGACACACAAAGCAAAACACAAAATGACAACAATAAGACAAAAAACACAAGCGAGACAAAAATGAGAAACAAAACAACAAAAACATGAGAGAAACAACAAAAGTCAGACAAAAAAACGACAAAATTTTCCCAAAACAAGACACAACACAACAAAAGAACAATCAGCAATCTAATATTTTACTTTATCAAAACAACTTGTCATGGTCTAGAAGTTATTTTAAATTTATAGTTTTTACTAATTTACAATCTGCAGTTAATGTCTTCTCTGTAATTTTTACACTTTGAGGGCCGGATTGGACCCTCTGGAGGACCACTTTTGGACCACGGGCCTCATGTTGGACACCCCTGGATTAGCTCCTTCCTACCTAATCCCTGAGCAAACAGGAGGAGGTCCGACCTGTGGAGTGTTTGGATGATGGAGGAGGACTGAGAGAAGGAATCAATGAAGTGAAGGTAATGAGAGGCAGGACGGATGGACGGATGGATGGACGGACAGATGGACGGATGAGGTTTTGGGGGTTAATGTTTACAATTCAAGACAAGATGGAGGGAAGGCAGCGGATGAAACATGCAGGAGCTCAGGTGAAACGTTATCAGTCCTGCTGACCTGCTCTCAGGAAACGAAGCAGGCTGTGATGTTTGCTGAAGCTAATGCTCTCTGTTCAAACAGGTGTGTGTGTTCTTGTACTTGCTACATTGTGAGAACCATTTTCTGCATTTAACTATCAAAGTGAGGACATTTTTACAAAGTGAGGACATTTTGGCCGGTCCTCACTTTGAAACAGCCATGTTTGAGGGTGAAGACTTGTTTTTAGAGAACAGGTATGAATTGAGGTTTGGTTAGGGTTAGGGTTAGGGTTAGGCAATCAGTTGTGATGGTTAAGGTTAGGGTAAGGCTCTAGGAAATGCATTATGCTTATAGATGTCCTCACTAAGATAGAAGTACAAACGTGTGTGTGTGTGTGTGTGTGCGTGCGTGCGTGTGTGTGTGTGTGTGCGTGTGTGTGTGCTGAAGTGTTTTAGGCGTCCATGCATGTCTGTAGGCAAACAGAGCAGAGCTGGCCTCACACGTCATCCATCCCTGATGTGAGTTTATCCCGCTAATCTGCTCGCTCTCTGTTTCATGAATGAATCTGCAGCGTTTATGATCCACATTGTTAGCAGCAGCACAGGAAGTAACGGTGCTTTTACTCTCAGGTGTGGCAGGTAAGGCTCTGATTCACAGCTTTACATATGCGTTGCTTTCAGCTCATTCTTTGCAGCAGAGCAACTGCAGGCGTCATAGCAGTCCTGCTACTAATGACTATTTTCATTGTTAGGTGATCTTTCAGCCGTTTTCTTGATTGATATTGGTCGTTATAAGGGCAGGCCATATGTGTTATATCTTGGTTTTTCCAGAACAGTCAGGACTGTCCAGATCTTACATCACTGGATGTGATAACTATAGATTTTTCACATTATGAAATGCTAAAAGGCTTATGTTTTTGCATATATCTCAACATAAAATGCTGTCAGTAGAGATTTATTTTCATAACAGTGTAGGAGAGATTGTCTGTAATCTAAACCATGATGTTTGGATACTGGATGAGGTGGAAATTTGAAGAAAAAAAAAAGTGCGCTAAAAGGAAAATGTGAAGAGGAGAGTCAAACTCATCTTAGTCCAGATTCCACATTCAGTCCAGTTTGATCTCCAGTGATCCGGACCAGTAAAGCCAGTAAAACCAGTAAAACCACAGCATAATAACCTATAAATAACCACAACTCCTAATGGTTCCTTTGTTTTAGTGCACAAAAGTACACTCTGAAAATGTTCACATTTAAGGAATTATCTTTTTACAAAACATTGTGAACGACTTCAAATTCCTTAAGAAACATAAATCCTATTTCATCCACATTCATCCTCAGTTTATCATTTCCTCATTACAACTTCCAGATCACAGAGTGTCTACAAAGGAACACAACATTTAGTCACCTGGAACTGAACGATAAAGTATTTTACTTTATGATCAAAACGACAAAAATGAGACACAAAATGACAAAAATGAGACAAACGACATGGAACAAAACAAAAACACAAAAAAATGCTAAAAAAAATCTGCAAAGCAACAAAAAATGCTAAAACGATACACAAAACAACAAAAAAGCAAAACACAAAATCACAAAAATAAGACATACAAATGAGACAAAAAAGAAACAAAATGACAACATGAAACAAGCGACAAAAGTCAGACAAAAAAATACAAAAAACAACAAAAACAAGACAAAAGATGACAAAAATGAGACACAAAATGAACAAAGAACAATCCAGTATTTTACTTTCTGGTCCAAACAACTTGTCATGGTCTAGAAATGATTTTAAATTTATAGTTTTACTAATTTACAATCTGCAGGTGATGTCTTCTATCATTTACGGAGTCGTCCCGCGGGCTGGTTTTGGGTTGTATCTGTGAGTGAATTTGAGGTTTGTTCAAAGCTGTTTTTCTCGTCCAAACTTTGCTGCACATTGAAGCCACTGATACCGTTAGAAAGGTCCAGTTTTTTTTTTTTATTTGATATGTGCTGCACTGCACTGCCAAAAAACATAAAGAGCGATTCAACGTAGAAGGGATGCAAATGTTTTTACCCATCTTCCCTACCTGTAATAAAGACATTTATATTTAAATTAGAGCACAACAGCTTGATGCAAATGATTCAACGTATAAACGGGATATAAATATGGAGCTTTTTTATCTCTCTGTTATTAATTTCAGACACTAAAACCACACTTTGAGGCACAGTGGGCCCCCAGGCGGCTCTTACTTTCTTAATTCACCTCCTCTCTCCGTCCCTTTCTCTCTTTGTCAACCATTAAGAAGAGAGTTATGATCTTAAACAGCATCCCACTGTGTTTGAATGGCTCCTCTGTGGGTTGACGTGTGTGTGGCTTCGCTCGCTCACGCCACAAGTGTGTCTGTATTTACGGGCTCTCGTGGACACGTGTGTGTGTGTGTTGCAGTCGTTAGCAGAGGAAATGAATAGTTGCCACCATCGTTCATAGTTCCCTAATGAGGCGGCCGGGCCCTCGCTTCTCCTCACGTCTCCTTGTTTTATACCTTCTCTGTGGCCGGGTGTCCTCACTCAGGTCCTCAGAACACCCGGGGGCCTCATTACCCTACCGGCATTGTTTATTTGGAGGGGAGAAGGAAAGATCAAAGTGAAGGCCTGTGATGGACTGCTTCCTGTCCAGCCTCACAAGGCCAGGTCTGCGTCTGAAAACGCCACTCCGTCTGCAGAAGCTGCAAACTTTAGAAGGCGTTCGCTTGATCAGAGCCAAATTGCTCTTCGGTGTGGTGTAATCTGTTCTCGGGGTTATTGTTCTGCTATTTTTGGGGAGACCCAGCTTCACTCCTCACTTTGAAGGAAGATGAAGTCATGGCTCAAACCGGAGCTCTTGTTGTAATTAAAAACGGAGCGCCTGTGATCACATTACGGGATTATATCGTTACACAGGAGCACAGCTCAGAACCTGACAGGGAGCAGGAAGGAGAGTAGGAGCAAGGAGGAGGCAGAGACAACAAAAAGGAGTTGTTTTTTTATTGTCAAAGAAGCATTAAAAGAATAAATCTCCTTGAACAATTATGTTTTACAGCAGCTTTCAGTGTGTTCCTATTTCCACGAAGAGCCGAATGACGTGTTGTTTCATGTCCAGTTCCTGTGTTTGACTGTCCTTTAAAATGCTGATTTCCACGTTTGGATGTTTAAATGATTTGGTCAGTAAATAATTGTGTAACTTTTTGTATCATAGTTGACATTTTTGCTGTTTTCAGGCCTAAAACCAACATGGCCGCCTAGAAACAAACACCACATGTTATTTTAGAGAAAGGTTCTTCTAAATATTTTATGTACAATTGAGCAAAATTAAGATTGAAATCATGGCCTCCATTTTGAAAAGCTTTTATTTTGAAAAAAGGGAAGTATTTCTGAGGAATAAATGTAATAATGCTACGAATTTATGTGAAATAACTATTAAGTAGTAATATATTATTTGCCTGGGGACCAGACAGCCTTTATATCGTGTGTTACAAATACACATAAAGTCAGTCTGGAACTGCTCCATTGAACCAAATCTAGCCCAGAGGCGGGACTACCGATCACAGCTTGAATTGGAGAGAGCCAATCAGCGTAACACATGTGTGACGCAATCACTAAGCGACCTAACAACTGCCTTTCCGCCATGATGTTTTGTAGTTTTAACAGCTTCCTTCGCCGTACAGGGGTCCTGAGGAAAATCTAAGCTCTCCCTTTCAACAGTGGAGGGCAGCATTACGCATTCTATCGTACAGCCTGCCGGAATTAAAAATACATCCTTTTTAAAAAGAAAAGCTTTAAGAGCTGCTTCTTGTTGAGGTTTAAAGGACAAATTCAGCCCGTGCAAAACAGAGGAAAGCGCACGAGAGAAACCTCGCTCTGTTGCGGTCGCATCGTTAACTCCCGCCTCTGGTGCTCAGATTGGTTCGGTCTGATCTGCTCGGAGCTTGAAAACCTGTCAAAATGTGTCAATGGAGGAGGGCTAGACCGTATTCCGTATATCCCTTATAACGGGAATACAGTCTAGCTAAGCTCGGCTAATATATTATACCTGATGTCCATCTGACTTCAAGAATATTATTTTTTTATTTTTTATATCTAACTACATGAAATTAATAAAATTAATGTAATCATAAAATATTTAATGTGTCATGGCTTCCATTGTCTGATTTTAACTTCAGCACAAAATACTGAATAAAAGCACCAAAGAAATTATATGTTACTTTTCTAATAAAAACATCACTTTTTAAAAGTTTTAAAGTGAAAAGAAACTGCACAGATAGGAGATAATCCTCTGTGGGTTCATCACTGAGTGAGTTTATATAAAAGTATGAAGTATTGCAGCTTTGATTAGTTTACCGGACAAATATTTGACCAAAAATCACGAATAAATGAGGCGGAAGTTGAGTAACTTTCACTGTACAGAGCAGTGAATGTGAGAAAATGTGACAGCGTTGAGATTCTCATGCTTTTCAGAATATGTTCTTATTCCTTTCTCTGCTTACAAATATGAGAAAGTATTAAAATCACAGCTGTAAATTGACGGTGTTGTCAGATGAGACAGCAGCGTATTGTCAGAAAAACACTCATTCTAACGATCACCTTTAGCAAGCGGCTGAAAACATCCACTCACAATGTGCTGTTTTTCTGTTGTGGTTCTGTTGTGGTGTCGTCTGTTGCGTGAAGTGTATCCAATGCAGAAACCCACAGGACACTCATTAATGTTCACAAAGTTGGAATTGACAATGGCGACCAAAGCGACATTAGCAGAGAGTCAGATATCGATTTTCGTGAATCTTTTCTCCCTTTTTCTCAGATAAAAGCCTCATGCATCTCAGGGAACGCAGCAACGTACGAGTCAACTGGATTTAATAGGAAGATTAGCATTTCAATAGCTATTCAGCACACCCACACACACACACATATATACACACATTTAGAACATTTCAGTGAATAATGAACCATTTCCATAATCAGGGCCAAAGTGATTGAAAATATTGCAGCGCTGCAATCACTTCAAATATTAATTTGGTTGGTTTAAGGAGCTGAAACGGTTTTCAATAATAAACTTAACAGCTTTTGTTTCACAGGATATTACACACGTGTGTGTCTGTGTGTGTTCTCTGCATATATATATATTTAAATATGTGCATATATTTATACAGAGACAGACAGAGAGGCGGTGACAGATAGCAGCATTCCTTAACAAACGTCTATGATTGCATTGCTGCTGATTGGCATATATCTGATTACTTTATAATTAGGTGAAAACTTTAATGCATTGGTAGACGCATTAGGCTGTAATGCATTATGTTTAGTGGCATCATGACACGCACAGTTAATTAGTGCACCGTAATGAGTGTTTCTAATATGAGTTTGTGCTGTTTACAGGATCTGACAGTGTGATATATACAGAATTAACAAGTTTATTGGTGGACTTTTGAGAATAGCATACAAGACTGCAAAGGCCTCCTTATTCTCCATGTAAGGCATAATATATTAAACAGATTTTATGCAAGTTGGTCAGTGTTTACTAGCAGATATATGATGAGAAGGAGACTCATAATGAAGAAAAAAGCACTCCTTTTGCTAGAGATACTTCCTAGTTTCACTCTTTCATTCCATTCCCCATGGCTATCCACAATTCCTTTGTTTTTGTTATTTATTACTGTTTGCCAGACTCCTCATTTCTTACTTTTTGTTGTCTGCCATACTCCTTGATTCAACCAACTTTTGTTCTTTGTTGTGTTACCTCCTGTTACTGATTAGCACCCATACACAAATGAACCACTATTCACCCTTATATTAACATACAGCCACCTCCCTACCCTCTGACCATCCTTATATATTGGGTAATCTGCAAATATTTCCTTCACAGACTCATGCTCTGTGTTGGTCAGCCCACCATATGCCAGAATACCAGTAAACATGCCACTATAGCAAACTTCCAAGGACTACGATTGAAATTTCTTCAACACTTACCAGATAGAGAACCCCGATTACAGTTTTATTATGACAAAGATAATGATAATCTGCAATCAAGGACATCTTACAGATATATACATATATACATACCTGTACTGCCGAGGAGAAGGAGGTAAATGATGAAGAGGAGGGGCCCCAGGACAGAGCCCTGGGGCACACCTGTATTAACGGAGGAAGGGATGGATTTAAAATGATTAATATTAGTATATCAGCATATATGAAGTTACAGGTGAGCACTAAAGGATAATAGTGTGTGTGATTGCTGCTGCTAATTAGCTGAACCTGCCTCCTGAGGTTTAGAATGCAGGTGGAACTACTACACTGGATGGCAAATTTCAAAACATGTCAGTTTTCTAAAAACTCTCCCATCAAACTGTGAGAGGCAGAGAGGAGCTTGTTGCTCGTCCTTCCTCCTCCTCTCTTTGTCCTCTTCCTCTGTCTGATATTCTCAGCATGCTTCCTTTGCTCTGCTGCCGGATTGGTTTCTGCTGTGTTTGGCAGGGGGACTCGTGTGTGTGAGTGTGCAGTCATTGTGCACTTGTATCTGCTTGTATAATGACAATGACTGCAAGGCTGTAAAACCGTCATCTGTAAATCAGAGCGAGTGCCAGGTGACCGGCGGTGTCACGCTCCTGATTTAAAGCCGCTCCGTGGTTCAGACAACGTTTTGTTTTGCAACAGCTGCTTTCCACCGGTCAGACTGGAGCTGCTTCGTCCAACCGAGGCTCCAAATCTCCAAAACCAACAATCTGAAAGTCTACACCGGCTAGCTCGGCGTGTTCGCATGTGTGCGAACGAGTCTTGGGTTCAGATGGTCAGCAGAGTTTATTTAAAACGTCTTCTGGCTCCATGTTCACCACTCAGCTGCTCACCACCGCTAGATTCCAGGAGAGTGTTTGCATTTACCAGCAATCGATACCTCCTGCAAAACAAAGGTTTTGCTGTCACGCAGAGTTTTGTTCCACTCCTACATTCCTGTTCTTACGGTTTAGAAGACTCGCTCTTTTCCAGGTCAGTCCTCCTCCCTCAAGCTGTGCTTCAGCCGCAAACATCCTCAAACCAGAGTGCAGGCCTGAGATCCATTTTTAGGAATGCACGGTATCGATTCTGAATATTATCAGAATTATAAAGGAAATCTATTTGTAACAATCCACTGCTGCAGTAGGGACTTTATCTGTGGGACATCAGAGGTGAGCTACTGGAGCCCCAGAACATTCTGTCTGTTACAGATCCTGCTCAGAGGAAACTGTTTACCGCAGTGAATTTTTAAACGAGCCTCGCAAAATAAAGAGTTTCTGTTGAGATATCGTGATTTTAATCCAAACTGTTCCGACAGAACATCACAGGTGATTCGTTCAATGGTATTATGAGTGATTTAGAAGAAACGTTAGCTTCATGTGTAAAATGTAAAAGTTTTCCTCATATTCAACGTCGGATTGTCAGCTTATGATATATTTTTGAGACAACAGGAGTCTGGTCATAATAAGCTTCAACCCTCCTACACAGCATCACAGAATAAGTCTTTCAGATCCAAGAAGATACACAGAATATTATTTGGTTGGTTTATTTTGAGTCTCTTTGTACTTGTTTTGCATCTGATTTGACTCCAGAAGTTTTTTCTCTTTCAGTACTTTTTTTTTTTAAATTCAGTTATTTGGTGTCTGTTCTTTGGTTTTCTAAATTTCAGTTTTCTTTTCATTTATCTGTCTCCGTATTGTTATTCTGTGTCCCTTATCGAACATTTTGTCTTTTTGTCTTCATTGTTGTGTATTATAGTCCTCTACATTTTGTCTCCTTGTAGTTTTTTGTTGTTTCTATTTGTAGTCATATTTTGTGTCTTTGTAGTCATTCTGTGTGTTTGTAGTTACTTTTTTGTTTTTTTTGTGTTTGTAGTTGTATTTTGTCTCTTTGTAGTTGTGTGAATTTTTGTCTCTTTGTCATCATTTTGTGTATTTGTTGTTCTGTAGTTGTTTTGTGTGTGAAAGTAGAGCCTTTACTTTCAAACCGCCTGCAAGATATGCAAGAGAAGGTAGATGCCCTGAGAGAAACCTCGCAGCGTGTCGGACTGAGGATCAGCCAAGAAAAGACGAAGGTACTCAGGACAAACAACAGGCAGGAGGCCCCTATCACCATCGAGGGTGTGGAAATGGAAGATGTGCACGAGTTTGGTTACCTGGGCAGCAAAATCAGCCAGACAGGAGGTACAGACGAGGACATCTCGGCCAGAATCAAGAAAGCGTGCCAGGTCTTTGCCATCCTTCGACCAGTGTGGAAGGCCACCGCTATCTCAACCCGCACCAAACTCCGCATCTTCAGATAAAACGTCAAATCCGTCCTCATGTATTGCTCTGAAACGTGGAGGGTCATCAACACAAGCTCCAAAAAGATCCAGACATTCATCAACAAGTGTCTCCGGCAGATCCTCAACGTCAAGTGGTTCGACAGAGTGTCAAAGACCGACCTGTGGACTAGGGCCAACCAAGAGCCTATGGCTGTCCAGATCAGGAGGAGAAAGTGGCGATGGGTCGGCCACACACTGAGGAAGGAACCTGCAAACGTCACCAGGCAGGCACTAAAATGGAACCCTCAAGGCAAGAGGAAGCGTGGGCGCCCAAAGCAGACATGGAGAAGATCCGTCATCGATGAGCTGAAGACCATCGGCTTGTCTTGGGAGGAAGCCAAGAGGAAAGCCAGAGAAGTGGAGAGCTACTGTTGAGGCCCTATGCTCCATTAGGAGTGAAGAGGATTAAGTCAAGTCAGTCAGTTGTTTTCTGTCTGTTTGTACTTTGTCTTTGAAGTCATTTTGTCTCATTTGTGATTCTCTAGTTGTTTTGTGTCTCTTTGCATGTGTGTTTTGTGTCTTTGTGCTTGTATGAGTTTTTGTCTCTTTGCAGTTAATTTGTCTATTTGTAGTCCTGTAGTTTGTTTATGTCTCTTTGCATTCACATTTTGTGTCTTTGCAGTCCTTGTGTCTTTAGTTCTTTTGTTGTTTTGTGTGTCTTTGAACTTGTTTGTATTGTTGTGGGTAGTCATGTGTCTAATTGCCATCTACAACTTCGTCTCATAGTTATTTCGTCTATCGTAGTTCTTTGGTTGTTTTGCGTCTCTTTGCACTTGGGTTTTGTGTCTTTGTAGTAGTCTGCATTTTTGTCTCTGTGCTCATTTTGTCTCTTGTCATTGCGTTCATTTTTTTCTCTGTAGTTGTTTTGTGTTAATTTTTGTTGGATTTTTCGTGTCTATATCTTTGGTCTCTCTGTTGTTCATTGGAGTCACTTTGTGTGTCTTTGTTGTCATTTGGTTTCTCTTCGTCATTGTCTAACTTTTTGTCAAGTTGTCGTTGCTTCAGTGACTTCTGCTTATTTGTAGATGTTTTGTGTCTTTTTGGACGTGTCTGTGGTGTCGCCTCTGTTGTTGTTTTGCGTCTCCTTTTACTTCTGTGTGTTTTTGTGTCTGTGTAGTTGTCTAGTAGCTGTTTGTCATTCTAGTCTAGTTTGTGTACATCTGCTGTCTCATTGTCATTGTGTATATTTTTGTGTCCGAGTTGTTTTCTTGTGTCTCTTTGAACATTTTTTATCTCCATTTTTGTCTGTTTTGCTTTGTGTCTCCTTGTTGTCGTTTAATTATCCTACCGACTGTAAATTCAGGTTACTCCAGAGGTTCCGGTCTCTGCCGTCCTTGCCTCCTCCAGCTCCTGGATTTACATAAACCCCGTCTCTGGAAGCATTTTAATGCTGTAGCAGAGCGACTTTCACCTTAAAGTGCTTCACACTGTGTTGTGGGTGAAATTAAAGCTGTGCATCATTCAATAAAGTGAATAAATAAGTAGAAGTGGATCCTGCATCAATCCACATTATCAACATGAAGAATTAAGGTGCCAGAGGAGGGATGGAAAGTATTGAATTTCTGCCAAAACAAAGCAGAGCAGATCAGAAATACACCGAGGTGGGTGTGAAGCAGCACAAACATTATTACCAGGGTGCTACACACTTTCTGTACGTCTCCAGTTTAACACCGCTCATCTCAGCTTTATCCTGAGACGACCGGCTTTGTGCCACTTGTAACCATGTTTTTCTGAGGCCTTAATTTGTGTCCCTCTCAGGCTCGACATGATCAATGAGGCGCATAAAAACTCATTAGGTGTTTAATTGAAAGAGATTAAAGTCTGACATTGTCCTGAAAATCCTGCCTCACAGAGAGCAACAAACACCTTTAAAAAAAAAAAAGAAAGAAAATTCATCCAGACTGTCTGCTGGAGACTGTGTGGAGAAACTGTAACAAATCACTTCCATATTTTCTAGAACTGTCCCTCTGTGGCTCCATTTTGGCAAAATTTCTTTTCGACTTTAAGATGATGTACCTAATATGCAATTGAGTGAATGAATGAATGAATGAATGAATTTATTTTGGTCAGACACTTCAGCACAACATTATATTCTCAATTTCATCATCATAACCAAAATGGGATGGGCATGAAGCAAGTGCTTTTTTCCAGCCCACCCTGAACATTATCCAAGACAGCTTAACATTTGTCATAAAGTACAAGTCGAAATAATAATTACATTTCCTCACTTAAAAATCAATAATACATAATCTTAATGAGAAATGATCATTCTGTATCCATTAATTGTTTCAGCTTTTATAGTTTTTTTTTAAACTTTGACAGAGAACTCATCAACTTAAGTTGATCACTAAGATCATTCCATAGTTTAACCCCTAAAAAAGAAACACATCTTCGCTTTTGACTAGAATTAGCTTTACATAAGGTAAATCGGTGCAGACCTCTTAAATTATTACCTGCTGAGGATGCTGTTAGTGTCATGCAAGAAGACTTTGACTGGAAAATGGCTCAAGAAAGATGCGGCAACCATATATCAGTGGATTGATCTGGTTTACAGTAAAGACACATTGGAAAGAATAACGTTTAAATTAAGAAATCAGTTTGACGTACATGAGGAAAATTGGTCGAGATGGCCCTAACCCCAGCCTGTGTGACAACTTCTAGGCCGGATTTCATACGACACCAGCGAGGTTTTAATGTACATTTTCAGAGCCGATCAAGAATGGATGCTTTTAGCCCCATCTTTAAAATCATTATTAGACCAAAGAATGCGATGGAGTTATGTGACGATCAGCATTTGTTTGTCTGTGAATGTCTGTCTTCAACATTACTCAACGGACCAACGGATTTGGATGAAACTTTCAGGGATCAGAAATGACACAAGGACCACCTCATTAGATTTTGGCAGTGATGCGGCTTATGGTCTGGATCCACGGATTTGTTTGGGATTTTTCATTGAGACAGCAGCACTGTAACCATGACAACAAGCAAACACTTTGTTAGCTGCCTGCTGATGATCACATGATTGTGACTTATCCATCAGAAATAATGCAAGGGACAACTGATTAAATTGTGGGGGTGTTTCTGAGTCCCGTCAAATCCCGCCGCTCGCTACATATTTAGGTCACGTGATTCGGTAACGTACACATGCATAACTTATGCCTGTGTTTAGCACAAGGTCAGGGAATGAAGAGTCTTGGAGGAATACCACGCTTTCTGAGTGCTTTTCTTGTTTAAATTTGTATTAATATTCATTTATATATATATATAGGTGAACTTGTACATATGTGTATAGCTTTGTCATGACATGGATCCTCTCTTGCTGAGTGTTTTTGCTGTTGTACTAATATGTTTCTGTTCCTAAAAAGTAAACCCAATAAAAAAAAAGAAAAAAGAAGAAGAATTCCTCCACACTTGAGGAGGCTGAGCCCATCAGGAACACAACTCAGAGCAAGGAAAGGTGGGAAATGTAGCCCAGGCCGACTCCTGATCTGCTCCTGTCAGCTGCTGTCAGGTTTAAATGTCAAACTCCACCCTGGATGGCTGCGGAGTGTTTCTGGAGGAGCTGAGCGATCCAGCGTGGAGTCCTGCTGGAAGGGCCGAGCCTGCAAACATGTTCCCCTTCCCTCGCTGTGCTGGGAGGAGGATGGAAGCAATTACCAGCGCCAGCAGCTGAGAGAGGGCCAGGCCTCTGCACATCAATCAGCGTTACTCCACCGCCACCGTGTGGAAGAGCGCCCCCGAGTGGTGACATCCATCCTAGCAGCCAGCCTCTGAGAAATACCATCACAGCCACAATCTGCTGAAGGCTCTTAAATCTGAATAGAGGCCCCCTCGGTTTTTTTTCCCCTAAATTAATTTTCACCACCTAATTGCTATGTTCATTACCAGGGCACAATAATGTCAAAAAACCACTGTCCTGATTTAATTTCCGTGGCTGAATGTGAAATGAGTCGGAAAAAGAGGCAAAGCGCTGCGTGTGCTGCTTGTCATTTAGTTCATGTTGAACTGCAAAGCAGAGGCAATTTAGGTTAATGTGGAATGAGGAGGAGGGGGAGAGGCTCCAAAAAAAAAGCAGGGGTAATTTGGTGTGGCAAATTGATGAGTCATCTTTTGTTCGGAGTCTTTGATTGACAAAAGAGCCGGGGAGCATTAGCTTCAGAGGAGCCGCTAACGGTCCCGCCGTAAATTTGTCATTGTGTCATTCTTCTTTCCGTATTGGGACACACTCCGGCTCTCTCTCTCAGGCTTTATGTCCGTCCTCTGTTGTAGTCCTCCTGTGTTTAGGCTAATTACACTTCTACCCAGCCTGAGTGTGTCAACTGTGACATTTCCACTGTTGGCGTAGCAACATTAGCGCTGCTCTCCCATTATGTCCGCATTAGGGACATCACACATTAGCCTGGCTCTCCTCTGGCTGCTTTTTAACAGCCACCGAAAAGAGGGAGAAGGGAGACGGGGGGGGGAAAAATCAACCAATGCTTTCACAGTTTCATATTATCTCCTCTGAATTCTGCATTGGCACTTCATTTAATGTCCCAAAAATTGCACCGCCGAAAGGTGAGTGGGAACAATCATCCTCCCCTGATTAGTTCTCTGCTCTTGGAGCGTGGCTACCCGAGCCCCGTCGCCTCATGCATACTAAACCCATGAAAAAGCACAACAGCCAAATGTTTATGCTTTGTGTCTCTAAGGTAGAATGAGTTCAAATAAAAGCCTGTTTGCGGTGCGTTTTGTCCACGGAGGATTGGAGCGAGGCGACGGTGTGTGTGCATCACATTCAGGTCGGGCTTCAAGGCCAAACTGGAGCGAGATGAAAGGGAGAGACAGGGCGCTCTGTCCTGTGACGAATGATTGTTAGATATAACTCGGCCCTGGAGGTAAACAAACGAGGCTGATTTTCCACGGGGTAAAAGGATTTAGGGTCTGGATGTGTTATCCGTGATGAGAGACAGCAAAAAGTGTCGCAGACATCAAGGCCGGCGCTCCCTGAACCACACCATTTATGTCCTGTTTTATGTGACCGTTGATTGTGCATAATTACGTAATTAAGCGACACCGAATTCTGATGTGCTGCAAAATACCTCCACCTTTCAACTCTGCACCTTCCTGGACGAGGACATCCATTTCTTCTCATCCATTACGGCCCGTCAGTGCCCCGTTGAGAGCAGCTCGCTGCTTTTAAAGGGAATGAGACGAGCTGATGCGACCGGCCGCTACTGCTGCCAGACCCCCTGATCATTTATCCCTCCTTATTCAGGCTCTTCTACGGCTGCATGTTCTCTGCATCATGAGTGGCAACACACATTTACCAGCTGTGGTGAAGAAATAACTGAGAAATCCAGAGAAAGGGGGGAGATCACGGACAAAGGGATGCTCAGAATTACATCACTAATCTAAGGAGGAGTCGGTGCAGGTTTGCAGACGCCACACCGCCCCTTTTCACTTTCAGAGAGCTAAATATGCTCAAATTAAGCTCAGAGAAATGACTTACCGGCAGAAACCACAGATCGATGCGTGTTTATCAAGCGTCTAAAAATCCTTCTGAGAAGCACGTTGAAAGTTAAACTCACACTAATTAGACTTTATTGACTGTGGAAAATATCTAAATGGTGGAAAGTGCAACACTTTAGGAGTGTTTAGTTGTATTATTTATACTCAAAACAGATCTGTGCAGCATCACTGATATGTGCAACGCTGGTATCTGCATCTAAAGGTATTTGGACAATCTGAACGAGCATTTGTGTGTATTTATTGTTTATTTTTCTACAGATAATTCTAAGGTACTCTCTGTCCCCTTTGCTGTTGTAACAAATTGGCCCAATATATTATTATTAAGAGCTTATCATATTGTAAATACACATAGTCCATGGGCCTGGACCCTTTTTGGTATTTTTAGCTAGCTATATGTCCCTAGTTTGCATTTTGATATGACAATAATGAAAATATATCTTTTACTGGTTTAATGGACACAATGAAAGGGTCTGAGCCAAAATGTCAAATTCCATAGAATTATTCCTCATTTTGAAAAAATAAGAGGTGCCACACATCATCATCTGTGTTAATAACTTTACAACACAGAACAATACTATGTAAACTTGAGTCTGAGAGAGATTCCGTTGCTACGGTAACAAGATTGTCTGTGACAAAAACGAGAAACAGTACAACCAAAACGAGGCACAAAACGACAAAAACAAGACACAAAACAACAAAAACGAGACACCAACTGACAAAAACAAGACACAAAACGACAAAAATGAGACACAAAATGACAACAAGGCATAAAACGACAAAAACGAGACAAAACGACAAAAGCGAGACACAAAACGACAAAAACGAGACACGACAAAAACAAGACACAAAACGACAAAAACAAGACACAAAACGACAAAAACGAGACACGACAAAAACAAGACACAAAACGACAAAAACGAGACACAAAACGACAAAAACGAGACACAAAACGACAAAAACGAGGCACAAAATGACAAAAACGAGGCACAAAATGACAAAAATGAGACAAAATGACAAAAACGGGGCACAAAACGACAAAAACAAGACACAAAAAACAAAAACGCGACACCAATTGACAGAAACAAGACACAAAATGACAAAAACAAGACATAAAACATCAAAAACGAGACACAAAACGACAAAAACGAGACACAAAACGACAAAAACGAGACACAAAACAACAAAAACGAGGCACGAAACGACAAAAACAAGACACAAAATGACAAAAACGACACAAAATGACAAAATGAGACTCAAATTGACCAAAAGAACGTACAGTCGGCTTTGTCGTTTTATGTTCCAACTGCTTCCTTTTCACATGCTGTCTGATGTTTTTTTTTCTTGTGTTGTATGATCTACTTCTTTCTCTCATGTATGTTTCTCACATGATTTGCACAGAATTGCATACATCACACGTATTGTCCGGTTCTGTTTTATCTTTTAGGTGAACTAATGGAGATCTGTCAGACTGATAAAAACGACACGTCATCAACACCTCAACGATGCTCTAAGGAAGGCCATAGGTGCAGTTGAAACATCTTTTACTTACTTATCTGTCAGTTAAAAAGTAATGCTATTCTAGAGTAAAAAGTGAGAAAATGAAGATAATCCATGTAGACCGTTCTCCAGGGCCGTGGAGACAAATCTGACTGTGACACTTGATTCGGTTTCCCAGCAGAACATTTCATTCTAACAACACGATCATTCACTTCGCCTTTCACTAGTTTTACTGCTGTGGTCTTCAGCTGAAGTTGTCTTGTTTATAGATGCAGAAGTATGATGGCAGAATGAACATATCTTCTACAAACACTGAATTTTATGCAGCATCATCATGTTCACATATTAGACTCTTTTATAGCAAGTATTGGCAGCAACAGCAAGTGTTAAGAATGCATCAGCTTGTTGTCATAATCCTGTCAGTTGGGGTGGGGGGTGGGGGGTGGGGGGGATCACTGTGAAACTTCTGATGTCCACATTTTCAAATTTTGGAAAAAAAGAAAAGTTAGAAATGTTTCTGAAGAACATTCACAAAAACAATCAGCCAAAATCCAGAAAAAATGCTGGATTTTGTTAGATTTTTTTTTTGCTGATATATATGTAATCACTTTAGATATTTTTAGGATTTTATTGGAAGATTTTTACTCATTTTTTGAGAACATGTACAGGAGTTTTTCAGCCACATTTGTTTTTTTTAAAGAAAACTTTTAAGGGAAAATTATTGAAATTTTCTTCCTGAGGGTTTTACAGATTTTCAGAAATTTTTGGGAATGTTTTTGCTAAAATTTTTCAGACAAAGAAACAATATTTTTTGGTGCCCGTAAATGATGACAATGCTTTGTGCCTCACATCTTGGATAAACTGTGTTTGTCTGTGATGATTGTTAAGGTGCCCTGGGGCAAAAATTAAACAAATGGACTCCAATTACCAGGTTTGGGGCAAGATAGCATGTAGCAGTTTAATTACACTGAATTCAGCAGTATGCTGCATGTTTACAACTTTTACAAGAACGGCCCCAGCCTACCTGGGTTCCCTGATCCAGGTCTACTCCCCTTCACGCCCACTTCGCTCTGCATGTGAGAGACGCCTGGTGCTTCCAGTCCAGCACGACTCGATATCTCTAACCAGACTCTTCTCCTCTGTTGTTCCCAAATGGTGGAACAATCTACCAAACTCTGTGCGTTCTGCTGAGTCCCTTTCTACTTTTAAGAGACAATTGAAGACTCAATTGTTCAGAGAACACCTAGGCACTTAATCTGACTCCACCTTAAGGGTAGAATAAGTCAGGTGGTCCAAAACCCAGCACTTATTTAGCACTGACAAAGATGAAAAAAGGAGGGGGGGGTAGCAATTCTTCTGCGACTTGATGGCAACACCTTTGACCAATCGCACTTGAAGCACGTTTTGCACTTACTACAGGTTTTTCCTTATGTCTGAATTCTTGCTTGTGTTGTACGTCGCTTTGGACAAAAGCGTCTGCTAAATGAAATTGTAGAATTGTAGAACGTTAAAAAAAAAAAAGAAAGACTCACATAATGAAGGCTGGGAAACTGGATTTTGGCACAGCGTCAAGACAAGGTCTTAAAATGTGGTAATAAAGCAGAATCCATCTTCAGGCTGCTGTCACCGTGATGTGCTTTAGTGATTGCCAGCAGCATTCTCATGAATTTATCTCAAAGCCATTGACACGCAGTAACTCTGCTGTAACCCCTGGAGTCCGGGTGCCTCGGGGCAGTTGCCTGGTTGTCCAGTGGTTAATCGGGGGCTGCGTGCTCTCAGTGCGCCGTGGAACAGCTCTCCACAGGAACGTTTCCTCCTTCACTGTCCACTTTGCCATTCACCTGCTAACATGGGCCACATGCTGAATATATGGAGTGAATATCTACCCCACCGTCAGCAGATCTAAATAAATAGCTGCATGGATGCAACATGTATTTGTATGGATGTGAACAGTATTGTTCAACCTGTTAGGACTGAATTCTGACTCTGAGACGCTCCTATAAGTACAAGACTAAAACTCCAAGGTTGCATCACTCACTGCTTTCTCGACAGATGAACTCACACTTACTGGAGACAGATTTTAAAATCTAACCTCAGACATGCACACTACAAAAGTGGAAAATGACGGCACATCACACGCTGACGGATGTTGTTAAAATCTCCGTGTCCGAGTTATCAACCAGAGAGCAGACGTCGTGTGATCTGATCGGGAAACGGACGTAAATAAAGTGGAGGCTTTCTGTAATGCTAATAATAACTTTAAAGTAAGAAAAAAACAAAAGCAGGAGCTTAAACGAGTGAAAAAGAAAAGCTGTGAAGGTTAGGAAGATGCAGTCAGCGTAGTTGGTCTGTCCTTCATCAAGACGTGGAGATGAGGTTTTATTTACGAGTTTAATTCCTGCTGGCATGTAGTTGATTAAATGAAGCCTCAATTCAGAAAATTTTGCCTCGAGGAATCGTTTCAACCCGAGTCATACGTGTCCAATCTGTACCATCACCATGATTACATGATGGGATACTGGTCTACTGAAGACACTCAAAGAATTTCTTTTTGGCTTCACGAAATAAAAATATCACTAAGAAGTAAAAAAAAATGGCAAAATTTTTCACGTCTTTAAAAAAAATATATTCCCAGTCAGACTGAAAGGCAGCGTATTTACAGTGACTTATGTCCTGTGATTCAAATTAAACCGAGAAGCTCAGAGAAACCTGCATTAAATCTGTTAGCATCAACTAGCATATAGCACATTAAACTGCAGCAACTTTAAGATACGCTATTGGAGCTGGCATTACCGCGGCTGCTGGCACCAGACTTGCCCTCCAATTGATCCTCGTTAAAGGATTTAAAGTGTACTCATTCCAATTACGGGGCCTCGAAAGAGTCCTGCGTTTTTATTTTTCGTCACTACCTCCCCGAGTCGGGAGTGGGTAATTTGTGCGGCTGCTGCCTTCCTTGGATGTGGTAGCCGTTTCTCTCCGGAAACGAGTTGAGGAAAGCGTCTGCTAGTCATATCAGTGGACATTACTGATGAAGACCATTAAAAAAGGCCGTCAGCACCGTTCTGTGTACTGCTGGACCTGGGCGACAGATTTCATTCCTTCATGTGTTTTACGTGCATTCTGCCTGGAGACGCTAACAAAGCTGGTAAACATTCATAAAACCACCTGTATTTAGGTCCAGATGTTTCATATCTGGCTGTGCGTTGTGTGTGAAGTGTACAACGGGCGATAAAAGTGCAAACCAGGGTGACTCATTCATTTGTGAGTAGCACCTTGGAAATAATGTAGTTCTTCCTGACATGCTAATTACTCCGTTCACTGAGAAATCATGTTCCATGAAGGCAGCACCTTTTCAACGAGCCTTCCAGATCCTGTCCCCGTCATGTCACACCCCCCGCTGAGCGCCGCCACAGTCTGGATGACATTAAATGGCTTTTTCAGCACGTTAACCAGCTCAGCATGTCAACATTATGCAGCTCTTATTTAACACCAATGGACAAAAACCTGATTTAAGCACACTCTGCCTTCTGGTCTTATTCTTCTCTCAGACCTTGCTTTTGTACCTCTAAAACCGTTTTACCAAACCAGGGGTGTCCAACATGAGGCCCGTGGTCCAAAAGTGGTCCTCCAGAGGGTCCAATCAAAGTGTAAAGATTCCAGAGAAAGACATTAACTGCAGATTGTAAATTAGTAAAACTATAAATTTAAAATAACTTCTAGATCATGAAAAGTTGTTTGGATCAGAAAATAAAATAGGAGATTGTTCATTTTGTGTCTCATTTTTGTAATATTTTGTCTTTTTTTTGTCTGACTTTCGTCGTTTGTCTCACATTTTTGTTGTTTTGTGTTTCCTTTTAGTCTTGTTTGTGTTTTTTCTCTTTTTTTTGTCATTTTGTGTTTTTGCTTTATTCGTTATTTTGTGTGTCGTTTTTGTCTTTTTGTGGAGTTTTTTGTCCTACTTGTGTTGTTTGTCTATTTTTGGCCCTTTTCTTTCTTGCTTTTGTCATTTTTCGTCCAATTTTTGTCATTTGTCCATTTTTTGTCGCTTTGTGAGGTTTTGTCTCATTTTTTGTTTTGTTTCGTGTCATTTTTCTCATTTTGTGTCTCATTTTTGTAATATTTTGTCTTTTTTTGTCTGACTTTCGTCGTTTGTCTCATATTTTTGTTGTTTTGTGTTTCCTTTTAGTCATGTTTGTGTTTTTTGTCTTATTTTTGTCATTTTGTGTTTTTGCTTTATTCATTGTTTTGTGTGTCCTTTTTGTCTTTTTTGTCCTACTTGTGTTGTTTGTCTATTTTTGGCCCTTTTCTTTCTTGCTTTTGTCATTTTTCGTCCAATTTTTGTCATTTGTCCATTTTTTTTGTCGCTTTGTGAGGTTTTGTCTAATTTTTTGTTTTGTTTCGTGTCATTTTTCTCATTTTTGTCATTTTGTGTCTCATTTTTGCAGTATTTAGTCTTGTTTTTGTTGTTTTTTGTCTTTTTTTTGTCTGACTTTTTTGTCGTTTTGTTAAAGTAAAATCCTGTATCATTCACTTCCAGATATCTGTGACTAAATATTGTGTTCCTTTATAGATAAACTGTGTGTGGAAATGATAAACTGAGGCTGAATGTTGTTGAACTTCACAAATTTTAGATTTTTCATGATGTTTAGTAAAAAGACACTTTCAGAATGAACTTTTTTTGCACTCAAACGATGGAAATATTTGGAGTTTTTGGGTTATTATGCTGCGATTTTACTGGTCCGGCTGAATGTGGAACCTGAACTAGAATGAATTTGACACCCCCGCTTTAAATTAAAAGGCACAATTATGTAAATGTATAAAAGCTACATTTGCCCGATCCATCGTTATATCCTTTCTAAATCTCAATTTCTATTCTCGACTGCTTCCATCTTCCCTCCAGGAGTAATAACTTTTAAAACAAAGGCCTCACCATCTCCTGTGAATATTCATACCAAATATTTCCCGGCTCGTTATGACACCTCGTCACAAATCTCTGATCACAGATCCGTTCTGTGAAAGTGGAGGGACTGTGGGAAGGAGTGAGAACGTGGGAGAGAAGGGAACATGTCGCTGACTCACAGGCTGGAAAATGACCCACGTCAGCTCGGCGAGTTGTTCTCACTTAGCATGCATTCATCTGACATCGGACGGCGCTCTGGGAAACGTCTCATTCTCACAATCCACCCAGAGGACGGCTCTGCAAATGTGCGTGTAAGAGATGCTGGGTCCTCTGAGATAAGATGAGCTTTAAAATAGCATCACCGCAGGCAAGAGGCAGTTTTAAGATTCTTTGAAGAGTGACTGGTGGCTGTGAGTTCTAATGGCACATGAAGACCACCAGGAAGGAAGGTTAGATCCCACAACGGGACACTGATGTCTTTTTGATGCTTTGGGGCTTTCGTTGACAATGCCCAAAACTTTTAAAGCATTCATGTTTACCACTTACGTAACGTTGATGGAATCACAATGGAGTCCGAGTGCATCAAACGCCACCAAGGAAGTAGACCAGTGGAGGTTTGTTATGTTTCCCTGTAGCAGGAGTGTCAAATTCATTTTAGTTCAGGTTCCACATTCAGTTCAGTTTCAACAACATTCAGCCTCAGTCATAGACTGTATATAAAGATGGACGTAGCATCTGGCTCCAGAATTGAAGCCCTCCCAGAAGTGTCAAAAACTTGCAATATCACGCCGTCCGCTAGGGTTGGCTCCAAAAAGCTTTTTCTCCATAGACCCCAATTCATTTTTGGAAAAAATTAAATTTGATAGACTGATGTTCTACAGCTCAGGATTTTTTTCCCGTTAGTTTTCATGGTCAAAATGAGAGATCAGGTGGCCGATCTTAAAATAAATCAATACTGAATTTTAAATAAATCATTAAAGTTGGCGGAGCCAGGGGGCGTGGCTATACTTGATAGACAGTCTTGTCTGGAATGATTGACAGCAACAGAAGCCTCTGCGGTAAAATGTGGGCGGGATAAGAGAGTCTTCAGCCAATCCTGCCCCTAGTTGCTCTCCGGTTCAGTCTGTTTGATGACGCTTTTTACGTCACTGGCTCCAAAAATCCAAAACGGCGACCAGGAAGTAGCAAAATCCAGGCTTCATTTTCTCTGCGTTGAAACCAACGGGTGACGTCACGGTTAGTTTACGCCTGGCCTCAGTTTATCATTTCCATATTACAACTTCTAGATCACAGAGCGTCTACAAAGGAACACAACATTTAGTCACAGCTATCTGGAACTGAACGATATACTGTTTTACTTTACTGCCAAAATGACAAAAACAAGGCAAAAATCAACAAAAGCAAGAGAAGATCTTACAAAAATGAGACACAAAATGACACATTGAGACAAACGACACGAAACAAAAGAAAAAAGACTAAAAATTAGACAAAAAGTTACAAAGTGACAAAAGATGAAACAAAAATGACAACAAAAGAAACAAAATGACAAAAAATACAAGCAAGACAAAAAAGGAAAAGACAAAAAGACAAAAACATGAGACAAACAACAAAAGCCAGACAAAAAAAGACAAAAAACAACAAAAACAAGACACAATTTTACAAAAATGAGACACAAAGTGACAAATCAAGACAAACGGCATGAAAGAAAACAAAAAAAGATTAAAAATTAGACAGAGAAGTTACAAAGCGCCAAAAGAAATGGACACAAAGGAGACCAAAAATGACAAAAAAAGAAACAAGACTACGAAAATAGACAATAAATATAAATGAGACAAAAAGAAAAACATAAGACAAATGACAAAACTGACACAAAAAAGACAAAAAAACAACCAAAAAACAAGACAAAACATTACAAAAAAATGAGACAGAATGAAAAAAGAACAATCTAGTATTTTACTTTCTGATCCAAACAACTTGTCATGGTCTAGAAATGATTTTAAATTTATAGTTTTACTCATTTACAATCTGCAGTTAATGTCTTCTCTGTAATTTTTCCACTTTGAGGACCGGATTGGACCCTCTGGAGGACCGCTTTTGGACCACGGGCCTCATGTTGGACACCCCTGATCTACACACGTGGACAAAATTGTTGGTACCCCTCAGTTAAAGAAGGAAAAACCCACAATTCTCACTGAAATCACTTGAAACTCACAAAAGTAACAATAAATAAAAATTTATTGAAAATTAAATAATCAAAAACAGCCATCACTTTTGAATTGTTGATTAACATAATTATTTAAAAAAACAAACTAATGAAACAGGCCTGGACAAAAATGATGGTACCTCTATAAAAGATTGAAAACTATTTGACCAGAGTGACATGATTAACTCAGGTGTGTCATTTAATTGACATCACAGGTGTTTCCAAACTCATAATCAGTCAGTCTGCCTATTTAAAGGGAGACAAGTAGTCACCCTGCTGTTTGGTGAAAAGGTGTGTACCACACTGAACATGGACAACAGAAAGCGAAGGAGAGAATTGTCCCAGGACATCCGAAAAAAAATGATAGACAAACATCTTAAAGGTAAAGGCTATAAGACCATCTCTAAACAGCTTGAAGTTCCTGTGACAACAGTGGCTCATATTATTCAGAAGTTCAAGACCCACGGGACAGTAGCCAACCTCCCTGGACGTGGCCGCAAGAGGAAAATTGATGACAAATTGAAGAGACGGATCGTTGGAATTGTATCCAAAGAGCCCAGAGCAACCTCCAAAGAAATTAAAGGTGAACTCCAAGGCCAAGGTACATCAGTGTCAGATCGCACCATTCGTCGTTGTTTGAGCCAAAGTGGACTTCATGGGAGACGACCAAGGAGGACACCACTGCTGAAAAAAACTCATCAAAAAACAAGACTGGAATTTGCAAAAATGCATGTTGACAAGCCACAAAGCTTCTGGGAGAATGTCCTTTGGACAGATGAGACCAAACTGGAGCTTTTTGGTAAGGCACATCAACTCTATGTTCATAGACTCAAAAACCAAGCATACGAAGAAAAGAACACTGTCCCTGCGGTGAAACATGGAGGAGGCTCTGTAATGTTTTGGGGCTGCTTTGCTGCATCTGGCACAGGGTGTCTTGAAAGTGTGCAAGGTACGATGAAATCTGAAGACTATCAAGGCATTCTGGAGAGAAATGTGCTGCCTAGTGTCAGAAAGCTTGGTCTCAGTCGCAGGTCATGGGTCTTCCAACAGGACAACGATCCAAAACACACAGCCAAAAACACCCAAGAATGGCTGAGAGAAAAGCGTTGGACTATTCTAAAGTGGCCTTCTATGAGCCCAGATCTGAATCCCATTGAACATATGTGGAAGGAGCCACCCATCAAACCTGAGACAACTGGAGCTGTTTGCTCATGAGGAGTGGGCCAAAATACCTGTTGACAGCTGCAGAACGCTCATTGACAAATACAGAAATCGTTTAATTGCAGTGATTGCCTCAAAAGGTTGTGCAAAGCTGAACCAATCAGAGTCCGTCTCCACTGCTGTCCTTCAGTTCTGCTCAGAAATACCTGCCCTGGAACAAGAACACTTTCTCCTTTTAAAGACGTTCCACCTGGGCGGTTCATTCGGTTGTAACATGCTCAAAGGTTCAAGCTGTCCTGAAACGGCCGACAACTTCCTGCAGTTGAAAACATTGTGTTTTTATGATCAGGCTTTAGTGACCAAACACAGCGGAGGAGCTGCTGCTTTTCTCCAAGCATGAAATTACACTAAAGGAAGCTCTTTTTTCCTTGTGGGCTTTGACAGACAGCAACTGCAGTGCTGATCCTGTGTCAGAATCTGTTTCCTCCTGGAACAATGTTTAATTCACCTTGAAATAGTGTTTTATGTGATGCTGCCTTTCGTGTTTTGGGGTGAGGTTGGGTTTGGGTTTTAGAGTTGTAGAAACGGCAAAGCAGCGAACAGATCAATGAAGACAGACTTCATCCTGAGGAGGACTCCACTGGCTGATGACAGCCGGCTTCCACAATCAACTCTCCGTGTTACTGTCTTGTAAACCATCAAAATACCACAGATAAAAAATTCACGAGCCGAGAAAACACACATATATATCAGCATTTCCACCTGCCTTTAAGGCCCGTGGTGTGCACAAAGGTATGGACAGATTTCATCATCTGGAGAGTCTGCGGCTGCTTGGCAGGGGTGTGCATTCACAAAATACTTAAACATTGATTTTCTGTACATGCACGGAGTGGAAAGTTTCACCAAGCAGAGGCCAAGTCAAACTAGACAGCTGTACGGAAATAACAACCACACTTCAGTGGTGTTTGCTGTTGTCTGTGTGCATCTACAGCAGGAAGTCAAACTCATCTTAGTCCAGGTTCCACATTCAGCCCAGTTTGATCTCCAGTGGACCAAACCAGTAAAATAACCTGTAAATAACCACAACTCCTAATGGTTCCTTTGTTTTAGTGCAGAAATGTTCACATTTAAGGAATTATCTTTCTACAAAAAATTGTAAACAACCTGAAACTTCTTAAGAAAAATGGCTTCAATTTCATCAACATTCATCCTCAGTTTATCATTTCCACATTACAGCTTCCAGATCACAGAGTGTCTACAAAGGAACACAACATGTCGTCACCTGGAACTGAACGATAGTGTTTTACTTTACTCAAAACGACAAAAATCAGACCAAAAACAGATTAAAAACCAACAAAAACAGGACAAAATATGGCAAAAGTGAGACAGAAAATGACAAAAGAAAAATGATTTATGATCAAAATGATAAACAACCAAAAAGAACAGTGAGAAAATGAGAAACAAAGTGACACAAAATGAGTCAAATGACATGAAACAAAACAAAAAAGAGACAAAAGTTTTACAAAAAAGTTACAAAGTGACAAAAATGAACACGACACAAATAAGACAAAAAAATGACAAAATAGTGAAACAAAATGACAAAACGATACACAGAACAACGAATAAAGCAAAACACAAAATGACCAAAATGAGACAAAGAACACAAGCAAGACAAAACGGAAACACAAAACGACAAAACAACAATGATGTATGAACAAAATGATAAAAAAAAAACAAAAAGAAGACAAAATATTACAAAAATGACACACAAAATGACAAAAATGAGAAACAAAACAAAAGCATGAGACAAATGACAAAAGTCAGACAAAAAATGACAAAAAAACAACAAATACAAGACAAATTATTACAGGAATGAGACACAAAATGACAAAAGAACAATGATTTATGAACAAAATGATAAAAAAACAACCAAAAAGAAGACAAAATATTACAAAAACGAGAAAACAAATGACAAAAATGAGAAACAAAACAACAAAAGCATGAGACAAATGACAAAAGTCAGACAAAAAACAACAAATACAAGACAAATTATTCCAGGAATGAGACACAAAATGACAAAAGAACAATGATTTATGAACAAAATGATAAAACAACCAAAACATGACATGTTCTTTGAGGGTTGGGTTGGACCCTCTGGAGGACCACTTTTGGCCCGCGGGCCTCATGTTGGACACCCCTGGCGTACCTTAAAAACCCCTAAAATAAATAATTGAGTATGTAAATTAAAATGCAAGAAGCTGAATGTATAAAATAGTTCATATTCAGTGGAAGAAGTGCTGGACAATGAGAACAACATCCTGCGTGTTTCGGTACGTTCTGCCTTTTGATGAGGACTCCTGCTGAGTCTACATGTTCCTCTGACCTTCATGCTGCTTTTATAATCTGTATGAAATGAAGCAAAGCGATCCGCAGGGACCGGCTTAGAACCTCAAAGAACCTACCCAACATCTGGGAGGGAAGCTGTGAAGATGTACGTACATTAATGCTGCAATTATCGGTGTGCAGAAGACGCAGGTCCTCAAAGATAAGTCGTGTGCACAGGACGCATGTTTGATTCTCTGAGCGCACTTTAAACATGGACGAATGCAGCAGTTAGAGCAAGACAGGGAGGTTGATGTGCTGCTGGGATGAACGAGGACAGGAGATAAGGGCCGTCCTCGTGTACGCACACACTCCGAGTCATCATTTCCAACCTGATTAGCTCTACAAGCGGTAATATCCTGAGGAGGAGACGGAGTGTTTTGTTCCACCCATTAGCGGCTTCACAAAGTAAGAGATTAGGAGCAGCGTCTCTGAGAGAATCTTTGATGAGGACTCTTTTCGTATACGTGCTGCTGTTGTGAAGCTATAGTGGCTATAATAGATATCAAATGGAATATTTTCCCATGAGTGAATCATCTAACGATAGAATCTGCTCACGCTCATCATCCATCAAATCAGAGAGTTTAACGAGACGACACGAGGAAGTGGAAGAAAAAGCACGTTTGACTTGTGTTAGCGTCGCTGCAGAAACGTCGCTCTGGGACGGTTCAGAATCACTGCATGTGTTTGTTAAATGTCAGGAAATACATTTAGTTTATATGTTATTATTTATATTATTATTATTGTGTTTGTATATTTGTTGTTTTGTGTCTCGTTTTTGCAACATTTGTCTTCTCTTTGGTTGTTTTTTGTCATTTTGTTCATAAATCATTGTTCTTTTGTCATTTTGTGTCTCATTTTTTGTAATATTTTGTCACGTTTTTGTTGTTTTTTCGTCATTTTTTGTCAAATTTTTGTTGTTTGTCTCGTTTTTGTCATTTTGTGTCTCATTTTTGCCTCGCTTGTGTTTTTTGTGTTGATTCTGTCATTTTGTGTTTTTCTCATTTTTATTGTTTCTTCATATTTTGTTGTTTTATAAGTTTTTTGTCTAATTTTTTGCCCCTTTTTGTTTCGTGTCGTTTGTCTCATTTTTTGTCATTTTGTTTCTTGCTTTTGTCATTTTGAGTCTCGTTTTTGTAACATTTTGTCTTTTTGTTTTTTTGTCATTTTGTTCATAAATCATTGTTCTTTTGTCGTTTTGTGTCTCATTATTGTAACATTTTATCTTCTTTTGTTTTGTTTTTTGTCATTTTGTTCATAAATCATTGTTCTTTTGTCGTTTTGTGTCTCGTTTTTGTAACATTTTGTCTTCTTTTGTTTTTTTGTCATTTTGTTCATAAATCATTGTTCTTTTGTCATTTTGTGTCTCATTATTGTAACATTTTATCTTCTTTTTGTTTTGTTTTTTTGTCATTTTGTTCATAAATCATTGTTCTTTTGTCGTTTTGTGTCTCGTTTTTGTAACATTTTGTCTTTTTGTTTTTTTGTCATTTTGTTCATAAATCATTGTTCTTTTGTCGTTTTGTGTCTCGTTTTTGTAACATTTTGTCTTTTTGGGGGTTTTTTTTTGGTCATTTTGTTCATAAATCATTGTTCTTTTGTCATTTTGTGTCTCATTTTTGTAATATTTTGTCTTGTTTTTGTTTGACTTGTGTTAGCGTCGCTGCAGAAACGTCGCTCTGGGACAGTTCAGAATCTCTGCATGTGCATTTGTTAAATGTCAGGAAATGCATATGTATTAGTGATGGAGTCAATGCGTTCTCCACTGGCCCCTCAAGCATCGGCTTCAGGGAATACAAGGAACGAACAGGACAATGAGGATATCTTTAAAGTGACTACAGGAATATAAATCAGCCCTGTGCAGCTCATGTACTCCACATCTCATGGAATGTGCTGAGATCATTTAAATGAGAGCTCGCCAAAGGCCAAAGGTGGACCAGAGATGATCAACTTCTTTATATATGTACTATATCAACCTCAGATGTTCGCTATTTGCATATTTGGCTCCGGCCTTCACCACCTAACGAAGTTAATAAAGGCAACAGGAATTCATCTTGCACCTGGACGCTGACAGTTCCATTTTTATTCATACCATCCATGTGCAAAAAGAAGCACCTTCTTGGCAAAACTGTTTCTCGCTAATTTGAAGGCCAAATCCATAATTCCTTTCCAAACCACGGATGTGTCACCACACATTTGCATAACCACTCTTCATGCCACTATAAATTTGCAAGACCCAACTGCAAGCTGCCGCCAATTTCCACGAGAAAAAAAAAACCCAAAGTCACAACCAAAACTCACTTTTTACCACAAATCTGCATAATAGTTCCACTGTCAGTATAAACGGCCATTAAAACTGCCCCTGCCACCTTAAAGAACGTGCTTGTAATCATGAGGCTTTTACACAAATTGACGGTGTTTCCCTGCATGTGTCAGCTTGAAAATGTGTCGTCTTTGAATTGCATTAATTCCACAAACTTTAAAATTACTGCACCTGATGGAGAGGATTTATTTTTCCAAGAAGCAAAGTTTTATTTTGACTTTTTAGCAGAAACCAGAAGTGCAGTTTGGATCATAAAGTAAAATACTGGATTGTTCATTCTTGTTTTGTTGTCTTGTTTTTGTAATATTTTGTCTGTTATTTTGTTGTTTAGTGTCTTTCTTGTCTCATGTTGGTTTTTTTCTCATTTTAATCATTTTGTGTTTCTCTTTTGTCTCGCTTGCTTCGTTTGTCTCATTTTATGTCGCTTTGTTTCTCACTTTTGTTGTTTTGTGTCTCATTGTTGTAATATCTTGTCTTGTTTTTGTTGTTTTTTTGTCTGACTTTTGTCCTTTGTTCATGTGTTTGTCATTTTTTTTCTTGTTTTTGTCATTTTGTGTTTCCTTTTTCGAATATTTTGTCTTGTTTTTGTTGTTTTTTGTAATTTTTGTCTGACTTTTGTCATTTGTTTAATGCTTTTGTTGTTTTTTGTCTCATTTTTGCTGTTTTGTGTTTCGTTTTTGTCTCGCTTGTGTTTTTTGTCTTAATTCTGTCATTTTGTGTTTTGCTTCATTTGTTGTTTTATGCATCGCTTTTGTCGTTTAGTGATTTTTTTGTTTCACTTGTTCTTTTGTCTACTTTATCTCTGTCTGTCTGTCTGTCCATGACATTTGCACTTAATTTTATTCATCCTATATATTAGCTCTATTTATTATGATTTTTTTGACTTTAAAATTTCATGTTTTTATCCTGATTTTTATCGTAGAGATTGTTTTCATTCCTTCACTCGTTTTCATTGTGTTTTGTTTTTATTTTTCTTATCTTTTTATCGATCCTTGGTGGAACACTGAGCGCTTTTTGTCAGGTTCAGTGTCTGCTTTGGGATAAAATGCTAAATGCAATCACTTTCTGCTGAATAGATCTGCCCACAGGGATAAATAACGTAGCCTGGAACCTTCCGTTTCCGTTACCATGTTGACCGTTCTGATTCAGCATTTTAGCATGAAAACATTCAAACTGAAAGTGAAATTATCACACTGGTAGAACACGTGAAGAAGTTTTGCAGACTTATTCAGTATTTGTGTTTTCATCACTCTGTGTTTGCACATCTGGAACTGAACAGTATAGTATTTTACTGTATGTTCAAAATGACAAGAGCCAGATAGAAAAACATAAAAACAAGACAAAATATGACAAAAATGAGACACAAAACGACAAAAAATGGGACAAACGACACAAAACAGAACAAGAAAAGAGACAAATAAATTTGCCAAAAAGTTACAGTGACAAAAAAATAGACAAACGACAAAAACGAGACAAAAAATTACACAAATGACACAAACTAGACCAAAAATTACAAAAGTGAAACACAAAATGACAAAAACCCAAACAACACATGTGTACCTTTAAGACCAAGAACTATGGATTGTCGTAGCTGTTTACAGGACTCAGTTTCCTTTGATTGCGCATTTTTTAATCAGAATCTGGAAGAATTGCTTCCACCTACTGATAGGCTTCATTACTTCATCACATTTTAACCTTTAAACACTTTAAACTTCTGTTGAATGATATAATTATTCTCATGATGTACTTTTCGGGGCTCCATTGTGAGCGAGATCCTTGCTCTTATTTGGTTTTACCTTAATTAAGTCAAGGGACATCAATCAATCAAGGTGAAGGACGTCAAACTGGAACAAGTTAAGGACGCATTAATTCCTCATTAGTTTTCAGTGCTTGCAAAAGAGAGCTGTCACTTCAAAAAGGAACGCCGGGTCAAAGCCGAGTCTGCTGCCAACAGAAGCGGTATTTTATCGGGCTTATTTCTAGATCTGATCAAAATATGAGAGAAAGTCCTAAATGAGACCACAGGCGGGTGCTTTGAAACAGTCTGGAGTCTCTGTGGAGGATCTGCAGGGTTGGAGAGCAGATAGATAGAAATATGAAGCCACATCCAGCCTTGTTTTCTCTCCTCTTTGTATTCTTTCAGATCTGTGTGGCCTCAATCCCTCCGTCTGTCTCACTCCCCGCTATTTCTGCCACTGTTCCGATAATTAACAGGTTATTAATATTTCAGAAAAGAGCAGAAGAACTCGCTAAAGGGAGAGCGAATCACATCACATTAGATTCTCTTTTTTTAAAGCTATTGTTTGTGAGTTCAGAGAGAGTTTTGGAAAACGCTCTTCGCTGAACTTTAAAGACGTTGAGTTTTATTAAACGTGGCTGCACAGAGGCAAGACGGAGGGCTGATTATTAAAGCCATAAGAGGGAACAAGAAGATAGACATACTCTGCCTTGTGGTAGGATTAAATTCTATTACCAGCTGCATAATGTGCAAAAAAAAAGCGTCCATCACTTCCTATCTGTGGATCTGGATGTAAAGGCAGCTGCTGGGAGCTTGATCAAGAGCGTGTATTCTGTATTCCACACGCATGTGGACGGACCCGCCAATCCTGCATGGACGAGCTCACCTCGAGTGGGAGCTGAGCTTCTCTCTGGAGACATAATTAGAGGGAAAATTTTTGATGATGAGAAGCCCTTCTAGGCGGATTTCCAGTGCAGTGTATATGAGATTAACTGTACATTACATGGGCTTCTAATCCATAGGCACGCTAAGCCAGGAATTAGCATGCACGATTAGCGTTTTAAGCCAGCTATTAGACGGGAATAATACTGTAAATCACCTAAAATGACTCGCAGTGTTTTGACTGCTCTGTATTCTGCATGAACCACTCCATTAACCTGAGATGGGAGACAGAATCAGCCTCCTGGAGGAATCCTAGCAGAGGAGCAGAAATTTGCTTTGAGTTTTAAAATGTTTATTTACGCAGGGAAGATTTTCCGGCGTGACTCACCTTTTTCCACCGGTAATCTGATTCTCATTCACACAGTTAGACATGTTTGGAGCTGCTCAGTACAAGCAGACTTCTGCTTTTTGGCTTCTGAACAGCCAGAAAATGAGGCTTATTGATGTCAGCTGTAGAGAGTCTCTCTTCTCAGGATACCAGATGCATGTCCGGATCTGAACCGGTAACTTTCGGGCCACAAGTCCTCATCTGGTATCCTTAAAAGACCCTCCGATGAAAAATAAGTTGTTGCTTTGCAGTTTATCATTTCCACATTACAACTTGTCTACAAAAGAACACAACATTTAGTCACAGCTATCTAGAACTGAATAATATTATATTTTTTTAAAGTAAATAAACAAAAACAAGACAAAATATTACAAAAATGAGAAACAAAATGACAAATAAAATGAGACAAATGACATGAAACAAAACAAAAAATTAGAAAAAAGTTACAGAGTGGCAAAAACATGGACAAATGACACAAAAAGACAAAAAATTGCCAGAGCGTGAAACAAAATAACAAAATTGAGACAAAAAACACAAGCGAGGCAAGAAGAAACCACAAAATGACCAAAACAACGCAAAATACGACAAAAATGAGACACAAAATGACCAAAAACATGAAAAAAAAAAGTCACAAGCAACAAAACAAATGACAAAAAGGATGCACAAAACAATGAATAAAGCAAAACACAAAATGCCAAAACTGAGACAAAAAACACAAGCGAGACAAAAGGAATCACAAAACCACAAAAATGAGAAAAAAAACGACAAAAACATGAGAAAAAAGGACAGAAAAACAAGACAAAATATTTTAAAAATGAGACACAAAACAACAAATGAACAATCTAGTATTTTACTTTCTGGTCAAATCAACTTGTCATGAGTTAGAAATGATTTTAAATTTATAGTTTTACACATGTACAATCTGCAGTTAATGTCTTCTCTGTAATTTTTACACTTTGAGGGCCGGATTGGACCCTCTGGAGGACCACTTTTGGACCACGGGCCTCATGTTGGACACCCCTGATCTAGTAGGTGAAATAAATCAGTCTCCAACCAGCTTTTACATTATCCCGATTTATATTCCAGTGTCACTGAATTATTTCTCTCTCAGAAGCTGTCTTATCCACAAACCTTTCCTCAACTTACAACCCGTTTTTTGTCCTTTTTTTTGAAACGGCAGCAGCCTAAAGGTCACTCCCAGTGCTCTTCCCCTTTAACCTCTTCTGCTGCTGCCTCCCACAAACTCACAGCATCCTCCAGTATTCTCACTGTTCCTCTGATTCCTCCAACATTCCTCCAAGTCCTCCCAGTCCTGCATGCGGCGTTTTTAAGAATTCATCCCTCGGCCTCCGTGTTCCTCCAGCCTCTCCGTTCCCGCATCAGTATTCCGTGGACGGACTTCGCTCTCCCTCTCACTGTATGATTGTGTTCCAGTGGAGGGAATAAGATCTGATGGGGCTGTCTACAGGTAGGCCAGCAGCTCCCTGGGGTCCGGCCGGATAAGCTTTGCCGCTGACGGGCAGGAAGAGGATGAGGAGGCCGTGTGATTGTCTGCGCTGACAGAAGGACAAAGACTGATGAATTTAATGCTGGAATCTTCTGGGGTTCGATCATCTATAAACACGGACTCGGAGATGCAGCACCATAAAATCATCACGTCACACACGACGCTGCCAGGACTTAATTCTTCTAATGCGCTGAGACAGTAAATTTGTGCACACTTCACTAGCAGCAGTTTGGCAGCAAAGCGAAGCTACTTGGAGTTTCATGGGCGTCTTCCTCACTCAAGGATGCTTCAGGAGGAGAGTTATGCATAATGTACGAATACGGGGATGTGTTGGCCAGTCGTGGCTACCAAAATCCTGTAGTGCTCTTTTTTTAAATCACTTATTTATTCAAAATGCATACATGAGAATTACCTTACAGCAGGACTGTCAAACTAATTCTAGTTCAGGTTCCACATTCAGCCCAATTTGATCTGCAGTGTTCCGCAAAAATCACAGTATAATAACCTACAAATAACCGATAATAACCTTTGTTATAGTGCAGAAAAGTACATTCTGAAAATGTTCACGTTTAAGGATTTTTTTTTTGGACAATACATCATGAACAACCCAACATTTCTTAAGAAAAATAAGTTAAATTTTATCAACATTCAGCCTCAGTTTATCATTTCCACATTGCAACTTAGAGTGTCTACAAAGGAATTTGGTCGCCTTCTGTCCAATACAATTTTTGGTTCATTCTGTGGTTGGTTGGTTGGTTGGTTGCATGCTTGCTTGGTTGGTTGGTTGGTTGGTTGGTTGCATGCTTGGTTGGTTGGTTGCATGCTTGGTTGGTTGGTTGGTTGCATGCTTGGTTGGTCGGTTGGTTGGTTGGTTGGTTGGTTGCTTGCTTGCTTGCTTGGTTGCTTGGTTGCTTGGTTGGTTGCTTGGTTTGTTGGTTGGTTGCATGGTTGGTTGGTTGGTTGCATGCTTGGTTGGTTGGTTGGTTGGTTGCATGCTTGGTTGGTTGCATGCTTGGTTGATTGGTTGGTTGGTTGGTTGGTTGCATGCTTGGTTGGTTGGTTGGTTGCTTGGTTGCTTGGTTGGTTGATTGCATGCTTGGTTGGTTGGTTGGTTGGTTGGTTGGTTGGTTGCATGCTTGGTTGGTTGGTTGCATGCTTGGTTGGTTGGTTGGTTGGTTGCTTGGTTGGTTGGTTGATTGGTTGGTTGGTTGGCACTTTAATAATCCTGAGGGAAATTCAAGATTTCTCTTGGGATGATGGTGGTGGTGCAACAGTTTAGTCTCTGTGCTACTGATCAGAAGGTCAGAGAATCAAACCTCATTGCTGCCGTTGTTGGACCTTTCCTGCTCCGTAGAGTAGTGCTGTACCCTGGCTAACCCTACAGTCTGACCCCAACTGGGATATGTAGAAAAATCAAAATTTCACAATGCTGTAAAAATGTACAATAATGTTGTTGTGATGAATGAAATCTATTTCTTCCATAGCGTCCAGGAGGCAGATTTTTTTTGGTGATATCTACAGAATTAGCTCAACTTTCTCCATTAATTTGATACAACTCAGTATTAGCCGTCTTGTTTTGAAGTTAGTCACAGGATTGGAGAGCAGAGGGTGCCTTGGATATTTGTCAGTGTTGTAGTTCATCGTGGGCTCATGGCTCTTCCTCTTTTGGCACATTTTGCAAGCCCAGATTCTTAGTCTTCCAATCAGAACCTCCAGCTTCATGACGGACAGGAAGTATGCGAACATTTTGGAGGAAGTGTGATTTTTCTTTTCCTTCCACCAGTGACAGAACGTCCCTTCAAAGACAGCGGTGATGCCTTTGTCAGATTTCTTTACCCTCCGTTTATTGTCATATTTAAAGGTCAGAGTGTCATCAGATAGCATGGAAGAATGAATTCTGCTCTCATTGACGTCCAGAATGTTTTCCTGCACGTACTCTGGTTGTATTCGTCTCATGTCCTCCATGTGTAGTCCCTGAAACACAATGTTCTCCCTCTTTAAACTGCTCTATCCAGCCTATGTAAACTCTGAAATTATCCTCTCCCAATACTGCTGCCAATTCTTCTGCCTTTTCCCTCACAAATGGCCCACTCAAGGGGACATTACGTGACCAGGCATTATCAATCCACTTGACGACTGCAGCTTCGACCTCCTGCACATTTGTTTTCCGTTTCCGTCACTGGCAGCCTTGACTGTTCCTTCTCGCCAACGTTTGCTGCCGCCGTCTCGCTGGCTCATTGTTGACAGTTTGTTTGAGGCTTTTCGTGAGAGGAAATGAGTTTCCCAGGATGAGTTCAGTCTGCAGCAGCTTCAAGTAGACGACTGGAAGCAAGCATCATGAGAGTTCAAGCTAAGATAAGGAACATTTACGCATTAAAATGTATGAAAAAGGCTCGACCAGTTGGTTGACTTACGTAAAGCAATGTCTACATATTTAAATTATGACTGGTATCATATCCAAACTAGCTAGCTGCCTTGTCTGTGCTCTTTTTCATTCTGTTTTTTCTATTGATCACTCATGATAGATGAGGGTTATTATGATTATTTTGAACTGTAATCACATATTCACAGCTAAAACTAATTTAGCTGTGAATATTTAATCATTATTAATTGCGGCTTTTTCTATTAGAGTGAAATGGCTTTCCTTGAATTTGCGTGGATAGATTTAGCTTGAATTAAACTTTATTATCTTGTCCAAATGCACGATTTCTGTCACATCAGACAGATTTTTATCAGTAGTGATGGAGACAACAGCTCCCATGATCCCTCACTAGTTCACTAATTCAGTTTGAGTGAGAGACTATAGCAGAAATAACATATACTGGAATAAGTTTTCCTTTAGGATTAAAAAGTTAACCACTTCATCTGTGATTACAGCGCTCTATAACAGAATATGAGAATACACTGTATTTATATAATGCTGACACTGCCATCAACATTAACTGTATTTAGCTGATAAATACAAATTTTTTTATTTTTAATATGTACAAACAGTATTGCGAGTTGCAGAAAAATGCCATAAATTTAATATTTGAGATGCAGGATTTACATCTAGCAATCTTGTTTGATGCATATAGCGCTCAAATACCTAAAACAATAAAGGATAAAGGATTTTTAAGAGACTTTTTTTAGATCCAGAACATTTATTCAAAGGCAGTGATGAACGACAAACTGCAGTCTATTAAATATACATCATAAACGAAGAAAAAATAATTTAACTTGATGGAAAAATTATATCAAAATGGCCTATTTCATGGCATCAGCGTAGAGTTTCCCATAATATTCCTAGGTGAATAAATTAAGAGAATATGTCATCGTTGTTCTATTTTACAGTTTTTAACCACATGTTGGAAAAACAGAAGAATTTGGCTGCACTTCTTCTGTGGTCATTTATTACACGGTGTTGTCTGCCAACGTAAATAAAACAAATAAGGGCTTTAAAATTTGTTCCTGATATGTTGTTGATGTAAGCAGACTGCTTTATCTTTTGTCAACAGTATTTACATTAGAAAGATTCTGACAATAACTGGATTCACTATAAGCAGGTTCCACTCATTATTTAAATATTCTTAGTTTATCCTGTATTACAAGAATTTATAATATCACACATCACTAATGTTAGAATGCATGTGAGCAAAATGAGAAGATAATTTGACCGTATGACTGCAATCCACACTTCACGGACAGTAATAGCACATAAAGGCATAGAGAAAAGCATTATTGGCCTATTTTCTGCTCGCTAATGATTCCGTCACGCCCAGGCAAGCAGCTGATAATATACAGGCCGCCCTCCAAGAAGACGAAGCAGCGCAGGCCGAGGACGTCTACAGTAAACGTACAGCGCCGCAGTGGTGATAACACGGCAGAAAGCTGTGAAATTAACTCGCTCTCCACCTTTAATTCCGAGAGAATCAAGTCGCTGCCGTTGAAGAAATGGATGAGAGTGAAACCGTGCAGAAGTGTGCCGTGGATGTGAGTCTGTGTGTGGGGCAGAGAGACGAATGTGTTCTATAGCAGACCATGTTTAATTACACCCTCAAGAATGGAATATGAAGGCATCAATTATGCCCACTCACCTACCAAATGTTGTGCATTAGGTAAACAGGAGGATACTGTTTACTCTTGACAAATGTGCTCCGGAGAGCATGAATAATTGTGAAGGGCACAACCTCTGCCTCACACAGATTAATATTTATGAAGGCAATTCTGTTTTTTAATTTTCTCTGAGAGCTCAGCAATAGCCGGGGTTATAGGTGGTTATTGGAGGGAATCAGACCTCAGTGGAAGGAGATGACGGTGTAATTCAAACGCGGCTGCTTTTCACTCTTTATTTCCCCTCTAAAGCAGGACTTGTCCCTGGCCTTTTGCTTGGCTGAACTCGCCCATCGATCCGCGCTAACGTCACGCTTTATTATAAGGGATGAGAAAGAAGCGTCTTACATTTTACCTTCATGCAGCCTCCTCTCAGTAGCGCAGCTCTGTCTCTGCCTGTGTAGAAGTGAACAACTTCTTACCCATAGTTCTTTGGGAACTCATGCACTATGTATGGCATCGATCAGAGAACAAACACAGCACTTCCCCGCCTGCTCTGCTCCTCTCTCTTAGCCTCCGGAGACGTTGTTTATCTTGTTTATGTGCCGGCCCGAGCTGCCTGGTCTTGGTGAAATCCGTTTGTTGTTTGTTGCTTCCCCTGGCAAAAATCACCGAGCATCGAATGTGGGCACAGTCAGATCACATTTCTCCTCGGCGTTGCTGTATTTCACTCCATCAACCTGCCAATCAGCAGTCGGCACGAAGAGGAAGATGGAGGAAAAAGGACGTAAAGCCCTACAGTGTGTGTACAGTAAGATTAAATACAAGACGAACTTCTTTTCTCCTTTAAAGGCCTCTACACACTGTATGATTCAACAATTTTAAAAGTTCACAGTTTGCTCCACTGTACGATATAATTCTAATAATCTTTGGACACGATATGAAGTTTGCTCTGTGCAGATTTCACGATGAAAACGCAGCCGAATCTCAGCCTACGATGTACGCGAGTCGACGTGAACAAAGAATAAAATGTCATAGATGTGCGCCGTCCATCCACGAAAAATAAACAACCGAAGCATGAACGGAGCTCCTACAATCACAGAAAAACTAGCCAAACATGAACGGAGAGGAATCCCCGTTCATGTTGTCATTTGTCCATCGTGGCTCAGAAAGAGGGGACAGTTTTGCAAATTTTTCCGCTATATCCTTCCATGCTTCGTCTATTTTTGTCCGGTTGTGGTGTGGGCTGGAGGACACGTCTAAAAGGCTTCTGCTGCCACAACTCTACCAGGCTGTCTTCTTTGTTTAAATCCCACATACTTGTTTTGATCCGTTTTGTTGCTGTAAATCATCTCTTTGGGTTTATCTCCAGTGTGGCACTGATCAGTACGTCATTTCATCCTGCATTTCTATTGGTTAGTTGTCTTAGTTCCAGCAGTATTGCACTGTGAGATGATCACCCCAAATTACTACCCCTTTTCCACCAAGAAGAACCAGGTGCTAGTTCAGTGCTGGTGCTTAGTTTGTTTGAACATCCGAACCTCTGAAGAACCGGTTTTCTTTTCCATTGGCACGGAACCAAGTTAGACTGGCTACCGATTTTCAGAACGCTAACACTAAACACTACTCCTACTACTCGCTTGGCTGTTTAGCAGTTGATCATTGGTCACGATATCCCCGCCCCCAGCCCCTAACATATTCGGTTATTCGCTCTGGCCTAGCAAAGGGTCAGTTTTTGGAGCTTGGAGCTGATGCTGAGGTGGTGGAAACACAAAGAAGTTTTGCTAAGTCAGGCTCTGGCTCCAAGCTAGTACTGGAACCAGTTTGGTGGCAAAGATGAATGTCAGAATTGTATGGCAACTTGTCTTTGGCCGCCATGATAACGGCTGTCCTTGAGCCAAGACCAAAGATATCGCCACCATTCTCTCACCGTTGGTACCTTCCGTCTGGGACGGCTGAAAATCGTAGTGTGTAGAGGCCTTTGATGTCTGTGTAGGTTCTCAGTCATCCAGGTCATGGTTATCAAAAGTAGTTTAAATCAATCCACTGGACTTTAAGAAAGTTCCTTGAAGACGTTTCACCTCTCATCCAAGAGGCTTCTTCAGTTCTGGTGGTGGTTGGTGTTGCTTCAGCTTTTAAACCTCTGTGAGGTGTGTCCAGGGCTGTTATTCCAACGACCGATACCAAAACTCATCTGACTACTCAACAATGGTCATGAGTATGGGTGGGGGTCGTTGAAATGCACAGATGTCACTGAGCCCTCGTGTGCTAATGGTGGTCATTAGCATGAGTCTGCTGAGTAGTTCTTTTGGGGAGTTTACAAAGGACCTGATTGTAAATTGGTGAAAGATGATGTCATAGACCACCACCCCTGTAGAGGCCTTTAGAATGGCAGAGACGTAACTCAAAACGTCCTTTGTAATGTGCACATCTATGAAGTCTCTACATCTTTACACATGTTGGTACTGCATGCCAGTTCTTAAGAAAAAAAATTATACACAAAGTCCCACCCTGGAAGCTGATAGGCTGTTTGAGTTTGTTGTGTATGAAAATCCACAAGTGATGACTTTGGGTTTGCCGGGTATTTAGCTCCTGATCAAGGTAAAAAATGTGATTTGAAGGGTCTTAAAAATAACTTAATGCAGACTGATTATAAAACTAAAAGACCATGACAACAGCCGTCCTTGGACCTGTCTCAGTGCGACGTAGGACCACCAATTTAAAGCCAAGACCAAAGACATCACCTCCATTCTCTCACTGTTGTTATCTTTAGTCTGTTATGGCAGAAATGGCAGAGTGTGTAGCAGCCTTCAGATTGTTTGTAGATCCCATTACCCCTCAGCGATAAACAGGTAAACCTACGCAGCTCTTTCAGCCTCTCTCGGGAGTCAATAGTTCAGATTTCATTGTCGCATAACACTCAGTGGGCCTGAATGAAACCAGATCATTGCAGCTGCCGTTATCTCCGGTCTCAGCTCTGCCTTCACAAATAATTTCACCGACTTAATATTGACACACTGCAACGTGCGCACCGTTATCTCCTATAAACAAATGAAACCCAATTTCTTCTTAATAGAGTTCACCACTTCCTTCCTTCCTGTCTTTCTTTATGTGTGTGTGTGTGTGTGTTGTTGTGGTCACTTCATTTCACGCAGGGAGAGAAAAACGCCATTCAACACCAGCATAAATTTGACTGATCACCTCGACTAGCTGCTTTTATGGTGGCGGCAAAATCCCTCTATTTCACACATCATCTCAGAATGTGCCATGAACACTCAGCCGAGCACACATCCAGTTATTTAGAGGAGCCGCACTGGAAGTCTGCTGTTATTGAATCAAAGCTCCTTCTTCCAGAGTCGCCTTAAAGCTCCACAATCCTTCCTCCTCTCCTCTTCATTACCTCTTTCCTCCCCGGTGAGCGGCATGGATTTAATAAGACAAATCAGGGAGGGATAATGGCTCTTACCTGGATTCACCTCATCAGTGTGTTTGAAGCGTAGAGCAGATTTAGTGCACGTTTGAGCGTGCTGTATATACAGTAGAAGACCACCGCTGTGTTCGCTGTTTGTTCCCCGTCGACGGAAAGACGACTTTCTGGAGTGATGACTCTGTAAAGAAAGAAATCTGTGAGGAAATGAAGGTGATCATCTGGAAAAGTTATGCTGGCGCTGATTACTTTGCCTTCTTCGGGATAATTATGCTGATTACACGTCAATAAGCGTCGCCTTCATTAATTCCAAAACACTGCAGACTGCCTTTGATTGTGGAGAGAGTTTGTTCCTGCAGTAGTATTGATGGCACACAGTTGAAATAAAGCAGCATTTAGCTTTAAAAAAGGATCTCACACTGTGTATAGAGAAGCAGAAATCCCACATTTCCAATGTTAACGTCGTTAAAAATATAACCAGAGCCGATCCCTATTTAAAAACATGGAAAAGCTCATTTATCAGTCAGTTTCATATAGGATAGGAAGCTATTTTAATTCTTTGGTATGGAGTTAATATAATAAAAATGAACACTCCACAATTAAAACCAGCATTTTCCCTCTGCAAATATTTATATTAACAGAGCAGCTTGAGCCCAACAGTGCAATTTACTAAACAATCTCAAATTAGAATATATAAAGTGTATTTAAAACATGTAAAAAATAATTAGAGAAGAAAATTAGCATGACGTAGAAAACAGACACGTACAAAAAATAAATATTTGCCCATGGACAGAAGGAGCAGAACTATAACAAAAAATTGCCCAAGTAATTCAGATACATCTGTACTGAAAAAAATTCAAAAAGGCAGAAAAATGATGAAAACTGCTCTGCAAAGTTTTCAGAAATAATCAGTTACAACAGTGAGGTAGTGTAAGATTTAAAAAACACTAAATAAAGCAATAAAAAATAGTGGCAGATGTCTGTATAAAAATTAAAATAAATTATATTTTATCAGATTAGTATACAATAAATCACTGTAAAAGAACAGATTGCTATTTGTACAGGACAGTCAATACGAAACTGTTTCTTTTTTCTGATATTTTATTAAATGTTTATCTGTAATTTGATAAAATCTGAAAAATAATGCAAATATCAGTAAAATTTTAATAATTTCTGGTGATTTAAATAGAGTAAAAATAGCCACACATTACAAAAGAGCACAGCATGATTAAAGATAAAAATAAAAATGTGTTTCAGTTCAGTTTTAGTTCTTTGGTTTTTATTAGCAAAGACGACAGTAGAACAACGATAAATCCACTGAACACAGTAGAAGCTGGTAGAAGTTTTAGAGTGTTATTGCTCTTGAAGTCCTACTTTTTATTTAGCTTTAGTTTTGTTTTTGGTGTAGAAAATGTCTCGTTCATCTATATCCTGGTTGCCGCTGTTTCTCATCATTTTGCTGATAAAAATGATGCAGTGCCACCAAAAGTTCACTAATAATGATATTAAACTGTCATCAATCGCTTTGTTATCATGCAGGAAGCTGACAAGGACTCCATTAAATATGTCTGATGAATGTGGGAGTTATTTTCCTGCATGTTGTTGAGAAACTCCTATAATTACATCCAATATGTTCATTAAACGATTCCAAAGGCTCACAGCTTCACATAAATGTAAATCCTCCTTCTTGATTCAAGCCAACATTATGATAATCAGGTAATTATTTTCCATTAATTAATTAGGTATTTCCATTGGTAACGGGCTGGTATCTTTAAAGAAAAACAGCTCGCCCTCCAGTTAAATGCAGACGTTAGCGCTTTGTCAGCCGGAATCACTTTTAAGGATACAGACTATATAAAAGCATTAGTTAAATGCTTACTCACAGAGCCCCTCTCGCCTTCCTGTCTCAAACTTCTTAAATCACAGCCTTCTCAGCAGCAGCTGGAAGTCGCTTCCATTCAAATGCCGCAGTTCCCCTGAGCACACATGGCAGATTGTTAATTACGACAAGTCTGGGGGAAAATTACTTTATCGATTTGCATCAGACCGGCTATTCTGGAGAATACAGAGGAGCCGAGTCCGATCTTCATGGAAAACAACCTCTGCTGTCCCAACCGCCTCAGCAAGTGTTTCATGTCGCCGGTGACAGATTTACCTCGGCCCCATAAAGTCTTTATGCGATGTGCATTGTGGATACTTTGGGCTCCACATTTCTAACAGCCTCTAATGTGGCACCGCTGGCTGTTTGGCTGCTGGACCTCTGGAGAGCTGCAGAAGTTCAGAGAGGAAGGAGGCTGGAGAGCAGGGGGGTAAACTCATCTAAGTTCAGGTCCCACATTCAGCCCAGTTTGATCTCAAATGGACCGGAGCAGTAAAGTCACAGCATAATAACCTACAAATAAATATATAACAAAGTATATTCTAAAAATGTTCACATTTAAGGAATTATCTTTTTACAAAACATCATGAGCAACCTGAAATTTATGAAGAAAATTTCATCAACATTCATCCTCAGTTTGTCATTTTCACGTTACAACTTCCAGATCACAGAGTGTCTACAAAAGAATTTGGAATTTAGTTACAGCTATCTGGAGCTGAAAGATACAGTATTTTACTTTATGATCAAAATGACAAAAAACAACAACAAAAACAAGACAAAATATTACAAAAAAACGAGACCAAAAATGACAAAAATTAGATAAATGGCACAAAACAAAACAAAAAATTAAACAAAAAGTTTCACAGCAACCAGTAAATTAACAAATGACACAATCAAGACCAAAAATGAAAAACAAAACAACAAAAAAGTAGACAAACGACACAAGCAAGAAAAAGCAACACAAAATTACACAAATGATGCACCAAACAGGAATAAAGCAAAACACTAAATGACAAAAAACACAAACGGCAAAAACGAGAAATGAAACGACAAAAAATGAGAGAAATGACAAAAGGAATGCAAAATATTACAAAAGCAAGACAAAAAGGAAACACAAAACGGCCCCCCTTGCACCTTGGCCCCCGTCCTTTCCCTAAGGACTACAGATGGAAATTAGCTTGAAAAGCTACAGTCTGGTACAAACATCTTTGCTCTTGAGCTTAATTTCATTGTACACTGTCCTGATAAATAAATAAATGAAATGAAATGAAATGAAACGGCAAAAACAGAAAAGTCAGACAACAAATGAGACAAAATGTGACAAAAACAAGAGCAAGAACAAGAACAATGAACAATCTAGTGTTTTACTGTCTGATCCAAACAACTTGTCATGCTCTAGAAATGATTTTAAATTTATAGTTTTACTAATTTACAATCTGCAGTTAATGTCTTCTCTGTAATTTTTACACTCTGAGGGCCGGATTGGACCCTCTGGAGGACCACTTTTGGACCACGGGCCTCATGTTGGACACCCCTGCTGTAGAGAGAGGTTGAGTAGATGAAAGAGGCAAAGCTTGAACGGAGAGGGGGAGGAATAAAGAGAGGTCAGAGAGCTGGGAGGGGAGGTAGAGAGACCGGAGCCACTCTGGGCGATGGAGACATCAGGACTGACAGAACTGGCCACAGTCCAGGTAAGAAAGAAAAAAAAAAAAAAAGAAGACATGCTGTAAGGGGAATTAACTGAATGGCCAGGGGCATTCTGGAGAACTGACAACTGTAGATGAGCCAGGAGACACTGAAGAAATATGTCAGGCAATCAGCTAAAGTTGACAAGCGTAGCCATGGTTGCTGAAAATCTATTGACTGGATAAGAGCTGACTGCTTGATATGTTTCTCCAGCAGTGCTCAGCGAGGTGGGGGCGGCACAGGATTATTTCTGCTTGCAGGGAATTTAAATTTCAGCAGCAGAAAAAGGTAACTTATCAACGCGGAGCTTCTAATTGCTCTGGATTTCCAAAGTCAGATACATAAATCTGCATGAATCAACTTTTTTCCACATAAATCAATCACGGGGTCACATGACGAGATCGCATGTTTGAGAGAAAATCCAGTCTTTTATGTATAATTGATTTGATACATGCATAGACGTTTGGCTGATAACAACCACATCATGTTCCTGATATCAACCAACGACTGGAAGGAGTTTTATCGATTCCCTTTGATGAACAAACACCACAAACTGGCCCAAGCTCATGATGAAAACATTCGAGAAACCGGCTCGCTTGCGTGGATCCATATTTGTGGATTTATTTTCGGGACATGCAGTGGATCCATATCTTTGCTTAGATTCCAGAGGTTGACCTCTTTGCGTGGCGCATGTTGATGAGCGCTGATTAAACACGCTCCACTCCCAAACACCTGCGACAGCCAGCGATATTTACGGGATGTTTATCTACTTGAAAGCAATCTTATTATCTCATTATCTCATTATCTCTGCATTCTGGTGAGCCTTCGTTTGCTGCATTGTGCTAAATGAGTCTTATTAACACCCGCCTTTGTCCTTGAGGGAAGAGGGAAAGAAAAGGACAGGTTGATGGGAGGGATAATCGGCACTGCGGCTTGTCTTTAAGTGGTGATTTGTTCAAATTTACCGAAGATGTTATTCACAGGGCGTTGGGCGGCATCATATTCGCATCAAGCACATTACGGGTGGATTTAAGTGCATAAAATCAGACTCTCAAGGTTGAATACTTCTTGGGGTGAGTGTGGAGTTTATTAAAGTCTCATAGCGCATTAGTTTTATGCAGAGGGAGCGTCCGTGTCGTGTAGCGGTTTTGATTTATCCATGCAGAGGAGTGGAAAGGAGCAAAGAGAAGCCACTACAGCTCAGAGTCTGCAGCTAACAGCATGCTGATGTGTTCACAGCAGCCATGTTAGCATGTAGCTCTTTAGCAGATGTAATTATGATCGTGCTACCAAGCTAATCTCTGCAAATTAGACACAAAGCCAAGCTGCGTTGTCCATCGTTGTCTCAATGAAATGACATTCCAGTGCAATTTCTGTTTAAAGAAGCACATTTTCTTCCTGAAAAGTAACACAACGAACAGCTTCCAGTCGCAGGAATACGGGAAACTTTCAGCCTTTCTGTTTTCATTACACCTCTGAGTGCACCATAATGACAGATAGTAGATACGGAACATAACTCCAGTCCTATTAGCACCAACAGTGGATCTGTTGTATAAGATTCTTACAAACATGAGACATCTAAGACTCTGTGGGATGGTCCAGTGAGTGAGTTCATCCTCTGGGTTATCAAGTGGACGCCCTCCTTCATCAGTGTTTTACTGATTGGCCCACGACTCGTCCAGAGGGTTCAGCAGTGAGTCCCAGGTTCACCTCCTAGATGTCATCTACTCACCTGAAGGCCCAGGTGGAGTCCTTTCTCTTCATCCACAGCCACTGGCTTCTCTTTCCAGCGGCTCTGGAGAGCTCCTTGATGGCCTGACAGTGGGCCTTCCTGTGTACTCCCCTCTCCCAGAGAAGCCTGGATGTTGAGCTGACTACGAATCCTTTGCAGCCTACTTTGACTGGACTTTCACCTTCCAGCTTCGCTGTTTTGCATCGGCAGCAAGCTCCGTATATCTCAGCTTCTTGCCCTCACAGGCCTCCTCTACTGATCTCTCCCAGGGCACTGTGAGCTCCCTGATGCAGACATGCTTAAGCAAAGCTGACCATAGCACCAGGTCTGGTCACAGGTTGGTGGATACGATCTCAGATGGGAGAGCAGAGCTTTTGGTCCAGGTCTACCAGCATCCTCTAATTGCAAGGTGTACAGGAGGTCCTCGACTTACATCAGAGCCGCTCTGCTCACCAACTAGTTCCACTTAACCAATTCTGACGTAACGACGTGTTTCTGCCTGGAATAAATAATTTTCTCACCCTCAAAGAAGTTTTAATTGTGGTCAGAAGACACCCAAAGGTGCAGGTTCCTGCCGTGGAAAATGGCCACATGACGTAAAAGGAAATGCTGAAATAATCTCAAAGCCTGCAGAAGAAAAAGAAGGCATTAGTTCACCACGGGACTGTTACTGAGGAGATTAGGGTTCACGTCCTGAGTGGGATAAATATTCTCACAGTAAAGTTTTGTTTTCACCCAATGATTGGTCAAGTTTAGGCACCAAAACGTCTTGGTAAGTAGCCACATCCCGAACAGATTTTATCCGTTGTTCGTTCTGTTTTTTTCCCCAACGAAGAAATCTTCTTTAACTGAACACTACTGATAAAGTAAAGTTCTGTTTTTGTATGGTTTTGGTAAGTGAAGCACAAGAAAGAGCAGCCATCAACCGAATGCTCAACATGGAGATGTTTGCTTCTTTTTTTTATCCCAGATTTTACTCAGAAAACAACCCAATAAGTCCTTAGTGCAGCTTCATTTTTATCCTCATTGTGCTTTAGTTCTTCTTGTGTTTTTTCTTGCTCAGCTTCATTCGTATCTAGATGCTGTTATATTTGAATTTCCCTAGTGAGGGATTCATATCTTATCTCATCGTAGCTAATTTTAGCTCATCTTATTTTAAATTATCTCATCTCGACTCAACTTGACTTGTCTTAACTGAACTTAACTTAACCCTATTCATCCCATCTCTTATCTTACCTTAATTTAAGGTAATATTACTAAAATTACATTACTAAAATTAAGAACAAGTAAGCTAAAATAAGACTAGAACTGAATAGTAACAAATAATTCTGGCAATGATTCAGAAGCAGTAAAGTCATAGAACACATAATAAACTGGAAAAAGCAGAAATACCACACATTATAGTGGAATATGATAACATAGAAGTTGACATATTGCAGATTAAATTAAAATATTGCACCTAAAACTGAAATATTGTGTATCCAAATTAAATATTACCTGATCCAGAAGACTGAAATAAGAGAATCACTTGTTGTGAGTGGACACAGCAGCATGTATTTGATTCCGCCACACATTAGTTTAAATGCAGCGTCCTGAGCAGAATGGATCGCACACATATCCACCAAACACTTTGTGGATTTATGAAGCCTCTCAGTGCACTTTAAGCAAACTCTAATGGGACCATTGTTCCTCTGAGTTTTTTCACCCGGCAGCCTTGAAGTAATTAATCAGCTCTTTGCCTCTTTTTATCAATTACGAGTTCCTAAAAGCAACTTTGAAGCTGTAAACAGAAGCATACGTTTGGACTGTGGATTATTAATCGTCTCGCCTGTTCTTGTTGTTGTTGTCGGGTTTCTTTGCCAGGCGCATTAGGGCACAGCGACGGCCCGGCCAGCACAGCGGCAGCCTGGGTAACCAGCTAAGCATCTGCCATCCCTCCCTATTTTCCGCCTCTAACGTCGTTAAGCGTGATTCAGGACACTTTGTTACCATCGACTGCGGAGTAATGATGCATGCTCAGTGATCGCTCACTCACTTTCTGTCTTTAGGAGCTCGCCGGGCCGCTCTGGCCTCACAAACAAGCCATTTTTCCCCCCACCAATAATCCACCAAATCAGGAAAAGCCGGTGTAATTAAGTATCGATCACAGAGCGCAGGTAAAGTATCCGATATCCAGAAGCAGGCAGGCATTCGTCATCGGTTCGGACTAATGAACTTGCATCATTTCCCCCCGGAGTCATAATTGAAATGTGAAAGTCGCTGCTTCGTGTTGAGTTCATACATAGTTTGATGACTCATGTGCTTAAAGAATGAGTCAGTCTGTCCATCTAAAGCCTAAATAAAACCTCCCTGTGAGTTGTACAGTATTACATCTCGATGAGAGACTTATGGGAGCTCATAAGTGTGAGTGTGTGTGTTATTACTGAGCCGCCTCCTCCGCTGTAAAGCCTATATTTTCTTAAAAGTGTGGCCTTTACAGCGTGTTCACCGCTGGGAGTGTTTTACTGCTGATTGGATCACATTGTGAGTGTGTCTCTCATCCCTTTATACCTCCACGCCCCTCTAATTTGGTTTGATGGAGCAGACGAGCCGGGAGGATCCTGACAACAATCTGACCTCACATCAGTGTTGTTTCATGGGACGAAGAGCTTTATGGAGTGAAGGAAATAAAAACATGTTTGTTTAACGCGGAAACAAGGCTTCAACTCCGGCATGTTGAGGAAATACAGCAGAAAGAGTCGAAGTCTTCAGATTCCACATTCAGTCAAATTTGATCTCCAGTGGACCAGACCAGTAAAACCAGTAAAACCACAGCATAATAACCTATAAATGACCACAACTCCTGATGGTTCCTTTGTTTTAGAGCCAAAAAGTTAATTCAGAAAATGTTCACATTTAAGGAATTGTCTTTTACCAAAAACATCATGAACAACCTGAAATTTCTTAAAATAAATTCAGTTTCATCCACATTCATCCTCAGTTTATCATTTCCACATTACAACTTCCAGATCACAGAGTGTCTACAAAGGAACACAACATTTAGTCACCTGGAACTGATCCACAGAATATTTTACTGTGATCAAAATGTCCAAAGTCAGACAAAACCAACAAAAACAAGACAAAATATTACAAAAATGAGACCCAAAATGACAGAAGCAAGAAAAAAATGGCAAACAATGAGACAAACAACACAAAACGGAACAAAAAAATGACAAAAAATTTGACAAAAAAGTTACAAAGTGACAACAAAAAAGACAAAATCAACACATAAAATTACACAAATGGCACAAACAAGACCAAAAATGAGAAAAGCAAGAAACAAAACGACAAATAAGTGGAAAAAACACAGGCGAGACAAAAAGGAAACACAAAACGACAATGAGACAGAAAGTCAGAAAATAAAAGACAAAAACCAACAAAAACAAGATAAAATTTTACAAAAATGAGACACAAAAGAACAATGAACAATCTACTATTTTACTTTCTGATCAGAACAACTTGTCATGGTCTAGAAATGATTTTAAATTTATAGTTTTACTGATTTACAATCTGCAGTTAATGTCTTCTCTGGAGTTTCTACACCGGATTGGACCCTCTGGAGGACCACTTTTGGCCCACGGGCCTCATGTTGGACACCCCTGGTTTAAATCATAAACAAGGCTTTGTGCTTGAAAAACTCTCCTTTAACTCCGGCATGTTGAGAATACACAGCGTCCTAAACGTGGCGTGTTGCAGGTTGAACATCCTCTTCATGTCTGTTTTATTTTTGCAGATTGCTGCGCTTTTTTCTCTGAGCATGACGTATCTGCACTTTGAGTTTCTTAAAACATATTTGCTGCTGCTTGAGGCTCAACTAAAGCCCTATTCACACGGGATTCATATTACCTCAGGACCAGGGCTGATCTGTAATAATTGAGGAGGATGTGAAAATACTAGTCTCATGTGAATCTGCATCTCAGTGATTGGGGGTATTTTAGTTCTTTTTTTTATTGTTTTCTGCCTCTTTCCTGGTTAAATTCGGGAGACTGCGGTGGAAATTATCAACAGTATTTTAGGTGCAAATGTAGGAGTAGTCCGATACACAACAGGCCTGTGGACCGTTCACAGGAACAACTAAATCAGATGAACCAGAAGAGGGAAATCTGGGAGGACATAGAGATGGATGACGCGTAGCAGCATGTGGTCAGAAACATTTTTCCAAGCCTATCTTTCAACAGGCTGAATACAAACGTCCTGACGGCCCGTTGTCCCGACAACGTTGCCTGCTGTTGCCATGGCGACGACATACCACGTTAAAGCGATCATTTTAACCACATAAACCTAACCAAGTGGTTTTTGTGCCTAAACCAAGCGAGACCCTGACAGTAGCGTCGTTACAACATAGGCAACACATCGACCTAAGGGTTCTGGAAAAAACTAATTGCTGTATGTTGTCATGGCGACGCTGTCAGTTTAGCAAGTTGGACAGAGCAGGTATCACACCGTATCCTGTGAACCATCTAAGGCCAAGGCTAACACTACAGTTTTTTCAATCAGTGTTTTGGTTACCGGCTGTCAAAACGCCCCTCACATAAATACATTTGTGCTGTAAACAGTGAAAATACCGCAGAAACTATTCAAGTCACGTAATCTGATGGATCACAGAATCGGTGCACTTTCCAGTTAATATTCCTCAAAAGCAGCAGCGGATGTTACGATGTGCACAGATTTTGACGTCATATCCGGGTTGTAACGTCAGTAAATTCCAGTAAAATACAGACTTCACTCCTCCCCTATGAATGCACTGCTTGAAACACAGATGTGGGAGTAATGCACAAACTGCCAGAGATCCCCAGGTAATACTGATCCTGTATGAACAGTTCATAAATGTCTGAGCAGTGTGACGAATGCGAGTGAAATGCCACTTTTTCTGATCTTTCCAGACATGTAATGCAACATACCGAGCAACGTTGCCCCGGCAGGCTAACAAGCAAACGTGCTGAAAGATGAGCACCTTCTGCAGAGCCAACGAGCCCACGGACTCGTTTGTATACGGGAACTGTCTGCTTTTGGATCTGGGCAAACATGGAAGCAACAAAACGAGGGCGACGCAGCGGGGAGGGCAATAACACGCGTGTTTCCTGCGTTACGGCCCGTGCTTCCTGACATGTTTATGCATGCGCCGTGGAGGGGCGTCCGCCTCCCGTTTCCCGCCTGCACACGGTTGCGTTTGCGTGTGTGTGTGTTTGCATGTGTTTGCGTGTGTGTGTGAGGATGCAGATCGTCAGAAGACAGACGGCTCCCATGCTGTTCCCCCACAGAGACTGTGATTAGCTGCTCTCTCCAGGACTCAGACCTCAGCCAGCATCTGTGCCGCTGCTCTGTGACCTTATTGATGAGGCGCCACCGGCTATCACACATCTGCTCACTGTCACCCCCTACAGGAGAGTCCACGGTACGACAACACAGAGGAGAGGACTTTTAGTTGACATTTTTGCTGTTTTCAGGCCTAAAATCAACATTTCTTTTATTCTAGCTAAACACCACATGGCATTTCAGAGAAAGATTCTTCTAAATATTTTATATACAGTTGAGTTAAATAGAAATGTAAAGTTATTTATAAAGATATAGTAGTAAACCTGATGACTACTTTATATTAAATAAGTCAGAAAGCCTTGGAGTCTTCCAGTCTTTTCTTCAGGAGGAAATGACATCATGTGGAGCAGGTCATGTGATCTGGAATTAACACACTTCCTGGAGAGGAGTTTTTGGAACGGGGAACTTAGTGGAAAGGGATTTCTCTGACACAGTTACAATATGTTATTTAATAACACAAATGACCACAGAGACACACAAAATGACCACAAAACACCTAAAATTAACACAAACAGACTGAAAATGTCCACAAAGGGTTGTGAAATGACCACAAAAAGACTAAAATGCCCACAAAACACTCTGAAAATGACCAAAAAGAAACAGAATGAGCACAAATGCACAAAACGACCACAAAAAGACAAAACATGACCACAAGTCCTTCTCCAGTCGTTATTTTATGGGGTTTTTGCCCTGAATCGAAGCCGTTCATAACCTAAATGGAACTAAACACTGCTGCATCCCGTCAACACTCCACCAGGTCCTGACTCAGAATGACGACACAGAAAGGATTCCTTCCTTGAGTTTGTCACGTATGAAATCCTGGAGATCTTTATTTTTCAGACTGTCACCAGTAGATCAAAGTTTAATGATAGAAATCCTCGGTCTGACTGCTTATTTAGCTCATGATTTCGTCCACATGGACGTGTAAAAACAACCTGATTTTCACCAGAGGCGGTTTTTAACATCAGTATATTGCTGTTAAATCATTTTCTCGTACTTCTGAAGCTCGGCTCCTCAGAAATAACCTTCCTCTCCTCTCAGCCCGATCCCAATTTAAGATCTTAAAATGCTCCTTTTTTTCCTCTCCTGCTGCACAGATCTTGATTTGTCTGAAATAACGAGCCCTTGAGACAACTGTAGGATCAAAATAAAACTGGATTGACTCATAAATGAGCCCGAACAATATCAAAAATATGTCTGAGTGATCAGATTTCACTCTGTGCTCTGTATATTTTATCTGCTCTTTGAGTTGTCTCACTTCTGACGTCTACTTAGGAGCTTCACTTTCTCTTTGATTTATCGCAAATCTCACTCTCGTCTCTTCTTCATATCTCGACAGCAGCACGTCTGATCTACTTCAGACTTGCTAGGTGTGCAGCTGGGAGTCCTCGGAAGAGCAGTGCTAAGTTTGAAGTCAATTGGATTAACTCTGCCCTGTTTTTCAGAGTTTAATCGATGACTGTGACATCCGGCTGTGAGAGCAGAAGCTGCGGTGTTTATGTGACTGTGGTTTTTCAGGTGGCTGGACGGTGATCACAGCTTAATAAATGTTCAACACACGCTTTTTTACGTTCCTTCTCACCACAAATGTCAGCTTAAATTGAAGTTTTACTCGTGTTTCTTTCTATAATAAAGATTTTGTGTATTATGACAGTTTCTAGAAGGCTCAAACCTGCTGGGGGGTTGTGGGCGTTTTTCTGTGGAGTTTGCAGGTTCAGCTTGTGTGGTCGCTTTCAGGGGCAGAGAAGTCCAGTTTATGGGGTTTCATGGTGCGTTTTATGGAAGTGTAAAGGTGGAAAAATCAAGAAAGCACAACAAATACAGATTAGACTGCAGTATTTTACTGCAAATGTGAGTCAGTTCTATGTAGGGGACGATTACAGGGGGTCCTGGACTTACGTCAGAGTTTCGTTCCTACAGACCGAGGCCTCGTCCACACGAAGACAAAACGAGGTCTAAACGCATAAGTTTCTTGCCGAATCTGTGTATCATCCACACGAAAACGGCGTTTTGGGGGTCTGTAAACGATCATTTTTGAAACCACAATATCGATCTTTTATTTGTCCATTTTTGGCTACACAAGGTTGTAAAGGAGAAAAGAAGCTCCTGCTTTTCTTGAGTTTTATCCTTTTATTTCCAAACAGGACAGGATAATCTGTCTGAGATTGATTTGTTCTTCTGCTCCTTATTCCTCCTAAGGCGAGGTTTTAGGAGCAGCTGGTCAAAACTGAATAATCTCCAAATAAGAAAATGATTTATTTCTGATGGGAAAAGAAAAAAGATTATAGTGAAACCTGCGAGGGATCCTGGACCCCTTCATGAGAGCGGAGTGCAAAACAAAGCTCTTTGTTGAATTGAAAACGAGTTGCAGCTGCTATTTTGTGGAGTTTTCCGAAATCATTTCTCTTTATTATCCACCACCACCAAGTTAAATTCCTTCATCCTCCTTTTGTTCCTGGATCGTTCCTTGTGAAGTTGCTGTGACAACCTCTGGAGCTGAGGTTTAACTCGTGTTCTTCAGGTCTTTGTGTGATTTATGGTGTTTCAGACGATCCCAAGTCTTTTCTGGTGTCTCAGTTCTCCTTTCATTAGTTGTTTTACAATGTTTGATTGTAAAATTACACTGTTTTTAAAATTTAAATGAGTAAAAATAATATTTTTTTGCAGATATTTGCACTTTTTTGAAAGGAAAAATGTACATCAAGCATTGACAAATGGAAAATTATTTTTAAAGGCTATTTTAAGTTGCACAAAATAATAAAAACACAGAAAGAAAGTATTGATTTACACATTAACTGTGAATAAAAGAAAAGCCAAAATAATGAATAATAATAAAAAGTATCTACATCAAAATCTGTATTTTTAAATAACATTTGACAATAAAATGTTTGCATTTTACTGTATGTTTGCCATTCTGTAAATGAAAGAAAAAAAAATATAAACACAACTTTAAAATAGTTTTTCAAGAAAGACATTTAACTGTTATTTTACTTCTATTCCTTGTTTTGTTAAATTGCAAATAATATCTTGTAAAATCACAGAAAAGTATTAATTTACATGATGACCTGATCAAAAATCTATTTTGAAAAGTCTATAAGTAGTATTTCATTTTTATCAATCTGTGACAGTAAAATCACAGTTTTAATGTATTTAATCAGCTAAAAATAGCATTATTTAACACATATTTGCCATCATTTTCACCATTCTTACAGTGTTTTTTAATGTTATAGTATTCCACTGACACACAGTTTGTTTTTTCCTATTTAATGTCCTTCTGTCTAATGTTTGCACACAGAGAAGTTGGATAACATGAAGAGAAGATGTGTGAATCTGAATCTGCAGAGGTGATTCAGGTTTATTTAATCAATCAATTTTTTACTGTCAAATATGGAAGTTGAAGTCCAGCCAGAGCTCAGGCCAAAAGATTCTACGGCCACTTAATAAAATTAAAGTACAGAAATAAATCATCTCCTTAAAAAAGGAACCAAAGTTGTGATGCTAAAAACTGCGGTCAAAAGAAGGAAACAACATGGCTGCTCTCTAACAAAATTACTGCCATTCAGAAGCAAAAGCTGGTTCTTTTTGGCGTGAAGCTGGCACCAGAGCACAACGGATGGATCTGTTCGCCGATCCATGACATAAATAGACACAAATTCTGTCGATGCAAGCTCCTCATGAGTCCCAGATGGTCTGTGATTGGCTGGACGTCCACAGATCCACCAGCCAATAGCAGGAAAACCTAAAGCATCACTGAGAATACTGTAATAACATTTTAACATTCACACGTCTAGCTGGAGGTGAGAGGAGCAGTGGGGAAGAGACGGAAACTGGCAGGAGAAGCTATATATAACCGGCTTCATTGACACCAGTTATCCTGTATTCTATATGCAAAAAGTTCTGTTTTTATTGCCTTTTGTGCATGGAATGAATATTGTTTTAGTATACGAGGGGCATCGTGTACGTTCTCTATGAGATGAAGCTGTTGATTTTGGCAACAAGCACCTGATTCCATTTCCACAGGTTGACTCAAGCGCTTAAACCCTTTAACATCTGTTTGATAATCCTGTCCTGGTCAGCCTACAGAGTGGTATTTTGATGAGCTGCCAAAGCTGATCAAAGATAGCACCCGTCTCCATCATCTTTTTGGGTTTTCATGATTCCAGCAGTGTTGATATGGGCTGTGGCACGCTGTGGGTGATTGGTTTATCAAACACCGCCTCTTCTATTTTGGAAAATTACAGGCACAGAAAGTATTTTTATTGATTACAAAGAGTGCAAGTGTTTATAGATGTTTGGAACTGTGTTGGAAAGACATAAACAAGGGACAAAAGACAGTCAGACGTTGTGTTGGAGATGTTAATGATTGGTTTTGACTTCTTTTATTCGCGAATTTACTAAAAATACCACACCCGTTCATAACACTAAAAATGCTGCTTTTATAGTGTTCCAAATAGTCCTGGTAATTTTAGCCATGCACTAAAGCGTTCTAATACACTATGAAGTGAGAGCGACGGATGCAGTAGGTCATATAGGGTTCGTCACTGAGAGAGTTGCTACTTAGAAGACGGGTAAAGGCTATAAAGACAAGTGTTTTCAAGAACTAGAGATCACAGTGCAAAGCATCGTCAAAAAGTACATGGAGCTCCATGCTGGGAAGACTCTCAAAGGTCGTGGTAGGAGGCCAGAAGTGACCCCTGTGCTGACAGAAGAGGCCAACGATCACCTCATGGTGGATCTGATGCTAGCATCTCAGTTATACGCCGAACAAAGGTGGAATCTACGGACCAAGAAGGAGTAGAAGCTCAGCTGGACAAAGGAGAAAAAGCGTTTGATCATCAGTGCTGTAGTTTGACGAGATGAAAACGCAAATGTGTGGAAACAGGGAAGTGAGTTTTGTGTGGCAAAAGAGAACTTCAGGAACACCATCCCAACAATCAAGCTTGGTGTTCGGATTATGATGCTTTGGAGATGCTTTTCCGCCAATGGGTCAGTTAGTCTAGTCAAAGTAAACAGAATCATGGGAAATAAGATGGAAAACATCAGACTGTCTGCAGAAAAACTTGTCCTTGGGCCGCGTCGGACCTTCCAGCAAGACAGTGGTCTGAAACAATGTCAACATTTTGTGGCTCAACCAGAGTCCAGACCTTAATCCATCCAAAAATCTGTTAAGAAAACTGAAGACCAGAGTGATGACAAGGAAGGTTTTAACCTCAGAGATCTGGAGATTGATGCAAAGCTGGAGTGGTCTAAAAACTGTTGGCGATAACAACAAGAATCTTATTGCTGTGGAGTCAGAAAAGCTTTTCCATTGATTTCTGAGGATTATGAATCATTTCGGACGTTGCATTTTTCAGAGAAATTTAAAACAACAACAGAGAAATAGTTAAAATTCATCTCTAGCATCTCGAACACAATGTCTCACTGTCTTTTGTTTCTTGTTTATGCCACTGGTCAAATACAAATTCACTATAATTCAAACTTTGGCAGCGTTTTGAATAATGTTGGGCTTAACCGTGGATTTAGAAGGGAGGGCTGACTTTTATGAAAATGGATCCATCGCTGTTTACCCAAATAACATCTCGGTTCCTGACAAGCAATGCTTCCTAAAAGGGCTGAGTATAATGCAAACAGCAGCACCAAGTCTCAGCTGGAAGCGACTGTTTGTGGAAGAGCCTCATATCTGTTCAGCACTGAGGTCATTCGGAAGTTACTATCCACGCTATTTTTTTTTGCAGTAACCACTTCGGTTCAAACCATTCTCTTTATCTGTCTGCGCCGCATATCTTCCCCCCACAGTACAGCCCTGTTCTGTACACTTTTGAGCGTCTTATCTGGGCAGCACTGTCTTCACAGAGGCACAGATGTTGATATCAGCCCGTTGCATCACTCCTTTCTCCTGGAGACAGGTAGGAGAAAAAAAGCACTACAAAAGGAGCAGGAATAAATCATCTGGCTTTTGTTATTGTAATTCAGGACGGTGGAGACGGAGGGGCTGGCTGCTAAAAATATAAAGCACATTAGCAAAACACGATTATAAATGATATCAAGTTGACTCTTGTGCTAAGTATTCATTTCAAAAGTTAGGGAACAAGTTTCACAAGTCTTATTGAGCTGACAGCAAATTTTATAGCCGGAAAATGGAATTTATAATAATGTTTGCCATATTTCTCAGTAAACTTTGCTTTGATTTGCTAAATACAAATACCAGTTCCATAAAGAGAGAACAAACCTAATACATAATGTTATTTCCTGTTTAATGAGATGAAAAGGGACAAGAATAATTTGAACAAGATGTACAAAACTCATTTCAAACGAAGGCCGCTATCAGTGGCACAACATCTAAAATTAATACATGCTCAAAGTGAAATGTCAAAAAGCAACACGGAGAGCCAAGCAAGCTGCCGTGTGAGCAGGTTTAATGTGTTCACCGTTTTAATTATGCATGCTAGGATACAGACGTTTGCCACATCGCAGCAACCACAGAGTACAGCTGAGGTTTATCTGCTGTGTCAGTTTTAGTTCAACCCTGCACAGAAAGATCTATCTCTACAGCTGTGGGGAATGGTCTGACTGCAACTCATTGTCATTCTGCTTTAAGGGGCAACACACTGGATTTTTAGTGTTTCTTTAAAGCAGTCGATCTTCAGGGCAACACTAAGCCCAGGATACAGTGATGCCCCTACAAAACTGTGACAGAGGAAATGTTTTGGTGGAACATTTGCACATTAAAATAGCTAATTCACTGAAAAATCAGAAAGGGTTTACCATATCGCACAATGCACATCTTCTTCAAAACTTGTTATTTTCAGCATGCATTTGCTTCTTGGGGGTTGTTACTGTTTCCTGTAGAGGAGAAGATTTTGAAAATGCTGACTCACAGATATGAAGGGGGGAAAAGTCATGTAAAATGAGTGATGGAAATGACAGACCAATAACTGAAGTCTACACTGAGTGAGTCAGGCTAGTTTTAGTTCTTATAAACCAGTCAGCCACAACGTTAAAACCATCCATCCATCTTCTTCCACTTATCCGGGGTTGGGTTGTGGAGGCCGCAGATGAAGCAGGTCGTTCCAGACGTTCCTCCTCCCAGCAACACTTTCCAGCTCTTCCTGGAGGATCCCGAGGTGTTCCCAGGTCAGATGGGATACATAATCCCTCAAGTTAGTTCTAGGTCTACCACAGTGTCTCGAGTTCAGAAAACCACCAAAGGAAGTCTCAGAATCAGATGTCCAAACACCTCCACTGGTTCCTTTAGAGGTGAAGGATCAGCAGCTCTACTCTGAGCTCCCTCCAGATGTTTGATCTTCTCAAACCAATCTCTAAGGCTGAGCCCAGACACCCTACAGAGGAAGCTCATTTCAAACCCTTGTATCCACGATCTCATTCTTTGGGTCTCTTCCCAGAGCTCATGACCATAGGTGAGGGTTGGAATGTAGATGGATAGTAAACTTGCAGCTCAGCTCCCTCTTCATCACGACGGTTTGATACAGCGTCAACATTACTGCTTGTGACGCACCAATCCACCTGTACTTCTCACGATCCATTTTCCCATCACTTGTGAAGAAGAACCCGAGATACTTGAACTCCTTCATTTGGGGAAGCAACTGAACCCCAAACCCAGAGGGAGCAATCCAACGGTTTTCAGCAGAGAACCACGATATATTTGACACAGAGGTGAAATGTTTGTCCTCGTAGAACCTCAGATATCTGCACAAAACATCCACCTAGTGATGACTGACATATTTCACTCTGAAACACAACCTGCTCAGGCTGCTAGAAGGAAAGTCAAAGAGTCACCAGAATCAAAAGAATCCGTCCTCTGGGCACCATAACTCCATGACAGTCCATCCCAAACTTGTTGAGATGTTTCAGTCTGGAGCTGTCCACCCCTTGAGAGGAAATATCGCTGCCTTTCAGATGCTTTTCTTCCATACCAGCTTGTTTACCTGCTGCAGCATGTTCTCCTGAGCACACTCAGGAAATAGAGAAAGTGGGCTTTAAAATGTGACCCCTCCATGGCGAATAGGAATGACTCCTACGCTCCCCTCTTGACCAGCCAGGACCGAGCAAATATACGGTTTGAGAGGATGTCAGAGGGTGAGTCCAAACAAGCTATTACACAGGGAGTGGGCCGCATGGCAAATAAGGTGGATGAAAGAGAATACAACCCTCTGGTTAACACAAATCAAAAGCTACACACCCCCTTATTTTTAGGAAAATTTGAAGGAAAGCAACCAATTTAGCCTCCCACCCTCCTCTTTGTTCCAGCTGAGCACAGCGGCCGCTGCTTTGTAGAGGCGGTTCGCATTCATCAAACTCTCCAATAAAATAATGCTCCTGGAGTTGTATGGGTTTACGCAGCGATTCAGCGACTTCAAAACAAGGCTGCTGGATACCTTACAAAACAGCGCTGCTTGTCAAATGGCTTCCTAATAACTTTTCATGCTGTATACAAATTTCTCCATTGATTATAAGTTGCAGACATTTCTCAGCTGAACGCTTGGTGCCACAGCTGGCAACCAGAATGGATGCGGGGACAAAGAATAAATAAGCACCCCATTTAACGCGCCTCTGACTGTATTTGCTGCATTCATCATCATCATCTGTTTTACCTTGAAGCCAGTATTTTGTACAAGATACAATATGTGCAGATGGCAGAGACACGAGCCCCGCCGTGCACAAACAGAGCCACCAGGTTGATGTTTGTTTTCCCGGCAGAGAATGCAGCAGACCACAGTGACACTAAACCCGGTCGACTTTAAGAACAAATGGCAGCAGGAGAGCGCGAACACGCAGCCAAGGTCCTTTCTGCCCCTGTGGCTGCTCGCTGATCGCGGATGATAAATGGCTGAACATGGCCGAACCCTCATTTGGCTCTCACAGCATCAGGTGATAAAAGTGCAGCCCTTGTCAGGGATGGAGTGTGCTTTGCTCTGCAAGGACGAGGCCTTACACCCACAGAGACACTAGAGGAGAATGGACTTAATATTCACTGCAGGCAGGCAGGAAGGCAGGGAAGCAGGCAGGCAGCACATTTGGAGAGTAGCAGTGGAAATGTAAGAGATGTGTCAAGGCGCAACTCGGTGGCAGAGTTTAGAGGGAAGTGTGCACTGCAATCATGCATGAGGGTGGAACTGCAGCAGCTATTTATAGAGCAGCTCATCATGAAGCTGTCAGAGCAACATTAACCTGGATGAGACTGTCACACCTGTTCATCAGGGACTCGCATTAGCCTGGAACGATAACGACTGAATGTAGAAAAGTAAAAACACAACTTTTTAAGAGATAGAAGGCCAATATAGTCTATCTAATCTGGGTCAATACAGAAATGTGCAATTAAGGCGTTATTCAGAGCAAACAATGAGGGAACCACTGGGGGGATAAGTCATGTTTACTTCAGGAATTGAATCAAAACTGGGGAATAAACTAATTTCAAAATTCTACAAGGGAGTGGAAGACTTAAAGGGAAAAGACACAGTGTAGATGTAAAAAAGAAGTGGGAGAGGGATGAACGGAAGAGATAAATGAACAGCAGTGGAGAACAACTTGCTCTTTAACATGGAGAGAAGAGGGATGGAAGAACATCATAAGACTCTTTAGAACACCAGCACAGACACAGTATCATGACACAGTGTTGGAGATTATGTGGAGCTGATAAAGCGAATCATTTCCATGTATTCTGGTGTTGTCCCTCCATTGGCAGCTTCAGAACCGTATGGATAAAACAGTGAAGGCAGACCTTCCATGTACATCTGAGGTACTACACTGCAGAAACTCAACATCTTACCAAGTCTATTTGTCTTAGTTTTAGTCAAACGGTCTCATCCCACTTGATTTAAGATTAATTCACTTAACGAATAAAATTTAGGACGATACAGGGGCTTGTTTAACCCTCCTGTTGTCCTCATTTACGGGCACCAAAAAATATTGTTTACTTGTCTGAAAAAAAACAAAAATTCAGCAAATAAATTCCCCAAATTTCTGAAAATTTGCAAAACCTTCAGGAAGAAAATTCCAATAATTCCTTAAAAGTGTTATTTTTAAAAAAAAAATCCCCCAAATTTGGCAAGAAAATACTAGGAAATATTTTCATAAAATGAGTAAAAATCTTCCAGAAAAAGTCCTAAAAATATCTAAAGTGATGACATATATATCAGTAAAACTTCTGATATTTTCTTAAAAACATTCCCGAAAATTCAACCAGAAATTTGCTGGACTTTGGTTGATTTTCTTGTGAATGTTCTTAAGAAATGTTAAACATTCACATTAACATTAAGAAATATTAAAGACAATATTAGAAGTTTTACTGATATAAATATAATCACTTTAGATATTTTTAGGATTTTTTTTTTGGAAGATTTTTACTCATTTTTAAAAAAAATATTTACAAGAAATTTCTTGTCAAATTTGGCGGATTTTTTTTTAATCTAAAACTTTTAAGGGAAACTTTTAAGAAATAATTGGAATGTTCTTCCTGAAGTTTTTGCAAATTTTCTGAAATTTGGGTAATTTTTTTGCCTAATGTTTGGATTTTTTGGTGCCCATAAATGAGGACAACAGGAAAAAAATGAGGACGTCTTTACCTATCTTTTGTTCTTTGTCTATTTATTTATTTTTCTTCTGTTTTTTGAACGTCATGTTTAATTTAAAGATATTGTATTTGGAGGAGAGAGGAAAAATAAAACTCAGCTGTTATATACCAGAATGTATGTTAAAATGTTCAATAAAAAGAACATTTTAAAAAGGAAAAGTGAGAATGCATCAGGTTAGCATTGCAGCATGGTTCCTGAGTGGCTGTGGATTAAAGCTGCTGAGTTATTTACAGCCGCTGCGGCCGCATTAGAGTTCAGGCCTCTTGGCAACCGCAGCACACTTTTGGACAATTGGACAATTAATTATCTTAGCAGGTCTTACCAGGCTAATCACTTATCAAACATCCCCCTGCATAATGTGGATCTACTCCCACAAAGTAAAAGAAAAAAAAGCCTTTTAATTAAAGGAAGCAAGCAAACAAAGTGAAAGCCACAGCTAATTATATTCAATCAGTGTGCAATCATAATGTTGCGTGTCTCAATTACAGGATTTCAGCGTCCCCATCACTGTAATCGCACACAGTGTGTTTAGATTGGAGCAGCCGGTCTGCTCTGTTTAAGAAATGCCCACCCAGCTTCCTATCCCAGCAATCCTGCCTTTGGGATAATTGATTTGGTTTAATATAATAGAAGACAGCGAACGGCAAAGTCTCAGAGGAAATGGGCCCGTCGTGTGTCTTCCATCCTAATAGAACACATCGTAGCCTCACCTCAATCTCCTGATCTCCAGGACTAATGAAGCTGTATTTGCATTCAGACTGACACCGCATGCTGTCACGCTTTTCTACACGTTCCAAGTGATTATTTTGTCTTCCAGAAAGTGTCTATTTTTGTGCATGTCACGTGCAGGTGAAGAGAACAGAAACAAAGAGATCTCAGCGTTCAGACAATGACGAATGGTCGGCTGTCGATGGTACAAACGCTGTCGGCCTAAAAAACTTCATAAAAACATAATGCAGACGCCGTGTCAGCTGATGTGAAGCATTCAAAGCTGCTTCTGTGTAATGAAGCAAAACAACAACAAAAACAACAGAAAACAAGTCGTAGGAGCTCGTTGAGTCATTTTCAGGTTGTGCAAGTACAAAAACAAGAAGTTGAAAAGTTGCTAACTTTGGATTTGTTTGCTCTCATGTCAGATGGAGCTGAATGATGAGTTAGTGGGTTAAATAGATTTGAAATATGCACTTTTAAAGTTCTGCTTCAGCTCAACTTTGGCCACATAATAGATTTAAAGCGCTACTGCAAGAGGTGAACTCAAACCCGGTCCTCCAGAGGGTCCAATCCGGCCCTCAAAGTGTAAAAACTCCAGAGAAGACATTAACTGCAGATTGTAAATGAGTAAAACTATAAATTTAAATAAATTCTCGACCATGACAAGTTGTTTGGATCAGAAAGCAAAAAGCTACATTGTTCATTGTTCTTTTGTGTCTCATGTTTGTCGTATTGTCTTTTGTCTTTTTTTGTCTAACTTTTGTTGTTTGTCTCATGCTTGTCATTTTGTTTCTTGTTTATGTCGTTTTGTGTTTCCTTTTTGCCTCGCTTGCGTTGTTTGTCTGTTTTTTGGTCATTTCGTTTCTTGCTTTTGTCGCGTTGTAACTTTTTTGTCTAATTTTTTGTCTCTTTTTGTTTTGTTTTGTGTCCATCTCATTTTATTCCATTGTTTTTCTCGCTTTTATCATTTTGTGTCTTCTTCTGGTAATATTTTATCGTGTCTTTGTTGTTTTTTGTCTGACTTTTGTCGTTTGTCTCATGTTTTCATCGTTTTGTTTTACATTTTTTTCAGTTATTTATAGGTTATTATGCTGCGATTTTACTGGTCAGGCCCACTGGAGATCAGATTGTGGAACTATGAACTTGACATTTAAGTTGTAGTCTATCTTTGTCTGTTATCAAATGTAAAAATGTTTAAAAACTATTAATATTATTATGTTTTTTTTTAAAGTGTAGTAACTCGTCAAAGGCAAACTAGACACTAGAGATAAGTTAGTCAATGTCTGTAGCGGCAAATGAGTGAAATTATTGTTGTAAATCAGATTAAATCATAAATTTGACTATTTCATAAATAAATAAAGCAATTTCTACTTTTCTAGCTGCATTCCTCACAGGCTGAGCTTCATTTAATGCAGATAAACCGTCTTTCCCTGTTCAGCCCATTTAACAAACACATTATTTCATGGTTTGGTCAAGAATTAGTTGCAATAATCCAATAATGGGACTGATTTTTATTGGATCACGTAATGTCATGTTAAAATACCGTATGTCATGTATGATGGGGTTATTCTAATCATCCTTTCAAGCCATAGGTTTTCCTGCATATTATTCATGCCAATATTAATGTCAATATGTTAAAGCACTCATTTACCTCCTGTCACTGCGTAGCTTCATGCCAAATATTAGCCATCTGCTGTGTGTGTGTGTGTGTGTGTGTGTGTGTGTGTGTGTGTGTGTGTGTGTGTGTGTGTGTGTGTGTGTGTGTGTGTGTGTGTGTGTGTGTGTGTGTGTGCGTGCGTACAAATCTGTCCTATCTGGATACTAAGGAGCTGATTATGAATGATGTTTAACAGGCAGCGTGCTGAAGCTTTCATGAGCAGGAATTTCCATAACTCATTATCCGGCCGCTTTAATAACTGTAATCATATTAATCCTCGGAGTACAGACGCATAAATCTAACATATTCATATTTAAAGGATGTACGATTCCTGTTAACAGGTGTTTATTGTTTTCTGATGGATGGGTTCAGAGCGGCCGCCGTTTGTCTTCTGTCGGGCTGCCGGGTGACGACGGGAGACAACGGAGGAAATTCAGTCCAAGTAAAACGTATGCTTCTGTCTGCTAATGAATGCTACAGCGTCTTAGCAACAAATCATGCATGCTTGTTTTCAAATGCATCTTGTGTTTAATATTTTAAAGGTTTCTGACATAATCAGACTCTTAAAACGTGCTTGAAATGACGCGTCAGGTTTGTGTAAATATTCGTCGATAGTGCATTATCAGTGTTTAAGTGCAGATTAATTTCGTGTTTTTTCTACCTCATAGCCGTTACATCGCATGTAACTGAGATAATCTAGCCTTGATGTTCAATCTGAGGGTTTATACGACTCAAACAAGCTTCAAAAGCCTGCAAATTGTTTTTATAGATCGTGGATATGAATGGAAATTAAATGAAAAAGTTTATATAGCACAGCCGCATGGTTTGCAAAATGGTTTCCTCCAATGTGATTTATGTAAATAGAATTTTTTTGACGCTTAGAGGTTGCAGAAACGAGCTGTAAAGATGAAATGTCCCCTGTTAGTGCCAGCTGCATTAGCGTTTCTATAGAGTCGGTTTCCATGTGGTGAATGTACATATTCAAGCCTTTCAGATCTCTCCTGAGCAGAATATTTAACTTCTAGATGCTCCACTGTGTTCATTACCCAGTTGTTCACTTTGTGAGTCATTTGGTGCCGGTGCAGGTGAGAGTGACACTGGATCTGAAAACAGCTGGATGCTGCATCTGGAAAAGGACAAAAGAGAGTCGGGACAAAATCCATGGTGGCCGAAAAAACACAGCAATGAGCTAAAACGTCTCACTGACCTGTGAGGGACAAAACAATCTGAAGTACTGATTCTACAGATGAGTCAAACTAAAGATCGGTACACACTGTGATTTTCAGCCGTCCCAGACCAGAGATAGCAGCGGTGAGAGAATGGTGGAGATATCTTTGGTCTTGTCTCTAAATCGGTGGTCCTACATCTCACTGTGAGACAGGTTCAAGGACGGCCGTTGTCATGGCGACCAAAGACAAGCTGTGATAAAATTTTGACAGTGTTAGAAATTTGGTGTGATCGTCTCCCAGTGTGATGCTGCTGGACCTACGACGACTAAATATCCAATAGCAGGATGAAATGAAACCCAGATAGATGATTTGCGGTGACAGTCACAAAACGATTTAAACAAAGAAAGTGTGTTTGGTTAGAAAGTGACAGACCATAACAGTAGATGCTAACGTAAAATGCGACTAGATGCTAACAAGTTCTTACTTCAAGCACCCTTTGCAAAATTCGCATCCCTAATTGGTCTCTCTTTCCGAGCCACGACCGCGTCCATATTCTTTTCCGTCGCCTTTTTATCGGGATTTCGCTCCAAACATAAATGTCAGCAGGGCTCCGTTCATGTTTGGCTGGTTTTCCTGTGATTGTAGGAGCTCCATTTATGCTCTGGTTGGTTTTTTTTTTTCATGGATGGATGGTGCACGCTGGTGATGTTTTATTCTAGCACATTCACGTTGACTCACGTACATCATAGGCTGAGAGTCAGCAGCATTTTCATCGTGGAATCTGCACAGAGCAAACTTCACGTCGTGCCCAAAGATTATTAGAGTTCCTAGACCCAGGTCTGAAGATGCAAGGGTCTAGGAACTCTCGACAGGGAGTGAGGCGGGCTAAAAGGTTGTCTTTCAAATCACTCTGCAGTAATTGGGTAGGTATACAACCAATCAACGAATAGGCTCCTGGAGCGCCGGAAATCAGAGGATGCGGGAGTTCGGTGAAGCCTTATTATCTTATCCTTTGTTTATCTTTCAAGTTGAATTTTAGCTTAAAATCTTTAAGGGCTGTGGCCAAAGCTGAGTCCAAAGATAACTGTTTATTGTGCGCAGCCATCTTCTTGTCTATCCTTGTTTCTATAGTTGTTTCCGGTTGTTTCTGTCAGAATCGTCGCGCCTCTGTCGTCACTTCGTTACGCCCTCCTTCTGACTCTACACTTCATGGTGATTCATCGGCCAGTTTTAGGAGCATCCAACCTCGAGGCTTATGGAGGGTAACTAGACCCACCCTGGCAGAGAATTAAATTCATTGCCGTGGGTTGTCCAGCGCTGCTAGGCTAGTCGTACAGCGGAGCAAGCTGTGGACTTATAAGACTGTTAAAATCACACAGTGTGGAGAGCATTTCATTTCAGTCCTTTTATGAAGCTCCTCAGACTCTAAGCTACATCCAGACAACAAAAAGCCAACGGCAAGTTTAAATCTTATAAAAATTTTAATCAGATTTTTCTGTTTCCTAATCCCAGTAAAGGCAGTAGACTTGATACTCTTAGCTGGTACAAGGAGTGATGAAAAAGCTCCAAGATTTCACCTATAAAAATCAGAACCTACACCTGGTTTAAATTTAGCCTTCGTCCCCATCAGCGTTTTCTCCCCCTCACAGCATTCGTGTAACGCTCCTTAGAAGTCCTGTTATGTAAACATGTCAAGCAGCATCTGCAACGAGCGCTGAAGTCTCCTAAACTGTGTCAAAACGGCAACTCTTCATCTGGAGTTTAACTTTGGGGAAGAGGAAGAAGCACGGGGAGGGAAGTCGAGTGGAGAGCGGTGGCTGAGTTGTAATAAAACGTGTGTGCTCTCAACATGTTGTGACCACGGCGCATTAGAGCAGCCACATCCCTGCCACCACAGTTCAGCTGGTTTACACCAAACGTTGTCACTGAGCAACCTCGGGACGTCACAGAGGACTTCTGCCTCCGATTCCAGAGGATGAATTTATCATGCATGCTGACAAAAACAGCTAGCATGCTCCTGATGGCTGCACCATGAAGGGAGATCAGTGGGTTAGAGAGGTATGATGAGCCGAAAGTCAAAGTTTTCAGTATCACAAACCTGCTAGATCTCCATGGTAACATACGCAGCAGAGCTTACCTGATCCGGAGCAGATTTTGTTGAATTTAAAGTGTCTCCCTTTAAGCAAGGCATTTCCTGAGGTTTCAGCAGATTCTCATCTGAGGGAAAATGTTTTATCTGCAAACCTGTTGAGCTGTATGTCACTAAAGCCACCAAATGAAGCTGCGTAGCTGCGATATTTTACAGTGCATGCATCACGTTGCCATGGGAACCTCCATGTATTTAGTCTGTGATGCAGAAATCGTATAAATATGTTTTACATTTGGTCTCTGATTTGATGTCAAGTCCATTTATATGTTGATAGAAAAGACATTAGAACATTGATTAGTAAATTAGTATTTATTGCAGAGGACAGAACAAGTTGTGGGTGTGAGTGAATGAAAAATGTATTTTTTAAAAAGTCTGAGCATCACCTTTTCTTCCATTCCATGCAGCTCCAAATTCACCCCGGTACTGTTCATGCCAAGCTCTGGTTAAAGTTAGCACTAAAATGTAAATAACACTGAATGTGTGACTTTTTATTCTTCTCTTGAAGTGAACTGGTAGCGATTTGTTTGCAGCGGGGGGGAATTTTAGTGGGACATAGATCGGGAAGTAGACATTTTCACCGTTGCACTGCTAGCTGATGCTAATGTTAGCATAGCATCAAATTCCCCAAAACAACATCTATTTGTCAAATTGAACAGTACATTTTTATCCCAACCTGATGCTGAATATCTGAAGCCTTTTAGACACACATCTGCTTCTTTTCCTTACAAACAAGCTCCAGTCCAGAAAAATAAGAAGCTGCAGTTTTGTTTTTTTTAAAACTATCTCTTGATCTGAGAAGTAATAATGATGTTTTCATATCTTCACCTAACGCAGGGAAATCTTTAATTAGAGAATCATGAGGCCCCAGAGTTTATCAAATCAGTAGAAAGGTTTTAACCGACTCTCAGACCAAATTTAGTGAGTGGAAGATGAGGCGATGATACTGAAGGAGAGATGAGGATGAAGTACGTCCTGTTGTCCAGTCGCAAGGTCGGAGGCAGATATTCACTCCGAATGGCCACGCTGCTTTTGTCATTAGCATATTTATTATGCTAATCCTGTTTGTTCTCCCGGGAGGTATTTCAAAGAAGGGCGCCGCTTTAATATGTACTTTGACTTTTCCGTTGTACTTTAAAGTGGGGCTGCATTGTAAGTCATCACAGACACGCTGTAAACGTATTCCATGTTTCATGTTATTATGTCCTAATCGCATCTGATTTGTTGCACGTATCATAAATGCATTTGTTAGCTTTACAGTTTGCCTCATAGTGTGTGATATTCATGAAACAGTTAGAGTCACCTGCTGTTAAATTTGCTTTTTTCATCTGTCGATTTTCTGAAAATTGGATGAAAAGTGGGCGCTGCGTCTTTTCCTTTCATCTTTGGTCATCAGAAGTGTTTGAAAATGACGGATCGTGTTGTTTATGTGGTAAAGATTAGCTTTAAAGCAAAAGTCTGATGCCAGAATGACTTTTTTTTAATGAATTACAGTAGATATTCCCTCTCCACGCATTTCTTCTCCTAATATGACTATTTCTGCAATTAAATTAAATGCCCTCAGTGTTATTAAAAGCTATTTTATTGCTTTTCTACACAACTAATCTGTTCCGTGTGTCATAATGCTCTCTTTTTTTTTCACCTGTAAACTGACACAGTGTACGTTTTCTGTGTTTAATTAAAGCAGTTCAGATGCACCCTACAGACACACAGTGGCCTTAATTGAGATGTCTTCTCTATAAGGACAGAAACTGGGATAGCTGTAGCTTCAGAAGCTACAAATTAATTAGTGAGAGGCTAAATTTAACCTCTGATGTCGGTTAGCAGAAGCTGTTCCTCTGGATTGATGTGACTGAGGCATTAGGTCAGATGTTCACCAAATGACAGCTCATAAAACGTACGAGTTTTTAAAATATTTTCACTTGATTTAATATATTGATTTGTGGATTAAATTGACATTTGTAAAATTGCAATCATTTTTAATGGCATTGGAATGTGAGTTACGGTTTTAGTAGGGATGACAGCTTTATAGAAGAATGATAGACTTCACTTAAGCCTTCTCATGTAATGCTTTTTATTTCTTTATATTATTTTATTCATTAGATCAAATAAAACAGTGGAACATAATCTGGTACCTTCTTGTAAAATGACTCATACATGAATGAAAGTCGTTGGTATTCATGACTTTATGAAGAACTGATTGGCATCGTGACGCATGGAACGGCTTGGTTTACATTTTCTCTGGAGTTCCAACTTACGGCGAAAATCGACTGACATCAATCTGTAGAAACGGAACTCTGATGTAAGTCGAGGACCTCCTGTAGATGATTTGCGGCAACGACGGCAAAACGTATCAAAATAAGTATGTGGGATTTAAACAAAGAAGACAGGCTGGTAGAGTTGTGGCAGCAGGAGCCTTTTAGACGTGTCCTCCAGCCCAGACCACAACCGGACAAAAAAAAACGAAGCATGGAAGGATGCAGCAGCTCTGTTCATGTTTGGCTAGTTTCCCTGTGATTGTAGGAGCTCCGTTTATGTTTCGGTTGTTTATTTTCGTGGATGCATGGCGTACGCTGATGATGTTTTATTCTTCGTTCATGTTGACTCACATAGGCTGAGATTCAGCTTCGTTTTCATCGTCAATCTGCACAGACCAAACTTCACATCGTGCCCAAAGATGGTTAGATTCGTGTCGTACAGCAGAGTAAGTTGGGAACTTAGAAGGCTACATTCAGACTGCAGGCTCAAGTGACCCAAATCCGATTTTTTTGCCCCTATGCGACCTGTATCTGATCTTTTCATGACAGTCTGAACGACACAGATCCGATTTTTTTCAAATGCGACCCAGGCCACTTGGATATGTGGTCCTAATTCCAATACCTATCGGATCTTTTGCCATGCGACTTCAGTCTGAACGCCAGGTCGCATTTATCCGACCTATACGTCATTGGTACACGACAAACGTCACTATTCTGCGTTCAAGCAAAACACGTCTTTGGGCTGCCAAAGATGTGTGTCTTGCCGTGAGAGTGTTAAAAAGAGGCGCTCACATAAAGGTCGCCCTTATCATTCTAAAATTCTGAATGAAGTCTGCATCTGTGAAGCCTCTCACATCACTATCCCACCACTCCTGGCTGTGACTCCGCACCCACACAGTTCTCTGGACAGACGTTGCTGCCACTGCCCCACAAAACGCCAGGGCCAAAATCCTGGCTCTCTTCCTTCATGACCTTCTCCTTTAAACGATTAAGTTATAAATATGCTGGCTCCGGCTGGACAACAACTTTAAAATGGCCAGACATGCTCTGCTGTTAGCGTCCATGTTTACTTCCGTAAACACTGAACACGCTCTCTGCGTGTCGTTGTTGTGTTCTCTTCTGCGCATGCGGGACACTTTTGGGTCGTGTGAGGTTCACACAGGAGATCACATACAAGTCGCATTTAATTGGAAATGTGAACGAACTCGCAAAAAAATCTGATTTTACAAAAAAATCGGAATTGAGCATTAAGCCCTGCAGTCTGAACGTAGCCTAAGACAGCGTAAAGAGGCCTTTGCAAGAAATGTTTTGCCTTCAGTTTGAGGAATCACACTGCTGGCGAAATCAGAAATCCCACAGGGAGGACAGCAGACATCTAAAGTTGAAATCAGAGCGTAATTTTTCAGAACTACAAAAAAGTAGATGTCAAACATCTCTACTGTAACGTGAAAAGAAAAAATGTGGCAACTCAAACAAACACAAAAACAACACTATTAATATTCAAACATTTCATTCCCGTTCTACCTCTTTAGTTTGTTACATCACAGTTTGCATAAACTACTTGGACGGAGAAGAAGCTATTGTCTGCAGCAACCAGAACACGCCTCAGAGGGGGCTGGAGCATGAAAGATGCATGGTGTTTACGCTGACGAGGCTCTCCGTAGGGTATGCATGAGCGGGGTCCTGCAGCGACGAGGCAGAGCTGCAGGAACAGATGTGACGGACCGTGCTGCTTTCTCCCCGCTCTGCAGCCATTTTGTAAAACACGGTGATCATCACAGGAAGCTGCTGAGGACAAATAAAACGTCCCGATTGTTTGAGCGCGTCCTCGCTTCCCGCTGCTTCCCACTCCCTGACAGGAAGTGAGCTGCAGACCTGCCTGTCACCGCGGATTGGCAGGCGGGAAGGTGTGTGAGTGTGTGTGGATCTGTGTGAGTGTGTGTGGATCTGTGTGAGTGTGTGTGGATCTGTGTGAGTGTGTGTGGATCTGTGTGAGTGCGGATACATTACCTGTGCGAGCCGCCTTGATTGGCAGGTTAGTGTCTCGAAGGAGTGCCGCAGAACTGTCACTCCGGCTCATGTTGGAAGCCGCAGCGTTGTTCTGGATGTGAACGCACTCTTCATTATTTGAAATCACGCTGCTCAATGGGGGAACTATTCTGTGTTGGCACTGAGTAAACGTGTTTGTGCAAATAAAAAAGACAAAAAAGAAATGCACGTGCTGCTGTGGAATCACTACGAGACACATTTCCTCACTTACAGGTTTGAGAAATTGAATGTATTTACATTTCCTGCTGCCTTTAGTTCCCCACATTTCACAGAGAAACGTATTTTTTTTTATACTCCACCATATTTATTTCATAGCTACAGGTGCTAGTTGCTTTTCTAAATAAGATTTTGCACAAAATCCTTGACAAAATACGACATTGAAGTGTTTCTAACATGTCATACAAGATAGCAATATAATTTTAGATACCATTATGTTTCCTAGTAAACACTTTTGATACTGGAAGCAAAGAAAGGTCAGTAATAATTTACTTTTTAACCAATACTGAATACTTTTCAATGCTTTACTTTGAACACAATTCATCTGAATTAGTTCTTTTATTATATATAACCAGAGAAAGGCTCAATGAAAGGAAATTTTTCATTTCATTCTGACCGAGAAAGATTCAAAGAGTATATTAGAGTGTCAAAACATCTCCATAATATGAGTCATCAGTGCTCATACAAAGCTAATGTCGGTGACCCAAATCTCCGTACTTCCTTGCTAGCTATAGATCCAAAGATATGAAAGAACAAACCAAGAATAGCTCTTTAATTAAATAAGAACATACCAATGACTGAGTCTCAGGTGGAAAAGTCACACCTTCCAACTCAAATGTATCGTATGCAATGATGAGTCAGAGATGAACGATTTGTAATGAACCTCCAGGATAGACTGTTTGTTAGGCGGAGAAGTCAAATGATAGTTCACTTTTTCAGGAAAGCACGAAATTTGGTACAGACATAGTATATGACCATACAATTGATTTAAGACGAGTACCCCAAAAATCTAAGCCCCCTGGTGGCCGCCATTTATAACACTGTTATAAATGGCTTTATTGAGTCCGCAGACCCTTAAACAACGGGGGTAGATCTTGAAAGTAACTTTGTATCTGCCGTATTAAGGGAGGTATTACATAAATAGGTTTAGCAAGGTGGCCATATTTGAATTCAAGATGGCGACCACCAGGGGGCTTAGGCTGTGTCCGAAATGTCATACTAACGTACTACAGACTACATACTCAATGAGTATATACTGTATACTATGTACTATAAGTATGATTAGAATGCCGACCGTTCACACTGTAGTATACTACTACGTTTCCCATAATGCATTTCAAACCTCCGACGACAAAAACAAGAAGTACGGCTATCAAATATCTCGGCTGAATGCCGGCTTCAGGTCGATTTTACGCTAACAGTCGCATAATTAATGTGGTAATTTCAAGCCGGCACTCCTCATGCAGTTATTAGCCAGATTATGCGAATCGTTTCAGTTGTAGCTGCAGGCTACTGGAGGTAGCTGCTACTTGTTCTGTATGCAAAGTGAGCTGCTGCAGCTAGCTGCTAGCATTCAGTAGCACGTTGTGAGGCGTCTGACAAATTTAAAACGTTGGTCAGAAAACGCCTATTTCTCAAATCTGTGGGGTGATTAGGATGACTACTACTTAACCACATAAAATAAAATAAAAATCGCCGCGATCCGGCCACATATCCCGCGGAGGCTTCCATTTCGGTGGATAGCTCGCAAAGCATTATGGGGCGGTTGAGTATGACTAGTGTGGTCACCGCGCATACTTAAAAATTTTCCGGATATAGTATACATCCGGGTATTTCTCGTGTACTCAGTCTTTTCATACTATCTAATGTGAACGCACTACATACTTATTTTGACGTCACACTTAGTATGAGTAGTACATTAGTATGCCATTTCAGACACAGCCTTAGATTTTTGGAGTACTCCTCTTAAATCAATTGTATGGTCGTGTACTATGTCTGTACCAAATTTCGTGCTTTCCTGAAAAAGTGAACTATTGACCCCAAATTTCGGTCTTATCCGCCTAACTATGTAGACAGCGTATAGAAGCAGTAGGAGGTTTGTGTTTGTCTTCACCATCAACCAGCACAGACAGAAAGGTGGTGCAACAGACCTGTTTCTGGCCTTAAGTGATGGTGAATTTCAGTGTTGTTGTTTTTTTTAATTTGTTAAACTGATGATATATATCCATTATATGCATTCGAACCGTTCAGGATCTTCATTATTCTAACTTCGCTGAAGAGCTTCTGAAGACCGATTGGGTCCAGCTGCGTCTTTTCTATTATCTTAACCGCCACCTATCTGCCGGTGAGGATGTGCCGGGCCAGTTTGACCTCGGGGACGTTGCCCTTTCCAATGGTTTTGATTGGCTGGTAGTTACTGATGTGGGGCTGCTGAGACTCCACGGAGCTCCAGGATCGAACGCTGGGGTGATGACATCGAGAGGAGTGCAACAGAATAGACACAAATGGAGATCTATGGCGGCCAACCTTCAGGACAAGGCCGTCACATGATGATCATGATATCCACTGATACACACACTAAATCATGCATGTATATACTGTGTGTGTAAAGGTAATGCAGAAAATTCCAGTGTCTAAAATGAGGACAGGATCCAGCTTCTTGGTCTGAGCGTTCGATGATCCTCAATTTTACTCCAATGTCCAAATGTAACCTCTGCTGCTTCAAACTACATCATTTTTTGGCCTTGCTTCTTTTTTTTAAACCAGAATTTACCAAACAGTGGAGTTTGCTGTGAATGTTTCCTCATCCAAATGTGTGAATCTTTAAAGGGCTTGCATAAAACTAATAAAAAGAGCCTCAGGATGCATAATGGGGATGGTTGGATCCCTGCTGTGCTGTGAAGCGACTAAATTTGATCTCCTCAGGCTCTGTTGGGTCTTCTGCTTGTATCTCTACACTGTGGCAATTAGATTAATCAACTTTTAAGAGTTGATTGAACTCCTAAAAACTCAACTCTGTGCATTAAAGTCACATGTTTGGAACTTTTTCCAATGAAATGAACCCGTCTTTGCCTTGAAATGGTGCAGATGTTGCGTCTTCTACAAAGTGTGGATCTATAAAGTCCTCGCCTCTTTTTTGCGCCCCATTTGTTGTAACCCGAGCACACCAGCTCACCTACAACTCTGCCAAACACATTACACTGTAAAAAAAAAAAAGGTCTGTACATTTTACAGTGAAAAACTGTCAAACCATGACGGTAGAAATCTGTAAACTCTCAAACAATTTGATGCAGTTTGTTTAACACTGAATAACCGTAAACAGGTCAATCAGGAGAAAAATGTGTTTTTTTAGATTTTTTTTTCACTTGAAAAAATACATTTACTGACTCCTGAACAGTTTTTAATGGAAAAATGCCAGAATATGTAGAATAATACTGTGATTTTTGCATTTAATTCTCAAAAAGAATCCAGCTTTTCCCAGTTAAATGTGCATGTTGCTGTACTGATAATGGAAGCATGCTGTAGTATTTAACAAGGATATAACAAGGAGCATGGCCTTTTCTGCATTTATTGCATGTAAAAAAATCCAGTTTGTTACCGGTCAAATGTATGTACTTTTGTGTTAATAACGGACATTTGCTTCAATATTTATGACATCTTTAACCATAATTTTTGCTAAAAATGTACATATTGAATATTAAACACACTGAGTGTAGTGCTGTTAATGGAGAAATCCTGTAATATGTATGTAAGTTTAAAGTAAAACATGGAATGAAGCTCATTTTTAACCCTAAAATCAACAATATCAACACATTTCTTTACCGTAAATGTAGAAAATGTTTTTCCGTAATTTTGCGTTAGCTTTCAGGCAACCGCAGCTGCCGGAATTTTACCGTAAGAGCTATTTTTCTACAGCGTAAAACTGCTCAACAGAGCCCCCAAAAGAAGAATAATGATACAGAAACTTCATCCTACAAGTTGATAGCTTTGGTTTCTTCAGTTTGGTTCATATAAAGCCGCTGGAAATCTGAGCAGGTTCAGGGTGAAACTACTCAGCCTGTTTGCTTCATTATTTTCTTCCAGCATATAAAAACACGAGTTAATTAGGTAAAACACTCAATGTTTCTGCTGCATCTAAAACTCTTGCAGATGATCTTATATCCAACATATGTTGGGTTTTGATTGGCGCTATGATTTACTCGTTGCCGTCCTTTTTTTGCGAAAGGTTCCATATAAATGTTGGCACTTTTACTTCAAATGTGCCCGGTTTATAAATAGGAAATGCAAATAGCAGTGTGAAGTTGCTTTGAACTGCTTCTTCCAAATAATAAATGGACTAAGAGCAAAAACATAGCCTTCAATAAAACATGTTCTTCAATTTGCTGCTCGGGCGAAAACATGATTATTATATCAGGGCTTTTTGCTTCAAATCAGATTTTCTCTTTTTTTTTCTCCGTCCTGAGTCGGTCGTCTGAACTGAAGATGCAGAGTGTGGGCTGTTCGGCTGAAAGTGAGCCATAAAAGTGTTCAGTGGGTGCTGAGGCTTGTGTCAGTTAGTCACTCAGAACAGCAGGCCGATCCTTCATGGTGGTAGATGTGCGCGGGCTAAGTGTTTTAAAGTCCGCCTCCACCATCCTCCTCAACCCATTCAAATGACTGAACTCGCCTGCAAATGATTAGAGCCACAGAGACGCAGTGAGTTAAGGCCCATTATGCCCACCACAGTCTGAGCACAGCAGAGAACACCGCTGATTCTGTGGGAACCATTGATTAAGTCTTTCTGCAGCGTCCTGCGGTGGGAGGTGGTCAGCAGGTGATGGCAGAAACTCTAAAGGAAGCTTTCTGCAGTTTGTCTGAGGACTTGACACGACGTTTTCTGTTAAAGTTACAAAAAAAATGGATTATGTTACACAAGAGATAATCAATATTTTAGCTTTGCTGGAGCTCCCCTCACTGTTTTGACACAGACAGGGCTCTCCATGTTACTTTTCTACAGTTAAACTAAGTTTATTTTAGGACTTTATAAGCACCAGAGATTAATATTTCCACAATGAAACCGCCTCCTACCAACAATAGTCTCAGGAACATTAACATAGACTTAAGCCTAATGAGGCTTTACATATTTTACCTCTAAAGATGTGACGACTAGTTAATTAATTATCAACTGTCAACTATTTTAATCATGTATTAATCAGTTTGAGTATTTCTTTGGAGAAAATGTTCACATCTTCTGATTCCAGCTTCTTTAATTTCAATATTTTCTGCTTCCCTCATTCTTTTTGACCCTTCGATGGCCGTCTCTTTGAACCGTCGACTAAACAAGACATGTGAGGACGTCATATTGTGCTTCTTGGTAGAACCAGTTGACATTTTATAGACTAAACTCTCTTCCTCTCTACTTTTTCTGTCCCTCTCGACCCGCTGTCCAGCAGGCAGATGGGACACCACATAAACAGCAAAAGTCACTGGATTTCGCTTGATTTTTTTTTTTTTGTAAATGTTCTTAAGAAACGTTTTTAACATTTCTTTTTTCCACCAAAAAATGCTTAAAAATTTCCCCAAAATGTTGAAAATGTGGACATCAGAGGAAGATTTTTTCACTGGGTGAGTGATGAACGTTCCTTAGAAATATTAGAAGTTTTACTGATATATATGTAATCACTTTAGGTATTTCTTAGGATTTTTTGGAAGATTTTTACTCATTTTTGAAATATTTACAAGAATTTTCTTGCCAAATTTGGGGGATTTTTTTATTAAAAACATTAAGGGAAACTTTTAAGGAATTATTGGAATTTTCTTCCAAATTTTGCAAATTTTCTGAAATTTGAGGATTTCTGATTCAAGCATATATGCCTGAATTACTCCAATATTACAAGTTAATTTTACAGTGCTAAAGCAGAGTTGCATGTGAATGATGGAGAGGCGGGAAAACGTAGATCTACACATTTGACAGTGGAGTTGCATCTCTTTAAGGCAAGAAGGAATTACTTTCATTTAAAAACTTCTGATTATACCCAAAAATGAGTTTTTTAGAGTTTAATCAATGACTGAAGAGGGACTTTAAGATGTGAAACTAAATGTTCTGATGCTTTAAAGCAGCTTTTATAAGGACGCTGGTGGTGCTAATCCATTGTGATAAAACTCATGCCTCATTTCTTCTGAATCTGAATCAGACTCCAGTAACCAGTAACAACCAAAACAGCCACACAGGGATGTATTTTCAGCCTGTATTCATATTAAATCCTGACATTGCAGCACTGGTTTGTGTTTTGATGTCATAAGAATGTTGTGAAAGACTCAAAGTTATCGCTGTGATCTTGTACAGTGGTAATCCAGTGGTCTGATTGCAGGTTTAAGCAGCTAATCTGTGAATCATTACAGTTTTCATTTTGGAAAATAATCCCCCACAGCCGGAGCTATCGGTGTGATGGCGCTGAGTACCTGCTCTCCTCCGCTATCTGTCACTCTGGGCTGATTGGCAGCTTTTATTCTGGAGGAGAGCCATGAAGCTGTCACCTCAGCGGGCGCCCAGGGGCCTGGCTGTGCTGATATGATTTATGTAGGCGCTGATTGTGTCACTTGCTCTGCAAATTGATTGTGTCACTCCTTCCTGTAAACCAGTGCCCTGCAGAGGCTCCCTGCAAAATAATAAAAAAAACACACAACATGGAAGCAAGGCCGTTTTAAAGAGAGGACGGTGAGGTGAAAGGTTTTCTGCACAACTTGTACATTTTTTAAAAGGCGTCAAACTGGTGCTGGTGCTTCTGAGTCAGGGGTGTCAAACATGCGGACCGTGGGCCAAAACCGACCCACAGGAGGGTCCAGTCCGGTCCTCAAAATGTAAAAAGTACAGAGAAGATTTTTTTTCTGTTATTATTTATGATCATTTCTAGACAATGAGAAGTTGTTTTGATCATAAAGTAAAATAGCATATTGCTCATTTCGTAATATTTTGTCTTGTTTTTGTAGTTTTTCTCTTTTTTTGTCTGACTTTTGTCGTTTGTCTCATGTTTTTGTCATTATGTTTCTCGTTATTTTCGTTTTGTGTCTCATTTTTGTCATTTTGTGTTTTGCTTTATTCGTTTTTTTTTGTGTGTCATTTTTGTAATTTTTGGCTCGTTTCTGTCATTTGTGTATTTTTTTGTCTTGTTTTTGTCCATTTTTGTTGCTTTGTAACTTTTTTCATTTTTTTGTCATTTTGTGTCTCATTTTTTGTAATATTTTGTCTTGCTTTTGTTGCATTTTGTGTTTTTTTTGTCTGACTTTTGTTGTATGTTTCATGTTTTGTTATGTTCGTCATTTTTATCATTTTGTGTTTTGCTTTATCCGTTGTTTTGTGTCATTTTTTGTCACTTTGTAACTTATTTTGCAAATGTTTCATCTTTTTGTTTTGTTTCATGATGTTCGTCTCGTTATTTTTTGTCTTTTTTTGTCTGGCTTGTCATTTGTCTTGTGTTTTTGTTGTTACATTTCTTGTTTTTATTGTTTTGTGTTCCCTTTTTGTCTCACTTGTGTTTTTTGTCTTATTTTTTTCATTTTGTGTTTTGAATTATTCATTGTTTTCTGTGTCGTTTTTGTATTTTTTGTCTTGTTTTTGTCAATTTTTTGTCACTTTGTAACTTTTAATCAAATTTTTGTCTTTTTGTTTTGTGTCGTTTGTCTGATTTTTTTTGGCATTTTGTGTCTCATTTTTGTAATATTTCGTCTTGTTTTTGTTGTTTTTTTGTTCCAAGTTTTGCTGTTTTGATCATAAAGTAATTTTAAGAATTTTACTTATTTTTCTTGAGAAATTTCAGGTTGTTCAAGTTGTTTGTGAAAAGATTATTTAACATTTTTTAGAATGTACTTTTTGGCTCTAAAACAAAGGAACCATTAGGAGTTGGGGTTATTTCTAGGTTATTATGCTGTGATTTTACTGGAACACTTCAGATCAAATTGGGCTGAATGTGGAACCTGAACTAAGATGAATTTGACTCTCCTGTTCTAAGTGTAAAAATGTCGTCTTTGAGGATGTAGGTCAGCGAATCCTTGAACACGCTGAAGAGCCGGTTGTGGCTTCAAAGGAAGAGGTAGTTCTGTAACCAAACACACGCCTCGCTTCCATTCATTTGTAAGACACTCTGCCTGTGCATCAGCCGACTGCAATTAAGTGGAGAGAATTTAGATGAGTGCTCCTCTGGCCCTCATTTGGTTTTATAATTCACCCAGAGGACATCTGTAACCGGAAAAAAAAGCAGCTCGTAGTTAAAAACACAAGTGCAAGTTGAGGCAGAGAACGACTGCAGATCACAGAGTTAAATAAAGAGAGGGTTCACATTAGATTGCTGTCCATGCTGTGTTTTTTCTCTACATATTATTGGTTATTATTGTTAAACCGGTGGTAAAAGAAAAGCAGCGTTTTCTACATCCTGACAATCTGAGTATATGAAGCTGGCTGGTTTGGGACTAGTCGTGCTGAACGTTGATTGTGTTTTTTCCTTGAAGGAAATTGTGATCCTAATCAATGCAGCAGCTGTAAACCTGAAATCACAGTGAGTAATTTCACTAAATGCTTTGGTGTGCTGCAGCTCAGCTTTGCCACTTTGCTACTTTTACTTTAAGCCACAGAATTAAGCTGGCGACCAGTTTTAAAACGTCATCACAGTAGAAGCAGAGCAGGTGGTCTTTCACACCTCAGCTATTTGTTCAGAGACACGAGTTACGGTGTCAAATCAACTGTTCTAGATGTCCCTGTTGGGTTACCTCAGGGATCAGTACTTGGCCCTCTGTTATTCTCTATGTATGCCGATGATGCTGTCTTCTTCACCAGAGAAAAAACTACTCCAGAAGCATCCTCTATTCTGACTTCAGCCATGCTTCCTGTAAATGAGTGGCTGTTTAAATCATGCCTGCGTCTGAATTGAACTAGAACTGTTTGTATGATGTTCACAAAGCAACCATCAGACGTCAAACTAGAACTAGAAATTGTCTCTGAATTCAAATATATTGGTGTGACTGTGTTTCAAGAGTCACATTAAAAGAACATCTAATACAGTAAAATTCAACCTGAACAATTGTACACAAATTAGACCTTTCATGACACTTGGTGCTGCTAGAATATTCCATGATCTTACCACGCATTGAATACTGCATAACATGTTGGTGGCTGACAGGTGTAAATACATGGAACATCATGGAATCACTCTGTAAAAAATCGTTAAAGGTCTTCGATGGAAAAACCAATGTCATATCATGTTTGTAATATCTTAAAGAAGTCTTATTGAGCTTATTGAGCTTCCTCAGTGCATCCTATAAACTGCCTTCTGTTCGCATATGTAAAATAAAGTCTGAAATCGTTTTCAACAACTTAACAACATTGGGGTAAACGCAACATTCGCCACTCGCCAGCCACCTTGGTAACACCCCTGGGCTTTTATTCGGGGCTATCGACCAGTTTTCTGTCTGTAAATGGATAGAGAGTCATAACTGCAACTTCGATCAACATAAAAACTACATATAAAGAATTTAAAAGGCTTTTTTTAAATACAATTGGCTGTTTGCTGTCTTTGACATTGTGGGCTTCTTCCATAGGTTTCTATTCAGGAGTTTTGAAGTGCGGTTGCTCCTTAAAACATTACATTACATTACAGTTATGCATATATTTAATTTATACGGAATTGACTTATCTGTTGTCACAAAGGTTTTGAAAAGAACCTCTTTCATTATGTTGCTTTCTGCAGTAAGACACGTCTTTTAACTGGAAGTAGAAACCGTTCATGTGTGACGAGCTGGTCTGTTGTGTTTGATATCTGCTAAATAACACAGCAGCTCATCAGATATACTGGATGAATATTTTAATTCCCCTTTTATTGAACTGATCAGGTCGAGAGGAGCAGCCGTCGTCACTGAAGAATATTTCTCAAAGATAATTGTTGCAAGAAATCATTGAAAGTCAGAATATTACGGCTGCTATCCATTAAACATGTTAACTCCTTCCTACATCCAGTTCTTTAATATAAAATATCTAAATCTATTATACCAAATAGGAGTGTTACGCAGAATGAAATTACGCTTTTACAGAAGTTTCCCACACGGTGTCATGAAAAGCAGATAACTTAATGGGAACTTTTAAAGGATTAAAATGACAAAGAAACCCAATGCCACCAACTGCTGATGTGTATTAGAAGGAGAAGTAAACCTTTTCTAACTCCAGCTACAGCCGCTACACTAGAAGTAATATACAGCCATTAGAATATCTGGGAGATACTCGCCATGGAAACCAGTGTGAAAAGCCTGGCTTCTCCTCTGCAACAGTTGCCGCTCCAACGCAGCGTGATGAACGTCTATTCTCGGCTGACATTTGAAAACCAGACTGGACGAGGCCATTTGTATTCAGAGTCAATTTGTGGGGTAAACCTAAATATGAATACATAATGAACATCGGTTTTGTTATTCTTTTTGGCTTCTGAAAGTACACATTATCACATTATCATTTCACTTTGCAAACCACGGATATGGCTGGCATTATGTAAATGAGTATTAATTAGGGCCACTTTCTCGGAGCGCTGCCCTCCAAGCTGGAGCAGCTGAAAATGCAACGAGTTGAGGATCTGTCTGGAAAACGTAGCATGAGTCATGAAAGACGCTAATGAGTGAGCTGTCTGTGCACAGCCGAGTTACTGAAGGTGAAGGCCAGACAGGGCTAGAAGAACACCAGGTTACAATGCACGCCGTGGATCATTTAAATTAAAGCTGCGCTAATCCACATTTCAGTATTAAAGTGGAAAACAACGGTGGAAAATAAAGAGTCATTTAGAAATATCACCGAACCTCATTGTTTGGTTTCAGCACCACACAGCTTCTTAGCCTCTTTTAGCCCATTCTTAAGGTTCTCACAACGTTAATGCCACCCTCAAGCACAGATTCCACCCAGTCTAGACAGTTTTTGCCCAAATATGCTCTGAAATCTCAAACTACGACCTCTGACCAGCATCGAACAACAAAGTAAGCAGCTAGTTTGTGAACATAGCGGAGCACTGAGCAGCTAATGAGCTAATAATACCCCCTTAAGGGCTGGGGAAGACCCAAAGCTGATGTGCTAGTTATAACCTAAGGTCTTAGTGTATTCAAAGACACCGCTTGACTCCACACCACCTTCTGCACTGCTACATGTGCTGCCGGCTGTGCTGAGAGTATTACAAACAACGTGGACAAGTTCCAAATGATCCTGAGCATCTTTTTTTTTCTGCAGATGCACCAGTTAAGCTGTAAACAATTGCTTTAAAATTAAGCAACTACAAATGTTGTTAGTTAATTTCTTCAGCGTTTTCCCGCCAAAACCCTGAAGGATTTACGTTAAACTGCAAGCTGTTGTTGTTTTCAGTTGTAATCTAATAGTTTTCTCCCTGGTTGATTATTTCTGTTTGATGATAGGTGACGTTATTAGCTTCTTAGACAGATAATAAAACATTTATATTGCTGGTGAGCTACTGTGCTACTTGTAACTTAAGGTAATGATGTATTTGGAGACACCGCTTGACTCCGCACCATGTTTTGCTCTGCTACATGTGCTGCCGGCAGTGCTGAGAGTATCACAAACAACGTGGACAAGTTCTAAATGATCCTGAGCATCTTTTTTCTGCTGATGCATCAGTTAAGCTGTAAACAATCACATTAAAACTGAACAACTAGAAATGTTTTAGTTAATTTCTTATGGGTTTTCCTGCCCAAATCCTGAAATATTTAGGTTAAACTGCAAACTGTTGTTGTTTCAGTTGAAATCTAATATTTTTTTTCCCCAGTTTGCTATTTTTATTTGGCTATAGGAGACTTTATTAGCCTGTTAGACGGATAATAAAAGATTTTTATTGCTGGTTAGCTCTTGGTGTTGGTGTATTTGAAGACACCGCTCGACTCCACACCACGTTCTGCTCTGCTACATGTGCTGCTGGCAGTGCTGAGAGTAGCACAAACAATGTAGCCTTTATTCTGGACAAGTTCTAAATTATTCTGAGCATCTTTTTTCTGCAGATGTATCAGTTGGACTGTAAACAGTGTGAACAGTGAATGTAGCACCGTGTCAAGTGATGCTGACATCATAAAGTATTAAAACATCTAGTTGTTGTGCAGAATGTAGACATGATCATTTTGAAGCCACGGCGGTCCCACCATTAGCACAGAGCTGATTGTACTTATCTTTGACCACTTTCATGTCTGAGCGACTGTGCTTCTCATGTCAGTTTGCAATCAAGGTAATTTCAAAAATTGGAGGTTTAGATGTTTTCACAGCTAGTGGCTTGATTGCAATTTCCTCTCCTCGGCACATGAATAAACCGATCACGAACTGCAAAGACACAAAACGTGCTTCACATTTCTAGAGGTGTTTTTTTTAAGAATATGTAAATGATTAGGGACATGTGTACACTCACTGATACGTCTGCATGAGACATCACGTTGGAAGTCATGATCGGGTTGAGAGCATATTTTGTCGCTCACACTTTGTGTCTCCCCTCAGTGTCACAACAGCTCATCCCACACTGCAGACACAATATCACCACCTGATCGTCCACCCACGCCGTCACGCACTCTGACTGTCCAGGGCGAAACACCACTGCAGATTACTGAGCTGATTTGTCGTATCGGTGTAAAACATCTCCTCTGGGACCATGACTTTGGACTGCTTGCATGAAATAGTTAACAGAACTTTAAAAAGCAAGAAGTTCAAAATGCAACAAAACCTCACAGGCTGCTGTTTCAGATGTCCTCATGTCTTAATATGGGAGTAATATTCTGCAAAAGAAGATTAATGCCTCCAGCTGGCACTGCATTGCCATCTAGCTGAATTAATTTTAAGAGTTTTAAAGCTGAGAAACACTGCCTGCATCACTCACTGTGTATGTTTTCTGCTGTAACTGTAATAAATTTTAAGGAGACACTGGTGTGATCTGCTTCTGTCCGACTGTCTCCGTCTCCCTCTGATGGATTTTCCCTCTTGCCATCTTTTTCTAATCCTTCACTTCTCCACCAAGATGAGAAAACTGTAAAGCTCTTAAAATACAGCAACAACGGCTTTTTGTGTAAAAGAGAAACTTGGCAAAACTATCAGAGAAGAGGACAGAGGACTGACCAACCAGTCGATTTTTTACAAAGATAAGAGAATCAAACCGACAAAATGATCCATTTGGATGCATTTAAAGCTGCAGTGACATCCAAAGCCTGAGTAAACTGTGGAAAAACTCTCCGTTGCATTGGTGCTAATAAAGACCAGGAGATAAAATCATTTTGGTTTATGCAGGCTGTGTCCCAGAGGCCTTCAGTCCCCAGCAGCCACTCGGCACAATCGCCAGAACAGAAACATCAGCGGCATCCTCCACACCTCTGAGCCTGTGAGGAACTCAAAGGACAGAACTCGGGTCTCATCAGCGGCGGCGTTGCCTGGTAACGGCCGGTAGGTTGCTCATGGAGCAGCCGTTAAGCACAGATAGAAAGGTCAACCGCAGGTCCTGCCAAGTATTTTATCAAATCACACAGCTGTGTGGCTGATGAGGACTGGAAGGAGTGAGTGTGTGTGTGATCAGCAGTGAGTGTGCGTTGGGTGTGAGTCTCTGGAATCAGCTGACTGCTCATGGATTTGATTCCATTTTTAAACTCGATACCTACTGGGGTGTACTTGTTGTTCTCCAAAAAATATACTTCATCCACGACTGAGCAGGTTTTGGAATTAGCTGCTGCAGAGAGAGAGCGACGGCAGACAGGAAGGAAATAAATAAAACCCAGGAGATATTAGTGCAGCAGGTCTGTGCAGAGTGAGCTTCTGGTTTGGAGCTTTAAGGTCCGCCACTCCTTCTTTTCCTTTGTCTCACCGGAACATCCAGATCCTCCGAGGGTTTGGAGAGAAACACTGAGAGGGGAAAAGAATGAGCCGAGCCTCAGGAGTCTGCAGGAGATGTGACGGCAGAACAAACAGAGACGAGCTTCTCCCTTCAAATCAACAGCAGAACTTCATTTTTGCTTCATTAAATGCAACATAATCAGACACCGTAGTGTTTCGTTGGATAAAACACTCAGCATCACAGACGGTGTCATATGCATCCCTGCAGTTCAGGCTATTTCAGCTTTCAATAAACTGACAAGTCTGAATCCTCTTATAAATAATAAATAATCTGGCAGTTTGGAGTTCTCTGAAACTGGAGTCCGTCGCAGCAGCAGGAGTTCTGCTGACAGTGAGTCATAAAATGATCACCAAATGAACGCGTCGTTGAAGCTATTCCACAGCATTTTAGAAAGTTGTAAGAACAGCAAGTTAAAAAGAAAATGCTTAATATTTTAACCTTCATCCCTTTTCCACAACTAACTCGTCAGATTTGTAGCTGAAAGCATCAGGTGAGGTCAGGACTCCGTCTCTTCTTGCACACTTCAGCACAGCTTCCAAAATGTTCCGGAATCAACGTAGCGTTCGGTGATTTCATTCTCCAACAGCGTTAAAAAATAACAGTGGTTTATTGAGAGCTGATCAAGCCCTTGGATGGATTAGAGAACAAATTGCAGCTCCTTGTAACGGCTGAATGGTGTCCTGCAGTTTTTATTTCCATCACAGAAATATTATTGAAAGTTTCAAGTGCTTTTGCAATCGTGAGCGACTGATAAGACCTCAGAGACAGAGATGGAGAGAGTGATCTCTTCATCTTGTTCGGTGATTGCTGAGCTCCATTGTCCTTTCTGAAGAAAGTTTATTTTGTATCTTACCACTCAAGGCTAAACCATTTCTAAGAGACAGAAGAAGCTAAAAAAAAATGCAAACATTTTAACTTCAGTTACACCAAAGAACCACAAAATTAAAACCACCTTCCTAATATTGTCTAGATCCTCCTCGTTCTGACAACACAGGGCCTTCATGGATCGGTCATGTTCTGGTTGATCCTAAGGATGCGCCGTTGGACTGGGATCTGTGAGTCTGGAGGCTCGGTTGTAACACCTTGACTTCTTGTGTTCGTTGTGTTCATTGAGCGGTTCTTGGACTGTTTACGAAGTGTGGCGGGGCTCATTGTCCTGCTGGAGGAGGCTGCTACTGTCAGAGAAGGGCTGTTGCCATGGAGGGTTGTGCTTGGAACAATGCTTACATGGGCGGTAAGTGTCAGAGTAACAACCACATGATCGACAGGACTCAAGGTTTCTCAGCAGAACGTTCGATTGTGACCAGATGATGAATGTTATTGACTTCATCTCACAGTGACTTTAACGTTGTGACACATTCTTATCACTGGGAGGAAGTATGTGGTGATCAAAAAGTTCTGAGAGTTTTATATGGGGTCCTCAGTTTATGGCGTCCTCGACTTACAGCGTTTCATCGTTACATCTGAATTGGTTACGTGGAACTAGTTGATGAGTGGAGTGGATGAATACGTCGTCACGCGGCGCTATACGACGGCTTTGTTTCCATTCTGTTGTACGCCACCTTGGATTGTGCTACATTCACTAACTTTTTGTCCTTCATTATGGCTCTCAAGCGTAAGTCAGACTCTTCTGATGCTTCAGAGAAAATGGTGATGGTAAAAACTGCAGCCGTCCAACTAGTTAAACTTACAAAATGAATCGTGAGTCGTAGCAAACTTGACTTCTTTACTGCGGCTCTTGATACACCTTACAGAGTGAAAATTGCAACATAAACAGAATAAAACAACATAAATATGTGTAAATAAATCCTTTTAACTGAACCAGTAAGCCCAAAAATGAAGATAATTACTTACGACATTGCCTCTGTGGCTTTTACAAAGTAGAGAGTCGTGCATCTGGAAAAGTATGCATGTTTGTAAAGCTAAACATCAAAATAGCAGACAGGAAGTGACAAATATCAGCAGACATCCTGAAAATAAAGACTTTTTCATAATAAAATAGATTAGTGGTAGATTTAATAAAACGCTCGGAACAGGACAAAACACCGACGAACATCTGCAATTTTAGACCAAGTTTTAAAAACAGTGGAACACATTCTGTTATCTTCTTGTAAAATGATTCATACCTGCATGTAAGTCAGTGTTATTTATGACTTCTATGAAGAACTGATTGACATCGTGATGCACTGAACGGCTTTGTTTACATTTTCTCCGGAGTTCCGACTTACGACAAAAATCAACTTACATCAATCTGTAGGAACAGAACTCTGACGTAAGTTGAGGACCTCCTGTATCATCATCAACATCAGCTCTTCTGTTGGCCATATTTTCATCACCAGTGTTGGCTGCAGATTTGTGATTTCTTCAAGAACCTCTTGCCTGCATGTCGAGGTGGGTCTGCAGCTACCATCAGGAGAAAAAACAACGTTTTTTACACTGGAATAGCTGCAGTATCCAAAAGTAGACATGGTCCATCAGGTCAGAGGTGTGCTGGTTGTTTTCTTCAACATTCACATGGTTTTGTTTCATAAATTCCTCCCCCATGGTCGGACTGTCAAGGCAGAGTTCTACTGTAACATCTTGAGGTGTCTGAGGAAGAACATTCAGCTCAAGGACGGCGGTCACAGCATGCCGATTATTCAGGTGTTTTTTGGGGGATTTTTTTGGCCACATTGACACAACCGTCGCTCCTCATCTGCTTTACCTGTCAGATTTGGCTCCTTGTGACTTCTTTTCCGTCTCACAAATGAAATTCAAGTTGTCGTTTTGACACAGTTTCAGAGATTTTAGCACCCACTGCAGATGGTGCTTGACATATTTAAATAATGTGACATCTAGGGAGTGGTGCAAACATTGCAGAAGTGCAAGGGGAGGTGGATTGATGCACAACCCGGTGTTTAGCGGAATGGCAGCCCAGTTTAGATCAGGTATTGTTTTTGATTTTCATAAGGACAGACTGAAGGGTTTGGTTGGAAAAGTTGGAGGATACACTGGATATGAGACCTGCATCAGATTCTTTGTGTGTGTTCACGTATTTGGCCAATAACACTGATCCTGATGATACAATTTTGCCTGAAGCTATTAACTGTATCATTTGCTTTGAATGTAAAATGTTGAATTCCCCCAGAAATGTCATGAATTGTTAGCATAAAGTGGCATAAAACGGAAACACTAAGCTATAAATACTGCTCCGGCACAGTACCTTCAGGATAAAGGAAAACGTTACTGAGCCTTTCTTGGAGTTGACATGTTTGTTTTACTATCAGCAATCTTCTCTGGCATCAGAAAAGTCTGTTATTGCAGTTGTACAAGTTTCTGAGGAGCTACAGTGACAAAGCTTTGCAATGATGAAGCTTCGATGTTAAACAGATTCGCTCCCCCAGCTGCTTTGTAGGAACATTCGAGTCTAAATATGTCGGCTGTGATTTACAGAGATCTTTTTCGTTCTGTATATCCACAACAATACAACGTAAGCGAGCACATCTGAGAGACAAAGCCGGCTTCAGAAGGTGAGAGACGAGTTAAAAGCATGAAGTGTGACATTGAAAAGACATCAGAGAGACGGTGTGACTGAGCGGGCAGCCTGCTGGAATACTCAGGTGGTGCATTACTCCACTTTTTTTATTTTCTATTTCTGTATTACCCCCGCTGCCTTTGTTCGGCCCTGCTGGGTGCAGCTCGCCCGTCTGCCCGACAGTTTTTGCCGTGAATAAGTTCAGCAGAATCCCCTCTTTGTGGAGCATGATGGATGAGGATGGTAGAAAAGGCTTTACATTCACCGCTAATGCTTTCCCCTTGACCCACTCCCGGCTCCGTGCATGTCTATATTTTGCATTTTAATGGGGTTTGAAAGATCTCGTTTTAGCAGCTGACAAGTAAATGCACATCCTAACAAAGCAGAGGCTCCCTGTACATTTTCATAAACACAATCTCTCTCCCAGGAGAGGAGGCAGCCTCCCGTGGAGCGCGATGGATCGACAAGCAATCAGCCGACTCTAAGAACTGCTTACTTAGCCCATCACTGTTCCTGAACTGTGCCGCCGTCAGTACCGGGGATTTGTGGAAGTGCTTCCGCGTACTTCTTGTCTCGGTTGTTCTTCTTCTCCTGCGACATTTAGTCAGTCAAGGGAGACATTAGGAGAAGGAAATATGTACTGCACACTCTCGTCAGTCTTTGGAGAGTCATGAGTGTAATGTTGCCTCGGAAGAAACACATCAAGAGCCGTAAAAGTTTCCCGAGCCAGCGTCGAGTGATTCCCTACTTACAGCCCAAATGGATCCAGAGAAAATCTGCGATCCAAAACGAACATCAGAGTCTTTCATGCTGCAAAAGGAGCTGAGATATTAACAGCTCACTGCAGACCCCTGAGTTCTGTCTGCTGCCAGTTACAAGAAATTGCCTCAATCTCTTCTGTCAAAATACATGTTCCTTTCTGTTTTCGCTCTGAACGCTGGATTCCTTTTTTACGCAGCTTGCAGCAGCTACAAAAGCATTTAGACTCATGATTGCAAGTGGGTTTTTTTCCTTCTTTTCTTGCCCTTTGATTTAAAACGGCGAGTGATCCAGAGGAGGCAGGTGGCGGTGCACCATGAGCCACATTAAATCAGGTTACAGTTATCTGCCGGGTTCTGGGGGGAGCGCAGGCTTTATTAAGCCCGTGTGCTGCTTCTGTGCATCACGGCGGAGAAGAAAGCCTTCTTTCCTTTAGCTTCCAGACTCTTCAGAGAGCCAGGGCTTGGAGAGGGTGATTGCAATTTGCTTGCTCCTCAGTTGCTAAAATGGATGGACGGCGTGTTTGGTTCCATTAAATTTTTACTGCGTGAGGGAGGAAGGAAAGCAACCTGGCTGCCGTGTGCATTCCTCAAAGCTGACTTTACTGGTCCGCTGGGGGAAGCTGAGGCGGGGAGGTTTTCACCAGAGGCTGCAGAGATGACAAAGAGCACGAGAATTCATTAGAGAGACTAAGGAAAGGAAAGCTTTTGTAAAGAAGTGTGCCGTCTGGCTGCTGCTGTCCTTGAGGCTCGAGAAAAGAAAAAAGAAAAAAAAGCACAACTGCAGTGGATCAATCAGTTATTAATACAGTCATTTAGTCGTGGATCCTCATTCTGTCTGGTGTTGGAGGTCGAATTAGGCAGTGAACTAATGAACACATCAGTAACACTTGGCTTGAGGTGATAAAGGATTAGAACACATCATAAGCAAACGATAAGAACATAATGAGGGCATTAGCATCATTATTATTAGGACATTATATAATATTTGCAAAATATGCCAAATCCCAGAGGATTTACTGCTTTCTAGGGCAAAGGCATGACTAATAACATTTTCATGAGAGTCATTACAGATTATAAATGTCTTTTTTATAATAGTTGTCACGTGTGTGTGTAATTTGCTGACAGCAGTGAGAGCATATACGTCTACTGCCACGAGAAATTTACTGTTATTCCATGATTTTATTCCTCTGAAAAGCCAATCTGATGAGCTCATTATTGCATCGCCATCAAACAGGACCGCTTCGAAGAAAATCACAGCGTTCCCTCGGCGGTTATTTGTAGTGGTAGAGATGAGGAGCCGCGTTAATCTGAAGTGTCAAGTAACCGCTTCTGACAGCTTCGGTCTAATTGAGGAAAACTTCGACAAGAAACCTCCTAATGAAGAGCAATGAAAACGTTACGGCTCTTTCCTGTAGGTCTGCGTAGAAGGAGAGGGGAAATAATTAAGCTTATAGAGGCTTTTTTTTGCCCATAAAAGCGGCTCTGTCATCTGATGCAGGAGTTAATTCACGAGGTGCAGAAGTGGGTCACCTGAGCAGCCGAACGGTCCCAGGGAGGGCGGAATGCACAAACATTTTATTTGCCCATTAACAGGGAGGATGCTCAGACAAAACTAGTACGAAACCACGCTCTCCTCCCTCTCGGTGGTTAGCGGTGGAGAGAGGAATGGAGATTAGAGAGGCAGTGGGGAGTTTTAATTTGGAAAAGGCTCGTAAAAAGCCGACCGGTGCTTGCTGAAGGCTGCAGCTGCTGCCGCCGTTTCCCCGTCGCGTTCTTCTTTCTGTTCGGCTCGGACTAAGTGGGAGGCGGAGGAGGAATAAATGAATGTGCCGATGATCCAGTTTGAAATATTTTATCACCACAATCACTGCCATCTTCATTATCGTCATTGTCACCTCTGTCATCTATAGAAACTTAGTAATTGTAAAAATGTCCTTGGGAAGATCGCTGAGGTCCAAGAACACTTAGTTCTCAACTAAAAGCACCGATAGAACAGTGTAGAAATACTCACTTGTCACCTGTTTCAGATGTTATCAGCCTACTGAACAGCCGTTATAATCCCATATGCGGGCCTGTAGGGATCTCCTCTGTAGGCCGCTAGCACCTCTTTTATTGTTGCTAGAACCTTTTCTGGGTGGTATTTTGCTCTTTTCTCATTTTGACTCATTTTTTACTGCTATATAACGTCTCACACCTCTGTGGAAGCAGCACAGCCATGACTAGAAGGAAAGAGAAATGTCTTTTACACAGTATTACACAGTCAGAATTCAATAGATCATAGAAAAGACGGAGACGGCCCAAATATTCGGATCCGTTCGTCTGGTCTCCCGGGTCCAAATTCTGCCTTCGTTTTGTCTTTAGTTAAACTGAAGAATTCCCAAACAGAGGAGGTCTTCAGCATCTTGTCTTGTGTTTATGCAACGAAGTGAAGCGTGACGTCAGAGTCGGCAGCAACCCGGCCGTTCAGGTGGTGGTAAGAAACAGGAATGGAGGAGCAGAGATGAGGGCGTGCGGATATTCGGATATTCGGGTCCAGCCCTTGTGTTGATAAAATATGCTTTTTGTAACTAAGGTTTGGTGTTTCATTTTACCAATGAAACAGAAATTAATACTTAATAGCTTCAAGGACAGCTTGGACTGTGGGAGGAAGCTGGAGAAAACCCACTCATGGACAGGGAGAACATGGAAACTCAGGAAAGCCGGGACACAAACCGGGGATCTTCTAAGTCCAGAAACATGCTGATGTTAGTTTGTGATTCTAAACTGTCTATAGGTGTGAATGTGAGTGTGATTGTTTGTCTCTATGTGTAGTCCTGTGGTAGACCGTTACCTGTCCAGGTGTCCTCTGTCTTCACCCTCAGTCTGCTGGGATAGGCTCCACCCTCATGACCCTGATGAGGATGAAGCGGTGTGTAGACACTGGTTGGATGTTGTTGAACAGCTCTGTGGAACAATCCCTCTCTGATCATGTGACAAATAACATCTCTAGAATCGTGAATAGAAGCATTTCGCTACGTTCCATCCAACTGCTAACTGAAACTAGCTGCGTGTTTGTAATCAGATTACCCTAATCGTATCGGCACGCTCGCGCCGTCACAGTGAGATTCCTGCCACGGCGCCGAGGAGGACTGCTTCGCTATGTTTGCTGTTTTTTACTCAACCTTCATGTAATGCCCCGCAGACGCACATTACAATCTGTGCGAGGCGACTTTCTCTTTCCTCTCAGCGGGCGCCACAACAAGCTAATCTCCTTCCAGCTAAGTTGTCCTAGCAGCCCATTACAGTCGGCTCACAGCGAGCACCGGGCCCGTCGCATTCCTCTGATTCTGGCGCTGTGATTGGACCGTCTGGCCTATCAGACCCCTTCAGTGGATCAGTGCAGGTTGAGCACCCACAAGAAAATCTCTCTGCGCCTCTCGGTCGAGTTCCAAACTCACTTATATTCTTACTCACACGTGGGTCATGTGCGAACGAAAGGCGTCTGTCTTTAAAGTGGCCAATATACGGCCGCAGATTGAAAGAGAGATTGCCAGGCTTAGCATCTGCGACCTTCCTCCTCCTCTTCCTCCTCCTCCTCTTCCTCCTCCCTCCTCTGCTGCTCTTCTCGTCTGTTTCGCAGCGATCCAATATTTCTGGCTCTGGGTGTTTATCTGTGGCCCAAATATGCAGCTCGTGTCACGCGGTGCAGCAGGCGTTTCGGCGACATCACAAAGATGGATTAAGTCATGCGTTAAATTGCCTCTTTGAAGGAAATGAATAAATAAATTTGAGGGACTAATTCCTTGACTGTTCACCATCTCATGTGTGAGTGTGATTGCATAATGCTGGCTTAAATGTTCCCTCTGCTCCGCTCTGTTCTCCGCTCTGTTCTGTTGCTGTATTAATTCTCTAAAATTACAGTTTTTCTGAGCGAGTCGTGCCAAAAAACTGTAACTGCGTGCGTGCACAAACTTCATTTCCACACATAATATCGCTCGTTTCTCCCGTACAGTCGTCTAAAAACAATAAACCTGTACGTGCAGCATTAAAAAAAAGGATGAATCGTTGTTAATAAAACTCTAAAACCCATCAGTGGGTTTGAAAGACGGGTTATGTTTAAAAAAAAATGACTTCAGTAATGAGCCAGAAACTGCAAAAGCAAAAAAGATGTGTCAGATTTTAAACTTTATGAGAACTAATCATCTTTGACATGCTGTTCTGTTGAAATAATTCCTAAAATTATATATTCACTTAATTCTACATGTTACAATTAACGTACTACGGGAAAGCATGAACAGGCCTTGACAGCAGATTACAAAGGCTTGGTTTTGTTTTTAAAATGTCAAAATATATCATTTATTATAGCAAAAAAAAAACCTGTTAAAACAGAAGGAAGTATGAGGATTTTCAACGGTCCTTGAACTAATCGTGTTACTTTGGGTTTTGTTGAGGAATACAATCAAATCTAAGCTACAAAAATCTGGATATTTCATTAAAATCACCTTATTCTTAATGTCTTATTCAAACTGTAGTGAAAAGAAAAGTGTTTGCAGTAATCAGATATTGTAAAAAAAAATCAAACAGAAGAGTTTAGAGACTCGCTGCAGCCAACGGGAACGATAAAATTTGAGGGATTTCGAGACTGAACTGCAGGTAGTGTTTTTACAGAGCATAAGGGAGGCAAGTATGTAAAAGTAAATGAATAAGTAGTAAAATATCCGTACTACGTAGAGCCACCGTGTTTCTTACAGCACTGATAACACCTGGGGTCACTTTGGAAAATGTTGTGCATGTTGATTCCAGATTTTTCAAAGAAAATCAGCTCTCAAATTGTTTGATTTGTCAGATTAAAGCTTTAACATTCTGCAGATGATATTTCTGACTTCTCTCTCGTGTTTATTCTGTTTCCGTAGAGGTACAGGACTTTATTCTGCAGTGAAAAATGAACCCACAGTGGCTAAAAATGTGACCCCAGCAAAGACGCCCAAAAACCGCTCGAGGTTCGGGAGTTTTAAACGTAAAGTATGCTGTCATTACAACCTCCATGCAGCTGTTTGTCCTCCATTAAAGCTCGTTCATTTGCATAAAAGCTCTTCTGAAATGCATCACAGCTAGCTAACGGCTAATTTGCATCTGTTGTCCCTGAGCAGAAGCACAAAAAAGTAAATGCAGAACTAAAAGCACACAGAATAAAACAACACGAAACCTAAAAGTCCATCAGTGTGAGGTGATAAATGAACCTTCAGAGCTGCCTGGATGTTTAACGAGTCCACATTTCTTAGTCCAGAGAGCACATTAGCATCTTATGAAGTCTGAGATTCTCTTAAATATGTTCCAAAAATGCTTTAGTGTGATCCAAAAATGTTCATGTTTTCATCCTAGTTTGTAGCAGTCAGCAGTGTTTTACAGAATAACATAGATCAGGGGTGTCCAACATGAGGCCCGTGGTCCAAAAGTGGTCCTCCAGAGGCTCCAATCCGGCCCTCAAAGTGGAAAAATTACAGAGAAGACATTAACTGCAGATTGTAAATCAGTAAAACTATAAATTTAAAATCATTTCTAGACCATGACAAGTTGTTTGGATCAGAAAGTAAAATACTAGATTGTTCATTGTTCTTTTGTGTCTCATTTTTGTAATATTTTGTCTTATTTTTTTGTCTGACTTTTTTCATTTGTCTCATGTTTTTGTTTCTCTTTTTTTGTTTTTCTTTTTTGTCTCTCTTGCCTTTTCTGTCTTCTTTTTGCCATTTTATGTTTTGCTTTATTTGTTGTTTTGTGTCGTTTTTGTCATTTTGTTTCTTTTTTGTCATTTTTTGTCTCATTTTTGTTGTTTGTCGATTATTTTGTCGCTTTGTACCTTTTTTGTCTAATTTTTTGTCTGTTTTTTTGGTTCGTGTTATCTATCTTTTGTTTCTCGCTTTTGTCATTTTGTGTCCCATTTTTGTAATGTTTTATCTTGTTTTTATTGTTTTGTTGTATTTTTTGTCTGACTTTTGCTGTTTTTATCATAAAGTAAAATACTATATCGTTCAGTTCCAGATCGCTGTGACCAGGCGTGAACTAACCGTGACGTCACCCGTTGGTTTCAACGACGAGAAAATGAAGCCCGGATTTTGCTACTTCCTGGTCGCCATTTTGGATTTTTTGGAGCCAGTGACGTAAAAAGCGTCATCAAACAGACTGGACCGGAGAGCAACTAGGGGCAGGATTGGCTGAGGACTCTCTTATCCCGCCCACGTCTTACCGCAGAGGCTTCTGTTGCTGTCCATCAAGTATAGCCACGCCCCCTGGCTCCGCCAACTTTAACGATTTATTTAAAATTCAGTATTGATTTATTTTAAGATCGGCCACCTGATCTCTCATTTTGATCATGAAAACTAACGGGAAAAAAATCCTGAGCTGTAGAACATCAGTCTATCAAATTTAATTTTTTCCAAAAATGAATTGGGGTCTATGGAGAAAAAGCTTTTTGGAGCCAACCCTAGTGGACGGCGTGATATTGCAAGTTTTTGACACTTCTGGGTGGGCTTCATTTTTGGAGCCAGATGCTACGTCCATCTTTATATACAGTCTATGGATGTGACTAAAAGTTTTGTGCCTTTTTGTAGATAAACTGTGATCTGGAAGTTGTAATGTGGAAATGAAAAACTAAGGCATAAAATTGTTGAAATTGAATTTATTTTTCTGTAAAAAAATTTTAGATGGTTCATGATGTTTCGTAAAAAGTAGTTTCTTAAATGTGAACTTTTTCAGAATGTACTTTTTGCACTAAAACAAAGGAACCATGAGGAATTGTTGTTATTTTTTATAGGTTACTATGCTGTGGTCTTACTGGTCTGGAACACTTCAGATCAGATTGGGCTGAATGTGGAACCTGGACTACGATGACTTTGACACCCTGACATAGAGAATAAACCATCGTCACTACAGTCATACGGTGTGCATTCACAAATGTTCTTATTCATCATTTCAGCTGCTAGCAATAAGTGAACACGTCTACCTGGGGAACGACAAAAGGCAGCAGGTTTCAGAAATTCATTCGGCACCAGGGGAGACGAGCTCTGGAGGTTTATCAGGATTCTGTGCAGACTCGCTTCAACACGCTGTCATTTGGCACTAGCACATTCTTAATTGATGCTCGACATCTTTTTTTACATCCAACGATTCGCTCTGCACATTATTAACAATCACTCTCTTTATTCCTTCGGTAGTTTCGCCTAAAAATACCCCGAAGGTCTCCTCTAACAAAGATTTAATGTCATACATGATATATTTCATCCTCTTCCTGGATTCATCTCGACTTGCGAGGCTCCGGTGTTACATGTTGCAGAGATTCATCAGACTATCAGTGAGGGAGACTTTGAAATAGTAGCAATCAAAGGGTAACACAAAAATTAGTGCTGAAACACCCCAGGAAGAAACTTCATGTGATTTCAATCATGCAAAACTCGCTTTCTGAATTCATTACTGCAGCGCCTGTACAATAACAGATCAGCCACAATGAGGCAGAATCACAGCGTTAGACAGGTTTTTATTTCTGCTTTGGGAGGCGCCGTCTGACACAAAGTCAACTGCAGCCATCGTCAAGCTGCTGCACAAAACATGACATCTGTATCAGGATGACAACGACGGCAGAGACGACAGGAAAGCTTCAGTATGCAGCGTGTTTCCACAAAAGTTTATCTGACAGGAATGAGTCGACTTAACCCACTAAACCCCAGCAGCTTCTGTGTGTTTTTACTCACTGTGGGCTCATTTTTCACCACAGTATCAAATCCTGCACCTCTGTGGAGACAGAACAACCATGGCTAGAAGTAGAGAGAACTAAATATGCATTTTGTGTTGTATGAGACGGTTAGAATGCCACAAATCAACAGAAGAAACATACAGTCAGCATATGCTGCATTTTTCTCACCTCTGACTTTTGTTTTTACGTCCTATGTGCTACGAGGATGACATTCAGATTTACCTACGGAAAGTGATGCACTAAGTAGTGCTACTAGCTGTGTTCTGGACGCTAAGGAGTCGCTGTCATCTAACTTTCTACTTTTAAATGAGGACTAAACGGAATGATTGTGTTCGGGGGTTCTGATACATCAGGTTTCACTTCAATGACTTTGAGGTCAAAAATCTTGGGGTGTTTTCTGACAAAGAGTTGAAATTTAACAAACAAATTGACACCGTAGTCAGAGCAAGTTTACGTCTTTTAGCCGAAGTCAAGCCTTTTCTAACCAGCAGCGACCTTGAAAAAGCTGTTCATGCTTTTATCAGCTCCAGAGTGGACGACTTTATGCTGGCATCTCCCAGTCATCTGTCATCCGGTCCTTTACTCTCTCCACTGGCTTCTAGGGCTGGCCCGAATAGTGGTTTCTGGCCTCCGAATATTCGGGCCCTATTAAAGACGAATATCCGAAGATTCGTTCCCCCCCCTAACGCCCGACGCTTGTGGCGGAGACGGCCCGAATATTCGGATCTCCCGGGTCCAAATTTTGCCTTCGTTTTGTCTTCACTTAAACTGAAGACTTCCCAAACAGCGGAGGTCTTCAGCATCTTATCTTGTGTTTATGCAATGAAGTGAAGCGTGACGTCAGATTTGGCAGCAACCCGGCCATTCAGGTGGTTAGATTCGATTTTCCCCGTAACAGTGTGTCACAAATGAGTAGTTCAAGGACCGTTATGCAGCTGAAAATCTAACTATTCTTTTTGTTCTTACACTTTGATAAATGGTGTAATTTAGACCATTTTTTTCAAACCCACTGGAAGGTTTCGGTGTTTAAATGGTGGATAAAGCAGTCACTTCACAGCATTACTGTCAGTAATGTCATCACTTCAATCAGAACGCCTTGACCTCTGGAGAAAATGAGTGAGAAGTAGTTACTCAAAGAACCACAGCGCAGGACGTCTACATCATTACCAGTTAGCTTTTATGTGCTTTTTAAATGTCTTGATGGAGAAAATCACCAGTTGGACCAAAAATAGACCCTAGTTGGAGGCGCTGCTGCTTTGAAACGGGGTTTACGACAGACGAGAGAAAGGAGTCAGACGACACCTCGAGACACTAGCGTCGGGGGAATCCTCCGTGTTGTTAGCTCTGCAGCCAGCAGGGAGTTCTATGACATGGTTATTAAACGCTCACCCGATGAAGGACAGCAGAGGAAGGCACATCCACACACTGCTGTCCTGCTCATTTCTAAATAATATAAACCCTACAGTCGCTGATACAGAAAATAATTAGAATTTTCCCCAGGTTTAACACTTAGTCGCGTCACGTCTCCGTGTCTGATTTATGATTGCTCGTAGCCGCGGTTCTGGTGGATGATTTGTTAGAGGGCTCGTTGTGAAAGGAGAAATTATAGCTTTAAACTCGCATTAATTGATTTTTAGGCCATTTGGGAGCTTTCATCATCCATTTCTTTGATTACTTCAGAAACGGGTAATTGTGTCTCATTCTAAATTCTAATTGTTCATGTTTAGGGTTTGTTGCTTCAGAATTTGAATTTTGAGTAAAACTAAGAAGTGGCTTGACGTTTTAATTTTCCATTTCTGTGGTTTGAGTCTGCAGAAAGCCGCATTATGTGTTATATACTGCATCCATGCATACTTTATCATCTGCAGTGTTTATATGGCAGAAATAAAATGCTACACACAGGTTTTTTGCATGTAGTATTACCTGTTGACTATACATTTTTGATAATTGATTAATAATTTTGCCCAAAATCACACACATTTTCTCTATTCCAGCTTCTTAAATTCAAATGCTTTATGGTGTCTTCAGTCCACTATAACACCAATGATTTACGGTAATTTTTCAGCATTTTTTGGACATTTGTAGACAAAAAAAGGAGGAAACCAACAAATCAATCGACAATGAAAGTAATCATTTGTTGCAGCTCTAATTAGACAGCTGCTACTTTATTTTCAATCTGATTAACAACAACAATAGCAATAAATGATCGTTATTATTGTGATGCGTCATGGGATCGTGCAGCTCAGTCAGTGAATGGCTGCTAACTCGCCTGGGGTGCTAATGGTACCGCAAACACAAAACACCGACACGGAAAATTACAATAATAGTAAATCACTTTTAATTCCGTTTGAAAATCTGAGTCTAAAGCAGAAACACAAATGTGAGCAGTTGGTAATTAAAATGAGAGACAATTACACATTTGGGAAGTAAACAAAAAAAAGCGGATAATTAAAAGTTTTAAACCCATTTGTCATTTCAGTCGTTTCTATTCCAAAAAATAACTGAAAAACATAAAGTCAACTGCAGTGTGAGCATCTATGGACTTTATACCGCCACATGAAGCACATATTTAGATGTTTAAACGATTAAATTGCAAGCACAAAGATTTATAAGATAGAAGATCCCCGGTTCATGTCCCGGCCTTCCTGGATCTTTCTGCACCGAGTTTCCATGTTACTCCAGGTTCTCCAGCTTCCTCCCGCAACCAAAAACATGCTGAGGTTAATGGTGACTCTAAATGTGTCTTCTAAAGGCTGAGTTATGTTTTCTGTATGAACGTGACGTGCGGAAATGAGACGCTTAAAAATCAGCTGGAGAGAATGTGTGTGTTTTTGTGCTCCATGCAGCATCTGCTCCCTACCTGCAGGGGGCAGTGTATCCAACCACACGTCTACCACGGTACTAAACTAGAGTAGAAGAAGTTTGTCATCGTTTACACCACTTACAACGTGGAGTTTTACCTAATAGCTGCATTTCAGCAGTTAGTTTTAACTTCACGTTAAGAATTGCTGATAACCCGGTTACCATGGTGATCTCTGTGTGACGAATCGTATAAATGTCTGTATTTCTGGACTTCTGCTGCTAGGAGCTCCTGGTCCTCTGCCAATTTTCACGTGTCTCCATCCGCGTTGTTAGAAAAATTTGGAGGTGAATGATAATGGATGGATGGATGGATTCATGGATGGATGGATGGATGGATTCATGGATTCATGGATTCATGGATGGATGGATGGATGGATTCATGGATTCATGGATGGATTCATGGATGGATGGATGGATGGATGGATTCATGGATGGATGGATGGATTCATGGATGGATGGACGGATGGATGGATTCATGGATGGATGGATTCACGGATGGATGGATGGATGGATTCATGGATTCATGGACGGATGGATGGATTCATGGATGGATTCATGGATGGATGGATGGATGGATGGATGGATGGATGGATGGATGGATTCATGGATGGATGGATGGATGGATGGATGGATGGACAGATGGATGGATGGATTGATGGATGGATGGATCCATGGATGGATGGATGGATGGATGGATGGTGTAGTACGTGAAATTTCCCACTGAGGTATCAAGTTTATCCTCATCTTTATGTACAACAGTACAACACTGGATAAATAATTTGATCTTTCGCTCTGCTTCCATGCTATCCTCCTATCTGCTGTGAAAACACTGCTTGCAGTTCAGCCTAAAAGTCCCTGAATTTTCTTCATGTAACCGCTGGACACAGCTGAATAATTAATGGCTTCATGGTTGCCCAAAAGAGTGAATAATTTTTAGTTGTTTCTTTTTTTTTTTACAGAATCTGACTAATGTAAACAAGTTATTTTTATGGAGACCTGGAGAATTTATCCTGCTGTCTGAGGTTGATGACCGCCTTCCCTGAACCTAGTTCTTTCTGAGGTTGTTTTTCTTGGTTCCTTCCCACCACCACCGACCGTCCGCTCACAGGGGCAGTCCAGATAGCTCAACTGGTTGAGTGGGCGACCTATAAACGGGGCTATAGTCCCCAATGCAGCATTCTGGGTTGGATTCCAGCTCACAGTTCTTTGCTGCAAGTCTTCTTCCTGAGTTTTCTGTCTGTTTCTCAGCTAAACCTGTCAAATAAAGTCAAAAAGGTAAAGTGCTATGAGATGAAATATGCTGTGAATTGGTGCTCTGTAAATAAGAGAATAATTGAAAAAAACTCACAGTTTTAAGCTCAGATTTGGTTCAGTTTTTTACATATCGGATGAGTACTTCTATTAAAGTTAAAATTCTGACAGTCCTTTCTGTTTTTGTGGCTCTGACAAACGGTCTACTTTTGCCTTTCAAACTTATCAGGACTTTTTAGAAGAAGAGCATGCTGTTGTTTGCTTTAACTCGCGTTTGAGTGATTGTATCGATGCTAATCCTGATTGGATGAATTAGCAGAAAGTCATGGGAACCAGACCAAACTCAAATGAAGCACTCGAGCAGCAGATCCATGGAGGGGGTCGGCGGGAGAAAAACATCTGGCTGTGTTTGAGAGATAGAGTCTGCACCTTCAGCCGACACCACGGAGGGCGCAGAGGCACCGACAGCTTGGCCTATTATCTGCTCTAATGGAGGCCCTTCTGTTTGAAACAAAAGCCCTCGCTTGTTTTGCATCGGCTCTTCTGATGATTGGCCGACATTCGTCCCACGTCGATGGAGTCAATTAAAGGCTCCATCCGTCAAGCGGCTCCGGCTTCCTGACGCCGGGTCTCGGTGGGGAACGCACACTCGCTCACCAATTTACCGTCATGTGTGTCTTTTTATTTCTTTATTTATTTCCCACCCCTCTCTCTCTCCCTTTGCGACCATGCCAGGCTTCTAAAAGCAATTTCATCCTTCCTGTGCTGTCACGCTCCGTCTGCACAATTTCCCATTGTTTGGTTTCAAATATAATTTCCAAATTTTTCAATATATATATATATATATATATATATCGAATACACTGGAAAACGTACTGCGTTTGCTGTATTTACTATGAGAGCTTCACATAAAGTGACTTAAATATGAAATTGCAGCAGCCGCAGTGTGTGTTTTGTATATTTAATGAAAACAGGAGGTGCGACAGTGAGCTGATATAAAAAATAAATCACATATTTATATTTCTCCCTAATAGGATTATGGGGATTGTTCCTGCCGGTCCTCATTCTCTCATTGACACACTTACACCTTATAAAACAGTATGTCCCGTCAAACACACACCAAATGCTGCGTTTTTTCCACTAATCACCGCGTAGAGGAGCACTACACTACACAGAATGGGATAATAGAAGCCATAAAACCCCCCAAATACATTTTACAGTCCAGGAAACTGCTCTTACTTACCCCGTTTAACAAAAGCTACACAGACAAACATACTTAGAGGGGATTAAAACGCTTGTTGGCCGGCTGCAGGTTTTGCTTCTTTGCTCAGGACTGTGTGACGTTTCATTTGCAGAACTTTCACTGGCAAAAAACTTTGGCCAATTTATCTCATTCGTATTGTTTTTGTTTTACGGTTTTGTTCGTGTAATCCTCTTTTTAATCCTGTTGTTGAAGCACTTTGTGGCTTTGTGAAGAAATGTGCCATATAAATAAATGAAATGAAACAAGCACAGCTGGTTTTACTGGCTAGCAAACAGGTGATCGAAGCATATCGACATGAAAAATGTTATTATTTTACTTTAAAATAAAACTGTTTCCCCCAAATTCACCCAAACAACAGCCTTAAAAACGGTAAATTGCAGTGTCTTCATTCAGTGATATGTCTGAGCTCTGCAAAATACTGGTGACAAAATTCATGCATCTTCTGATTAAAATATTTTCTATATTTCAAGTCACAGTCAGCCTTTAGATCCATGCGCCAAAAAAAGAAAGGAAACCACCTGGGTTGCTTCCTACCAGCAGAAAAGTTCAAATGAGGTTCAAGAAATCCCCCAAAAAAGTTTTACCCTTTAGTTAAATTCTTCAACTAGGAACATATCACTGGTTGCTGGTTAAAGATCCCTTTTTAACATGTCCAAATGGTGTTTTTTAAATGGTGGAGCACACATCATGAGTGAAATAAGACGTCAACACGATGGCTGCACTGGAAAAAATGCCCCTCCCAAAACAAGAAAAAAAACTTATTTCAAGCAACGTTTACCTTGAAATAAGTGAAAAAATCTGCCAATAGAACAAGTGAAAAATGGCATGGTAAGATTTCTTGAAATAAGATATATTTAGAAGACTGAAATCTTAAAATTAGGTGGGAAAACTTATTCTAAGCTATATTTTACCAGGATTGTCAAGCTTGCGGTTGTCTTCATTTACGGCACCAAAAAATATTGTTTCACTGTCTGAAAAAATCCAAAAATTCAGCAAAAAAATTTCCCAAATTCATAAAAATTTGCAAAACCTTCAGGAAGAAAATTCCTTAAAAGTTTCCCTTAAAGTTTCCCTTAAAAGTTTTTTTAAAAATTTTAGAAAAAAAATTAAAAATAAAAATAAATAAAAATTGTAAATATTTTCAAAAAAAAGGAATAAAAATCTCCAAAAATCTAAAAATATCTAAAGTGATTCCATATTTATCAGGAAAACGTCAAATATTTTCTTTAAGAACATTCGGAAAAAAATCAACCAAAATCCAGCGAATTTTCCGTCAAAAAATGTTCAAAAATTTCCCCTAAATTTTGACAATGTGGAAGTTTTCACTGTCAAAATATTTTTTCCCCCACATTTTCAAACTGAAAAAAGGTAAATTTGACCCGCAGGACAAAACGAGGGTTAAAACAAGATCATTTCAATATTTTTGACTTAAGCTATTTAAGATGCATCGTCTTGAAACAAGTCCCTCCATCTGCTGAAATGTCACTTGTTAAGTGAATTTATCTTAAATCAAGTGGGATGAGACATTTTGACTAAAAATAAGACAAACAGACTTGGTAAGATTTGGAGTTTTTGCAGTGTGACCAACCTAATCAACCTATCATCCTTATTAGTTTAGTTTTTGTTCGTATAATCTTCTTTTTAATCCTTTTGTTGAAGCACTTTGTGACTTTATGAAGAAATGTGCCATGTAAATAAATTAAATAAAACAATCACAGCTGGTTTTACTGTTTAGCAAGCAGGTGATCCCAGCAAATCGACATGAAAAATGTTATTATTTTACTTTAAAACAGAACTGTTTCCCCCAAATTCCCCCAAATCTGTAATGCACACATACATAACAGCTATAAAACCTTAGCTCGAGGCTATATAACTGATTGCAGCTGCTGAATAAATCACCGGCGTAATGAGGCTGTTTTCATTTCCGCACAGCGAAGAGAGAGGTGTGGAGGGAATAGCTGTGGACTTCCTCATCAGCTCCGTCAATGCGAAAATCAATGAATGCCACGAGGAAAAAGAACATTTCCCTGTGAGACCAGCTTTAGAGCATTTACTTTGACTGTTTTAATCTGCATCCGCGCTCAGTTTTGGTTCCACAGCCGCAGTAAACTTCGAAGCTGCGATAATCAATGTGTTTTCATTAACAATCAGTTAATCATGACCAGTGTAATGTCAAAGCCTTTTTGGGTTTTTTTTCCATCCAGTTCCCCCAGCAGCTCCATGGAGCATTTTAGTGGTGTTTAACTCATTACTTTGGCTTTTAGGATCAAATTCGCTCTTTTGGTTGACTGTCACGGCTCTCATTAGCGTCGCCGTTTTAACTCAAAGCTGTGATAATCCCTCTGTGCGCCACTTGTCTCATAGAAGATGGACAAAAGTGGTAATTAGGTGGTGAACGTGGAGCAATGAGCGGCTAAAGACATCATTTCCTCACACGTCGGTGGAGACCAAATCAAAGCTTTATTAGTCTTCTCGGCTGAACGTTCAGGTGGTAACGCATCGAAATAAGTGCTGACGTCGCTCATTATCATTCTGCTACCTGGATAAACCCTAAAGGTGCTGATATGCTAGCGTTGCATTGATTCTACAATTCTACAATTCTACAGTTTCATTTAGCAGACACTTTTGTCCAAAGCGACGTACAACACAAGCAAGAATTCAGACATAAGGAAAAACCTGCAGCAAGTGCAAAAAGTGCTTCAAGTGCGATTGGTCAAAGGTGTTGCCATCAAGTTGCAGAAGAATTAGGCTCCTGTGGATGAATTGAACTGATGGCGAGCTACTCTGGAATGAACTGGAAAACACTTGGCTAGATTCACCCCTTCACCACTCATTGGCAGGCCTCAAGCCTCACAGCTTCATCCCTTCCCCACTGGTGTGGTAGGACTTGCTTAGACTGTTTCACCCTGTTTTGATTTGTTGATTATTTTGTAACACATTACTGGTAACCTAATTTCTGAGCTTTGTGCTTAACCTAGCCCTTAGCCCACCTAATGGGTCCATATTTCCATTTCGACACGATGGCTGACCAACCTAATCAGCCTATGTGTTACTTTCTCTATTGTTCTTCTTCAGAACTGGTTTCTGGTTTGAACATGTGTGGAAAAATTACTCCAATATCAGAACTATCATTGTAGTATTACAGTTTTTTAGTGGTTCAGTCGACAGCCAGGAGAGACCCTTCAACTATCTGTTTTACATATCTAAAGTTACACTTCAGCTACCTTTAAGCATCAATGACTTTTCCTTTCTTTGTAACTACTTGGTGTTATATGAGCCTGAGCCCCTGATTGTGAACTTTAATTCAACTGTTTTTCAATATCCATGAAAATCAATGAAACTGAGGGGCGTACAGTAAGATTTGGCGTTTCTAAATGATTCCAGATCTTTGTGAGGCAAAAACAAACAGAAACATGCATATAGTGTTAATGAATATTACGTCTTATCCCAGAAAAGCTCAGAGTGATCCAAAGTTCTGTCACAGATGCAAACCTGTAGAGCTTTGACCTTCATGTAAAAGTCACAGGAATTACTTTTTCTTTAACAATGAGCAGATATTTAATCTCTTGCTGGAAGACTGTCGACTGATAACCGAGATGACTGGACTGTAACGCTTCACTGAGTGATGGATCATGAGCCAATGATTGAAAATAGAGAAGTAAATCACAGACATCTGGGTGTTCTTTGGTTCTTATTTATTGCTTTATTCTAAGTAAGATTTGTTAATAGAAAAAAAACAAGAGTTTAGTGGAGAATAGAAGAAGATCTGACGTGGAAACGCATAAGGAACTGGTGGGATGTGAGGAGACGGTGCTCTGAAATGATTCCCACCGTGTTCCACGCTTACGACTTGCTGATGGGGTCTAAATCGAGGGTGTCAGGCCTATTCATCTTGACCGCTCCCCATAATTTCCTGAAAGCTACGAGCCACATTGATTAACTTTAACAATGGCCTTGTTAATACACAGACTGAGGAATGGGGAGGAACTGTCGTGGAGCCTAAGTAATTACACACATTCATAGTAAAGATGCCTCTGAGCGAGAAATTCTGGCTCTGAATGAATTAAACTTCAGTTTGCGTTGATGACAATGAAGGATGTGAACACTTTAATGGCTTCAGTGATGCTGGAAACGACAGTGGAGGAGAAGTGTGTCCAACAATGTAATATGTGCAGTAAATATTAAAATCTTATTTCTCTTTAGGAGGCACTTTGTGGTTTTAAATGGTGTTTACTGTAAATAACCGCTGTTCTGTCTGACTTCAGGGTGACATTTCTAACAGCTGATGACTGTGAACGTTGCTTAGGGATCCTGAACGCAGCTTTAAGTAAAATACATGTGTAAAGTTAGCCTCAGTTAGTCACTGCCAGGCTCCAGGTCAAACTGAAATCTCTCTGACTAACCGGACATTGATATAACAATACAAAGGTTCAGTGAATGTACAGCTGTTGTTCTGATTTTTAAAGTTGTTTAACCTTCATCAAAACAGAGATTATCTATTTCTATTGTGAGACTTGGCCATAAGGGACTCAATTATAAACTTACCAAAAAAAGACTAAATTGAGCACGACAGCGACAGATATTAGACTGAAGTAAAACATATTAAAACAACAGAAGAGCTGAAGACACATAAAGCAAACTGCAGCTCAGGAATAAGTAATTGCACTTCTCTGCAGCACATCTTTTGATCAGAGCGTTGAACTCTCTCAGGGAGGCAAAATCATTAAGCTGCAGCATGTTTTCAAGGTTATTTCAGGGCCAGAGAGGAGAAGGCCGTTCTACCGAGTTCAGAGAAAACACTGGACGCCCTGTAGAGCAGCCATTTAGAGAAGCTCAACAGCTGCTGGGAAGTGATAGAAGAGCACAACACTGCTCTGTAAATAAGAATGTATCAGTGTGGCCGTCTGCTTAGACTTAATGAAGGACAGGAAACCAGATCATTAAGTACACAATGAAGTGCACTGGACAATGACTGGAGATAGGAGTGTAGAAGCAGCAGCAAGACCAAAAGAATCAAAACAATCTGAGAGAAATGGCTCCATCTTCTAGGAAAAAAGCTACTTTTAATTCTTAGTTGACGTCTTCTGCTTGGTTTGAAAAAGATAAATGTTGAGGAACTGGATCTTTGATCAGATTTTCATCATTTTTCAACAAAAACTTGTTTGTATCTGGACGGCTCCAGACTGCAGGGTTGAAGCTGATTGTTATAAAATGTTTGCAAACAAGGCTGCATTTTCAATATTTTTACCAAAAGTGTTATTTTTTTTAATAAACGCATCATTGTCCAAATGCTCAAAATGCTCTGATAAAGTGACTTTGTTATTCAGTGAAGAGCAACAATACCAGATAAATAAGAACAGGAAAACATGAACAGATAAGGCGGTTTGAGTCCGACATTATCCGGGCGTGAAAGCAGGATAACATTTATACAATACCAGTCTTACCACATATGCAGTAGTTTGAACAGAAATCCACTCCTCATGGTCTGAAAAATGTGCAGTGTGCATTGAAAACGCATAGAAAAGGCGACGTGTGCAGCCGTGTTCCCACAGCGGTTACACGAAAAGCACAAAGGAGGCTCTTTTAGTTTCCATTGTATGTGCGTTATTCATGCAGGACCACATGAGCCGGCAGCAGCAAACACAATGCATTGTACAATAAAAATGAACAAACAACAACAGCAGCAGGTAGAAATGGAAGGTTACTTGGTGCCATTTGGATGTATCATAAAGGCAGCACGCAGGGCTTTGTTTATTACTAAATATCTGCAAAACTAGTGATATTTCCAACAGTCTGAGTTGTACTTTGTGTTTAGTGTTCATAGACAAATACTGAAATGCTAATATGCCAAACTAGCATGAACATTATAGAAGCTAAACATCATCTTCAGCATGTAGATGTCACTTTGGTGCCACTTTCATTATGATTTCTGCTGTGGCTCTGCACGGTTTGTTGTGCATTAAATGCTTATATTTGATCATTTGGAGATACAGTCTGCTTCACCTAAAGAGAAAAACGAATTACATTTTGTCTTTTTCTTCTAAAAACGTAAAAATTCCTGCACTGTAAATGAAGAAATTGACCTCGTGTAGAGACCAGATGAAATAATGCACCAGTAAAACCTTATTTGAAGCTAGCATTGTAGCTACGGTGGTGCTAATGAAGATATAAACTGTTTATAAAAAAATAATGGATGTAGCAGTCAGGCCTGAAACATAAATTCATCATAGAAGTGCATTAAAGCTGCATTCTTCCTACCAGCCAGCAGGGGGCGACTCCTCTCGTTGTGTAGAAATCTGAGAAAATGACCATACTTCTTACTTGATTTAATATCCCAGCAAACATTTCTCTAATGAGTTTATGGTCTCAGTTGGTAGTTTGAGGATTTTTGTAGGACAGAATGATGTTAATTTTATAAACTGTGGCCCCACTGAGAGTAAAATAGACAATAAATATCCTGAAGTTCTCAGTCAGAAACACCACTACTCCATCATGTTTCAAAGCAGCAAGATGGTGACACTTGAACTCTAAACTTAAGGATGCATATTGGCAGTCGACAAACCACTGGGTGACCTCACAGTCCAGCTCTAATTTACAGTCTGTGGTTGTAGTACAGCAGCAAATAGAATTTTTACAAAATGGTTGTAGTTTTTCCCAGCAACAAAATGCACATTATTATTGTACCAGACCTCTGTAGTAATCACAGAGCTGTGCTGATTGTTCTTGACTGTAAAGTGAACTTCAAACAAAACCTTCTGTTAAAGTCTGAGCTTCAAGTTTCAGTCCTGTTTCTACAAAATTACATTTCTATGCAACTAAACTACATTCTCAATTAAGTTTTGAGGGAAATTTTTATTCAGATCATGTTTGCTTGTGATGCATCAGATCAGCATCTTTGCCGTTTATTCTACCGCTTTACTTTTAGTCAACCAACCAGATGTTAAAACCATTACCCCGATAGATAGATAGATAGATAGATAGATAGATAGATAGATAGATAGATAGATAGATAGATAGATAGATAGATAAGCTTTAAGCATGTTGGAAGAAGCCAAAACAATGATAGTTTCCTCTACATAACCACTTAGTTTTGGTGCCAAAACTTCATCAAACAGTGAAAACTGAAACTAAATGAGTAAAGAAAGCTAAATTTAGGGTTAAGAATAATGTTTCTACATGGGGTCCTGATTTATTCGACTACGAGCAAACTTCTAAGTTCTACCTTTAAGGGGACAATTTCTTTCTTTCAAAACGTAAATGACAACATAGTTTAGCTGCACATGAGTATAATTACTGAAGGACTGGGTTGCAGAGTAAGTTGGTGGGTGAAATAAGCACCTGCTCGCATATAGTAGAACGCTTTCTCTATTCCAGTTTGTCCTTTCACCAAACCGTATCAGTTCCTTTCTGAGAAGCAGCTCTTCAAAACAAAACCAGCTCCTCTGTTGATTTAACACCCTGATTGAGCTGAAAATTACGGTAATAGTTTTGGTCAATCAAGGCGTCCGACCATCGCAGAGAAAGAACTGTCACAAACAAGGATAATGAGAAGGCTCCCTGCAGCCCTCTCTGGCTCTGCAGTGGAAGCCGAGCTATTGATTAGAGCTCTGTGGGAGACCATTGATGTTTATCTGAGAGAGAGTGAGACGCCTGAATCCACTCAGTCGAGGAGAGGGATGGTTCAACTTCAACGGCAGCGGAACAGTGGACGGTAAATAGGCTCAGGCTTAACTAAGTGACTAACTGAGGGAGCCGTTTTCTATTCCGGAATCATGTTAAGCACTTTTACAACCGCGGCACTGCTTTGTAGACTCCAATTTACCGATCCTTATCTAATGTGAGACGATAACGGCAGCCCTTTTTGAAATGTTTTCTCTGTGTGAGTGTTTCATTGGCATCCTGTCTGCTGTCTTTGTGAGGGAAATTTCATCTGAGTGTGTGATGGAAGCAGAGTTTTACACTTCATGCGTGTTTGTATTCTAACATTTGCTGATTAGCACCAAACACAAACTACAGCCAGGACTGATTGGTTGGTACTTTTGCAGGTTTCCCAGTTGTAAACCAAAGTATAAACACTGGAAAAAACAAGGGAAAAAAAACTTTTTTTCAAGAAAATTTCACCTTAAAGTGAAAAATCTGCCAATAGAAGAAGTGAAAAATGGCTTGGTGAGATTTCTTGAAATAAGATCTGATATTTAGAATATTGAGATCCTAAAATTAGCTGGGAAAACTTATTTTAAGCTCTATTTTACCAGGATTATCAAGCTTAAGTGTCTTAAAATAAGCCAGACATGCTAAAAAATAGTAGTTTCTCACTCAAAAATAGATTTTTGCTTTCATGTAACCTCCTAATTTGAGACATATTAAACTTATTTTGAGTTGTATTATAGCGGCGCTTCTCTAGATTTAAGACAGTCTTGTACTTGAAAAAAGACTACAAAGATTAATTGAAGCATTTTGAGATATGTCTTCTCACAGATGGCTAGAAATCCTAATATTTAGTCGTGTTTTGACGCATTTGTTTTGTTTTTAACTCAAAATGAGACATTTGCTTTTTAAACATTCACAGAGTGCAAAATTTAAGATATATTTGACTTATTTTAGGTTGTATATCAGTGACATGACTCTAGATTTAAGACAGCCTTGTCCTTGAAACAAGATTAAAAAGTGTGATTTAAGCGTTTTCAGATATCCGTCTGCATACAGTTGGTTGTAAATATGACCATGCTTCTTACTCCCTCATTTCTGAATACCTCTACACCATGTAAACAGGTGTAGTATTGAAATCAACAGTTTATCTTCTAATTTGCATGCAACCATTAGCAAACTTGACAAAATGGACTAAATGTTGATTTTCCGATAAAATGCATTTACTTGAATCGAGTGAAGTTTATTTCTTAAATCCAGGTTGTGTAGCTTCTGCAAAGAACACCTCAGCCTGAAAAATGTATGAAAAGTAAAATTAACCTTGTTTTTGGTCAAATTCAACTCCAAAACAAGATCATTTCAAAATTGTTTAACTTGACAAGATATTAAGGATGTGTTGTCCTAAAACAGGCCCTCCATCTGCTGAAATGTCTCATTAAGTGAATTTATCTTAAGTCAAGTTGGATGAGACGTTTTGACTAAAAATAAGACAATTAGACTTGGTAAGATTTGGAGGTTTTGCAGTGAGGGTTGATTAACCCTTACCAGGCCATGTTTCTGGAGAAGTACATATACTAAAACCACCTAATCCATAAAATATCGATCAAGTCCTGCGAGGTCGCATTGTCGTAGACGTTCGCCATTGTCAATTTCGGACGGTACGCTGTCCCGACAAGAGCCTCATAATTGCGGTTTCGTTATAACGGCTCATACGGCTTTATCGTTTGAAATAAGCAAATTTGAGGCCAATGTTTATATCGACTTAAACATACAGGTGTGTACATATTTTATGTTAACCCCTTAAGCTTCAGTGTACCGCTGGCAGTACACCTACTAATTTGCATAGGAATTTCAAGAATGTCCGACGGCTGCAAACACGATTATACAAACACTATACGCCGATGGAAAGCTTAGATTCTCATGAATCCGCCGGTATAAACCACTTTCAGATGTGATTACCACAGCGGGTGAGAAAAACACATTTGTCCGACAAAAACAAATATTCATCCATCCGTTCTCTATACACGGCTTCAAAGCACACAACACGACTCACATTTCCGGGTTTATTATTACACACAAAAAAAAAGATTCCACAAAAAACGGCCATAATCCAACCTTTTACATCCAGATGACACAAGCCAGTAAACTATTTTATCCAAAACATGTCCTGAAGTCGGTATAAAATCCCCGAATCGGTCATTTTCAAGGAAATGCACCTCGTGATGCCCGTCCAATATTCCCTGTATTTTTCATAATTTTTTTAATTTAAAAATAGAATATTAGCGATTTTTTGTACTGAAAATGGCTGGAATTGACTGAAGCTTAAAGGGTTAATTAGCAATCATAAGTCGCACGTGTTGAGAATGTTCGGCTTCGGCTGTGTGTACGAGTAAGCGTGAACGAGTATACTCGGTCCCGGCTTTTTAAGGGTTAAAAAGTTGTGAGACTGTTTGTGGAGCACGTCGAGTTGACATCAGGGTCTGTGGTACAGATATTTTTCAGTTCACTTTATTGCCATTTTCAGTATAAAACCACATTGGAAAGAGGTGCAAGAAGCTCAAAGTGCATTGTCAACATCATTTGTGTCAATTGTGACTATTTGTAGCTGCTTGTGTGTGATTTTTTTTTTTTCATGGATCCCCAACTAGAGTGGAGTTGAAAACATTAAATTCTGTTAGTTTGAGGTCCTTCATGTCGAGGTTCATCACTGCCGACAGGAGGTTGTTCTACGGCTGCTGTAAGAGAGGAAACTGAAGTTTCCAGAGTGGAAAAAGCCACAGCTTCTAAAGAAGGACAAGTTTCTTTAGATCAAAACCGCACCAGGAGCATGCTTGTTATTTCCTTCAACATTCACTTGGTTGTGCACCGTGGGTTCATCTGCAGGGGTCAGACTGTCCAGGCTGGGTTCTGTTCTCACATCTGAGGGAGAACATATGGTGTAAATAACCTGAACTGTGGCCCGATGGCATATGGGGGCTCCAATATGTTCCATGCATGTTTGTTTTTTTGGCCACAACACAATCATCGCTGCCCACCTGTCCTACTCTCCAGATATGGCTCCCTGTGAGGTCTTCTTCTTCCTAAAACTTGAAGGAACGTTGTTTTAAGAGATTCAGCGCTCATCATAAATGGGGTTTGAAGTGTTCACATAATTCCAGAAAGCTTACTGTTGTTGCATTACAACTGGAACCACTTCATCTCTGCGCTACAGACTACTTTTTTTGTTGTTTTTGAAAGTTTATTTTAAACATTTCAATGTAAAAAGAGCTTTGACAGGTTGGTAGCCAAGTTTAAATTCGTTACATTTTGTGTTATTTATAATGTATAATAACTTCTTAATTAACATTTTTAGTGGGCAAATTATAATTGAAAAGTTTTTAGAACATCCAAGTCATTATAATTCAACCTGAGGTAGCCCAAAGTCAAATCTGAATCCAACTCGAGACTAGCCAGGATGTTTCACTCAAAACCTGGCATCAGATAAAAGTTCAGGAGATAATTTAAGTCATTAAGACTCATCCTCTATGGCTGTCTGTGCTAAATTTGGTTCTCATTCATCCAACAATTGCTAACATATTTCAATAACAAGAAGATCAGTCATGCTAGTAGACTTTGGTGTTTTTATGTTTTGAGTTCTTAAGTTGAAATGTGTTTGCTGACATTTTCAGAAATTGAAGTTTTTCTTTTTTTTTTTGGTGGATGGTAAATAATATATTGTAATTTTAGTCAGATAAAGTAAAAAGTACTTTCATTGACTTATCCATGGGTGGATTGTGTTGGTAACAGGCTAGGCAGATATTTCTACAGTGACGTTTTCCAGCTACAATCCCAAACATTCCCAGGCCAGATGAGATATAAAATCCCTCCATCAGGGTCTGGTTCTACCCTGAGTTCTCCTCCCAGCTGGACACCAGAAAGCTGCCAAAGTAAAGCACCAAGAGGCCATTTTAATCAGATGCCCAAGCTCTACTCAGAGCTTGTATCACTTCATTGTATCTCTAAGACTGAGCAGAAACACCCAACCAATGAAATCCACCTCGGTTTCTTGCATCTATGAACTCATTCTCTCTCTGCCCGTGGCTCCTGACCATCGGTGACAGAATACAGACAAATGAGTAAATAGAGAACATTTCCTTGGCATTGATAACAAAACACAAACTCGTATTTTATTTGGTGAAATGCTTAAGCTCCTTTCAGCTGTATCTTTCAGAATGACATCCTATTAAATGTCCCTCAACACTACAGCAATGAAAGCCCGGGGTCAAGAACACAACCTTCTCCTGCACTTTCCTGCTTATTTCTGCGTCTACGACTCGCTCAAGGACGTCTGAAGAAGTCAGATGTTTACTGGCATTGAAGCTGAGCTCTCAAACGACACACGGAAGAAAGAACTTCCTGCACAGCACATCATAAGGTAGCATTGTTTTGCCCCAAAAGAAGCAGAAGCACTTTTTTTTTCCTCCGAGATAAACTCTTTCCAATGTGTCATCCAGAGTCTGAGGGATGAGTTTGTGAGTGAGCCGCCCAGATGGACGGATTGATGGAGGGAGTGAAGATAGCTGAGAGAAATATTGTCTGATGACCCTGGAAGAGATAAGCTCAGCCCGGAGGCTATCAAATGATGACTTTCTGAGCGCCGAGCCGACGGCCTGCATGCTGAAGTGTAGGCCGAGCGGGAGAGAGTAAGTGAATCAGGAAGCCAGATGGGAGGCTGGACGTCGATGCGAGCCGGCTAACTGGATTAGCATGTGTAATAATACCAGCAAAGGTTAATGTTTACAGATGCAGAGAGGCTAATGCAGGGCGGTGCTCCATGATAGGAAGGACGGGTCAATGGGGCTGGTTAATAGTCAAACTAAATGGCTTGTGATTACCGCCCGAGATATTCTGTAATGGATGTGACCGTCGCTCTACGAGAACGTGATTAGCGGATATACGGAGGAATATATGTAGAGGAGGATCATTTAGCTCACTGAAGTCGTCTGCTAACGAAAACCTGGAGAGGTTTTGGGTCTTTCCGACCGAATGTTTCCTAATTATACAGCATATTAATGTAAATGTCGTTGGAAATGGCTGGTTGAAAAGGATATTGTGATTGTTTCTGTGGAAGAAATCGATGATGTGTCTGAAGCCAATTTCACTGATAAGTAGGCTACCTGCTTCCCTCCTGGTCTGACTTGTTTTTTATGTTTCTGGTATTGATTTAAGGCTGCTGACGTTACCGCACAGAACATATTTTACAGACAGAACCAGAAGATAGAAATAATACTGCAAAACTCAAAATAAGGCCAAAAGACGATATATTATGTTGATTCATCAGTATTTATTTGATGAATTCAGGTAATTTGGTGTAGGCTGGAGCAGCTTATGTTTCTGAGGAGCTTAATATGAAGGCCTACCAGCATGAAATTTATAGTTCATGAGGCTCTCCATTGATTTTGATGTACAAAATGCAAAAAAACACATACATATTTTTCTGTTTGTTGTTCTTTAAAGTCTGTGAACAACTAGGTTTTCATCTGCTAATGTATCCAAGCTAGGAAACAACAGGAGTAAAGTACAGCCACGAAACATCTGATCATAAACGGAGCGAGAAGTATTAACTGTGTATTTACTTAAAATAGTATAAATATTAAGGTATTACATTAAAAGATATTAGACATTCTTGTTTATTGTGTACTTTAAGGTTAGGAATGTACACCCCCTGTCAAAAGTTTTAGGACGCTTTCTCATTCAAATGAATGAGAAAGCGTCCCAAAACTTTTGACAGGGGGTGTATATTATTTAGCATGTGAATGTAGCTAATAATAAGTAATTGTAAATATTTAGGTTAAGACCCATTTATTTCCCTGATTTACATATCACGCTATCGTATGACATACAGATCTACCAGACTAAATTAACTGCAGGCACATATCTGGATTTGATCTCTTGTTAATGTGATTCTTAGCTTCCCTCTGCATACGTCCGTTCTGCTGCTGTTGCTGTTCGGTCCACATCGTCCTCCTGAGCGCGTAACTATAGACGGTTTACATGCACGATGAGTGTGTATTCAGAGGTTACAAATTCCCAGCAGCTTTTTTAAAGATTCTTTTTTGCTTTTATTTTACAGTCGCTGCAGAGAGAGACGGTGCTTCTGTCTATGAGAGGAAAGTTGTGTGGAAGTCCTTTGTGGCTCCAGAAGAAGTTTCAGAAACTCTGATCGTCTTCCTGGAGTGAAGTCCCCCGAGTCAGCGGCAGAAAAGAACCGAATCAGAAAGAACCGAGCTCACCAGACCCCCGCTAGCCCCGACCGGCGGAACACACCCAGATATCCAAACCCAGCTGTCAGCCGCTGAGGTGCATTGTGGGAAATGGAAGTGCCAGATTTTGACAAGAAGAATGTGGAAAAAAATGAGATGTCTGTGGTTCTTCTTTATTCCACTGTGATCCTTTATTAAAGCAGTTTAAGTCTGACAACGCTCAGCAATGCAGAGTAACTAAATCATGAAATACTTTTACTGGAGTATTTCCATGTTATGTGACTTAATACCTCCATTTCCAACGTTTCAAAGGGAATTACTGCACCTCATTTAAGTTCAATTCAGTTTTGTTTATGTAGCGCCGATTACAATTTAAATTGTCTGAAGACACTTTACAGAACCCTGGATGTTCCTCTGTTATGTTTCTTTATAGTAGTTAGAATAGTTCAGAAACACAGAAAGATGTTGTAGTTTCAGGCAAGATTTTTTTTTAAAAGAAGAAAAATTCCATAATTCCTTAAAAGTTTCCTGTAAAAGTTTTATTTAAAAAAGTCAACTAAATTTGGCAAGAAAATTCTTGCAAATATTTTTTAAAAAATGAGTAAAAATCTTCAAAAAAAATCTTTAAAAAATCTAAAATGATTCCATATTCATCAGTAAATCCTCTGATATTTTCTTTAAGAACATTCACATAAAAATCAACCAAAATCCAGTGAATTTTGCTGGATTTTGGTTGATTTTTATGTGAATGTTCTTAAAGAAACATTTCTTTTTTTCTACCAAAAACTGTTCAAACATTTCCCCAAAATGTTGAAAATGTGGACATCAGAAGTTTCACTGTGAAAATATTTTTTTTTTCCCACATTTTCAAACTTTAAAACGGGTCATTTTGACCTGCGTGACAACAGGAGTTAATTTCTCGTTGTCGTTTTTTATAACCAACAGCCATATCTGCACTTCTAAATGGAACATGAAGTGTTTTCCTGCTGCTGCATTTACTTCGTCCAAAAACTCATCATGAACGATTATCCCATCAAACAAACAGCATGTTTCTGTCTGTCACCTCGTCATCTGCTGAGGAATGGGGGCTTAATAAGCAGCATTTCAGTCTTTCTTAGATGAATCACAAACAAGTGCTCGTTTAAAGTAACTGAGCATCACTGCTTCAATTATTTTAACCTAAATTACATTTGAATTTGCCGTTTTTGTTGAACAAGAAAAGGATCGTTTTATTCTGCGCTCTGCTGGTTCCACCGCCTCGGGTGTCATTCATATTCCAGAGTTTCTGCAAAGCGAACAGAGTTAAACTTTAATGACAATGTGGGGAAGACTGGGTGGAATAGTGTCACAGAAAGTGCAGTTTTACAAGCAAATGTAGAAACAATGTGTGCCTCTATCTTCATGTACCTGTCCTTCAACGTTTTAATTATCACTCCTCCTGGCTGTGAGCAAAGTCTTAGCAGTCTGTTAAAGACCTGCGAATGTTATCGAAGTAAAACACTCTTCACAATGATGCCACCAAGAATTGGAAGCTTTTTTCCTGACGTTCCCACCTGTTCCCCAGATATTTCTAATATTACATTCTTTATGTATTCGTAGATGTTTCAGGGAACAGAGCGTATGTGGGTGTTTTTAATGAAAGATCAGTAAGAAGAGAAAATAGGAGGAAAGAAGCTGCTGTCAAACTCATAGCTTTGCCTCAACACAGAGGCACTTCATTAAGGACCTCAGCGGCGGCACATGGCTTTGAATTCATTTGTCCTCATTACTGGGGGGAAAGCTTGTCAGTTTATTTCCATCTTTTCTCTTTCAGTCTGTTTCTCTTCATTTTTTATCAACGTTCTACTCACTCACCGTTCTTCTGTTTAGTTTTTTTTTTCTGTCGCCGTGTGCATGGATTCATTGCTCATCTGACCAATTTAGACCGATTTCTCTCCCGTCGCCTTGTCACCTCTAGTTTCAGATGATAGCTTTATGGGAGTTAGCTTATGAGCCGGTGTCACAGTGGATTTACTGCAAGCTAGAGTTTGGCAGCTTGTGTCGGTTTCTGTGGACATGTAGGATGGAGACTTGAAAAATCTCAGAGAAGAAAGAAAATAGAGTGGAGAGTCTGTTTCAGTCCACCTAAACCAGTTGTTCGAATCCCAACGATGTATGATACGATATATGTCGGATTTGTTTAGCTGGTCTAGTGGTGTGTGCAGATTACAGGTGGAAAAACACAGCAAGTCTTCCAACTCATACGACCACACAGGTCGTATGTACGTGCCCCTGAAATACGACTCACGAGAGCGTATTTAGGTTAGCGCCACTACGGGGGACAGGAAGGCATTACAGGATTTAATTCGCAAACAGGCTTTTCCCTCACTTTCGCAAGACGGATTTAGGGTTATGGTTAGGGTTAGGTCAAAGTTTGTTCATGGTGACGTTTCAGCTGAGACACCGGAATGTCGATATTTACTCAACCACTAGAGGTCACTTAACGTCAAAACGTAACACTCGGTCGTAATCAGGGCGTGTACAGACGACCTATGTGGTCGTTTTTTCAAGGAGGACAGTCTCAAAAAACAACTGGCTACAAGTCATCCTCAATGGAAGCAGATGATGTGAAGCTAACAGGAAGCTAACAGTCGATTTGTATTTTTAAGAAAAATGTGAAAGAGTTGCTATTGAAGAGATATGATACTTGTGAATAACCGGAAGTTGTTGTTTTTTTAATCTTTAGATCATGTTAAATGTTGGTTAAAAGGCTGTGTGTGACAGCCAAATACTACTGAAATGTGTTAAAATTATTATTGATAAGGGGCAGAAATTATAAGCTATAGCTTCTTTCTGCTCCTCTTCATTCATTTAACATATGCAGTGTTGTATTTTTTTAATGAATGAAATAAATAAATTTAAAAAAATAAAATAAATAATAATAATAAAAAAAAATAAAAATGTTGCTGCTTTTAGAGCTCTTCTGTAGCTCACAGGATAAAATTGTGATTCTCATTTCAGCCTTGCTTTGGTTTTGATTCTGGTTGGGTAAGTTGTCTTCTGTAAGTCTCAGATATGACACCTGTTGCTAAATGTTCTCCCTAATGTCTCACCGATTTCTCCAAGTGAATTTTAGAAGAAAAGTGTGACAAATGTTGAACAAAGCAAAATGAAAACGAGGCTGAAATGAGAATCATAATTGTGTCTCCTGAAGAGCCAGCTTTGAGCAGTCAGGTTTTCGTCCCTGTTTTCCAGAGGAGGAGCTGCCCCTGCAGAGCCTCTTCTAGGGCCATTTTTAATCAAGTATTCAGTTGTCTACTCTGGGGGAAAAAAGTTCAGAGCATCCCTGATAAACGGCTGAACGGGTCTCAGCACTGATTAGTTCAAGTCAGAGAAGACAAATGCTGATTGATCTAACGTACCAAACATCAATTATTCTCAGTTCCTTACCTTTAGAAAGTTAGTGAATGCAGCACAATCCGAGGTGGCATACAACTGGAGAATGGAAACAAAGCCGTCTCACAGCGCCGCGTGACGACGTATTCATCCACTCTGTTCACCAACTAGTTCCCAAGAGAAATTTATTTTAACAAGGCCGTATATCAGAATGATCCATTCTCCATTCTCTATACCCCGCTTTATCCTCACTAGGGTCGCGGGGGGTGCTGGAGCCTATCCCATATCAGAAAGATGAAACAAAAAATTTCTTCATAAAATTTATGGGAGATAGTGACAAAACCAAGAAATGTCGTAGGTTGAAAACATCGTAAACCGAGGATCTGTTGTACCGATAGAGAAGTATTAATGTTGCACAAATTCGTCCGTAAGTAGAACACTGATTCTTTTATATATATGTAAGGAAAAACTGAGATTTTCAAAGCACAAAATATTCATAATTCACAGCTTTAAATGTGTTAATGTGGCACCTTAAAGAAGTCTGACGGTTTTTCAGTGTTTCCGTCTTTGTATTAGAACTATAATTGTCCTGCAGTGGAAAAGGGTGAAAGGCTGCTGGCACTAAAAGTGTTTCTTCAAAAGGCTGCTGGCACTAAAAGTGTTTCTTCATTCTGTATTTTCATTTCAGTTATACTCTCAGTGTTCTTTTAGGAAGAAAAAGGAGCTCCAACACCTAGAAGCCTTGGCTGCCACTGCTTAGTCATATCAAGCGTTTAGTTGTTGAATTTGTGAACAAAATTAACTCCAAAATTGCCCCAGAATCCAAACACTGATTAAGATTTCCAGCCAGATTTGTTAGTGTTGCAGGAAACAAAACTCTGTTGTTTTTTGCCAGATGCACCTCGGGAAATGTAGTTAACTTCGACCTCAAACTTTTCATGTACACAGTCTTAGTACCTTTAACTTTTAATTGACGAACAACACATTTTCTAATACTGTCGTTTCTCTTTTGTACAGATGATTGAAAAAGAAGACTGATGCTGATCTGCACCACAGAAATGCTTCAACTGTGAGTAAAAATGAACATGAACTGGAGATGTCCTACTAAACAGATGACATTTAATTTAGTGATATTTAACATGTTGATAGTCATAATTTAACGTGTTAGCATGCTAAGAATAAAGTGCAGCTGAGGCCAAAGAAAGTGTTTGAGAGCTAAAGTCGTGATTAAAATGGAAGCAATGGCCAAAGTGTGATTCACCCAATAAGAAATTTAATGACAATCTGTTGGATATGTCAAGACATTTCACTCAAAACCACAAATGTCAACTAACAGGTGGCTTCAGAAGAGAAGTCTGGAAATCATAAAGTCAAGCAAATGTCTCCACCATCTCCCAATCCATCAAGTTGATGCTGCGATATTTCAATGAATGACAGAAGCATTTTCACTGAGAAGAAAAGTAAAAGAATCACCGCAGTCATAAGGAACGTGTTTGCCAAATTTACTTGCAATCCGTACAATGGATTTGAAAGTATTACACCATAAAGCAGAAATGCCAACCTCATGGTGGCACTGAAGATGTCAGGGGCTTTAACAAATCACTGTGATTCATCCTCTGTGCAAAAATCCATGAAAACTCAACAAATAGTGGCCATGCATCAGTGTGAAAAATGAGAGTAAAGAATTTATTTACCGGAGATGATGAAGTGCACGAAAACAAAGATGTTGCCTGAATAAAAAGGATTCACACACTGGTCTCCTCCTGCAGAGATTTGTCTGATCTCTGAACATAACATGAAGTTATGTGAGCTGATTTAGCTGCAAAATAAGAAGAAGCAAATATTAGCTAAGAAGTCACCAGTGGACCCCACAGTTTTACCTTTCAACTTCCAGATCAGAGTGTCTACAAAGGAACACAACATTTAGCCACAGGTGTGTGGAGCAGAATGATGTAGTATTTTACTTTAAAAAGACAAAATATTATAAGAATGACACACAGACAACAAACGCGAGAAACAAAATGACAAAAAATGATAGAAACGACATGAAACAAACCAAAAAAAGTGAAAAAAAACTTGACAAAAAAGTTACAAAGTGACAAAAAATGGACAAACGAGACAAAAAAATGACAAAATCGTGGAACAAAACGACAAAAATGATTCACAAAACAATGAATAATAAAGCAAAAGACAAAAATGAGACCAAAAAAGCCTGAGAAAAAGGACACATAAAACGACAGAAATAAGAGACAAATGATAAAAGTCAGACAAAAAAAGACAAACAAGAAAAGACAAAATGTTACAAAAATGAAGCACAAAATGACATAAGCGAGAAACAAAATGACAAAAAATGAGACAAACGACGTGAAACAAAACAAAAAAGAGACAAAAAATTAAACAAGAAGTCACAAAGCAGCAAAAAAATACACTAACAACACAAGTAGGACAAAAAGGCACAAAATTACAAAAACGATGCACAAAACAATGGATAAAGCAAAACACAAAATGACAAAAATGAAACAAAAAACCCAAGCGAGACAAAAGGAAACACAGAATGGCAAAAACGAGGAACAAAACAACAAACATGCAACAAGTGGCAAAAGTTTAAAAAAAAAAAACGATAAAAACAGACAAAATATTGCAAAAATGAGACAAAAAAATTAGACAGTCGACATAAAACAAAACAAAAAAAGAGACAAAATTAGATAAAAAAGTTACAAAGTGACAAAAATGAGAAACAAAAACAACACAAAATATTACAAAAATGAGACACAAAACGACAAGAACAAAGAACAATCCAGTATTTTACTTTCTGATCCAAACAACTTGTCTTGGTCTAGAAATGATTTTAAATTTATAGTTTTACTAATTTACAATCTGCAGTTAATGTCTTCTCTGTAATTTTTCCACTTTGAGGGCCGGATTGGACCCTCTGGAGGACCACTTTTGGACCACGGGCCTCATGTTGGACACCCCTGACATATACCATACCCAAGGTCTTGTGTTTTTGTTTTACTTCTGTCTTATTTTTATTGTTTTAACGTGTCTTTCTTATTTGGTGAAGGTCAGAGGGGATGGGAGGGAAAAGTTTGCTTTGGTGCATTTTGCTTCTTTATTTTGCTGTAATTTGCCAACAAAAAAATCTAATGAATGCGTATAAAAAAGGATGCACACAGTGCAGAGATTTGTTCGACCTCTCAGGAAGAACGTCCACTCTGCAGTTATGTGGGCCGATATGGCGGCACGACGGTTTTTATTGGTCCAATAAAGCTGCAGCTTAATAAGTGTAATCTGTCCGCCAGCCCAAAGGTTACAGCCCGGCCGTATATCTGTGTCCCATCGCTATATTGCTGATCTGTAATTGCCTTGCTGGTGGCTTAATTGTTGAGGTGTACGTGGAGATCATTTGGAAATGATCCATCACTTAGTACTGTAATAATGAGTTTCCGATGGTTGGCTGGGCTGGAGCTGCCTCCCTCGCTCCCCACACAGGGAGATGTTGGACCGGAGTGCTGCACTGTGTGGTGAGGTGCAGCAGAGTGGAATTTTAAGAGTGAGGAGATGTGTGTGAAGGGAATAGCAGGCTGGGCTTGTTTATATGTGTGTGTTGCTGCAGCACTCTTAATCAAACCAGCTCCGTCCCTCTTGTGTCCTCCAATTTGTAAGCACCAACCTGCATTGCATTGAAATCATCTTAATCCATGAAGCTGCATCACTTTAGATTATTAGCTGAAGAGGCACGACTCTGTTCTGTCTCCATCCCCCGTCTCTCTGCTGTGAACTGCCACATAAAAGCCAAAAGAAAATTAAAGCTGATCCGGTCCTCGCGTCACACATGTAAAGCTTGAGGCAGATTGGAGCGTGTACAGGCTAGATATGGAGCGCTTCCTGTCCATCCACCAGGTGGCGCTATCACTGTGACTGTATATTGGTCTATGGATGTCATCAGGGCTGGACTCTGATCATACATGTAAAGTTTGAGGCAGATTGAGGCCCGTACACGCTAGTTATACATCACTTCCTGTGTCATGGCGAATTGTCAATTCTGTCAACTGCCATTTCCACGCCCTCAGACTTTTGCGGAGCGTTTTGACAGCTTTTGATCACCCATGCCTGCTGTACATCCTGGCCAAATTTCAGCTCTCTCAGTGTTACCCTGTTTGACTTTACAGCTTTTGAAAGTGTGCAAAAATTGGTCCAAAATAGTCCAAAATATGACACATAATTCAAAATGGCCGACTTCCTGTTGGGTTTTGGGTGGAGGTGTTAATTACATTTTTGTGTGTCTTGGCATGTTACATATGTGTATCAAATGTCATAACTGTAGGTGACACGTATTGCCCGTAGTAAATGTTTAAAATTTTCCAGGTGCTGCTATGGAGGCACTTTGGCTCACCTATGCTGGTCCAGATGTGGATGCAAAATGTAACGTGTTTTTAAGTATTTTTAGGAAAGACTAATAGTCCATTAATTATCTATGCACTGCTTAGTTCTCATTAGGGTCCCTGGGGCCTGGAGTCTATCCCAGCTGACGGCAGGGGACACCTGGACAGGTAACAGTCTATCACAGAGACAAACAATCACACTCACATTCACACCTACAGACAGTTTAGAATCACCAGTGAACCTCAGCATGTTTGTGGACTGTGGGAGGAAGCTGGAGAACCTGGAGAAAACCTACACATGTACAGGAGAACATGGAGACTCCATGCAGAAAGATACCAGGAAAGCCGGGTTTTAAGTGGAGATCTTCTAGCTGCAAGGCGGCAGAGCTGACCACCAAGGCACTGTGCAGGCCGAAAGAAAATTAGTGAAGACAAACAATAATCCCTTGCATTTCCTCCATTTGGTGCTCAGACCAGGTGTGAACTAACCGTGACGTCACCCGTTGGTTTCAACGCCGAGAAAATGAAGCCCGAATTTTGCTACTTCCTGGTCGCCGTTTTGGATTTTTTGGAGCCAGTGACGTAAAAAGCGTCATCAGACTGGACCGGAGAGCAACTAGGGGCAGGATTGGCTGAGGACTCTCTTATCCCGCCCACATTTTACCGCAGAGGCTTCTGTTGCTGTCCATCAAGTATAGCCACGCCCCCTGGCTCCGCCAACTTTAACGATTTATTTAAAATTCAGTATTGATTTATTTTAAGATCGGCCACCTGATCTCTCATTTTGACCATGAAAACTAACGGGAAAAAACTCCTGAGCTGTAGAACATCAGTCTATCAAATTTTATTTTTTCCAAAAATGAATTGGGGTCTATGGAGAAAAAGCTTTTTGGAGCCAACCCTAGTGGACGGCGTGATATTGCAAGTTTTTGACACTTCTGGGTTGGCTTCAATTCTGGAACCAGATGCTACGTCCATCTTTATATACAGTCTATGGCTCAGACCCTAAAAAGTCGTGGGACATCCACTTTAAGGCTCCAGGATGCAGCTTCACATCGTTCCTCAGCAGATGCTCCGACACCAAACACCACTTTGGCCACTTATCCAGTAGACGCACACAGTACTCCAATTTGCAATTTTCGTGTTTTAAATGTCATCCAGCGCCTGATTATGCAGTCTGCCGTGCCATTAAAGCGGCATCTCAGAAGAATTTAATGCACTTGGAGGCCAAAGGTTCCAAGGTGCTGTTTTTGAAAGGCGCCCATTACCATAATAAAGAGCAAACAATTTTTTGTAATCAGACTCGCCGGCTGTGGCTGTGCGGCCGCGGCGCAGCAGGTAATTTGGGAAGATTGAGCTGAAATTGAAATTTCCTGTAATGCCGATCGGACGGTGGAGAGAGAAAAACAGTCTTTTCTGGCGCTGGAACTTTATAACGTGACAGCTAATGATGGATGGGATGTCAGGGGAAAACACCATGAAAAGCTTAGGGGCGAGTGATAGTAGCTGCTGCTGTCACGGTGAAATATCGATGTGAGGTGTGTCTCTGAAAAACCTCCATATCTGTGGATTTGCAATATGAAGTGAGGAAGGCGTCTGCTGTCTGCTCTGACTGAAGCAATTTCCATTTTGCCGCTGCTCCCTGCAGCAGAGAGCCGAGCTGCCACGACAGCTGCACTGTAATGAGATATGTTGTTTGGTTTTGTTTACAGTGATATATGATAATCACCCCATGTTTGGTTATGTAGAGTCAGAAATGTTATTTTGGTAATATTTTCTTTCACTGTCCCAACTGCAAAGACACATAATGATTCACTTGTTTTATTCAGCAGCTGCTGCCTTCTCTGTGCAAATTATATGCAGAAGAAATTCTACACCGAGCAGTAAGTTATAGCAACAATAAAGGTACTTCTTGTGTTTTTGGATCAAATTTTTACAACCTTCACTTCCTGAATCCTACCTTTTAAATGTTTGATATGAAGCATATGTCTGAATGGAATATGGGTCAGTGTATAATTAAGGGACTTAAAAAAACTCATGTTTTTATGTTCATCATGATCACGTCTTTACAAAGTCCATAATTATTATGGAAACAATCACTTATTAATGAAAAATGACTGGATATCACTAAAATGTCAACTATGTTACAAAAAGTCCCGCAATTATATACTTACCCGTCCAGAATGACTTGAAAATGATCCATAATTACAGAAAATTAGTCCAGAAATTATCCCAAAGACACAAAAATGATCCAAAATGACAAGAAACCTCCATGCTGACATAAAATCAGTCCGAAATGACTCGAAAATGATCCATAATTACAGAAAATCAGTCCAGAATGACATGAAATTGGTCCTAAATGACTCAAAAATTATCCCAAAGGCACAAAAATGATCCAAAATGACAAGAAACCTCCATGCTGACATAACATCTCTCCAAAATGACTCTAAAAGTGTCCAAAATGACTTGAAAATGATCCAAAACTACAGAAAATTAGCCCACAATTAGATAAAATGTGTCCTAAATGACTCACAGAGGCACAAAAATGAATCAAAATGATGAGAAACGATCCAAGCTGACATAAAACTTGTTGAAACTGTCTCAAAAATTATCCAAAATGACTCCAAAATTGTCCAGAATGACAGAAAATTAGTCCAGAATTAGATGAAATTTGTCCTAAATGACGCAAATATTGTCCGGATCAATCAGCAATTGAGGAACTTTGAAGTCCATGGGATAGATCTGCATACATTTTTATTAAAAATAAAAAATATATACAAATGTTTTTTTCCTCTTCATTGTGATCATGTCTTTACTAATTCCATAATTATTTATTATGGAAACAATCACTTATTTATAAAAAATGACTGGATAGCCCTGAAATGTCAAATAATCATCTGAATTTAATAACAACCACCTTCTAATTAGCTAAATAAATTCTATTTTACTCAGTTGCATATATAATATTTAGAAGAATCTTTCTCTAAAAATCCGTGTGGTGTTTGGTTATAAACAGAAATGTTGGTTTTAGGTCTGAAAACAGCAAAAATGTCACTCTGATACACAATTATACATTGACCCATATACTTTTTTGGATTACATCTATTCAATGTAATCCATACAGGTGTTTTTGAACAGTCCAACCAGGAATTGGCGATAATATGCAAATTCAACCAATCTCTGTGAATTCTGATCTGAGTTTGAAATTTTGAAATGAAATTCCAGATTTAGTTTAAATCCAGCGGTAGCTCACAATTCAGGAAAACAAAATGTTTTTTTTCATCACATTTTGTTGAATCTATCAGATATCGTCAGGATGTAGTTGATCAAAAAACTCATTTTGTTATTTCAGTGTGTCCCTTCTTGAATTGAAACCTTACATATCTAAGTATTTGGCAGCTACTTAAGCATTACGTGTCTTCGGTTTGTGCACACTGAGCTTTTTCCGTCACTATATTTTGTGCCACTTTATAGTTTCAGTATCTGGACAGGAGAATGCGGTTGTAAGCTTCCCCTTCCCCTCACATAAAACCTGTATTAAACCTGTATTTCAGCCTTTACAATACATCTTTATTTGGCCACTGTGTACTTTCTGCGGCGTCGCCTCACTCCGGTCAAGACACTCATCTCTCTGTACAATTTAACTGTCTCATTTCTCCACCAAAAAACTGCAGCCATCACACGAGTGATTTATATCTTCCTGCTGTGTGTTTCTTCCCTCTCCGTCCTCTGACTTTTCTGGCAGGCTGAAATTGCTTTATTATTCCCCCAGAGTCTGTCAAATCCCCCAGCAGCCACAAACTCATCACCCATCACTGGCTCTTTGTCTGAGAGGAAATAAAGTGTCGGGATTTCCTGGGTGACAGATTTGTGTAATCGTCCTTTGTCCAGGCTGGGAGGGAACAACTCGGTGGACACAGGAGGAGAAAGGGAAGGGCAATGGAACAGGGAGGTGGTGGATCAGTCCGCCTTTTTAAGGGAAAATTGAGTTCCTTTGAAGGGGTAGCGAAGGTCCGAGACCTTTCCTTTTGAGTCCTGAAAACGAGAAAGTCACCCTTCCGGTCTTTGCTTTAATCCAGTATGCTGTTCTGGACTGACTGACAGCTGACTTCACACTGGACTTCTGCTGCTGCTCTGGGTGACGTCCAGGAGAACAGATCAGCTCCACATTCATGCTCAGGTGTCGCCATGTCTGGTCTGTTCATTCTCTTCTGTCTCAGCCAGGCAGATATCTGGCTTTTTTAACGAACTGGGACATTTTCTGCAGATTGTTTTCGATGAAACGGGAAACACGGTGGTGCAGCAGTTGTCTCCTAACAGCCAGAAGGTTTGAACCTGCCGGTGTTTCTCTGTGAGGTTTGATGTTCTCCCTGGGCCTGGCGTGGGCGCTCTGGCTTCCTCCCACAGCATGCATGCAAAGGTAATTGGTGGATTTTAAATAGGCTGTGAGTGTGAACTGGGATGTTTGTGTGTGTCTTTGTGTTAGCTCTGTGATGGACTAATGACGTGTCCTGCACAGCTGGGGTGAAGTTTACCCACATAAAGGACAGACAGGACCATTTAAACACTCAGATTGGATAATCAGGGCAATCAAAAAGAAGAGAAAAGAACAGAAGTAAAAACACAAGGAAAGGCATTTCAAAATAAAACGGACGTAATTAAAAAGAGACATGAAAATGACACATTAGGCTAATCCTATTCCTCTGATTTCTGCCTCCTTCACTCCTCCATGCTCACAAATGGATCTTGGTGCATCATAAGAAAGAACGTCTCAGTTCCTAAAGTTCATATCGAGGATCGAGGAGGCTGCTGGAGGAGATATAAGGGCCATGTCCTCGGTGCAGACTTCTCCACAGCACTGACTCAAAGCTAAAGTAGACAAACCATGGAAGCAGCAGGACCAACAAATGTATGTTAACAATATTCAGACTCAAACTTTATTTATTTGTATAGCACTTTTCATGTAAGAACAACACAAAGTGCTTCACAAACAATTAAAAACAAAGAAGACAATAAATAAATACAATTAGAAATAGGAATAAAAACAAAAAACCCAACTCTCCAACCCTCCCTACATATAGACAGCTGTTCACACACACACACACACACACACACACACACACACACACACACACACACACACACACACACACACACACACACACACACACACACACACACACACACATGTCCAAACCCATCAGGTATCAACATGACATCATCATGACATGGCAAGGCACTGAGGCTAGAAGAAAGGAGGGAAGTCACTACCTGAAGACACTACCTGTATTCAGTATGAATACAGAGGGTCCTCTGTTTACGATGTCCTCGACCTACAGCGTTTCGTTTACATTTTCACCAGCGTTCCGACTTACAGCGAAGATCGACTGACATCGGTCTGTAGGAACGGAACTCCGCTGTAAGTCAAGGACCTCCTGTATTTATCTGTGTAGTGCTGTCTTTGTGTGTCATGACTATTTTATACTTCTCACAATAAGCACGTATGACATCTGTACTTTCTGGTCACATTCTGCCATGTTGTGACTTAAATCATATCCTGTGCTTAACATAAACGTTGTTCTCCTCATCTGATCATAAAACACAGTTGGTAGGTTAGAATAAAGCAATGGACGTCATATTCAGCTGACTTTAAGCTGACCCTCTGAGGTGAGGATGTCTTCTTTTGTTTAAAACCTGTTGCCTCGACTCCTCGGATTTCTGGTTTGAAGATGTGACGAGAAAAGACGAAGAAAGGAATCAAGGACGTGCAATTAGCGAAACGAGATAAGGGGATTGGACAAGCAGAGAAACGGGAATAACTGAAAAGGGAGAACACACTGGAATCAATCACAAAAGCACAACAAAACCGAAAATCCACAACGGCAAGCAGTCTGTTAAAAACGTCCTTCATCCCTCCACCGCTGCTCACCGACATTACCTCTAAGTGCTGACCTTCAACAACAGCAGTTACTGAAGACAAATCACGCATTTCTTCCATTTGTTTTGTCGTTATTTTGGCTTTAATTGTGGCCGCCCAGCAGGCCTTAATTACGACAGTCAGCACTCAGTGAATAAGAAAGATAAAAGCCTGCTGTGTTGCTCAGCACTGACCCTCCTGATGGATGCAGTTGTTCTTTATTTTTGAGAGCTGGAGGTCAAACCGTCACGCAGAGACGTTGAAAACTGAATGGGAGTAATCAACCTGCCATTTATTCTGCTCTCTCCAGGCACAGCTATTGTCCATGAAATTCACATGAACGCTGCAGAAATGTGACCGGCTGTTGATAGATGCAAACCATGGCCAGCTTCTCCTCCGCTCGTTGCTATCAAGGCAACTCTCAGTGGACGCAGGAGGCGGTAGGAAATAAATAATCTGCTCCAAAAAGACATTAGAGACGAGCCGAAGGGTCAACGTATGCTTTCTCACAGCAGGGAAGCTCTGCTGGCTTTAGCCAAATGAAAATATACATGTAAAAGATTCCCTTTAACAACCACATCCCAAGGCAAGTCAGTCTACGAGGCATCCAGAGTAAACAAATCCTTGTAAGCAAATCAGGGGATTGGCAGCAATTCGCCTCCCAAAGCCCTGAGATATTATCCATGCTTAAAAGCATCAACATCTTCTCACTCATCGCTTTGACCCTGAATCCACCAACAGACTCTCACAGAAGAAGAAGTTTTTAAGAAGACGTTTATTTCCGCGTAGCATCCGAGCCGCTGCAACCAAACTTCACATCCCTCCCTCTGGAATAAGTGAAGTAAACTGAGAGCCTCTTCAAAACTCCTGCTTTGTGGTGATTGCGGTTCTCGTTTATTCAGATTTATTGGCTTTGTCTCCTCAAACAATCAGTCATCTGACATGTGTTTTTGTCTGTTGTTTCTTATTTCTCTTCTTGTTTGCTTTATGTTCCATTGTCATTCCTTCGACTTTGTCAAACACCATCTGTGTCCCATTTTAACGGACAACAAAAGTATATCTTGTTTAATTGTTCGTCTTGTCGTGTAGGCCGACTGTACATCTGATGGAGGAACACAGTCACTCTGCAAAAAAAGGTCATTGTTTTCAGTCTCAGGAGAAAATGTCAGAGATGTCAGATCCACACATGAAGCCTGTAAACTGACAGACGTGTTGCAGTAACGTGTCCTTACGTCTCTCCCGGACCAGTCGAGGCAGACGGCCATCCTTCCCAGAGCCCGGTTTGCCTGGAGGTTTCTTTCTCTGTAAACGGAGGTTTTTCCACCCACTGCTGCCAAAATTCAGCTCCAGAGTGTTTGAATTAGTTGAATTTCCCCTCTATCATATAATGTAGTTACTTCTTGACCTTTTATGTGACGTGCCGTCAGATGGTTTACATTGTGTGTCGCTGCTATGAAAATAAAACAGAGTTAAACTGAAATTACTCAAACATTCATCAAAACCACCTGCTTACCAAATCAGACAGTAACTGAATCAGCAGTCAGGGTTTTGAAGTGAAATCAGGGAACAACAATTTAAGCAAGATGCGACAGTCATTCAGGTTTAATAAAGTTCATGCTGCTTTTATAAAATGATGAAAGTGAATAAATTGTATTTATGTGATCTGTGTTGGATTTCTGTCTTTTCTGGAGCTGATGCCACATCTGGTCCAGCTGATGGAAGGTGTTGAAGTTCTCTGACTGAAGATGGTCCTCTGACTGGTCGAAAGAGTCGAAAGATAACTGTTTATTGTGCGCAGCCATCTTCTTGTCTATCCTTGTTTCTATGGTTGTTTCCGGATGTTTCTGTCAGAATCGTCGCGCCTCTGTCGTCACTTAGTTACGCCCGCCTTCTGACTCTACACTTCATGGTGATTGGTCCGGCCAGTTTTAGGAGAATCCAACCTCGAGGCTTATGGAGGGTAACTAGACCCACCCTGGCAGAGAATTAAATTCGTTGCCGTGGGTTGTCCAGCGTGGCTAGGCTACTGGAGAAGGCCAGGTATGGGCAAGTCACAGGACCGGCTCACCAAGAGACTAACCAGATTCCTGACTGGAATGCTGACAGGGTGTGGAGGTGAGGCATACGTGTTTTCCATACATTCAGTGCAATATATTTCCTCTAAAAGCAATTTATGAACTACAGTCCTACCTTAATGCCTTTATCCAGAGCTTTCAACCAAACCTCAGCAGATAAAGTTAGCTTGAATTCATTTCAGTTGGACTTTTCCATATCTGGGAGTTCTGCTTTGTCGTTTACAGATTATTGTCAGGCAGGAAGCAAACACAGCTCAAAAATTAACATCATATATCATCTTTAAGAACTTCAAATAGTGAGTTAAAGACCGTATGCATTGATATTTGTAAGATCTTCTGTACAAAAACAGCCTTTCCTTTACACAGTGCGTACTCAAGCTTTAACCACCAAACTACTGACTGACCAGCTGGTTTCAAACATGTCTGACAGCCAATCAGGATGAGGATAAGAGCATCACCAGATGATTCTTTTCTTTGTTTAAAGTTTTAATTGTGAACTCACGGAAAACAGAAGAAAAGAAGTTTTCAGCCTCGATAAAGAGAAACACAAGAAGTTCTAATGTTCTGCTGCTCGGATGCTTTTAGAGATTCTGCTGGGAATAAATATCCAGCTTGATTGCTGATCATTTTAAAATAATTTTCCTCGGAAACCCGATGCCAAATAGAACTGGAATTGGACTGAAAGTGAGATGATAGGTTAAGAAAACAGACTGAGGGCTGAAACTGACACCAGAAAATCCAACAGCCAGCATGGAAATTTGAAATCCTTCCTGAATAAAAAGCTACATCTCGTGCCGTGGAACGCTAACAGGGTTTTTATTATTGCTGCCTTTTTCAGTGTTGTGTGTTTGTAGCTGTGGATCTGTGGGTGTTTGTTTGGGCTCAGTAACTGCTGTGGGATTTCCTGTCATTCCCTATATGTCCATGAGCTCTTCTCTAAACTACTTCTTTTTGTTTTATCTCATTGTAAAATAGCTCAACCTTCTCTGGGACTAAAATTAATTTCTGGCCACAGAGAGATTGTGAGATGCCAGAAAATAGTGAAATATAGAGCAGGCTTAGAACACTGTGACTCCTACACCGAGTCCAAACATCGATCTGCCTCCACTGGACGGAGTAACTGGGTCTCTCCACAGTAGGATTTCCAGCACTGCTTACTGCCTGCAGACATGTGATTATTTCAGGAGTCTAATTAGTATTTTTGGGTGGATTTACAACAGAACATTTTGGATGATGGCTAAACAAGACAACGGCAATTTAAACACAATATAATGTACAGTTTGGATCAGGTTTGAGTGGGTTTCTTTCAAAATGTAGTCAGAAACCTAATTTAGGTGGAAACAGTTTATTCTGTTGTGTGTGCATCTGCAATATGGTAAAATGGCATCATCATGAAGAATCTGATTAAAAATTTTAGCATAATTAGCGCATCTGCAGCACAGAATGATTCAAAATCCCCAAAACGTCTCTGGCGACGCATTTCAGGCAGTTTGTCCAAGTAGACTTACCGTCGTCCATAGTTAGGTGGGAAGTCGATCCGGTAGTGGCAGAACCAAGCAACTTGAAACTCGTTGGCCATTTCAGTGGGAAATGTGAATGTGATACTTATAGATATATATCTATATAGAGATAGAGAGCGAGAGATAGATGGGTAGATAGGGGTCCTCGAGTTACGTCAGAGTTCCGTTCCTACAGAGCGATGTCAGTTGATTTTCGCCATAAGTCGGAACGTCGGTGAAAACGAAAACAAAGCCGTTCCGTGCATCACGATATCGATCAATCAATCAATCAAGATTTATTTTTAGAGCACTTTTCAACACTCATGGTGACCAAAGTGCTTTCCAGTTAAAAACAAACATTAAAATAAGAAATAAAAGCAGATTAAAAGAAAGCAACAATAGAGAATATCAGGAAAAATTGATATGATCAATTCTTCATAAAACTCATGAATACCAACGACTTTCATGCATGTATGAATCATTTTACTAGAAGATAACAGAACATGTTGACCTGCTTTTACAACTTGATCTAATAATGCTGATGTTCGTCTGTGTTTCTGTTCTGAACGTCTTTTTAAATCTAATTTCACTTCCGTGGTGTGTTGCCCTTAAGGCAGAATTATCGATGCGCTTTTTTTTTTAAGCCTTTATTTTGAAGTTGTCTGTTGACAGTTGTCACTTCCTGTCCACTATTTTGATGTTTACCTTTACACAGGTACGTGCTTTTCTGGATGCACAGCTCTCTACTTACACCACAGAGGCAATGGAATTATTTAACTTCATTTTTGGACTTACTGGTTCAGTTAAAATGATTTATTTACATGTATTTATGTTGTTTTATTCTTTCTTTGTTGCAGTTTTCATTCTGTTTGTAATGAGTATCTAGAGTCAAGTTTGCTACGACTCATGATTCATTTTGTAAGTTTAACTAGTTGGACAGCTGCAGTTTTTACCATCAGAAGAGTCTGACTTACGCTGGGAGCCATAATGAAGGACAAAAAGTTAGTGAATGTACAATCCAATGTGAAATACAACCAGAGATTAGAAACAAAGCCGTCTGATAGCGCTGCGTGACGATGTATTCATCCGTTCTGCTCATCAACTAGTTCCACTTAACAACAAAACGCCGTAAGTCGAGGATGTCATAAACCGAGGACTGTGCTTAATCTGATTTAAAGTTTTAGTCGTTTGACAGCACTATTACTTACCTTTTTCCTAATTATATAACAGTGTTTCATGTTGTCTCTCACTGGTTCCACACCAAACCTAATAAATCACGTTACAACTCAAACATGCTCCCAAAACTCAGAAATGGCGTCTAACGGTGCTGCAGAGACGTGACCTGCTCCTGCCTGTTCCACCAACTCTGTTTAATTACACTGATGTGAGGAGCAGTGAGAGCTTGTTAAGCCTCTCTGATTGTTGTCCTCCGGAGCCCTTCTCCTATCTCCCCCTCGACAACGACGCTGCCCGGCATCACACCGGCTCAATTAACCGTGAAATACTCTCCTGAATGCGTCCTCCGATGACGCATTACACTGAGAACGACCCTCTGGTTGTGCTTTTCAGCCGCATGAAGATCCCAAGATGTGGACATAAAAATTAGTGGCCGGCTGTTTTCGGTCTGTTTTCCCGTCTCCATCCTCGGAGCAGATTGGTATGCCACTGGTCACGGTTGCTATAACAACAGCAGGAGCAGCAGAGACCGGCGGTGGAAGTTTGCTGTTCATGGTATGGATTGGCCCTGTTGTTCTATTTATACCCTGTGAGGGATTTTAAGGGGTTTGGGTGCTCAACAATATAAACACGGGATAGAAATAAGTTGTGCTTTTGTAAAAACGCAGCGGGATGTGATGTGAATGGCATCTGAGGAAATGTGAAGCGATCAAGCTTTTTGTTATTCAGTGCCAGAACCGCAGTGCGATAGCAAAAACTCCAGCCTCATCTTTAATTCATGCTTTACCACTTCACAATAAAAAAAAAAAAATCTGCTTTTCCAAAACAATCCAGTTCTACAAAAGCCGTGCATGTGTGTTCCGACTAAATCTGCTCCCCTGTTTGAATCAAGACGGGGAAAAAAAACAAGAAAAGCAGCGGAGTAGCAAACTGCTGTCAGGTGACAAAAGGTTTTGCATCAAAGGGAACACAGGAGCGCCGGCGGCAATCACATCAGGAGAACCTCTGGAGACCAGAAGAGGTCGTCTGTGCCGACACGAGGACTTCTCAAAGCGTTCATCTCCCGGTTGTTGAGCCTTTCACCCGGCGTTGTTCAACAGAACCACCGGACAGGACCGCTTAGTCGCACATGAAGGCACCAAAACAGACAAACAACGGCAGCATGCAGGGTCACAACTTACAGCAGAGGAGTCAAACATTCAGCCCAGTTTGATCTAAAGTGGGCCAGACCAGTTGAATTACAGCATAGTAGCACATAAAACTCCAATTTTAACCTTTCTTTTCGTCCAAAAAAAGTACATTCTTCAAATGTTCACGTTAAATGAACAAAACATTATGAACAACCTGACATTTCTTCAGAAAAATAAATTCAGTTTCATCAACATTCATCCTCAGTTTGTCACTTACACTTTAAAATTTGCAGATCACAGAGTGTCTACAAAGGAACACAACATTTAGTCACGATCAAAACAACAACAGTCGGACAAGAAAAGACAAAAAACAACAAAAACAAGACAAAATAGTACAAAAATGATACACAAAATGAAAACGAGGAGGATAAAACGACAAAAAAAATGAGACAAACGACATGAAACAAAACAGAAAAGAGACAAAAATTAGGCAAAAAGTTACAAAGCAGCAAAAAAATGGACAAATGACAAGCGAGATAAAAACACAAAACGATGAATGAAGCGAAACACAATGAGAAAAAAAGACGAGACAAGCGTGACAAAAAGGAAACAAAATGACAAAAACAAGAAACAAAATGACATGAAAAAAAACAAAAAGAGACAAAAAATTAGGTAAAAAAGTTACAAAGCAGCAAAAAAATGGACAAATGACAAAGATGAGGAAAAAACAAAATGAATAAAGTGGAACACAAAATGAGAAAAATAAGACAAGAAAAACAAATGTGACAAAAAGGAAAGCGAAAAGAAATTAGACAAACAGCATGAAACAAAACAAAAAAAAGAGACAAAAAATTAGACAAAAACTTACAAAGCAACAAAAAACTGAGCAACACAAGTGAGACAAAAGGCACAAAACGACACACAAAACAGTGAATAAAGCAAAATACAAAATGACAAAAATAACACAAAAACACAAGTGGGACAAAAAGGAAACAAAAAGACAAAAACATGAGGCAAACAACAAAAGTCAGACCAAAAAACAACAAAAACAAGACAAAATATGACAAAAATGAGACACAAAATGACAAAAAAATGGACAAAAACAACCAAAACAAGACAAAATATTACAAAAATGAGACACAAAATGACAAGAGAACAAAGAACAATCTAGTATTTTACTTTCTGATCCAAACAACTTGTCATGGTCTAGAAATGATTTTAAATTTATAGTTTTACTAATTTACAATCTGCAGTTAATGTCTTCTCTGTAATTTTTCCACTTTGAGGGCCGGATTGGACCCTCTGGAGGACCACTTTTGGCCCACGGGCCTCATGTTGGACACCCCGGACATATAGCAACAAATACAGACACTCAGTGGGTTTTTTTAACGCTCAGGGACGGCATTTGAATGCGAGCAAACACACACTTGATGCTTAATGAAATTCAAACGGCGGCGGTGTTTTCCTTCTCCTCCTAAAACGCAGACGTGTTCAAACAAACTCACCGCTGAGACGAAGCGGTCTGGAAGGAATCCAGAGGTAGAACTCATCTCCATCTGAACCCGATCAGCAGCCGGAGAGGCCCAGCGTGTTCGAGGATCCATTAGATGGGATGCAGACACAATTTTCAGATTGAGAGAGAGAGAAAAAAAATCACTTTAAAGTATCTCTGAGTGAAATCCTGAGCAGGTTCATCCAAGTGGCAGCTGCTGGAGTTGGAGCCAAACTTAAAGCTGTATTTTCTGTATTAGCGCTGAATCGATAGCAGCGTTTAATGTGAAGGGGGTGAGAATTATTACCCACAGTGCACCCCAGTTCTGGAGAACTTTTGAGCCTCGTTTAACCTCCATTAGGGAAAAACATGAGCGTAGTGCAGCATCGAGCAGCTAAATGGTGACTGGAGACCAAAAAGAGCAAAAAGAAAAGGAATCTCAGTGTTTGTTTAACAACTTTCCATTTTCATTTTGGTTTTGTGTTTTATTGTTGTTGGTGGATGTGGTTATTGGTCAAGTGTACCATATAGGAAAAAATGCAGATTAATCATTGACAGTCTGAACCAGTTCTAATTTCTGATTGTCTTTCTTTGTTTGACTTTTGCCGTTGGTAGTGTCTTCAGATACGGACTCGTACCCGTAGCCTGTGGACTACGGATACGGCACTTTCCATTTGCCAGACAGATACGGACTCATACACGAGTCTCGCGAGTCAAGAAGCTGCTAACCACTGCAAACTGTTGAAAGGTAAGCAAAGGTTAAGGTCAGGGTTAGTGTTAGGGTCAGGTTTAGGGTCCGTACCTGTAGTACCGATGCTACGGGTCCGTACCGCTACCCAGAGAGCAAACTATGGGTGAATCAATGTTGAATCTATGTTGAGACTTAACGTCGAAATTATACAGAAAGCGCAAGGTTGATAAAATGTTGAGTCAACGTTTGCTTACATAGATTACATGTTTGCAAACATAGATCAACATTAATTAAACATTGACCTGTCAAACATTTTAATTAAACCAAAATACAACGTAGATTCAATGGTAGCTTTTAAACACAAACTTCAATGTTAACAAAATGTTGTTGAATCAACGTTGATCCAAACATCAGTCTTCAACCGTAACCAAAATTCAACCTTCTTAACCCTAATTCAACATTGATTTAACATCTTTTGCTATCTGGGTAAAGTGTGATTTATGGTTGAAAAGCAAACGTTGACTCAACATTTTATCAACCTTGCGCTTTCTGTATAATTTCGACGTTAGGTCTCAACATAGATTCAACATTGACTCACCCATAGTTTGCTATCTGGGTAGCGTCTACCGGGAGTCATGTGACCAGATCTCGCGTATCTGATTGGCAAATGGCAAGTGCCGTATCCGTAGTCCACAGGCTACGGGTCCGTACCTCGAGCAACAACCTTTGCCGTTTTGATCACACAGACACTCTGTGATCTGTGGAAATGATAAACCGAGGCTGAAAGTTGACGAAATTGAACTTACTTTTCCTCCAGAATTGAGCATGTTTGGCTGAATTACTCCAATATTACAACTTGTCATTGTTTAGGAAAGTAGTTTCCCAGTGTTTGAAAGCTGGATTGTGTTCTTCAGTTTCTGAACACTAGTTTTATCGGGGAGACATTTAAACTCCCATTAACTGATGTCTTTCTATCACTGAAGCAGCAGAAGGAGGCTAAAAATACAGACATGGAATTTATTCTGAGTCATGTTTGTGTCTGTGAGTGTTTTCTCTCTGCTTTTAGCTCCGTAGCTGCTAAACATTTCACTGTTACAGCCAGCTGCTGACTCACTGTCTGCAGTTTGGTGTTGGCCAGGTGGAGGAAAGTGTTTTTTTTTTCTTTTTCTTTTACTGAACAGAGCTGCAAACTGGCTGATAAAAGTATGAATGAAAACAGGGACATTTAGCAGAGCAACATAAGTTAAACTGCAGTTTTGGTAACGTTTTTAATGCATCAGTAAGTTCTGTCCTTACCAGAATAAACTTACACTTCTATATATTATTTTTTTTTACTACACTACTGTTCAAAAATGTATCAGTGAAAGTTGCTCTATATTAAAGTTGCTCTAAATGAGTTAAAGTTGCTCTATATTAGTTACAGTTGCTCTGTATTAGTTGAAGTTGCTCCATATTATGTGAAGTTGCTCTAAAATTAGTTAAAGTTGCTCGAAATGAATTAAAGTTGCTCTATATTATTAAAAGTTGCTTTATATTAGTTAAAGTTGCTCTATATTAGTTGAAGTTGCTCTATATTATTAAAAGTTGCCCTATATCAGTTAAAGTTGCTCTATATTAGTTGAAGTTGCTCTATATTCGCTAAAGTAGCTCTACATTAGTTAAAGTTGCTCTATTAGTTGCTCTAAAATGAGTTAAAGTTGCTCAAAATGAATTAAAGTTGCTCTATATTATTAAAAGTTGCTTTATATTAGTTTAAGTTGCTCTGTCTTAGTTAAAGTTGCTCTATATTTTTAAAAGTTGCTCTATATCAGTTAAAGTTGCTCTATATTAGTTGAAGTTGCTCTATATTCGCTAAAGTTGCTCTACATTAGTTAAAGTTGCTCTATTAGTTGCTCTAACTGAGTTAAAGTTGCTCTATTAGTTGCTCTAAAATGAGTTAAAGTTGCTCGAAATGAATTAAAGTTGCTCTACATTAGTTAAAGTTGCTCTATTAGTTGCTCTAAATGAGTTAAAGTTGCTCTGTATTAGTTAAAGTTGCTCCATATTAGGTGAAGTTGCTCTATATTATGTGAAGTTGCTCTAAAATTAGTTAAAGTTGCTCGAAATGAATTAAAGTTGCTCTATATTATTAAAAGTTGCTTCATATTCGTTAAAGTTGCTCTGTCTTAGTTACAGTTGCTCTATATTAGTTAAAATCTGCATAAATGAATAAATGAATGAATGCTTTTCTTCAGGATGTGATGTGTTGTTGCTCAACCTGTCTGCTCATTGCAGCTTCTATGGAGACATTTAGTGAAAGTATGTGAACGGTATTATTATTTTAAATGCAGGGGGAGGATATCCGTCTAGAAAATGATGTGTATTAGTGTCACCCAGACCTCAGAGAACAAACGTTATGAGCTGCTGGTGTAGAATGAGGTGCTGCTGGACCGGATGAAAAAAGAGATGAGTTTTTAGGGCTTAAATCAGCAACCAGAGAGGAACTTTAACATCGTTTTGCATTATTTTTCTGCATTGTCGGCTCCACGCTCTCATCCTGTTCGGCTGCTGCTGTCTTCTCCTGTACTAATTTAACATGTTTTATTGTTCTTTTAATGGCTCGTCTAACATCTGGCCGAGGAGCAACAGATGCAAATTAGCCTTTGGGCTAACATTTAGACATTTACATTAGTGCTGAGTGATTTGCATTGTCCTGGCAAAAACAAACACACTGTAAAAAGATTAAAAAAGCAGATTTAAGTGTGAAAGCATCCTTCAGGTTGTGTACACACTGTAAAAATAAAACTGTTATTTCTGCGGTAAAATGCTGGCAGCTGTGGTCGCCAGAATGCTGCTGTAAAATCACAGTAAAACTTTTGTTTATTTACAGAAAGAAAAGTATTCATACTGCTGATTTTGTGGTTAAAAAATGTGCTTGCTGGAAAAATAAAACCTTTAAAAAATTTTAGTTTTTCTTGAAAATGTACATGAAAATATCATATAAAATAAAGTTTGTGTGACCTATTATAGATATTACAGCATGTTTCCATCATCAGCACAACAATTAGTGGATTTAACATTTAAATGTGTATTTTTAGCAAGAGCTGTGGTTAAAGCTGCCATAAATATTAAACCATATGTTCGTTATTAACACAAAAGTGCATCAACTTGACCCGAACAAACTATTTTTGCATGAAATAAATGCATAAATATTACTTGTTGTAAATATTACAGCACGTTTCCGTCACCACTTCATACATTTAACTGTGAAAACTCAAGAAATTTATACAAAAGTTACAGTATTGAATGTTGCATACATGTCAAATAACTGCAGGAGGAGTAAGATGCATTTTTTCATGAGGAAAAAACAAAAAAAATACAGTTTTCTCCTCATTAACTTATTTATGGTGGTTCACTGTTATACAAACTGTGTCAAACTGTTAAAGTTTACAGATTTTTATTGTCATGGTTTGACAGTTTTGCACCGTAAAGTTGACAAACATTTTTTGCAGTGTACATATCACTATGGGCTCACTGTATGTCAGAACATTTCCACTGTATTTCCTATATTTTGGTGCTTGTTTGGAAACCTCAGACTCTTCAGCCTCAGAGGGAGGTGAGATCAGGTCAGGTCCATATTTTCCTCCCTGCAGCCCTCAGACGCTCTAGTGGCTCTTATATAGTGTCTACAGTTAATACAGTCATGAAAGAGTCGCTTCGCTCTGCACCTGCTGTAAACTGTTACGTTAAAAGTGTACGTTTGCGTCCCAAAGGCCTGCAGAGCCGTAAAAGACTGCAGCGACTGATTAGACCCTCAGAACTGTGAATGCAGGCGAGAGCAGCTCTGATCCACAACATAGAGTTCAAGTGGACCTGGAGAGTCCAGTGAAAGGCAGCGAGCTTCAGACAATTAAACGTCGCCACCAGGAAGCTGCTCCAGAGCAAACCTTCAGCTTATCTTCTCCTTCACCTCTCACCTCATCCTTAACCCGTTTCCCTCATGAGAACCTGGAGCGTTACAGAGCTGCAGCCACAGCTCCTGACAAGATGAATAGACAAAACCCATCTTGTTCCCGTGGCTCAGAGTGGACTATAATAAAGACGAATGTTTGTTTTTGATCGTTGGCCCCTGTCGGAAACCAGGAGACAGAGCAGAGTTTTTGACAGCGGCGGAAACGCTTGTGGAGACAGAGTGACATGGAGAGGCCGAGCGAATCGATGGATCATCTATTATGTCCAGGGCTTAATGAAAAGCCTCTGCTGCAGATGAATAAAGTGCTGCCAAAAGGAAGTCTTCAGAGGCCTTTTCTGTCTTTAGCTTGATGTCATGATCAGTTTAATACTCCGGCTGCTTGTCCTCCGATATTGACCCGCTGCTTAATGGCTCTCCTTCCACAAACATCGTTCAAACGGCTCTTTATTGCTGCTGTTTTCCTCGTCTTCGATTCTTCCTTACACCACTTATCCTTAAAGGTAATAAATCTATCTATCTGTGAGTTGAATTTAGATTGTTGAAGATCAAAGCATCATCTATGGAAAGACAGACTTTTAATGTGTACATTATTCAGAGTTTTGGCCGTGATTTTACAGTTAACATGCAAATTTATACTACTTATGTTCTGTAATTTTACAAAAAAAAGGAAATCTGTAAAATAGCAGGAAACTCTGGTGTAAAACTGTTAAAAAGTGACTTTTTTTGCAGTCCATATTTATGCAAACCTTCATATCCTCCTGACAACCGAGGGAAAAAGCGTCTTGCAGTGTGACTTTTTTGTGATTTCCTGCTTTATTTGGAGCTAAAACAACAACTCACAATTAAAAATTATATTAAAATATTTTATTTTAGAGACAAAAAGACAATTTTACCTTAAAAAAACAGAAATAGCGACACTTTGAAGTGAAAATTGGTTGACGAGAAAACAAGAATGTCAATCCGTTTTGTAATGAAACTTCAAGAAACTAAAATAAAAATAATGTCAAAAACTAAGAGGTTGAATGAAACAAACTATGTATTTATTACATTAATCACTTCACATTCATTGTGTTTATTACCCCACAAAGAAATGTGTTTTGGGGCAGAAATCTGAATGTAAACAAAGAATTAGCATGCTAGTTAGCTATTAGCATGTCCAAAACAGCTGACATTCATAAAGCGCAGATTTTTTTTTTTCTGACAAAAAGTTTAACTGAACTCTGATTCCAATTTATAATTACCAACATGTTCACAAACAAGAAAATATATGATTAGCAGAGATAAAACAACGACATCTTAACAATTTTTGACTTCACTTTTCTCTTTTCCTGTCTCCATTTTGTCCCATTTTACCACCAAATCACGAGATATGATTGGAAAGGCCAGAATGTCCTCTACTGAGCATGTCAGGATTTAGTACAGTAGCTCAAACATAGACTGTATATATAGTGGATGTAGCATCTGGCTCCAGAATTGAAGCCAACCCGGAAGTGTCAAAAACTTGCAATATCACGCCATCCGCTAGGGTTGGCTCCAAAAAGCTTTTTCTCCATAGACCCCAATTCATTTTTGGAAAAAATAAAATTTGATAGACTGATGTTCTACAGCTCAGGATTTTTTTCCCGTTAGTTTTCATGGTCAAAATGAGAGATCAGGTGGCCGATCTTAAAATAAATCAGTACTGAATTTTAAATAAATCGTTAAAGTTGGCAGAGCCAGGGGGCGTGGCTATACTTGATAGACAGCAACAGAAGCCTCTGCGGTAAAATGTGGGCGGGATAAGAGAGTCCTCAGCCAATCCTGCCCCTAGTTGCTCTCCGGTCCAGCCTGTTTGATGACGCTTTTTACGTCACTGGCTCCAGAAAATCCAAAGTAGCGACCAGGAAATAGCAAAATCCGGGCTTCATTTTCTCGGCATTGAAACCAACGGGTGACGTCACGGTTAGTTTACGCCTGAGCTCAAATGAGTCAAAAGATAGAGAGAAAAATGCAATGTCTAGTACAGAGGACATAAATGAATGGCTGTCAGGAGGATGTGTACGTCTTCTGGTGACAAAAAATAGGAAAAGTTAACACAAAGTGGCGCTGGGCTATCATGTAGCTTGGTATTGATTCTCTAACTCTATCAGATGAACAGACATTATTCCTGAAGGTTTTGGATGTTTTGATGGCGGCTAAAGCCAGCGTTTCCACGTTTTTGTGTACTTGTATGAGCAGCAGCTGTAAAACGGTGCAGACATTCCTCTGTGCATTTAAACCCACCAGAATACAGTAAATCCAATAAGTCTGGATCGTTTTATTTCATCCCGTTCACATGAGTGAGAAGCCAGCAGGAAATCAGCCACCTCAGCCAAGCCCGTCTCACAAGAATCTCATTCCTGTACGACTCAACTGAGTTCTGATTTAAAAAGACGTTTATATTCTCTTTAAAAGGCGAGAAGGAAAAGCTTCCAGTTTGAGCGAGACACAAAGTCAGCAGCAAAACAGGAGGTTTCTTCTGAGACTTTGGTTTGTCTTTGGGGACAATAAAAGTTATCTAATCTTAAATATGAGGCCAACAGTGTCAGTGAAACGTGTCCCAATGAAGCAGATGAGCTCATGTTTGGGTGCAGAGATAGTCACTGTTATTTATACGCTTAAAACGGTGCCAGAGACTGTGATTTGTGCTAGAAATGAACACAGCAAGAGTAAGTATTGGTGTTATTTATGATGCAAATGCACCTGAGTAATGATTTAAACCAGGGGTGTCCAACATGAGGCCTGAAGGCCAAAAGTGGTCCTCCAGAGGGTCCAATCCGGCCCTCAGAGTGTAAAAACTACAGAGAAGACATTAACTGCAGATTGTAAATTAGTAAAACTATAAATTTTATATCATTTCTAGACCAGAAAGTAAAAATACTAGATTGTTCATTTTTCCTTTGGCATTTTGTGTCTCATTTTTGTAATATTTTGTCTTATTTTTGTTGTTTTTTGTCTTTTTTTTGTAAGATTTTTGTCATTTTCATCATAAAGTAAAATCTTTTATGGATCAGCTCCAGGTGACTAAATGTTGTGTTCCTTTGTAGACACTCTGTGATCTGGAAGTTGTAATGTGGAAATGATAAACTGAGGATGAATGTTGATGAAACTGAATTTATTTTTCTTCAGAAACTTCAGGTTGTTCATGATGTTTCATAAAAAAAATTCATTAAACATGAACATTGTCAGACGTTTTTGCTCTAAAACAAAGGAACCATTAGGACTTGTGGTTACTTATAGGTCATTCTGCTGTGATTTCTCTGATCCGGTCCACTGAAGATAAAATTGTTCTGAATGTGGAACCTGAGCCAGAATGAGTTCGACACCACTGACTTAAACTGTACAAAACTCTTTAGCATACTATTTTATGCACAGTTTATTATGGGTCCAAACTTTACCTTTGATTACTGCTTATTTAATTCCTAGGCTGAACCATGTGCTTTTATTTATCAAACTAATTCTCTCTAAATGCTTGCCATGTGCAGTAAAAACCCTGCGGGATTCGTTGTGAGTGAATATTCTGCAGATAAAAACATTCTCTCCCTGCTCGCCAGGTGCATTAAAAAATGATTTTATGAGCGTTGGAGTGGAACAAACTTGCCTGCACAGATCTGTGACCTCCCAGCACCTTTGGGATGAATCGGAATATCGACTGCCTGACCTCGAATCCCTGCAGCCGGAGGACGCTTTTTGAAGCCCGGATCAATTCTCCTGTGAATCAGACGCACATAGGGGCTGGGTATAAATACATACGTCTATCACCTGCGGCAGGAGCTCATAAATCAGTCAGACTGGCTGTCTGATCTCGCCTCCGTGGGACGGCAGAGTGCTGCGACGCCACGTTGTGCCCTTGTTAAAGTGATCTCTGTGGTTTTATGCGTCTGCTGGCACCGGGGATTTATAACAGCTCATTACCGAGCCATCATAAAACCCTCATGTTTATAAATGTTAATGCTCCTGATTCATATTTAAATGTCATCTATATGTCGCAGTTAAAAGGCGTGTTAATGAGGACGGGTGGGGGGAGGCGGACGGACGGATGGACGGACGGATGAGAGGAGCTCTGACAAATGAATCTCCAGCTGACTTTTATCCTCCGTTCTTATTGTTCTTCACTTTCTGCTCGGCAATTTGTCACCAGAGCTGCTCGTCCCGTGTGGCATCCCAGTTAATTATGGATATCTCTCCTTCAGCCACAGCTTTCTTTGGTGCCTTTTTGTGGTGATGATGATTCCCTGTGCTGCTGATTAATAATTAGATGTACACTGTCAAACTGTGATGGTAAAAACAGTTTGATGCAGTTTCTATAGCACTGAATCACCGTAAACAGGTTGATCAGGAGAAAAGTGTGTGTGTTTGGGTTTTTTTTTAAAAACATTTTTTCTCTTAAAAATACACTTCCCTACTCATACACAGTTATTGAATGGAAAAATGCAGCAATATGTAGGACAGTACTGTCATTTTTATATTTATTTCTCAACAAGAAGAACATTTTTCACAGTTAAATGTACGTATTGTTGTGCTGATAATTGAAACATGCCATGATATTTATAACTTTATGCAAAATAATACAGTTTGTTCTGGTCAAATTGATGCGTTTTTTGTGTTAATAACAGACTTATGCTTTAATATTTATGATCGGAATTTAGGCTTAAGGTACACACATTAAATGTTAAGCATAATAGGTCACATAAGCTTTGTTTTATATAATGTTTTCACGTAAAACTAAATTTTCTTTAAAGCAGGGGTGTCCACCATGAGGCCCGTGGTCCAAAAGTGGTCCTCCAGAGGGTCCAATCTGGCCCTCAAAGTGTAAAAATTACAGAGAAGACATTAACTGCAGATTGTAAATTAGTAAAACTGTAAATTTAAAATAATTTCTACACCATGACAAGTTGTTTTGATCATAAAGTTAAATACTAGATCGCTCACTCTTCTTTTTTCCATTATTCTGCCTTGATTTTATTGATTTTTTGTCTCTTGTTTTTGTCATTTTTCATCTCGTGTCCATTTGTGTGTCCAACTTTTTGTCTAATTTTCTGTCTCTTTTTTGTTGTGTTTGGTGTCAGTTGTCTCATTTTTGTCGCTTTGTGTTTTGTTTTTGTCTTTTTTTTGTCTAACTGTTGTCGTTTGTCTCATGTTTTTGTCATTTTGTGTTTCCTTTTTTGTCCTGTTTCTGTTGCATGTTGTTTTTTTTTAATCTCTTTTGGTTTGTTTCATCTCGTTTGTCTCATTTTTAGTCGTTTTGTTCCTCGCTTTTGTCATTCTGTGTCTCGTTTTGCAATATTTTGTCTCGTTTTTGTTGCTTTTTTTGTGTTTTTGATCATAAATTAAAATACTATGTTGTTCTTGATATCATTTTTGTACTAAAACACAGGAAAAATGTGGAGCTGTGGCTATTTATAGGTTATTATGCTGTGATTTTACTTGTTTGGTCCACTTGCGATCAAACTGGGCTGAATGTGGAACTTTGCTGTAAATGAAGAAAATGTTTCAGTATAATTTTACAGTAGCATCCTGGCATCCACAGCTGCTGTGATTTTACAGTAAAAATGTTTTTTTAACAGTGTACAGCAGCGTGCACGTGTTTATTTGACATCTCACAAATACACTGATCATATCTGCCAGTGGAGGAGGCAACAAAAAAAGAAAGAGAAGCCAGAGAGAGCGTCCCTCCCTGTGCTCCTCTCCTCAGGAGGTGACACACTTCCACATCAAAGCTGAAATGTAGCTTATTAGTGCTGCAGAGTGAGACCGGTGCCGCGGTTCAAACGCTGCTGCTCACTTTCAATTACACTTCTGGAGACAGATTCATATTTATATCTGGGAGAAAATGTGATTCATCAAAGCAAACAAAGCGCCGCACGCCCTCCCTCCTCTCCCCTCTCCGGCTTAGTGGAGACTTGGAGCTCCTGATTTCAGTCAAACGATTGAATTTCATCACTGCAGACATGAATGTAATTTTTAGTCACTTTACGCCGGATGAATCTGATATTCTCACATCACTCCACGTGAGCCAGAACCTGCTTTTAATGATGAGCTCTTTGATATTTTGGGAGTTTGGGTTCTGATGGACCTGAAAACAAACCTGTGGCTAAAACTGGTTGATTTCCTGCAGGAGGAGCAAAGCTAATCGGTTCCAGATCTGCTCCAATAGGTGTCATTTCAACTCTTCTAGCAGAGACATGACCTCCTGGGTTGAGGGCCTTTCTGCTTTCTCCAAATCTGGCTTGACCAGCAGGATTCTGCTTTCTGGATTTCTGGCTTCCACTCACAGTCCTCTGATTGATCTCCATCACTGCCACAACTTTCTGCTCGTGTCGCTCGTCCAAAATTCAGATTTGGACAAAAGAGCAGAGGCCAGGTCGAGATGAGGAAGCAGCAGCTAATCAAAGCCCACAGCCCAAAATATTCTGTTTAAAGCTGCACTATCAAAATTTAGATCAGTGACGGATCAGATCACCGTGTGTGAAGTAAATAAAAAAGGTGGCTGGTAGTGAGAACGCCTCAGGGAGTTACCCCCAAACCCTGAAGCTCCTCTCAGCTTTTCTGAACAATTTAGTGTCTTTCAGCTCATTGTTTTGGTTTTAAGGCAATTTTATTCACTTTATTGTCGCACAGTGGACAGAGAAATTAAACATCAATCCTGTCAGTGCATTCATACAATCAGACAACTTTTTTTAAATTTTATTTTAAAAATGTAATGTGAGAAATTTGCAGCTATAAAGTAAAAATAAAACACACTACCATTCAGAAGTTTGGGCTAACTGAGAAACGTCCTTATTTTTGAAACAAGAGCAGTTTTTATCAGTAAAGATAGCATTATTATATGAATGATAAATCCAGAGTAGACATAGTTAATGTGCTAAATGACTATTGTAGCTGGAAACGTCTGATGTTTAATGGAATATCTCCATAGGGGTACAGAGGAACATTTCCAGCAACCATCACTCCTGTGTTCTAATGCTACATTGTGTTAGCTAATGGTGCTGAAAGGCTCATTGATGATTAGAAAACCCTTGTGGAATTATGTTAGCACATGGATAAAAGTGGGAGTTTTTATGGAAAACATGGAATTGTGTGGGTAGTGAATATATTGGTAGAAGGATGCTGAGTTTCCCACTGCCAGGCAGGAGGCCTAGAGGAAGACCAAAGAGGAGCTTTATGGATGTGGTTAAAGAGGACATGAAGGTAGTTGGTGTGAGAGAAGAGAATGCAGCAGACAGGGTTAGATGGAGGCAATTGATTCGCTGTGGCGACCCCTGAAGGGAAAAGCCGAAAGGAAAAGAAGAAGAGGAAGATGGAATTGTCTGGGTGACCCCAAACTTTAGAACAGTGGTGTACATATCTATACATATACATAACATGTATGTGTGTGTGTCCACCATTGTTGTTGTTTCAGGCAGATGTTTCTTTCAAAAATAATAACGACAACGGCAAGTATGCATGAACTGAACTTTGACGTCCTCCATTCCCAAATCCTCCTATTTATTGTCCACATAAACGGACACTTTAAAAATCTTGAAGAATCAGTTTAAATGATCTTCTGAGTCTGGATCAGAGGCCCAAATGTTGAGGAAAATGAATGTTTTGCACAGTAGCCTTTCTATTATTATCTTTAGACAATGTCTTAGATGATGAAACTTTAAACCAACCACGTGTTTTTACATTTGGAATAAACTGGCTCGAAAAAAGAAAAAAATCCAGCTGGATGAGATGAGATGAGATGAGATGAGATGAGATGAGATGAGATGAGATGGAACTTCATTAATCCCTCTTCTGGAAAATTCACCTTACAGCAGCTGGATACAATGAGGCATAAAAGAAGCAGAACAAGAAATTATAAATGTACTCAGTATGTGGTACACAACATTTCCTGGAAAGACGAGCTGAAACACATTAATCTATAACAAGTTTTTATAATTAATCCACTTTTGTTTAAGGCAATAGAATTAAAGATTTAGACAGAAAAAGATACTTACCCCAACTCAGTTTGTTTTGTTGGTTCAATATAATTTCATTAGAAGTCGTCTTAAAAAAGTTTGATGCAAACTTAAGAGTCTATTACTTTGATATTCATTATTACAGCCTTTTCTGATCAATATACCAAAGCCATTATGTCATAAACATATCGAGATCAGCTGTCCTAGTTTATATTTGTGAAGTCATCTTTGTATGTTTCTATTTCAGTAATATTCTTGGAATCATCTATAGTGGTCCACAGACTTTATTTTGACAGTCGGCAACAGTCATATATCACCTAATAATCATCACATCACATTGATGTCTGTGGTTTTTCTGTTTTTTGTGAATTGTTGAGTCAGAGCTGTTTTGGTAACATGAGGAAGACATGCTCAATATTAGGTAGGTGGTTTAAATATTACATGTAATTATGTTTGTATGTGTAATTAATGGTCTGTAAATTAGGACTTTATAGCTGCTCGTAACAGGTAAACTAATATCAGTAACTCATTAGAACGATCTCATTAACTGACCCTGACATCTGTCTGCATATTGACACCAACTTTATATCCATCCATCCAGCCATCCATCCCTCATCCATCCATCCATCCATCCATCCATCCCTCATCCATCCATCCATCCCTCATCCATCCATCCATCCATCCATTCATCCATCTTCTTCCTCTTATCCGGGGTTGGGCCTTGGAGGCAGCAGATGAAGCAGATCATTCCAGATGTTCCTCCTCCCAGCAACACTTTCCAGCTCTTCCTGGAGGATCCTGAGGTGTTCCCAGGCCAGATGAGATACATAATCCTTCCAGAGGGTTCTGGTTCTACCCCGGGGTTTCCTCCCAGTCGGACATGTTCGGAAAACCTCAAAAAGAAGTCTCCAAATCAGGCTGAGTCCAGACACCCTACAGAGGAAGCTCATTTTAGACGCTTCTATCCTCGGTCTCATTCTTTGGGTCACTACCCAGAGCTCATGACCATAAGGTGAGGGTTGGAACGTAGATGGACGGTAAATCGAGAGCTTTTCTTTGCGGCTCTATTTTCCCATCACTCGTGACCAAGATCCTGAGATACTTGAACTCCTTTGCTTGGGGAAGCAACTCTCCTCCAACCCGGAGGGAGCAATCCACCGGTTTCCATCAGAGAACCATGGCCTCAGACTTAGAGGTACTGATCAAACGTAAAGTGGATCAGTGCCTGCTTTGTATTTAGCTCTGAATAAGGTGTGAAGTAACACATAACCGGTAATTAAACGTGATTTGTTCCACACAAACTCCATCAGGTAGTATTGTTGTGTCTCTTCAACACAACTTGTAACTAGGAATGCTCCATTGGTTCATGAATATCTTTCCATGAATTACCATCTTTATGCCCCCCTTCAAGGAAAATACAACAATATTCCACCAAAGTTTTTTTTTGATAGATTACACCATTAATTCATGAATAACACAAACCAGAGGTGGCAGACTTGAGCCGTCATATTGAGAACATATTAATATTCACTTCCATATGTTGTACGATTTGCTGTGCATAATGTTAGAACTGACAGTCATGAATGAAGGAAGCCATTAACATAAACATTTGGAAGGAATTCACCCATAACGTCCCATTATTAACTGAGGAAATTCTGTCTGTACAAATGGTCTTAAACAATCATAAATTGTGACATCAGTAATAGATGTGGTACAGAACGTGCATCAGTTAGCTTGATAGCTGCGTTCGCTAATCATTTAGCATGCTGATGTGAATTGATGTTTTGTTTTTGTCATCTTCTGCTTGTGTTACTGCATTCATCAAGAAAGGAAGGTGAATTTATTATTCATAAAGTGTTTTTATGATGCAAGACTAAGCTCAAAATTCTTCACACCCATCTACAATGTTGATTTATGGGGAATTTTTATTTGATCAGTAGTTTTTCTTCTGGATAGAAATTACTTAAACAAGTGACAAAAGACAGTAAGGCATTATGTCAGTGATCAATGTGTGTGAGAACTAAAGATGCCACATAAACAATTAAAAATAGTCTTTGAAATTGGTACAAACCTTTAAGAAAATCCAAGCTAAAATAGCTCCTGGTAATTTCTATCATTGTCTAGAGCATTCTCAGACAATATGATGGTGATAAAACCAAACAGATTAGTAAGCTGCTGTTCAGGTTACATGCTTAGAATGAGATGCACATTGTGGCTGCTCACCAGTCAGGTAAAAGCTATAAAGTCTTATCTCAGTGTTTTTAAGTACCAGTGGACCAAGTGCAAAGCATCATCCTGGAGTACAAGAAGTTCCACACTGTGAGATGTCTCATAGGTCATGGTCGGAAGCCAAAAGTGAGTCCTGTGCTGACAAGAATGGTTGTGCAAGAAAACAAGAGGAATTCAAAGGTCACCGCGTGATGAATTCTGGCTCCAACATCTCAAAGTAGGCACTCCAGCAGACTCTGAACAAGGCTGGTCTCCATGGACACAGAGCAAAAAGGACTCCACTTCTTCAACATAGGAAAGAAAAGCTGCTCTAGAAACAGAAAAAAGATTTTAAAAAAATAATTAAGTTATTTGTACACAGGGACGTGGCTTGGGGTTAGGGTCAACCTCAAGAGCACCGTCAACAACATGGTGGTGGGAACGTAATGCTTTGACAAGATTACTGGCCTTCTGGTAGTAAAACATCCATGATTCTGAAGAAAAACACCTGGAAGTCTGCAGAAAGAATTGGACTTTGTAGCAGGATGATGATCTGAAACACGCAGCCATAGTGGTCAAGAAAACAGAAAACAATATCAACATTTTGGAGCAGCCCAACCTGAATCCCATCAGAGAATCCATGGAGGTACCTGAAGGCCAGAGAAAAGGTAAGGAAGCCTTCCTACCTCAAAGACCAAGAGATCATTGGAAAAGAGAACAAGGAAAATATCCCATTTTAATAAATAAAGGAAAAAAGTCAAGAAAAAAACAAAGGAATTGTCCAAATGTGTCTACAACACAATGTCTTAGCGTCTTAGCCTCTCTTCTCACTCGTTTATGTGGGAATTTAATGCTTTGACAAGACTACTCGACAGAAAAACGCCCAAGATTCTGGAGAAAAACATCTGGACATCTGCAGGGAAACTTGGCTTTGGGTAGAACTGGACCTTCCAACAAGACAGTGATTTGAAACATGCAGCAAAAGTGGTCGAAAAAGTCAAAAATAATATCAACATTTTGGAGCAGTCCAGCTAGCGTCAACCTGAATCCCATCAGAGAATCCGTGGAGGTACCTGAAGGCCAGAGAGAAGGTAAGGACGCCTTCCTACCTCAAAGATCAAGAGATCATCAGAAAATAGAAGTGGGAAAATATCCCATTTTAATATGTAAAAGAAAAAGGCAAGAAAAAAACCATCGGAATTGTCCAAATGTGTATCCAACACAATGTCTTACTGTCTCTTCTCACTTGTTTATGTGGGAATTTAATGCTTTGACAGGGTTACCTGGCAGAAAAACACCCAAGATTCTGGAGAAAAATATCTGGAAAGGTGAAAATGAAGAAGCCTTCCAACCTCAAAGATCTGAGAGATGGAGTGGAACAAAAATCCAGTGGAGATAGTAAATGTAAAAACAGAAGAAATGGCAGAGAAATGGTTCAAATATATCATTAACATCTCCAACACGATGTCTTACCATCTCTTGTTGCTTGTTTATGTATTTTCAGAGTGTAGAGACCTATTGATCAAATAAGAAATCACTATAAATGAAAACATTTGGCAGGGATATGAACTCAATGCATTAAATCACAAAACCAAACAGACTGTAGATGGGAAATGATGTTAACATCTCGTGTTTGATTCAGCTCAGTTGGTCATTGTTCTTCTTTTGTTTTTGATTTGATCACATGCAGTTCATCCAGCATCTCCTCCACATTGATCTTTTTTCCAGCCTGTCTCGCTGTTTTGTGTGTTTTTAACTGGATTTTAATTGGAAGGCAGCCATTTTCTCACCATCAGCACTGGACGCTCCCAATGTGCTGCTGTTTCCATTACTGCTTGATGATATTCTCTTAAGTGTACCATTAGAAAATAAATCAAGAGGGAAGTCTCGGCTCTTCAGAAGGACTTAGAGGCAGGATATATACTGTATGTATGTATATGTAGGAATGTTTGTAAGAGACAAGCAGCAGTTTGGCCACACATTAGCTGTGATGGATCAGCCTCCCAGCGCCACACACCTCCGAGCTGCAGGTGTAAAAAAAAAAAAAAACAGTCAACACATGTATAAAGCAGCCAGTGCGATCCTCCAGGGCTGATGCGACATGACAGGGGAATAATAATGAAACGCAGCTGCCGTCTTCCCACTGACCTGGATTGATACAGTACAAACTGAGATACGGAGGCAGTCAATCCTCCAGCACAGCGGGTTCTCCGCCGAAACATGCGACGTCTAATCCCATTTGTCAACAGCAAAGACGCGCTCGGATTTGAGGGTCATGGCGTGGAACAGCACGTTCAAACGCGCAGAGACGGCAGCCGTCGCCACTCAGGATGGCTTCACACACCAGCAGCGGTGTGTGTGGGCACAGACGTGTAGGTCAGCACACTTAGTGAGTGATGTTCTTTGGACTGTCAGCGTGACTTACTGTAATAAGACATCACAACCGCCGTGCATTTTTTTTACTTCTTGTGAGTTTATCCCCTTTCTGCCGCAGGGGCCGCAACATGAAAGGTGTTGCGTTGCTCAGCTCACTGTACATCTGTGCTTTGTGTGGGAAGGCAAGCGTAAATAGTAAACACGATCAGTTTCCTTATTGTTCGTCTTTGATGAAGGAGCAGCCTCCTTCTGTCAACCCGGCTCGTGTCTCCTCTTGTTTGTCGCCTTTGATGCACATTTAACGAGGTTTATACCCAGTCGTTCAGCATGTTAAGTGGAAGCCACGCCGCTGTGTTTTGTCTTCTCAGTGGGTTTTATCGTTGGGATTTGCGTAGCGTGGAACTGCTGGGGTTTGTTCTTGATGTAGCGGTGCCCTCCTCGGTGATCACAACACCAACACCTGTGTGGAGAAGCATGGCAGTGTTGCCTTCTAATGAGAAATGCTGCTATGAGCTTGGATTTCTAGTCTTTTTTTTTCCAAATGAACGTCCTTATCTCACTGATATAGCAGAAATAAATTAGGTGGTAATCTGTGATAGAAGCTCAGCAGAGATAAATCTATGCTTTGGCTCTTGTTTTTTTCTGGGTGTGTTTTGCACCAGTTTTTTTGGATTTTCTTTTTTAATACCACTCTCTTTTTTGGGTAGATTCCCTCTCTAATGTGTTTTCCCTGGCTGCACATGGATGATACACGGATGATAGGAGTCTCTCCATGACCTTCCAAGCATTCGGCTGGTTTGACTTTGATGTGTAAAGTAGACCAATGAATGGAGGAGCGGCTGCGCTTTAATTCTGGTCTAAATTACAAACACAAATGAGTAGAGCATTAAGTGAACAATAGAAAGGTGCACAGGACCCCCAGTCTGCTTCTGTGACACCACAGTGCCACCTGCTGGTTTCTGGGTGGGATTATGTGTGTGTTGAGTAAATGTTATGTCCCTTATTTCACAGAAGTACCCTTGATGTTTGTCTTTACACCTATATCCCCCTTCAGAAATATTTGAATATGTGTAGCAGTAATACCTTTTATTTTAGTAGTATTAGTGTTTTGTGTTCCCACAAAAACTTAATAAACCATTTGCAAAATCAACAATCTGTATTATTATTAGCAGTGTAGCTCAAAAGAATGGCTACACTTAGAGATTACATCGTCCAACATTCAGATTATCTTAAAAAAAGAGCTGGTGTGCTTGAGCTGAGGTGACTGTAGAAGGAAGCAAAGACAGGAACAGGAAGGGACTATCGTCATGAAAAAATAAACTTGTAAATACATAACTTTGACACAGATAGATAGATAGATAGATAGATAGATAGATAGATACTTGATTAATTAGTGACCTTAATGTTTCCCTCTTCGGATGCCCAAAGCTTTCCAGAAGTTCTTCCCTGATCCTGATGTTTTCTGAGCATACTATGAACTTATTAGTGGCTAATGTTTTCAAAGAATTCACAAAATGCAAATAAGACACGTCAAAAGTTGAAGTTTGGTCAACACATCTTGGACCTGTGTGACCATGCCTGAGTACACTTTCCTATTTAACACTACTTACCACCTTGATCTCCATCTTATAGTGCTTATCTTTATATACCTGCGTGTAAAATGCTCGTAATAATTTGTTTTCTCAGGTTACTGATGCTACTGATCTGTATATCCTTTACTGGACCACCAAGGTCTGTTTAGCTTATTCCTGTTGATCCCTGTGATCCTATTTTAAGTGTTTTCTGTCTCCTAAGGAGGATTTTTAAAATACAAAAGGCAAAGAACAAAATCTCTAAATGTCCTTATGCGTGTAAATTAATCTATTGTTTAAAATACAAGGACAGTAGAAAGCCAGAATCAGAGCCAGTGAGAGTGACAGCCTGCTCCATCCTGGTAACTTTCAGTGCTGTTGCTAGGCTGCTCAGATTGGACTGTTGCTTCTTCATCCATCCACATCACTGGAACCAGAGGAATCCATGCAGGACGTTGTTCTCACAAGCAGAAGCTTGACATCCCTCCTCTCATTTCCATCCACTGGTCCCCAGATTCATGGAAAACTCTGATTAAATCATCAGAAATCACTTGTCTTCACTGTATTTGATCATGTCAGGATTGCTAAACCTGTGCTGGGTTTTGGTTGGTATCTTATCTTTACTGTTGTAAATGTGTGTGATCTTTGTCGGATTCAAATTATAGAAACTTTAGATTGCTTCTTTAATTAGTTCATTTGTGTAAGAAAGGAGGAAATTAGCTGCCCCTGATCAAATGTCGGTAGATTCCTGCCTGCTCCTGCTGTAGGAAACAGAGACATCAGTGTGTTCAAAGCATCTAGCAAAAAATAAAAATAAAAACAGTACATCAAAAAGATCTGAATGCATTAAGTTAACTCTGAAATGAAAGTAATATTTAGCTGTTTCTGAATGTAGTCATGCATTCATGAGGGAAAACTAAATCCAGTAGAAGTTCATAATCCTTAAAGCTGCAACAAACTAATCTGTTGGCCACTTGGGGGATACAATAAGATGCAAACGGTGTACACAACGCTGGAATATTACTACTTCTTTAGTTTTAACAGATGTCTATTTACACATTCAGACAGGCGTTAGCATGGAAGCTGTCTTTCAATCAAAGTGATAAATGTAAGACGAATACTTACACACTTTTAGCTCGATTTTGGTCCCCACTAACTCCTGAACAGCAAGTCTTGCCCTTCAGTTACTAAAGTCTCCACTATCTAGCTGCTAACTTTGTCTGTCTGCCGCCTCTATCATGACTGTTCAGTCCAGAACTTTTGCCAAAACCAGGCAATGACGCAATAAACAGCCACAATATGAAAACCACTGACAGGTGAAGGGAAGAACAGTAATCATGTCACTGCTATGACACTTTTCAGTAGGTGAGATATATTACACAGCAAGTTAACAGTCAGTTCTTGAAGTTGATGCTTTGGAAGAAGGAAAATGAGAGCATAAGAATCTGAGTAACCAAACTAGTCACAGTATTTGCAAGAAGGCGGGTGCTCTGGAGTTCTGTGTATGCAGTGGTGACCAAAAGTGTACCGAGGAAAGACAACTGGTCAACCAGCGACGGGATCATGGACATCCAAGGCTCAGTATCGCATGCATGTGTGGTCCAATCCCACAAACTGTAGAACAAACTAATTGTTGGTGGTATAGAAAGGTGTCAGAACATACAGCTTGATGCATAGTTGCAGATCGATCAGATTATCCATGGTGACCCCTGTCCAGGTGCCTTTAATGGTCATGTGAGTGTCAGAACTAGACCATGGAGCAAAGAAAGGAGGTACCTGGTCTGATGAATCATGTTTGATGAATCAAGATGGCAGCAGGATGGAAAAAAACAAGTCAGTGGAGACAGTTTGATGCTCTTGGTAATGTTCTGCAGGTAAACTTTGGGTCCTACAGTCATGTGAATGTAACTTTGACACCTACCTAAACATGGTTCCATACAGTCCTTCATGGCAGTGTTATTCCCTGATGGCCTTTCAGGAGGTTAAAGCTCCCTACTATTCTGTAAACACTGTTCAGAAATAGTTTGAGGAACATGACACAGTGTTTGAGATGTTGACTTGAACTCCAAAGTCTCAATATTGCAATCCGATAGAACATCTGTGGGATGTTCTAGAAAATCAAGTTCATTGTTCCGTTTGTATTGTTTGTCTGTTCTCCATCCTCACTCTCACACCAACCAGTCGAGGCAGATGACTGCCTTTCCTGAACCTGGTTCTGCCTGAGATTTTATTTTCCCTCACTGTTAAAGCCTCTGCGCACTGTGTTATTTTAACAGTCTTCTAAGTTCCCCGCTTGCTACACTGCACGACATGAATCTAATAATCTTGGGGTACGAGGGGAAGTTTGCTCTGTTCAGATTGACGATGAAAACGCAGCTGTATCTCAGCCTACGATGTACGTGAGTCGATGTGAATAAAAGACTAAAACATCATCAGCGTGCACCGTCCATCCATGAAAATAAACAACTGAAGCCTAAATGGAGCTCCTACAATCACAGGGAAACTAGCCAAACATGAACAGCCCTGCTGACATTTATGTGTTTGGAGGGAAATCCCAAAAACAGGAAGAAGAGGAGAATATGGACATGGTCGTGGCTTGGAAAGAGAGGCCAATTTGGGATGCCAGTTTTGCAAAGGGAGCTTGAACTAAGTACTTGTTAACATTTACTAGCATTTTACATTAGCATTTACCGTTATGGTCTGTCACTCTACCAGGCTGTCTTCTTTGTTTAAATCCCACATACTTGTTTTGACGCGTTTAGTTGCTGTAAATCATCTCTGTGGGTTTAGCTCCAGTGTGGCGCTGATCAGTACGTCATTTCATCCTGCATTTCTATTGTGAGTTAGTTGTCGTAGGTCCAGCAGCATCACACTGTGAGATGATCACGCAGAATTTCTGACAGTCAGAATTTTACGGCAGCTTGCTTTGGTCACCATGACAACGGCCGTACTTGAACCTGTCTCTCAGTGTGACGTAGGACCACCGGTTTAGAGCCAAGACCAAAGATATCAACACCATTCTCTCATCATTCATCTCAAGCGGCCTTTAATGGGTTTATTGGTTCCGTCCCACTGTTGCTAACGTAGTGAATCCAAAGGCAAATTTAGATTGTTGGGTACTCTGTTCTTTAGTTGAAATTCATAAGGTCTTTACTTTATTATGTGAAGTCCTATGAGATAACCAGTCTGATCTATGGAGGACTTTAAGGATTTGCTGCTGTCTTGGTGCCTGATACCACAGAACACCTTCAGATGTCTGTGGAATCCAGGACTCGATGGTTCAGAGGTGTTTTTGCAGCACGAGGGAGCTACACACAATTAGGAAGGCAGTTTTAAGGTTGTGGCTGATTGAGTGACTGAGTGGAACAACAGAGTGGATTCATATCTGTGATTTTATACATTCAAACCACCAATAATAATGTTGATTCTTGCAGCTTGGAAGTAAACTACATAGACCCTGAGCCTGAGAATGTCTGCAACATCCAACCAGAAAGTCCAGGAAACAAGGTTTAGTTTACAAATAAATAAAATATCTACACAGCAAAGTAAACCTTCCCACTGCAATTCACAAAAAAGCCTTATGTGTGATCATACCGTATGTCAGCTGGTGTGTGAACAAAGAGAATTTATTAAGCAGCTCCTTTTCTTTTTGATCGCAGTGATGTCGGAGTGTCACGCATATGTTGAATGCAGGAATACATAATGTGCGATGACAGAAACCTGAGAACACCCAGTTATCCCCTCAGTTCAGCTTTTTCTGCGTCTTCTCTGCCCTTGTCTGTCAGTCAGTCTCACTGCAGTGAGATGTTCTTCCTCCTGCTATCACATGTGAGTAGCGCCGACTGAAATATCTGGCGTTAGGAGGCGTGCACCCTAAACCTGACGGCGCATGCATTATAGATGCCCACTTCACAATGTGTCACATCATGTGTTGATTTGCATGTGCGCCACGCATTTGATCTTCTTCAAGCAGGAGTAACAAGCAAAGCAGTGAGATCTGAGAGATTTTCAGGAACAGAGGGAGAGTCATGGAGCTCGACACTAATGAACACATCTTCCACAGCGAGGGGGAGCGCACTTCAGACTTAACTTTGACAGTATAATTGTATTGCGAGGGATACTCTGCAATGAAAACAATCTGTTGAAAGAAGCATTTTCCAAGCCAAACTTTAAATATGTGGGAAAAAAAACTATGTTTATCTCTCAGAGTGGTGATGACTCTGAGCATCTACACCTTTGTAAATACACACAAGCCATCTGTTCAGTCAACAACCACACTAACAGCTTATCAGCCACCTTCCATTGTAGCATTGTAGGGTGTGGGCGTGTAGGGAAGCCTTCCAGCGTACACCAGGGCCATTGTTTTTAACACTGTGCAATTAGTGCACATCATTTCATTCATGGTTTAGTTTTCTGGCCACAGATGGCCCCTCTTGCTAGCTGCCAAGAGGGATAGTCATCCTGAGCTATGATTTAGCTGCATTCACAATTCTCTGTTCGAAGGTGTTTAAAAAAATGCTCTCACCAGATACAGTGATGTGTGGCTTCATTCACTCAAACCTGGCTCTCAGTATTTACTGGATCACAGTATTCCTGCATGAGAGGCCTTAAAACCATATCCACTGATGGCTAAAGCCCCATTAGCTCATCACCCATTGCATCCCTCAGTTGATGAAGAATTAGTCAACATTTCTTTTTCGTTCAGCACAAAATATAGTTATTTTACACACACTACCGTTCAAAAGTTTAGGTTCACTTAGAAATGTCCTTATTTTCGAAAGAAAACATTTTTTTTCAGTGACGATAACATGGAATGTATGATAAATCCAATCTAGACATTGTTAATGAGGTAAATGACTATTCTAGCTGGAAACAGATGATATTTTTAATGAAACTTTAGCAATTTTAGTTAATATATTGGACCAGACTAGTGTGCGTAGATATGAATCAGTAGATAGGACCATAGATATGAGTCAGTAGATAGATATATATCTGTGGCTGCAGCTCCCATTGAACAGGAGGGTTTATTACAGGAAGTCAGACACAGTCACACAGAAACGGAGCTACAGCTCTGTGTCTTGTAGAAGATTTATTTTAAAAGCTACATGTGTGACGGTAATAATCCGTGTCAGAGCTGACCTCATTAGCACTTCCGCTAGGTCGGCTAACTTCCGGTCACACCAGGGATTAATTTTTCGTTTGAGCTTGACAAAGACGGGAACAAGAATATTCAGAGCAAGTAGAGCAGCTAGCTAACACTTATTACAGTTTGTTTTACGTTTTCAAAGTCACATTTTTGAAATCATGTAATTTTCCATAAAACAAATCACGGCTTTTATTTTATAAGAGAAACCTGGAAACGTTGTTTATCCGTAATTCCACTAACTTGACTGAACGTGGGCTTGCAGTTCCCATTATTTAAACATCAAAGAAAAGAAAAGAAAAAAGAAAATGACTTCTTTCCAATCCCATCTGTTCCTCTGCTCACATTCTTCACCTTTACAGTCCACTTTTAAAAGTTCAGCAGACAGTTGCTCTGCTTTGGAGTGTGACGATGTCATCCGTGATGTGGAGACTGAGGTTTCCGTTTCACCCACAGCGAGCCTTAGGACACCCGGGTCATACTGATGTTTGAAAGACTGACTGACAGCTCAGATTTAACTGTCTGTAGTTCCGTTTTGATGGATGTTAAATTTTCACTCAAAGCAGCCAGGAGCTGGGTCTTTAAAATAACCAAGAATCTGAGGGCCTCTTCAAAAGAAGACGTAGTTGATGAAGGCATTCTGGAGCAATCTGTTAAAAAGTCACTCCATCCTCGCCGACTTCAACACCTCTTCATGACAACTTGTTCTGCCTCTGACCTGGTGGAAACTCAAGAAACTCGGGAAAACCCGTCGAGTCTCAGATTTTCGAAAAACTCGTCGGGTGGGGGAAGCTGTGGTGGGAGGTGGGGGAGTAAGGGGGGCCAGTGGGAGCAGTGGGGGGGACCGCTACCCACCTCCTTGCCTACTCTCTACCCTGACTCCGCCTTGGCTCCACCCATGTGGTCACTTGGAAACTACGATGTCAAAGGGATGACAAATTTATATATTTTTTTTATCTGATCTGTAGATCAGTGAGTTAAGGGTTTGCCTATAGAGCTGCAGGTTGCTGGTTCAAGACCTGGACCTCCTTAAACCTTCTGAAAAACTTAGACAAAAAGAAAAACACAAGTGGTGGAACTCAATCCTGCTGTCTTCCACTTGGTAGTCTCTCTTCTTACCCCCTGAGCTATTTCCTCTGATAGTAGTTCTTCTTTTTTTGCACATTTATCATCGAATTTTTGTCGTTTTCGAGGTTATTTTTTAACTTGAGTCTCGTCTCGACCATTTTTCTCAGGAGGTTGGACTTCAGCCTTTGTGCTGGAGGGTTGAACCCTCAGTTCCAAGACTTTCCAAAGCCTCCACACCTCCCCAGTCCTCAGGACCTGAGCTTTCACACAGTCTGAGAGCTGAAATTTTCTAAGTCCCACAGTAGATCTCTATTAGTTTGAACCTTTCGACAGTCTGAGGACTAAAATTTTGTAAGTTCTTGAGTAGTTCACTGTTAGTTTGTACCTTTTGACAGTCTGAGGGCTGAAATCTTCTAAGTCCCACAGTAGATCTCTGTTAGTTTGAGCTTTTAGACAGTCTGAGGGCTGAAGTTTTCTGAGTTCCTGAGTAGATCCTGGTTAGTTTGAACCTTTCGACAGTCCGAGGGCTGAAATTTTGTAAGTTTCTGAGTAGGTCTCTGTTAGTTTGAGCTTTTAGACAGTCTGAGGACTGAAGTTTTAGAAGTTTCTCAGTACTTCTATGTTAGTTTGAACTTTGTGGTTAACAGAAGTCTTAAAACTTGTGACCATGAGTCTTGATTTCACATTTAGACCATCCATCTGAGTTCTTCTCAGACCTTCACCTGTGGGTTCTTTAGAAATCCTGAACAAACTTTGATTCTCTTCATTGAACAGTAAAGTTTGTGGAGATCAGAAGGTAACATTAGTTTGATCGATGCCTTCAACTACTAGTAGACTTTATCTGGAAAGCAGTTTTCTGAAATGAGCTCTTAGTAAATCTGTCCACAGTCAAACCAAGAACACAGAAAGAAGAAATGTTTGAAGAAACAACTTGATGTTTTCATTTCAGACTAGAAAATGCTTTAAGACCTTTATCTGTTTTTGCTCTTTTTCATCGTTTTATCGTCTCTTCTGTTTAATTTGATCTTTGATTTGATCCCTGGATCTTGGGCTGCGGCGGGGGTGCCGGCCCATGCCGGGTGGCCGTCTGGGGTGGCTGGTTCCCCTGGCGATGTTGACCCTCTGCCTGGGGGGGCGGGGGTTGCCTCTTTGGCGCCTGGGGCCCGGGGTCCTGTGCTGGGTCCGCCCTGGGCCTCCGGCCGCCGATCTTGGTCGCCTGGGGCCCGGCCCTGCTGGGTGCTGGAGGTCCTGGCCGGGTTCTCCCTCTGCCCCCTTCCGGGCCGGTCCATGGTCGCCCTCGTGGTTTGGTGGCTCGGATCTCTGCTCTGGGATTGCTGCCGGCTCGCCTGGGTCTTGTGGGCTCTCGGGCCCGCTTCTGGCCTTCACGTAGGTCAGAGGTCATAATTGCATGATCACAGTCCCAATTGCACCGTACTCTGCATGTGAACATAGCAACCATGTTGTCTTGGGGGGTGTTAAGTTTGTCCTGGTGCCAAAACATCAAAAGACATGTTTCCTCAGTTTGTGTGTTTCACATAGATGATTTGAATAATTACTAGCTGTGTTTCCTAACAAAACCCGTAGGATGCGTTTCGGTGTGTCTTTGTTAAGGTGTACTAGCTTGTTATCTGTTGTGTCGGTTTCAATTGAAAGATAATGGTATTCTTGCACTTTTCCTTTTCTCTTCACTATCCCCTCTTATTGTTGTTTTTTTTCTCCTTTTCTCGTTTCTTTCTTCCTGCCTTTCCCCTGTCAGGTCCGGCAAATTTATGTATATTTAACTAATCAACAAGTATTCAATTTAAATAAATTACTGTAGAGTATCAAGGGGAGTCTTATACTTACGAACTCCCCTTGGAAAAGCAAACTTGTATGGCACAATGTAGCAGCCAGATCCTCATTCTGCCTGCTCTGTTGCCGGACAGGACACACACAAAAAAACAAAAAACTGTTGAAAACCTGTTATTTCTGAATAAAATCTCCCCTTTCCTGTACATCCTTTCTAAGTTACACAAGCATATTCAGTACAATCTTCCTAGTTACACAAGCACTTTCACTGTCCTCTGCCTGCATAAGGCCATGCCATTTTCCTAAGGTGACAGAAAGACATTATTACACAACCTGCTACATTATACGATACTACCATTTTGGGGAAAATTTACACACACACAATACAAGAAAATATATTTTATTATACACATATTTGATCATTTATCATTTATAAATTATTTGATCATACATTTTTTTCATAGTTATTCCCAACAGCCATAATGAACAATGATTCAGTGCATCAGGCATGTGGTTCAGATACAGCTGCCTGTGATTATACACTTGACCAGTAGGGGGTTTTGTGTGCTCATGAAACTTCATGAAATGAACCCTTTCTCAAACCAATTGGCTCAAGTGGTTCAATGTCTCATGAGGCTTCATCTCACCATCACTACTATGATGTTTTTTGTCAATGTTCGGACGACATACTAAACTATGACATTTTTGTCCATTTTCGGACGACATACTAAACTAAGATGTTGTTGTCCATTTTCGGACGACATACTAAACTAAGATGTTTTTTGTCCATTTTCGGACGACATGCTAAATTACTACGTTTTTTTCAATTTTTTGGACGACATAATAAACGATGACTTTTTTGTCCATTTTTGGATGACATACTAAACTATGATGTTTTTGTCCATTTTCTGACAAAAAATGACATTTTTTGTCCATTTTCGGACGACACATTAAACTATGACATTTTTTGTCAATTTTTGTCCATTTCAGACGACATAGTACACTATGACATTTCTGTCCATTTTTCGACACTAAACTATGACTTTTTTGTCCATTTGTGGATGACATACTGAACTATGACGTTTTTGTCCATTTTTCGACAAAAAATTATGTTTTTTGTCCATTTTCGGACGACAGACTAAACTATGACTTTTTTGTCCATTTGTGGACGACATCCTAAACTATGACGTTTTTGTCCATTTTTCAACAAAAAATTATGTTTTTTGTCCATTTTCAGACATCATACTAAACTATGACGTTTTTTGTCCATTTTCGGACATCATACTAAACTGACGTGTTTTGTCCATTTTTGGGGGAAAAAATGATGTTTTTTATCCATTTGTGGATGACATACTAAACTATGATGTTTTTGTCCATTTTTTGGACGACATACTAAACTATGACATTTTTGTCCGTTTTTGTCCATTTACAGATGGCATACTAAACTATGATGTTTTTGTCCATTTTTCAACTAAAATGATGTTTTTTGTCCATTTTCGGACAACATGCTAAACTATGACGTTTTTGTCCATTTTCAGACGGCATACTAAACTATCACGTTTTTGTCCATTTTTCGACAAAAATTTTTAGTTTTTTGTCCATTTTCGGACGACATATTAAACTAGGACGTTTTTATCCATTTTCTGACGACATACTAAACTGACATTTTTTGTCCATTTTCGGACGACATACGAAACTATGACGTTTTTTGTCCATTTTCCTACGACATACTATACTATGGTGTTTTTTTGGACAAAATTCATGCTGATTTTTTTTTTCAAAGGAAACTGCTCTGCAGTGTTTTTCATGGCCTATTTTACATAATTTCATCATATGGCATTCAGGTCATGGTGAATGAGAACCTACACAGACATCATATGGCATGTTTTTACGATATGTTGGGTGGAAGAACGGCGTCCGAGTGGCAGCGCTCCTTCTGCTCTGACCTTCCTCACTAAACTCAAGTGCCATGGAGGACTCCAGTAGTTGACGTTTCCTGCTACAACCTTCTCTTGTTCAGCTTTCTTCCATGTCCGAATTGAATTTCGCGGCACAAACAAATGAATAGAAAAGAAAATTTGAGTGGAATGGAAGGAAGAAATCCAAATGGGTAAAGCTGAACAGTGTGCATATAAAAATAGTTCACAGTAAACAGTGGAAGTCTAAGCCAAGAATTGTAAAAATATTGGCATAGGTGACAGATTAAAGGAAAAAGAAACAACTAATATAATAAGTTTCTCAAACGTAATGAGGTACTGGGCCACTGGGCGCTGCTGGAACAGCTTCAATTCTCTTTAGCATTGATTCTCTAAATCTCTGGAAGTCTGGAGGGAAAGACAACATTTTCCCAAAAGATTAGGTCATGGTGGTGGAAAATTCTGACTAATATATCAATCTAAAATGTCCCACAGGTGTTCAGTTGGGTTGAGATGTGAGAACTGCGAAGGCCATAGCGTATGACTCACTTGTATGTCATCAAACTATTTGGTGATCCTTTGCGTCATTTGGACACAGGCATCGTCACCCAACATTTCTATCCCATGAGGATGGAAATGTTTCATCAAAATGTAAAGGTGGTCACCCAGAACAACTTCTTATTGATTTGTACTGACCCTTCCTGCCAGAAAAATGCCGCCCACAACATACCGAAGCCAACAGATTTCCCTGTAGGGGTCAAGGGTTCAGGATGTTTCTTGAGTTTGTCCCATGTTTGTACATGTACAAGCAGCAACACTGCTCACCGCTGCTCATTTCTCAGCAGCAGCTCTTCATGCTCAGCAGACTAGACAGATTGGGAGGGTTTTAGTACTTCTAAAGAGCTGCCCACTCAGCTTTCTGATTCAGACACGTCTTACTCATGTTTTCTTGTTTTTCAGAAGTCAGTGTGTGGGGGCTGACACGGGAGACAAAGTTTATGGGTACTGATTGTGTAAATACTCTGCAGCAACTCCTGTGTTGACTCGTCAGAGGGCGAAGAGTCATGTGAGGCTGATGTCCATCGGGTTACACAACCTCTGTCTGTGGTAATACCAGTCAGAACTTAACTGTTAAACTGCACGGAATTAGCTGCTGGATAAAGCTGCAAAGTGAATGTAGTTGATGACCAAATTGAGAAAATGTATTTAATCACAGATGCATCAATTTTGTGTTTGATATCACATTTTTTTGTCTATTTCATGCTGCAAGGACGCGCCTGTATTATCGATAGCGCCTACATGGAAAACCACTGAAACATTTTCGAGAATGTGTTCTTTAATAGTATTTTTGTAGAGTGCCCTGCAAAGATACGCAGGTACAAGTAAATATACAAGTACTACAGCATCAGTATAGGATCCTCATGGTGATACTGTTGATCATGATTCTCATTTCACTAGTGTACAGGTTTACATGAGTGTTGGGTTACTGATCTTGCCCATGAAGAGGATGCTCCTAGCGGACCTCTCCATGATAAAAACCAAGAAGGGCCGGTCAATTACGACATGTGGTAGCGCGCTCACTACCATCACCTGAGGGATGGTGACGGCTGCTGCCTCTGTTCCCGTCTCGGTGACACTCAGCGAAGCCATGTGGGAAACCTGTGGAAAACAAAGCAAAGGGAGATCAGTGCTAATTTGTGGTTGTTCCATAAAAATCTCCGAATAAAAATGAACTCCTACCTTTGAGACTTTGAGCATAGTCTCATCCGATATCCCAGAGAAATCAGCATTGTCCTCAAAAGCTTTGGTTATGCCCAATTCTTTCAATGTGTCTCCCAGACAAGCAGCAACAGAGATGGAAAATTTTGGCAAATACAAGAGAAATGAGCTGAAAAAACAAAGAACATTATCGATGTCAGACAGTGAAATTCCTGCTTTTGCCATCAAGTTAAACCATGAACACATTCAAGCAAATTAAATTTATCTGATCCAGTCAACAATTCCTCAATCATTATCAGAAGTGCAATGTTCTCTCTGTCTGCAACACACTGTATCTACAACCAGGCAGCTGAATTCAAAAGAGAATGTGATTCCTCTTACCGCTGGGATACTGAGTTTCTCCAGTGTCTGAGGTGTTCCTTGCTGATGTATCCCTCCACCTCCTTCATCTTGCCTTTATCAGGCAGAACGATCATCATGGAGGTGCTTCCTTTGTACGGGACCATGATGATGGTAGTGTGGTTGTCAGCATCATTGTAGATGTCGTAGTTTCCTCTTCCTGTCATCATGTCCACCTGAACTTTGGTGGTGTCGTCCACATGGAAGTCTGCTTTGCGTGTCAAGAATTTGATGAAGCGCTCCTCCCATTCTCCTATATGAGACAGTGGAGAGGGGATGATGACAGTCATGTAAATATGTCAGAACAAATTATATCACAGTTTGCTTCCCAACCTTCATGCATCATGTTCAGGTCATTCCAGCTGACTGATTTTTCATGTGTTTGTGTCCTAACCTCTTGGTAAACTACACATTAAGACACAGACTTTCAACTTGCTTCTTACCTTTAAAGTAGACATAGTTAATGAGCATCATAGCCATGTCCTGGTCCAAGTCCTTCACCATATCTTTGATTCTGTCATGGGTTTTATTACTGATGTACGCATTGATCTCGGCTACAGCCTCAGCAGGTTTGATTAAGTCAACATTGAAGATGTGGCCGGAGTAGTAATCTTTGATTTCTTTCAAGAAATTCTCAGAAGGATTGAAACCAGCGCGCAATACAACAGCGTTACCAATATCCAGCTTCTGGTTCTCCTGGCTGTGGCCAAGCATGTGGAAAAAATGCTGGAAGCCTTCATTGACCTGACTCTGGTTTAAGGCGCCGTAGCCCAGAGTGGAGAACAGCTGGCTGTGGGTGTCACCTCCAGCCCCTGTAGACAGCATGGACAGGGCGGTGGAGATGCCCAGTGGTGAGTAGAAGATGTTCTTTCCGGCCTGAGTCTTGGCATTCAGGTTTTTGTACAGGGCAAAGGCAAAGTCAGCGTGGTGGTTCTGGTGGTGGTCTGCCCAGGTTCCAGCCAGCAGCAGTGCTGCCAGGACACAGTTAGCAAAGATCCCACGCATCTTTACAGCCTGTTAGTATGAAAAGAAAACCAGAAGGAGTGAACTGTAATTGGAGTTTAACCATGATAGGTTAAAAGCAAACAAAGTACAGAGAGGAATAAAAAGACAGCAGATATTTTAGAATGTTGTATGTAATGAGAATAATAAAAGAAGCAGTCACTGAAATCTTTTTACATCATTCATCATGTTAACAGTGAAATAAACACAGAAGCTTCAATCTAAACTGTGATTTACTTCTGAGATTCAATTCCAAGTGGTTAGAATTGATGCAAACACTCAGCATATTTCAATGATGTTGGTGCTTACCGATAAGGTCCTCTGTGGTGCAGGTTGGCAGAAACTTCATCATTATATCAAGCAGGCCAAAGAGAGTCAGCTGACAGTTTCTGTTGAACATTAATGAGGATGAACCTTTTATGTCTGATGCCAACTTCTGACTGGCCTTCACTCATACAACTCAATCAACGCAACCAGGGTAAAGACCTGTGAGTGAGTCATATTTGTAGTGAGGTTGGATACAGTCATCATATAATTATGAAAATATTTGAGAAAACAGCAGATATCAGGAGAATTTGATGAAGACATAAAGCACCTCATTCTAATCATTCAGAATAACTGACACACCCTAATGAGGATGAAGTAGTGTATAGATAACGGATCGATGGATTCTTCTCAGTTCAGGTGAACTTTAACCAACAACTTTAAAGACAAACGTTTCTGTTATTTGTGATTGATCTGTTATCTTACTGAGCAAACTGTCTTCGATTAATCATTTCAACAAAATGGCTAAAAATCACGTCGTCCAAAATGTGACAAAAACGTCACAGTTTAGTATGTTGTCCAAAATATGACAAAAATGTCACAGTTTAGGATGTCGTCCAAAAGCTTACCAAAACGTCATAGTTTAGTATGTCGTCCAAAATGTGACAAAAACGTCATAGTTTAGTATGTCGTCCAAAATGTGACAAAAACGTCATAGTTTAGTATGTCGTCCAAAATATGACAAAAACGTCATAGTTTAGTATGTCGTCCAAAATATGACAAAAACGTCATAGTTTAGTATGTCGTCCAAAATGTGACAAAAACGTCATAGTTTAGTATGTCGTCCAAAATATGACAAAAACGTCATAGTTTAGTATGTCGTCCAAAATATGACAAAAACGTCATAGTTTAGTATGTCGTCCAAAAATGACAAAAACGTCATAGTTTAGCAAGTCGTCCAAAATATGACAAAACGTCATAGTTTAGCAAGTCGTCCAAAATATGACAAAAATGTCATAGTTTAGTATGTCGTCCAAAATATGATAAAAACGTCATAGTTTAGTATGTTGTCCAAAATATGACAAAAACGTCATAGTTTAGCAAGTCGTCCAAAATATGACAAAACGTCATAGTTTAGGAAGTCGTCCAAAATATGACAAAACGTCATAGTTTAGCAAGTCGTCCAAAATATGACAAAAATGTCATAGTTTAGTATGTTGTCCAAAATATGACAAAAACGTCATAGTTTAGTATGTCGTCCAAAATGTGACAAAAATGTCACAGTTTAGTATGTCGTCCAAAAGCTTACCAAAACGTCATAGTTTATTATGTCGTCCAAAATATGAGAAAAACATCATAGTTTAGTATGTCGTCCAAAATATGACAAAACGTCATAGTTTAGCAAGTCGTCCAAAATATGACAAAAATGTCATAGTTTAGTATGTCGTCGAAAATATGACAAAAACATCATAGTTTGGTCTGTCGTCCAAAAGCTTATGAAAAAGTCATAGTTTAGCATGTCGTCCAAAATATGACAAAAATGTCATAGTTTAGTATGTCGTCCAAAATATGACAAAAATGTCATAGTTTAGTATGTCGTCCAAAATATGACAAAAACATCATAGGTTAGTATGTCTTCCAAAATATGACCAAAAACGTCATAGTTTAGTAAGTCGTCCAAAATGTGACAAAAACGTCATAGTTTAGTGTGTCATCCAAAATATGACCAAAAACGTCATAGTTTAGCATGTCATCCAAAATATGACAAAAATGTCATAGTTTAGTATGTCCTCCAAAATGTGACAAAATCATAATAGTTTAGTATGTCGTCCAAAATGTGACAAAAACGTCATAGTTTAGTATGTCGTCCAAAATATGACAAAGACGTCATAGTTTAGTATGTCGTCCCAAATATGACAAAAACGTCATAGTTTAGTATGTCGTCCAAAATGTGATAAAAACGTCATAGTTTAGTATGTCGTCCAAAATGTGGAAAAAATGTCATAGTTTACTATGTGGTCTAAAATGTGACAAAAATGTCATAGTTTAGCAAGTCGTCCAAAATACGAAAAAACATCATAGTTTAGTATGTCGTCCAAAATGTGACAAAAATGTCACAGTTTAGTATGTCGTCCAAAAGCTTACCAAAACGTCATAGTTTATTATGTCGTCCAAAATATGAGAAAAACATCATAGTTTAGTATGTCGTCCAAAATATGACAAAAATGTCATAGTTTAGTATGTCGTCCAAAATATGACAAAACGTCATAGTTTAGCAAGTCGTCCAAAATATGACAAAAACATCATCGTTTAGCAAGTCGTCCAAAATATGACAAAAATGTCATAGTTTAGTATGTCGTCCAAAATATGACAAAAACGTCATAGTTTAGTATGTCGTCCAAAATGTGATAAAAACGTCATAGTTTAGTATGTCGTCCAAAATGTGACAAAAACGTCATAGTTTAGTATGTCGTCCAAAATGTGATAAAAACGTCATAGTTTAGTATGTCGTCCAAAATATGACAAAAAGTCATAGTTTAGTATGTCGTCCAAAATGTGATAAAAACGTCATAGTTTAGTATGTCGTCCAAAATGTGACAAAAATGTCACAGTTTAGCATGTCGTCCAAAAGCTTACCAAAACGTCATAGTTTATTATGTCGTCCAAAATATGAGAAAAACATCATAGTTTAGCAAGTCGTCCAAAATATGACAAAAATGTCATAGTTTAGTATGTCGTCCAAAATATGACAAAAACGTCATAGTTTGGTCTGTCGTCCAAAAGCTTATGAAAAAGTCATAGTTTAGCATGTCGTCCAAAATATGACAAAAATGTCATAGTTTAATATGTCGTCCAAAATATGACAAAAATGTCATAGTTTAGCAAGTCGTCCAAAATATGACAAAACGTCATAGTTTAGTATGTCGTCCAAAATGTGACAAAAACGTCACAGTTTAGTATGTTGTCCAAAATATGACAAAACGTCATAGTTTAGTATGTCGTCCAAAATATGACAAAAACGTCACAGTTTAGTATGTTGTCCAAAATATGACAAAACGTCATAGTTTAGCAAGTCGTCCAAAATATGACAACAATGTCATAGTTTAGTATGTCGTCCAAAATATGACAAAAATGTCATAGTTTAGCAAGTCGTCCAAAATATGACAAAATGTCATAGTTTAGTATGTCGTCCAAAATATGACAACAATGTCATAGTTTAGTATGTTGTCCAAAATATGACAAAAATGTCATAGTTTAGTATGTCGTCCAAAATATGACAAAATGTCATAGTTTAGTATGTCGTCCAAAATATGACAACAATGTCATAGTTTAGTATGTTGTCCAAAATATGACAAAAACGTCATAGTTTAGTATGTCGTCCAAAATATCACAAAAACATCATAGTTACCTCTGCCAAGGAGGTTATGTGACACCCGGCGTTTGTGTGCCCGTCTGTCTGTTAGCAAGATAACTCAAAAACGCCTGGGCAGATTCAGATGAAATCTTCAGGGGATGTAGACTATGGTAAGAGGAAGAGCTGATTTAATTTTGGTGGCAATTCCGGAAAGGATCCTGGATTCTGCATCACTTTGAATTTTTTAGTATGTGGTTTATTATGTGGTCTGAAATATGACAAAAACATCATAGGTTAGTATGTCGTCCAACATATTAGAACAAGGTGTCGAGATAGCTCAGCTGGTTAAGAAGGTGAATGGTAAACAGAACTGTGTCAGAGACTCAGGTTCAATTCCAGCTCATGATCCTTTACTGCATGGGTTTCTTGTTTTCCTCTCTCCCTGTTGATTAATTAAGAATGGAATAAAATTGTTCATGAAAATATATGACTTATGTGTCCATGAAAATACAATACAATACTTCAATTTCTAAATCGTACATAAATGTATGTGAATACAATGTTCCATGGGAATGGCACTTTCCTTGGTGGAGCTCTGCGCTCTCTGGTTGCTTTTCTAGTTTAGCATGTCGTCTAAAATATGACAAAAATGTCATAGTATAGCATATCGTCCAAAATGTCACAAAAACATCATACTTTAGTATATCGTCCAAAATATGGAAAAAATCCTGGATTCTGCATCACTTTGAATTTTTTAGTATGTGGTTTATTATGTGGTCTGAAATATGACAAAAACATCATAGGTTAGTATGTCGTCCAACATATTAGAACAAGGTGTTGAGATAGCTCAGCTGGTTAAGAAGGTGATTGGTAAACAGAACTGCGTCAGAGACTCAGGTTCAATTCCAGCTCATGATCCTTTACTGCATGGGTTTCTTGTTTTCCTCTCTCCCTGTTGATTAATTAAGAATGGAATAAAATTGTTCATGAAAATACAATACAATGCTTCAATTTCTAAATCGTACATAAATGTATGTGAATACAATGTTCCATGGGAATGTCAATAACCTTGGTGGAGGTCTGCGCTCTCTGAGTCATAGTTTGGTATGTTGTCCAAAATGTAACTGAAACATGATAGTTTAGTGTGTCGTCCAAAATGTCACAAAAACGTCATAGTTTAGTGTGTCGTCCAAAATATGACAAAAACGTCATAGTTTAGTGTGTCGTCCAAAATGTGACAAAAACGTCATAGTTTAGTATGTCACCCAATATATGAGAAAACGTCATAGTTTAGTATGTCGTCCAAAATGTGACAAAAACGTCATAGTTTAGTATGTCACCCAATATATGAGAAAAACGTCATAGTTTAGTATGTCGTCCAAAATGTGACAAAAACGTCATAGTTTAGTATGTCACCCAATATATGAGAAAAACATCATAGTTTAGTATGTCGTCCAAAATGTGACAAAAACGTCATAGTTTAGTATGTCACCCAATATATGAGAAAAACGTCATAGTTTAGTATGTCGTCCAAAATGTGACAAAAACGTCATAGTTTAGTATGTCGTCCAAAATATGACAAAGACGTCATAGTTTAGTATGTCGTCCAAAATATGACCAAAACGTCATAATTTAGTATGTCGTCCAAAAATGACAAAAACGTCATAGTTTAGCAAGTCGTCCAAAATATGACAAAACGTCATAGTTTAGTATGTCGTCCAAAATATGACAAAACGTCATAGTTTAGTATGTCGTCCAAAATATGACAAAAACGTCATAGTTTGGTCTGTCGTCCAAAAGCTTATGAAAAAGTCATAGTTTAGCATGTCGTCCAAAATATGACAAAAATGTCATAGTTTAGCAAGTCGTCCAAAATATGACAAAACGTCATAGTTTAGTATGTCGTCCAAAATGTGACAAAAACGTCACAGTTTAGTATGTCGTCCAAAATATGACAACAATGTCATAGTTTAGTATGTCGTCCAAAATATGACAAAAATGTCATAGTTTAGCAAGTCGTCCAAAATATGACAAAACGTCATAGTTTAGCAAGTCGTCCAAAATATGACAACAATGTCATAGTTTAGTATGTTGTCCAAAATATGACAAAAACGTCATAGTTTAGTATGTCGTCCAAAATATCACAAAAACATCATAGTTACCTCCGCCAAGGAGGTTATGTGACACCCGGCGTTTGTGTGCCCGTCTGTCTGTTAGCAAGATAACTCAAAAACGCCTGGGCAGATTCAGATGAAATCTTCAGGGGATGTAGACTATGGTAAGAGGAAGAGCTGATTTAATTTTGGTGGCAATTCCGGAAAGGATCCTGGATTCTGCATCACTTTGAATTTTTTAGTATGTGGTTTATTATGTGGTCTGAAATATGACAAAAACATCATAGGTTAGTATGTCGTCCAACATATTAGAACAAGGTGTCGAGATAGCTCAGCTGGTTAAGAAGGTGATTGGTAAACAGAACTGCGTCAGCGACTCAGGTTCAATTCCAGCTCATGATCCTTTACTGCATGGGTTTCTTGTTTTCCTCTCTCCCTGTTGATTAATTAAGAATGGAATAAAATTGTTCATGTAAATATATGACTTATGTGTCCATGAAAATACAATACAATACTTCAATTTCTAAATCGTACATAAATGTATGTGAATACAATGTTCCATGGGAATATCAATAACCTTGGTGGAGGTCTGCGCTCTCTGAGTCATAGTTTGGTATGTTGTCCAAAATGTAACTGAAACATGATAGTTTAGTGTGTCGTCCAAAATGTCACAAAAACGTCATAGTTTAGTGTGTCGTCCAAAAAATGACAAAAATTTCATAGTTTAGTGTGTCGTCCAAAATGTGACAAAAACGTCACAGTTTAGTATGTCGTCCAAAATATGACAAAAACTTCATAGTTTAGTATGTCGTCCAAAAGCTTACCAAAACGTCATAGTTTATTATGTCGTCCAAAATATGACAAAAACATCACAGTTTAGTATGTCGTCCAAAATGTGACAAAAACGTCACAGTTTAGTATGTTGTCCAAAATATGACAAAAACGTCATAGTTTAGTATGTCGTCCACAAGCTTACCAAAACGTCATAGTTTATTATGTCGTCCAAAATATGAGAAAAACATCATAGTTTAGTATGTCGTCCAAAATATGACGAAAATGTCATAGTTTAGCAAGTCGTCCAAAATATGACAAAAATGTCATAGTTTAGCAAGTCGTCCAAAATATGACAAAAATGTCATAGTTTAGCAAGTCGTCCAAAATATGACAAAAACATCATAGTTTAGTCTGTCGTCCAAAAGCTTATGAAAATGTCATAGTTTAGCATGTCGTCCAAAATATGACAAAAATGTCATAGTTTAGTATGTCGTCCAAAATACCACAAAAACATCATAGTTACCTCCGCCAAGGAGGTTATGTGACACCCGGCGTTTGTGTGCCCGTCTGTCTGTTAGCAAGATAACTCAAAAACGCCTGGGCAGATTCAGATGAAATCTTCAGGGGATGTAGACTATGGTAAGAGGAAGAGCTGATTTAATTTTGGTGGCAATTCCGGAAAGGATCCTGGATTCTGCATCACTTTGAATTTTTTAGTATGTGGTTTATTATGTGGTCTGAAATATGACAAAAACATCATAGGTTAGTATGTCGTCCAACATATTAGAACAAGGTGTTGAGATAGCTCAGCTGGTTAAGAAGGTGATTGGTAAACAGAACTGCGTCAGAGACTCAGGTTCAATTCCAGCTCATGATCCTTTACTGCATGGGTTTCTTGTTTTCCTCTCTCCCTGTTGATTAATTAAGAATGGAATAAAATTGTTCATGAAAATACAATACAATACTTCAATTTCTAAATCGTACATAAATGTATGTGAATACAATGTTCCATGGGAATATCAATAACCTTGGTGGAGGTCTGCGCTCTCTGAGTCATAGTTTGGTATGTTGTCCAAAATGTAACTGAAACATGATAGTTTAGTGTGTCGTCCAAAATGTCACAAAAACGTCATAGTTTAGTGTGTCGTCCAAAATGTCACAAAACGTCATAGTTTAGTGTGTCGTCCAAAATGTCACAAAACGTCATAGTTTAGTGTGTCGTCCAAAAAATGACAAAAATGTCATAGTTTAGTGTGTCGTCCAAAATGTGACAAAAACGTCACAGTTTAGTATGTCGTCCAAAAGCTTACCAAAACGTCATAGTTTATTATGTCGTCCAAAATATGACAAAAACGTCATAGTTTAGTGTGTCGTCCAAAATGTGACAAAAACATCACAGTTTAGTATGTCGTCCAAAATATGACAAAAACTTCATAGTTTAGTATGTCGTCCAAAAGCTTACCAAAACGTCATAGTTTATTATGTCGTCCAAAATATGACAAAAACATCACAGTTTAGTATGTCGTCCAAAATGTGACAAAAACGTCACAGTTTAGTATGTCGTCCAAAATGTGACAAAAACGTCACAGTTTAGTATGTTGTCCAAAATATGACAAAAACGTCATAGTTTAGTATGTCGTCCAAAATATGAGAAAAACATCATAGTTTAGTATGTCGTCCAAAATATGACGAAAATGTCATAGTTTAGCAAGTCGTCCAAAATATGACAAAAATGTCATAGTTTAGCAAGTCGTCCAAAATATGACAAAAATGTCATAGTTTAGCAAGTCGTCCAAAATATGACAAAAACATCATAGTTTAGTCTGTCGTCCAAAAGCTTATGAAAATGTCATAGTTTAGCATGTCGTCCAAAATATGACAAAAATGTCATAGTTTAGTATGTCGTCCAAAATACCACAAAAACATCATAGTTACCTCCGCCAAGGAGGTTATGTGACACCCGGCGTTTGTGTGCCCGTCTGTCTGTTAGCAAGATAACTCAAAAACGCCTGGGCAGATTCAGATGAAATCTTCAGGGGATGTAGACTATGGTAAGAGGAAGAGCTGATTTAATTTTGGTGGCAATTCCGGAAAGGATCCTGGATTCTGCATCACTTTGAATTTTTTAGTATGTGGTTTATTATGTGGTCTGAAATATGACAAAAACATCATAGGTTAGTATGTCGTCCAACATATTAGAACAAGGTGTTGAGATAGCTCAGCTGGTTAAGAAGGTGATTGGTAAACAGAACTGCGTCAGAGACTCAGGTTCAATTCCAGCTCATGATCCTTTACTGCATGGGTTTCTTGTTTTCCTCTCTCCCTGTTGATTAATTAAGAATGGAATAAAATTGTTCATGAAAATATATGACTTATGTGTCCATGAAAATACAATACAATACTTCAATTTCTAAATCGTACATAAATGTATGTGAATACAATGTTCCATGGGAATGTCAATAACCTTGGTGGAGGTCTGCGCTCTCTGAGTCATAGTTTGGTATGTTGTCCAAAATGTAACTGAAACATGATAGTTTAGTGTGTCGTCCAAAATGTCACAAAAACGTCATAGTTTAGTGTGTCGTCCAAAATGTCACAAAAACGTCATAGTTTAGTGTGTCGTCCAAAAATGACAAAAATGTCATAGTTTAGTGTGTCGTCCAAAATATGACAAAAACGTCATAGTTTAGTGTGTCGTCCAAAATATGACAAAAACGTCATAGTTTAGTGTGTCACCCAATATATGAGAAAAACGTCATAGTTTAGTATGTCGTCCAAAAGCTTACCAAAATGTCACAGTTTAGTATGTCGTCCAAAATGTGACAAAAACGTCATAGTTTAGTATGTCGTCCAAAAGCTTACCAAAATGTCACAGTTTAGTATGTCGTCCAAAATGTGACAAAAACGTCATAGTTTAGTATGTCGTCCAAAAGCTTACCAAAATGTCACAGTTTAGTATGTTGTCCAAAATGACAAAAACATCATAGTTTAGTATGTCGTCCAAAAGCTTACCAAAACGTCATAGTTTATTATGTCGTCCAAAATATGAGAAAAACATCATAGTTTAGTATGTCACCCAAAATATGACAAAAACGTCATAGTTTAGTATGTCACCCAATATATGAGAAAAACGTCATAGTTTAGTATGTCGTCCAAAAGCTTACCAAAATGTCACAGTTTAGTATGTCGTCCAAAATGTGACAAAAACGTCATAGTTTAGTATGTCGTCCAAAAGCTTACCAAAATGTCACAGTTTAGTATGTCGTCCAAAATGTGACAAAAACGTCATAGTTTAGTATGTCGTCCAAAAGCTTACCAAAATGTCACAGTTTAGTATGTTGTCCAAAATGACAAAAACATCATAGTTTAGTATGTCGTCCAAAAGCTTACCAAAACGTCATAGTTTATTATGTCGTCCAAAATATGAGAAAAACATCATAGTTTAGTATGTCGTCCAAAATGTGACAAAACGTCATAGTTTAGTATGTCGTCCAAAAACTGACAAAAACGTCATAGTTTAGTATTCAATTTCAATTCAATTCAATTTTATTTATATAGCGTCAATTACAGTCAAATTGTCTCAAGACGCTTTACAGAACCCATGTGCCTGACCCCCAGAGCAGCCCAAAGGTGACAGTGGCAAGGAAAACACCCTTTTAACAGGGAAAAAACCTCAAGCAGAACCCGGCTCTATATAGGGGGGACCCATCTGCTGGCCGGGCGGGTTGAGAGGGACAGAGGAGGGCAAGGGGGAGGGATAGGAGGAAAGGGAGGGGTGGGAAAGCAAGGAAAGTACAACACACATTTGGATACATGTATGACAAGATATGTGACACAAACAAAGTATAAGCTAACATTGAAAACTGACTCATAGTTTACTCTGATGATGTACGGCTCTGACATTAAACATACTCCATATATAGCTAGCAGTAAAATTCAAACAGTATGTAAGTTAGCATAACAAGTATAGTGAGGGCAATCCAGAATTGACTGGTGGAAAAGGGGAGCTGGAAGCGGAGGGCTGGAGGAAGGTCAGCAGCAGCATCCCACAGTGGACATGGTGGAGACTGGACCAGCTGGTGGAACATCAACCGCAGATCTGAAGCATCCAGCTCTGGGACCAGGGACACTCGGAGAAATAGCACAGGGGCAAACAGAGTGAATGTACTGCAATAACAGTATACATATTAAATGTAAAGGTAGATAGAGAAGGGCTCAGTGCATCAAGAGAAGTCCCCCAGCAGCCTATAGGCCTAAACATGTATGTCAACCAAAAACGTCATAGTTTAGTATGACGTCGGAAAAACTTCATAGTTTAGTGTGTCGTCCAAAAAATGACAAAAACATCATAGTTTAGTATGGCGTCCAAAATTTCAGTAAAATGTCATATTTTCGTATGTTGTCCAAAATGTGACAAAAACTTCCTAGTTTAATATGTCGTCCAAAATGTTCGAAATCGTACATAAATGTATGTGAATACAATGTTCCATGGGAATTGCACTTTCCTTGGTGGAGCTCTGCGCTCTCTGGTTGCTTTTCTAGTTTAGTATGTCGTCTAAAATATGACAAAAATGTCATAGTATAGCATATCGTCCAAAATGTCACAAAAACGTCATACTTTAGTATATCGTCCAAAATATGGAAAAAATCCTGGATTCTGCATCACTTTGAATTTTTTAGTATGTGGTTTATTATGTGGTCTGAAATATGACAAAAACATCATAGGTTAGTATGTCGTCCAACATATTAGAACAAGGTGTTGAGATAGCTCAGCTGGTTAAGAAGGTGATTGGTAAACAGAACTGCGTCAGAGACTCAGGTTCAATTCCAGCTCATGATCCTTTACTGCATGGGTTTCTTGTTTTCCTCTCTCCCTGTTGATTAATTAAGAATGGAATAAAATTGTTCATGAAAATACAATACAATACTTCAATTTCTAAATCGTACATAAATGTATGTGAATACAATGTTCCATGGGAATGTCAATAACCTTGGTGGAGGTCTGCGCTCTCTGAGTCATAGTTTGGTATGTTGTCCAAAATGTAACTGAAACATGATAGTTTAGTGTGTCGTCCAAAATGTCACAAAAACGTCATAGTTTAGTGTGTCGTCCAAAATATGACAAAAACGTCATAGTTTAGTGTGTCGTCCAAAATGTGACAAAAACGTCATAGTTTAGTATGTCACCCAATATATGAGAAAAACATCATAGTTTAGTATGTCGTCCAAAATGTGACAAAAACGTCATAGTTTAGTATGTCGTCCAAAATGTCACAAAAACGTCATAGTTTAGTGTGTCGTCCAAAAAATGACAAAAACGTCATAGTTTAGTATGTCACCCAATATATGAGAAAAACATCATAGTTTAGTATGTCGTCCAAAAACTGACAAAAACGCCATAGTTTAGTATGTCGTCCAAAATGTCACAAAAACGTCATAGTTTAGTGTGTCGTCCAAAATATGACAAAAACGTCATAGTTTAGTATGTCACCCAATATATGAGAAAAACATCATAGTTTAGTATGTCGTCCAAAATGTGACAAAAACGTCATAGTTTAGTATGTCGTCCAAAATGTCACAAAAACGTCATAGTTTAGTGTGTCGTCCAAAAATGACAAAAACGTCATAGTTTAGTATGTCGTCCAAAATGTGACAAAAATGTCATAGTTTAGTATGTCGTCCAAAAACTGACAAAAACGTCATAGTTTAGTATGTCACCCAATATATGAGAAAAACATCATAGTTTAGTATGTCGTCCAAAATGTGACAAAAACGTCATAGTTTAGTATGTCGTCCAAAATGTCACAAAAACGTCATAGTTTAGTGTGTCGTCCAAAAAATGACAAAAACGTCATAGTTTAGTATGTCGTCCAAAATATGAGAAAAACGTCATAGTTTAGTATGTCGTCCAAAAACTGACAAAAACGTCACAGTCTCGTATGTCGTCCAAAATGTGACAAAAACGTCATAGTTTAGTATGTCGTCCAAAATGGGACAAAAACATCATAGGTTAGTATGTCGTCCAAAATATGACAAAAACGTCATAGTTTAGTATGTCGTCCAAAATGTGACAAAAACATCATAGTTTAGTATGTCGTCCAAAATATGACAAAAACGTCACAGTCTCGTATGTCGTCCAAAATGTGACAAAAACGTCATAGTTTAGTATGTCGTCCAAAAACTGACAAAAACGTCACAGTCTCGTATGTCGTCCAAAATGTGACAAAAACGTCATAGTTTAGTATGTCGTCCAAAATGGGACAAAAACATCATAGGTTAGTATGTCGTCCAAAATATGACAAAAACGTCATAGTTTAGTATGTCGTCCAAAATGTGACAAAAACATCATAGTTTAGTATGTCGTCCAAAATGTGACAAAAACGTCATAGTTTAGTTTGTCATCCAAAATATGACAAAAACGTCATAGTTTAGTATGTCGTCCAAAATGTGACAAAAACGTCATAGTTTCGTATGTCATCCAAAATATGACAAAAATGTCAGTTTAGTATGTCGTCCAAAATGTGACAAAAACGTCATGGTTTAGTATGTCGTCCAAAATGTGACAAAAACATCATAGTTTAGTATGTCGTCCAAAATGTGGAAAAAAGTCATAGTCTACTATGTGGTCTAAAATGTGAGAAAACCTAGAGTTTAGTATGTCGTCCAAAATTTCAGTAAAATGTCATATTTTCGAATGTTGTCCAAAATGTGACAAAAATTTCATAGTTTAGTATGTCATCCAAAATGTTCTCAATCGTACATAAATGTGTGTGAATACAATGTTCCATGGGAATGTCTCCATCCTTGGCAGAGGTCTGCGCTCTCTGAGTGCTTTTCTAGTTTAGTATGTCGTCTAAAATATGACAAAAACGTCATAATTTAGTATGTCATCGAAATGTGACAAAAACGTCATACTTTAGTATATCGTCCAAAATATGACCAACAACATAATAGTTTAGTATGTTGTACAAAATATGACCAAAAACGTCATGGTTTAGTATTTCGTCCAAAATATTACCAAAAACATCATAGTTTAGTATGTCATCCAAGTGGATCAGTGGGTAGAGTGGCCATCCTGCAACCGACGGGTTGCTGGTTTGATCCTTGGCCTGTTGAGGTGTCCCTGAGCAAGACACCTAACCCCTAATTCCTCTTCATGGGTCGTAGTTAGCGCCTTGCATGGCAGCTTCCGCCATCAGTGTGTGAATGTGACGTATCATGTTAAGCGCTTTGGGTACCTTGCAGGTATAGTAAAGTGCTATATATATACAGACCATTTACCATTAATAGTAGCTACAAAGATGTAATGTATTGGTTTTACATACGCACGAGTTGACCAGGTACCTTTTAAACACCATGAAAGCAAACAAACAGTCAGCCAACCATTGACATAAGTGGACTTGGATCTCCTTCCTCTTTCCTTGCTTCTTTCTCTTCTGAAGACTGAATGACTGAGCTTCACCCAGTCCTTACCAGGTGCTCTAAATCAGTGATCACTCATCAGCACCTCTTTTCTGCTACTGCTGCATTCTGGTAATGTCCTTGGATTCAGCTCAACAACTACAGCAGGCAAAATGACCACAAAGAGCAGCAAAAAAAAAAAAAAAAACTACAATGAGACACAAAGCAGCTATAAAGAGTCACAAAACAACAGCAAAAAGATTGATGACAGAAGACTGCTATGGAGGGACAAACATCCACAAAGAGAAGCAAACAAAGCAACAATAAAAACACTGAAACAAAAAACAGACAATCATTAGCAAGGCCAGAGTTTCCAAAGAACAGTCATAAAACTACAATAAAGGCACACAGACTACTACTACTACTACTAGAGACTACTGCAAAATGACCACAGATCAAAGTCAAAATCTGCTTTATTGTCGGTTCTGCTACATGCGTACACATACAGAAAACTGAGATTGCATTTCTCTCAACCCCTAAAACGTGAAGTACCATCAACATGAGAAAAACAAATGTGACCACAGAGTGAATAAAGACAACCACAAGTAGACAGAAAACTAATACAAAGACACAAAACATTTACAATGAGAAGTAAAATAATGATGCAACATAACAATCAGAGATGTAAAATGAGCCCAAAGAAACACAAAACGACAACAAATAGACACACAAAGAGACACAAAACTTCCACAAACTTCCACAAAATGGCAACAAAGAAACATGAAACTACTGAAAAAGAAGCAAAACGTCTCATAAGAAGTAACCTAAGCTGTTAAGTGACTTTATCATCACAGGTTGTTTAGAAGTCAATCCTCATGTAAAACATTAAACATAAAACCAGCATTGCACAAACCAGCGATGTAGTAGAAAGCAGAGGCTAATCTTTTACTCTACTTCCAAAAGTGTTTGTGTGAAGTGTTACAGTGTGTAAAGTGCCTTAAGTGTGTAACGTGACTGTATACTCATACTAAAAACTAGAAAGATTAACAGAAAATGGACCGAAGTAAACAGATGCATTGCTCTCGAGTCTACTAAGAAAGAGTTCGGTTATATTGCACAACAGAAAGTTTGTTCATTATGTATCCTTTCTGCAGAAAGGGGAGGAATTGTACAGTCTGATTACCTCAGGTAGGAAGGACCTCCTGAGTTCCAGGATCATTTTTCTGTTGTATCTCCTGTTGACCTGGGTTCATAGCCTAGCTGCGCTAGACCCAGCTCTTAAGACACATGGTTCTAGGAACTCTCGACAGGGAGGGAGGCGGGCTAAAAGGTTGTCTTTCAAATCACTCTGCAGCAATTGGGTAGGTATACAACCAATCAACGCAACGAATAGGCTGACATAGTTCCTAGAGCGCCGGATTGTGGCTAAGTCCCATTAGCTTCCCAACCAGCGGAGCCAACTGGTATATTAAGGATTTGCCATATCCCGTCGGCATAAGTCCAAATACGTCTTTCTTCTCAATGAAACACTTCAGTGCCGTCCTTTGTTTATCGTTCAAGTTGAATTTTAGCTTCAAATCTTTAAGGGCTGTGGCCAAAGCCGAGTCGAAAGATAACTGTTTATTGTGCGCCGGTTGTTTCTGTCAGAATCGTCGCGCCTCTGTCGTCACTTAGTTACGCCGCCTTCTGACTCTACACTTCATGGTGATTGGTCCGGCCAGTTTTAGGAGAATCCAACCTCGAGCCTTATGGAGGGTAACTAGACCCACCCTGGCAGAGAATTAAATTCGTTGCCGTGGGTTGTCTAGCGCGGCTAGGCTACTGGGTTCATTTTTCATGTCGTAAATTAGAACCCAGGACCCCTGTAGTCCTACCACCACGTTAACGAGAGTGTTCATACAGTAGCTATATGGGATGTATTGTTACACCTGCATCTGCTGTGTCTCTCCACTCATTCCTTCAGTCTTCAGTTTGTTGCGTTCATGTAACAGCATTGTTTCTTTTTCATCAGTTAGTGTTTGATTAATTGCTGGTTGAGATGTGTGGCCCAAAGCAGTCAGTTCATTCATTTTCTAGTCAATTGTCAGACTTTTGGCACTAGAACCTCTTCAAAGGTCACCAAAAATTCATATATAGAGGAAGAACCCTTCACTAATGTATGATGTGTCCCTGGTTGTTTCAGATAATTCCCTTTTAATGTAGCAGTTGTTGCCTTTTTCTCAATAATTCAGCACTAGTTGGTATTAAAATGTTATACTCAAGAGAACTGTGCACTAAAGTAGACAGAAACATAAACAATATCAGTTCAAGACAAGTCTTTATTTCACTTCCTGTTGAACCACACTGAAGCAGAAACAGTAAAATACCAGGTTGTCTTTCTGGTGTTTTTTGGTGTTTTTTTCTTTAACTGCATCATATAAAATAGTCAGATACAATTTAGAAAGATGTATTAAGATATGCGTAAACCCAGATGCTGTTACTCGATGATATATGTGTTGTTTTATTCATCATTTCTCCGGTGGTCCTAACATCATGACGACACCTTTGTGGCATTTCTGGATGACAAGGTTAAAATGTCCCGAAGTTACAAAACCTACTGCAGTGCGAAAATGCAACACGAGTTCTCTGGGCGTCTCTACACGGCTGTGGGGTTGTTGATTTTGCCCATGAAGAGGATGCTCCTGGTCGAGTGCTTCAGGATGAAGATCATGAAGGGCCTGTTGAGTTCCATGATGTCAGGCATGCTCATGGGCATGATCTCGACGGTGGTGGCCGCTGCAGCTTCTGTTCCCGTTTCATCCACACTGAGCACAGCCTGATGAGACACCTGAAGACGAACCAGGATACAACAGTCAGCCTGGCATCTTAAAAGCTGGAGATGCTGCAGGATAGATGGTCTTTGCACCATCTACTACACGTGTTTGTGAAATAGGAATATGACTTTAAAGCAGAGGTGTCAAACTCATTTCAGTTCAGGTTCCATGTTCAGTCCATTCTGATCTCCACTGAACTGGACCAGTAAAATCACAGCATAATAACCTATAAATAATCACAACTCCTAATGGTTCCTTTGTTTTAGTGCAAAAAAATACATTCTGAAAATGTTCACATTTAAGGAATTATCTTCTAACAAAACATCATGAACAACCTGAAATTTATGAAGAAAAATACGTTCCGTTTCATCAACATTCATCCTCAGTTTATCATTTCTACATTACAACTTTCAGATCACAGAGTGTCTACAAAGGAACACAACATTTAGTCACCTGGAACTGAATAATGTATTACTTTATTTAAATGACAAAATAGACAAAAAGCAACAAAAACAAGACAAAATATTACAAAAATGCGACGTAAAATGACAAAAACAAGACACAGAATGACAAAAATGAGACAAATGACTCGAAACAAGACAAAAAAGTTACAAAACGACAAAAAAATGGACAAACGACAAAAGTGAGACAAAAAATTACACAAATGAGATCAAAAATGAACAACAAAAATGAGAAACAAAACGACAAAAGCGTGAGACAAGCAACACGAAACAAGAGACAAAAACATGAGACAAACGACAAAAATCAGACAAAATATTTAAAAAATGAGACACAAAATGACAAAACAACAATCTAGTATTTTACTTTCTGATCCAAACAACTTGTCATGGTCTAGAAATGATTTTAAATTTATAGTTTTACTAATTTACAATCTGCAGTTAATGTCTTCTCTGTAATTTTTACACTTTGAGGGCCGGATTGGACCCTCTGGAGGACCACTTTTGGCCTTCAGGCCTCATGTTGGACACCCCTGCTTTTAAGTTTCCAGTTGATGCGAATGTTACCTTTGACACCTTGAGCTTGATCTCGTCAGATATGCCTGAAAAATCAGCGTTGTCTCCAAATGCGTCTGTCACTCCCAGCTCTTTTAGTGTGCTATCCAAGGAGGCATCAGCAGAGATGGAAAATTTCGGCATGTGAAGATCCACGCTACTGCAAAACAAAGAACATCACAAGTGTCCGATTCACTGCAGTGTGGAGATGATTTGTTCACGCAGTATGAGCTGTAATAATTTGGGATACTCTGAGCATAAAACATATGCCAAGACATTCCCCACACACATTATGAATGCATCCATGGCACACTTTACGACATGAACCTGAGGACGCAAAACAAAGTCTTGTCTTACTTCCTGCGGAGTGAGTCGTGCCAGTGATGGATGTGTTCCTTGCTGATGAATTCCTCCACCTCCTTCATTTTGCCTTTATCGGGCAGAACCACCATCATGGAGGAGTTTCCTTTGTACGGCAGCAGGATGACGGTGGTGTGGTTGTCGACGTCCTGGTAGAAGTCATAGCGTCCTGTCCTCGACATCATGTCCACCTCGACTTTGGTGTTCTCGTCCACATGGAAGTCTGCCTTTTTTGTGTGCTTACTGTCGAAGGGTTTCTCCCACTGTCCTGTACAAGACAGCAGAGAGGGAAGATGACAGAAATGCTGAAAACGCTTACTTATTTGACCATGTCGTTTGAAAATGTCTCCGTTTCTAGTCTGTCCAGCTGTTTGTGGCGCTCTCCATCCCTCAGCCCCTTAAATAAGACAATAAAATGTGCATGTACAGATGCAGTGTCTTAGTGTGCTTATCTGGAACTTCTTTTAAATCACTTCTTAAAATCCACTTTTACAGACCTGTTTTTATGTGAGGTTTACTTTTAGCTTTGTAGTGTTTTATTCTGTATTCTGTCCTGTTTATTTTAGATGTTCTCTCTGGTTTTATTTGACTTTTAGCTGCTTGTTTGTTTGTTTTTTGGTCTGATGTTGTCTCTCAAATTTTTTAATTCTCTACTTTTTGGATTTTTAATTTTAACCCTCAACCTTGTTCTTTAATTTTCAAACTGCCTAGTTCCCTTGTTTGAGTTGTGTGCTTATCCTCCTAATTATTTATTTCATTAATTGCCATTTTTACTATTTATTTTAACCCTCCTCATTTACGGGCACCAAAAAATATTCTTTCCTTGTCTGAAAAAAATTCAGCAAAAAAAAAATCCCCAAATTTCTAAAAATTTGCAAAACCTTCAGGAAGGCAATTCCAATAATTACTTAAAAATTTCCCTCAAAAGTTTTAATTTAAAAAATGCCCCAAATTTGGCAAGAATATTCTTGTAAATATTTTCAAAAAAAAGAGTAAAAATCTTCCCAAAAAAATCCTAAAAATATCTAAAGTGATTCCATATATATCAGTAAAACTTCTAATATTTTCTTTGAGAACATTCACATAAAAATCATTGATTTTTTTTGTAAATTTTCTTTAAACATTTTTAACATTTTCTTTTTTCCACCAAGAAATGTTCAAAGATTTCCCAAAAATGTGGACATCAGAAGTTTCACTGTGAAAATATTTTTTTCCCCACATTTTCAAACTTTAAAACGGGTCACTTTGACCCACAGGACGACACGAGGGTTAAGTGACTGCTCTGACTTGCCTCCTATAACTTGTCTGATTGTCTGTTTGCATGTTTTAACTGTCAAAGCTCTGAATGAACGCTGTTCTTAAAGGTTCGATATGTGTCTTTCTCCTCATGTTCACAAATCTTACCTCTGAAGTAGACGTAGTTGATCAGCACCATGGCCGTTGCAGCGTCCAAGTCCTTCACCATGTCTTTTATCTTGTCCTGAGTTTTACTAGCAATGAGTGTGTTGATCTCAGCTGCAGCTTCAGCAGGTTTTGTAAAGTCGACATTGAAGATGTCCCCAGAGTAGTAGTGCTTGACGTCTTTCTGGAACTGCTGCTGAGGATTGAAACCAGTGCGCACTGCAACAGCGTTACCAACATTCAGCTTCTGGTTCTCCTGGCTGTGGCCAAGCATGTGGAAAAGATGCTCGAAGGCTTCATTGACCTGACTCTGGTTTAAGGCGCCGTAGCCCAGACTGGAGAACAGCTGGCTGTGGGTGTCACCTCCAGCCCCTGTAGACAGCATGGACAGGGCGGTGGAGATGCCCAGTGGTGAGTAGAAGATGTTCTTTCCAGCCTCAGCCTTGGCATTCAGGTTTTTGTAGAGGGCAAAGGCAAAGTCAGCGTTGGGATTGGACAACTCGTGGCAGCTCATCTCGCCCTCATGGCTGTGTTCAGGACCGTGGTGGTGGACGTGGGGGTCATGGTGTTGGTGGTCATGGTGCTCGTGGTGGTCCGCCCAGGCTGCAGCCAGCAGCAGCACTACGACTGCACAGCTTGCAAAGATACTCCGCATCCTTAGAGCCTATCCAAGGAAAATACACTCAGAGACACACTACCACAGCAGGCCATTCAATAATTAATACCACTAACCTAATGTCAGGAAACTCTGATAATAAGACTCCTTTTCATCGTCTAAATTCTTACAAACTTTGTCATCAGAGCTTCACTTCAAATTCTACTTTTTTACCAAAAATTAAAAAGTGAATCATGTTGTTCAGCATATATCAGTGAGGTGATGATGTGCTTACCTTTAATATCCTCTTTGCTGCAGGCAGTTTGTCAGAAACTCCCTCCGTTTTATACAGAAGCTCTGAGAGTCAGCTGACAGTTCGGTCAAAAATTAACCGACATGTCTCCCCTGCCCTGTGCTGAGAGAGATATCTGGCTGTCTGCTTATCTTCCTGATGCAACACAACCCACTCAGTCCAGCATGACTAGAGCATAGATAATGGACCGTTCGAAAAATGTGTCGAAATGCATTTGTATCATCACAGACTCGAAGAAATCAGTCAGAAATCCCTGGTCTTGCACTATGAATGAACCCTGCTTCAGAGTGTATGCTGTATTTTCACATTCTATGGGACAGGCATTCTCAGTCAAAACGCAGCTGATCAATATTTCTGGGTCACTGAACTCGAGGTCTGTTATCTCACCTTGATCCCCATGTAGATGCAAAGTTAAAACCTCTGAAAAGCTCAAATCTTTGGTTCTTCCCATTTGATATCAGAGTGCAGAGTTTGTGCTTCGTCATGCAATTTATACCAACCAAGCAACTGTTATCAGGTTGTGACTACAAAGCTAATGTTTGTCTAAATGACTGCAGTGGTGTGTTTCAATTCACAATCAGCCATTGTTAAGTAACAGTATTTTTCCTTGTAATCCAACAGAGGGGGCTCTGAGAAATCATCAGCTTATAGGGGCTGAAGATAGAGCCTCATAGAACCTGAAGATAGAGCCTCATAGAACCTGAAGATAGAGCCTCATAGAAACTGAAAATAGAGCCTCATAGAACCTGAAGATACAACCTCATAGACCTGAAGATAGAGCCTCATAGAACCTGAAGATAGAGCCTCATAGAACCTGAAGATAGAGCCTCATAGAAACTGAAGATAGAGCCTCATAGAAACTGAAGATAGAGCCTCATAGAACCTGAAGATAGAGCCTCATAGAAACTGAAGATAGAGCCTCATAGAAACTGAAGATAGAGCCTCATAGAACCTGAAGATAGAGCCTCATAGAACCTGAAGATAGAGCCTCATAGAAACTGAAGATAGAGCCTCATAGAACCTGAAGATAGAGCCTCATAGAACCTGAAGATAGAGCCTCATAGAAACTGAAGATAGAGCCTCATAGAACCTGAAGATAGAGCCTCATAGAAACTGAAGATAGAGCCTCATAGAACCTGAAGATACAACCTCATAGAACCTGAAGATACAGCCTCATAGAACCTGAAGATACAACCTCATAGAATCTGAAGATACAGTCTCATTGAACCTGAAAATACAGCCTCATAGAACTTGAAGATACAACCTCATAGACCTGAAGATACAGCCTCATAGAACCTGAAGATACAACCTCATAGAACCTGAAGATAGAGCCTCATAGAACCTGAAGATAGAGCCTCATAGAAACTGAAGATAGAGCCTCATAGAACCTGAAGATAGAGCCTCATAGAACCTGAAGATAGAGCCTCATAGAACCTGAAGATACAACCTCATAGAACCTGAAGATAGAGCCTCATAGAACCTGAAGATAGAGCCTCATAGAAACTGAAGATAGAGCCTCATAGAACCTGAAGATAGAGCCTCATAGAAACTGAAGATAGAGCCTCATAGAACCTGAAGATACAACCTCATAGAACCTGAAGATACAGCCTCATAGAACCTGAAGATACAACCTCATAGAATCTGAAGATACAGTCTCATTGAACCTGAAAATACAGCCTCATAGAACTTGAAGATACAACCTCATAGACCTGAAGATACAGCCTCAATGGAACCTGAAGATACAGCCTCATAGGACATGAAGATACAGTCTCATTGAACCTGAAAATACAGCCTCATAGAACCTGAAGATACAGCCTCATAGGAGCTGAAGATACAGCCTCATTGAACCTGAAGATACAGCCTCATAGGACCTGAAGATACAGCCTCATAGGACCTGAAGATACAGCCTCATAGGACCTGAAGATACAGCCTCATAGGACATGAAGATACAGTCTCATTGAACCTGAAAATACAGCCTCATTGAACCTGAAGATACAGCCTCATAGGACCTGAAGATAGAGCCTCACTGGGGGTTGAAGAATTCTGCAAAAAAGCAAAGTTGAAATTTTGGATGGATTATGAATGAAATCTTGATTTTTGTTTTGGTATTATACGTCAAAAAACTAACTGTTCACCTCACCTTGCAGTTAGAAGATCCTCGGTTCGTGTCCCGGCCTTCTTTCTGCATGGACTCTCCATGTTCTTCCTGTGCATGTGTGGGTTTCCTCCAGGTACTCCAGTTTCCTCCCATAGTCCAAAAATGCGCTGAAGTTAATCGATTATTCTAAATTTGCTCCTGGGTGTGTGTGTGACTGTTTGTCCTGCTTTAAGTTGCTGTATTGTTTTAAGTCATTTTCTTGTTTTCCACTGTGAAGCACTTGGGCTGTTATAAAAGGCTGTAGAAATAACCTTTGACTGATTGATTGATTGATTGATTGACCTCTTACATGATTTAGTAATCGCCTGCAGTAGTAATGTTGCTCATTTTGCCAGAATGTCACAAACGTCGGGGGGGGGGGGGGGGGGGGGTTCAATCATTTTGGATGCAACAGTAGGCTTGACTAACAAAATTCTAACGCTCTATTTAATGTCTTCTGGTTCTTTCTTGCTTGTATTTGCCGACTCACATGTTCTAAATATTCCAGTGGACGAATCTCCTGCAGCCACCCTAAAGTCTACACACCATGTTCAAAGGTGGTACAAAAAGTCGTCTATTGCGGACAGATGAGGCACAGTTTTATCTAAATATGGGGACGGCGGCATATATTTTCAGACCGTCTTTCCTGGAGGCCATTTACAATCTGGTGTTCACATGAAAAGTGACAGAAATATTTGGTGAAGAATGAATACAGAGGGCTTGAAAAGGAAGTTCAGACCTCGCCAGCTGCCTCACCTCTGCACACTCGGCCAATCGCCGCTCGTCAGGTCGTCGCCGCTCATCTCTGGGGACCCCTCACTCTTTCAAACGGCTCACAAACTGAAGGTTTTCTGTGTGTCAGTGGAACCCTTCCTGATTAATAGGCTGACATTTCTGTTACTTGTGATAGATCTGCTGTCCTATTCATCAAACCAGCCTCTATTCATCATCCCCTCAATGAGCTAAATATCATCGCGATACCTTCACAAGGCTGTCTGTCTGAGGTAAAAATGAGCTAATGTCCCAGAGCTACTGAAACCCTACAACACAGGGAAAATGGGACACTATTTCATGAGCGTTTCCCTCATTCTTTTTTTTCTCTGCGTTGGCGAATAAGCCTGGATGCTCTTGCAAAGCAATTTCCAATAATTGCATAAGACGATAAAGAGATGTTACAGGAGGAAATGGGTTTCAGAGCAGGAAAAAAATGACAAAAGAGAAAATGCTTTTGTAATGGAAGAAAAAGTGTTTTATGTTTTTGCAAGAATAGCAGAGATTCAGTCACAGGGATAAATTGCTACCATTTAAATGTCTTTTCATCATTTTGAGAAAATGGAGAAATAAACTATAAATCATCCTGTAATGTTTGAAAAACAAAATGCACTTTGCAACTCCGCTGCTTTTTTTCTAAATGACATGCTGTGCTACTGGAACAGATTCAGACCAGAGCTGACACATTCTGTGACTGAATGCAGTGTTTCATCAATACAGAGAATAAAAACAGGATTTAAAAAGGCTGTGATGTTGTCGCTCATCTAGACCTTAGTGGGATCGATAATTCTCCCGATGAGCAGGATGAGCCCCGTGAGATCGTCATAGATTATCAGCATGAACGGTCTGTCGAAGGTTATTCTCGGGGGGACGGAGAAGTCCAGCATGATGTCGGGTCTCGCCCCGTTTTCTGATTTGGTCTCTTCAACCTCCAGCAGAACCTCATGAGGAGCCTGAAGACAGAAATGTGGTTGGTATGGATGTTTAACTGATGCTAACCAGTGTGAGTGCTGATTCTGTGTGTGATTTCATAAATAGCATTTAAGCTTTTGAAGGCTTGTACCTCTGTTTGCTTTTGCCTAAAGTGTTTTGTTGTTTTCTTATCTAACCTCTGGTGGCTAAAAGCTTCAGTGTTCCGCCCGCGCGACGCTTTGAGATCTGCATAAGCATTTCCTTAAAAGTCTGAAGCTGCAAACGCGATTATACAAACACTATACGCCAATGGAAAGCTTAGATTCTCATGAATCCGCCGGTATAAACCACTTTCAGATGTGATTACCACACCGGGTAATATAAACACATTTGTCCGACAAACAGCGAATATCCATCCATCCTTTCTCTATACACGGCTTCAACGTACACAGCGCGACTCACATTTCCGGGTTCATTATTACACACAGATGAAAATATTCCACAAAAAACGGCCATAATCCAACCTTTTACATCCAGACGACACAAACCAGTAAAATATTTTGTCCAAAACATGTCCTGAAGTCGGTATATAATCCACGAATAGATCGTTTTCAAGGAAATGCACCTCGCGATGCGTGTCCAATATTCCCTGTATTTCTCGTCATATTTTTATTTACAAATAGAATATTAGCGATTTTTTTGTACTGAAAATGGCTGGAATTGACTGCAGCTTATAGGGCTACGTTTTAGTGATAAGCTTGGTATCTGGACAGTTTGGAAGTCCATTCAAACTTTTTGTACTCCTCGAACCTTTCCAGACAGTCGCACCATAAAACAAGTTTGATAGAGTCAGACTTTCTTTGTAGAAGTCGCCTCAACAAAACCTAAAACTTCAGTCAGAGATAACAGGTATCACAAAGGTGGTTATCAGCTTTCTTTGTAACTTTGTTCTGCTTTACACTCACATGAAAGGATGCATTTAACGCGTCATGTGACCTTTCTGAATCAAAATGGACCAACTGTGTCTCACCAAATTCAGCCAACGGGTTGTTATAACGGAGAACAACAGCAATATAAAAAGTGGTGCCACTGCTAACGATGTAAGAGAGGAATGCTGGTAGAAAACCATTAATTGGGTGTTAATATATTCATTTTAGCCATCAGTGCAGATACTTATTTCTAATGTGACTGATAAAATGATCCATTTTCTCATCTGTGTTCTATTAGCTGCAGTGAAAACCAACTTTGCAGCAAATCAGGACCAAGTATAAAAACATATTAATGCGATTTCTGCATCACCAGCTGAATGCTGTCGAGAACTACACAGCTTCATTCAGTGGTTTTAGTCACGTAAAGCTGAACATTTTCCCACATCTGAGAATCTGCATCGTCATAAAAATGATTTGGTTAAATCAGGGGTGTCCAGGGGTGCACTTTATGATCAAACAACTGGTTATGGTCTAGAAATTATCTTAAATTTATAGTTTTAATAATTTACAATCTGCAGTTAATGTCTTCTCGGTAATTTTTACACTTTGAGGGCCGGATTGGACCCTCTGGAGGACCACTTTTGGACCACAGGTCTCATGTTGGACACCCCTGCTCTAAATGCATCATTCTCCACAAAAACCATTCCTGCCTGATAGCTTCACAGTTTCTCACATCAGCAAAGAAAAACATTCAGCTCGTTCTTAACCTTGATGAGTTCCAGCGTCTTCTTCTGCGATATTCCGGAGAAGTCGGCTGAGCGGGAAAACACGGAAGATACCCCGGCGTTCCTCAGGAGCCTCTCTAAACTGTAGGATTTCCTGAGTTGAAACTTAGGCAAACGGATTTCTGCTCGCCTGTGGAAACAAACAATCGATGTGTTAATGGATTTGCTCTAAGCTGTCTTGTTACAGCGTGTGGGACCCGAGCTGCAGGCTTTCCCTCTCTGATGTACAGAGAGCAGTAATTATTGCTGACTTAGAACCCGCTCGGCGTCGTTCATCATGCTGCCGAACAACAGACTGCAGGGGTGACGGAGCTCTGCATACTCAGGAATAAGCAAACACCATTTATTACGGACAAATGCTGTAAAGGTGCTGACCTTCATCCCAACATCCTCATATTAAAATCACCATCTGAGCAGAAACAGTGGAGGTAAATGGAACTGGATTTAGGGTGTTTAAAAAACCTAAAAGTACCTCACCGTTAAAAGTTTTTGTTCTTACGTGGTCTGAGAATTATCCAGAACTACTGGGACTTAAGATAAAGGAGATCTATTTGTGTAATTAACTGTATTTGTCCCACATAGTCACAGTATTTTGCAAACAGCAGTAGAGAAAGTGCTCAGATTCTTGACTTGAAGTCATGATATGGAGCATTTCAACATTTTATATAACACTGGACCAGTGTTACAGATGGGTGAATATACAGTTGATGGACTTTTGAAGTCCACGGGATATATCTTGCATACATGTGTACTAAAATACTCCATAGTTACAGAAAAATAGTCCAGATTGGCATGAAACTTGTTCTAAATGACTTGAAAATGATCCCAAAGACACAGAAATTATCCAAAATGACAAGGAACAATCCAAACTGACATAAAACTTGTTGAAAACGGCATAAAAATTTTCCAAAATGACTCCGGGTCAATCTATAATTGAGGGACTTTTGAAGTCCATGGGATATATCTGCATGCATTTTATTAAAAGTAAAGATGTTTTTTTAATCGTCATTATGATCATGTCTTTACAAATTCGGTTATTATTTATTGTGGAAACAATTAAAGCTGTTTAAAAATGCTTTTAAAGTTGTCTAAATTGACTCAAAATGGCCCAAAATAACTTGAATCATGTCCAAAATCACCTAAACACTGTCTAAACTGCTTTGGAACAAATATCCTCCAAATGAACTCAGAATTGCCCAGAATGATCCAACATTTGTCCAAACTGTGTTGAAACTAGACTGGATATTTAATGTTACAATATCCCCCTGACATATAGTAGAGTAACTTGAGTAAATGTACTCTAGTAGTTCATGCAAACAGCTCCTCCTGCATTCAGCCAATGCAGCAGTTCAAACTGGGATGCAAAATGGTGCAATTGTGTTGTGAGGATGACACAACCGTCAATGTAAGCCATGAAGAACACCTAACAATGAGCAGGAAGCACGAGTTTCATTTTTGGATTCCCCACCTACCCCGGCTTCAGGTTGCTCAGCCAGAAGCTCATGCGTCCGTCAGAGAGACAGTCCTCCAGAGGCTGCACCTCTGCTTTGGGCAGCAGCAGCAGCGAGGCCGGACGATCCGAACCAGGCAGCCGAACCACGGTGGCCGAGCAGTTGGTGTCGTACAGCATCATCACCTCCGATGAGTCGTCCATGAACATCATGGGAACCTCCACGGTGGTGGTAGCGTTCAGCTGGAAGCTCCGGAGCACCGTGTGGCGCCGCTGGAATGGATGGAGACCTGATGGATGCGAGATGAAGATAAATAGCCAAAAAACTGATTCTAAATATGCATTTCCTAATCCGTCTGGAATGACATCTCTGAAGAGATACTTGTCTGGTTGAATAGAACTCAGTCCCTCCATGAATTCTCGATGTTGTGATCGCACTAATTCACGCGAATTCAATCAATCTCCGTGAATTCTACAATTTTGTCCAATCACCGCAACTTTTCCGCAATTTTGCCCCGCCTCCCGTGAGTTCCACCAATGATGGCAGTCCCCAGCGGAAACGTAATGCACGTACATCACTGAATTCACTTCCTGTTTCTGGTGTGAAGATGCAGACATGTCCCATTCTAATGTCTCTCATTTACCAACAAAAATTACCACTAAAGACATGAAAAACTATTCCCTGATGTTCTCCACCAAAGCAGAGCTAAACTGTTAAGTATCGTGGTGGAAAACAAACAAGAAGACCAGTACCAGACCTCTACCAGACCTCTATCAGACCTCTACCAGACCAGTACCAGACCTCTACCAGACCAGTACCAGACCTTTACCAGACCTCTACCAGACCTGTACCAGACCAGTACCAGACCTTTACCAGACCTCTACCAGACCTGTACCAGACCAGTACCAGACCTTTACCAGACCAGTACCAGACCTCTACCAGACCACTACCAGACCAGTACCAGACCTCTACCAGACCAGTACCAGACCTTTACCAGACCTCTACCAGACCTGTACCAGACCAGTACCAGACCTTTACCAGACCAGTACCAGACCTCTACCAGACCAGTACCAGACCAGTACCAGACCTCTACCAGACCTCTACCAGACCAGTACCAGACCTCTACCAGACCAGTACCAGACCTTTACCAGACCTCTACCAGACCTGTACCAGACCAGTACCAGACCTCTACCAGACCTTTACCAGACCAGTACCAGACCAGTACCAGACCTTTACCAGACCTTTACCAGACCTGTACCAGACCTGTACCAGACCAGTACCAGACCTCTACCAGACCAGTACCAGACCTTTACCAGACCTCTACCAGACCTGTACCAGACCAGTACCAGACCTCTACCAGACCTCTACCAGACCTCTACCAGACCAGTAACAGACCTCTACCAGACCTCTATCAGTATAAATCACCGTGACAGAAGCTGTTGATCCAGATCTGTTGGAGCTCTGAAAGAATGAAGGAAAGTTAGATTCATTAATGACGTGACGAGCCGTGAGCGTGTGTGTGTGAACACGTGTGTGAATACCAGGATGTGAAATTAACTTTTTAAGCCACTGCAGATGTGTCCAAATATGATCCATTCAACAGTAAATGATCATTTAGTGATTAAATCTACCAACCACTTCATGTTAAACCAGGATCTGGCTGCTGCTAGTTTCTCACTGTGGTGTTCCAGTTTGTGGAAATGGGTTACAGAATTAGTTTAGGAAGAAATGCTGTCTTTTAAAATGCTGAAACATGTTCTAACAACTTTACAGCAACTGTCACTGTCTCCTGCAATTTCACAGCAACAAATATGCTCAAAACATCGCAATTTTTTTCGAAAAGCTGCCAGAAATTCAGACATTTTTGGGCCGCAACAATCTGGAAAAACGTCACGAAATCCTGGAGGGACTGAAAACTATTATCATTTATAAAACATAGAGCTACCTTTGAAATACACATAATTGTTGAGTATAAGTTTGTTGGAGCCTTGAAAGTCTTTCATCAGCGTCTCGTAGCTCATGTTGAAGACATGGTGTCCACTGAGCAGAAAACTCTTAAAGTCTGTGGAGGGTTTTCCATCGACATGCAGGCTGCTCCACACTTTTAACCGAGCTCCATCCTCTGCCCCATCCCCAGCTCTGTCTCCAGCATCCTCCCCTGCTCCACCAATCCCAGCATCAGAAGCTCCACCCCCTTCCTGCTGGAGGCCGAGCTGCAGATCTGTGAGAGCTGATACGGTGGCCTCCACGCTCTGCTGCGTGGCGTTGGCCGCCAACCCCAGGGCCTCCAGGGCCTGGCTCCGGCTCTCGGACCCGGACACTCGACACAGCAGAGCGAGAGCCGATGCCAGGCCCAGGGGCGAGAACAGGATGTTCTGCTGCTGCTGCTGCTGGGCTCCGGGGTCTGCGGCGGTTCTGGTCGCCAGGTCACGGTAGGGTTCAAAGGCCAAGGCTGCGTTCAGGGCAGACGTGTTGAGCAGCCGGTCGGGCTCTCGTTGGTTCCCGTGGACCGAGGAACATGCTAGCAGTGCCATCAGGAAAGCACACACGGCAGGCATCACTGCTTCTCCTCTCGCCATCCTGGCCCAGATCGCCGGCCTGCTTTGGGGAAGTGTTGTTCTCGTGGCTCGGTGCGGGGACGGCGGTGTGGAAAGCACATCGATCTCCAGGGGCTGAGCTTCTGACCTGCGGGTCCAGCTCTGCGCAAACAACGGTGGCCTGGTTTTAGGTTCTGAGAATTTCACCGGCGATGAATGAGTGTGTGTTTGTTCGGCGGAGGACAGCGAGGACATCCCATACCCATTCCCCTCCTTAATTCTGGTCAACATGGATTTTGAACTCTTATGTAACTCACAGATACTTTTATTTTGCTCCAACTCAACTGTGTACCCACCAGCAGGAATTATACATGAGAAATACATGTCTGGAAATGCTGTATTTACAGTCCTGATTCTGTCTGGTGTTGGGGTGTCCAACTGATCTTAGTCCAGAGTCCACATACAGCGAAGTCTGATCTCCAGTGGATCGGACCAGTAAAACCACAGCATAATAACCTATAAAAAAACACAACTCCTAATGGTTCCTTTGTTTTTCACATTTAAAGAATTATCTTTTACAAAACATCATGAACAACCTGACATTTCTGAAGATAAACAAGTTCAATTTCATCAGCATTCATCCTCAGTTTATCATTTCCACATTACAACTTCCAGATCACAGAGTGTCTACAAAGGAACACAACATTTAGTCACCTGGACCTGAACCAGAGAGGATTTCACCTGGACAAAAAACAATAAAAAAACAAGACAAAATATTACAAAAATGACACACAATGACACGAAACAAAAAAGTAACAAAAAATTTGACAAAAAAGTCACAAAGCGACAAAAAAAATGGACAGAACATCAAAAATGAGGCAAAAAACTATACAAATGACACAAACGAGACGGAACATGACAAAAGCGAGAAACAAAACGACAAAAAAGTAGACAACAAAAATGAGCCAAAAAAATACAAAACAAAAAACATGAGAGACATGACGAAAGTCAGACAAAAAAGACAAAAAAACAACAAAAATAAGACAAAATATTGCAAAATGAGACACAAAATGACAAAAAATGAGACAAATTACACGAGAAACAAAAGAAAGAGATAAAAAATTTGATTAAAAAGTTAGAAAGCAACCAAAAATGGGCAAAAATGACAAAAAATTACACAAATGACACAAACGAGACAAAAATGACAAAAAAGAAACAAAATGACAAAATACAACACAAAATAAGGAATTAAAGCAAAACACAAAATGACAAAAATAAGACAGAAACACAAGCGAGACAAAGAGGAAACACAAAATGACAAAAACAAGAAACAGAATTACAAAAACTTGAGACAAACATCAAAAGTCAGACAAAAAAACAACAAAAACAAGACAAATAATGACAAAAATGAGACAAAACGACAAAAGAAAAATGAACAATCTAGTATTTTACGTTCTGATCCAAACTCGTCATGGTCTAGAAATGATTTTAAATTTATAGTTTTACTAATTTACAATCTGCAGTTAATGTCTTCTCTGTAATTTTTACACTTTGAGGGCCGGATTGGACCCTCTGGAGGACCACTTTTGGACCACGGGCCTCATGTTGGACACCCCTGGTTTAGTAGAATGAAACAGATCAAGAAGCCACATTGTTGTTTATATCACATAAAAATGTCATGAAAAAAGCTCATAATCTGCTTCAACCATCATCTGAGCGGAGAACAATGGAACTCTATAGTTCTGAGCACAGCGAGAGTCTGAGAAATGTCAAAGTTCTCATTAAATATTATCATGTGAATCTCAGCACGTCAGTCCAGCCTCTAATTAAACAGCAGCTCATGTGGGATTCGGCAGGAAGCAGAACAGACGGTCGCTGCCGTGATGCTGCGACGCCACCATGTGGCCGATTAAATGAAGCTTAAAGGTGCAATGCTGACAGGAAAAGCAGCTGAAAATGTGCCTAATAATGTGGATTACAGCTTTATCTGCAACTATAGCCCGAGTTCTTACAAAATATGCTGGCAGCGTGAGGCAAATATAATCATTAAACAACGCCCTGAGGGAAATTTAGCGACACAGATAAAGAGTCGGCCTCGGCTCTAGGTGTCCCTGTTTGGCTCATTAGAGCAAACCGGGCTAATAAGCATTTGTTAACGGGAGGGGAGCACTCAGAGGTTCATCTGAGGTAGGATGAGGCAGCAGTAGAGCAGAATCCACAGGACCAGGAGCATCTCCAGCTCTGATGGAGTGATGTCACAGGACTGAAGGCTGAATCCTCCTTCACTGCTGACAGAGTGGATGAAAACAGGAGCGTTAGATTCACATTCACGGTGTTTAAAAGTCACATTAACCACTGAAATCCATAAAGAACCAGAAACTAGAAAGAGTTGTCAGATTTACAACTTCCTTCTGTTTTCGTATAGTTAGTATAAATACGGGCTTAAAATCATGATATGCATTTAAAATTATTTTATTCTACATGTCTCACTAAAATAAAATCACCAAAGATAATGAATGTGAGCTAACCAGCCTCTGTAAAAACACAAAATTATGCACTTATGATGCAGCTTAGAAGTCATGTTTGACTCTGCTGCTATCAACAGTCATAATGCAAAAATGAAGGGACTTTTTGACTCTACTGAAGGCTGTTCACACACAGCAGATAGGTGAGGGGTATGGACAAAAATGTAATCTGAAGAATAAAATATCTGTAGTATGTAGAGCAGCATTTCTGTTTCCAGTATTGGTAGCACTTGTTAGCACTTGGAAAATGCAGTACATATTGACTCCAGGCTTTTTCAGTTTTTGTAAAATGGATAATATACATAAATATAAAATTACTGGTATTATAGCTGTGCCATACTGCATAAAACACACTGATGACTTCACTCTACTTCTAGCTAAATTTGTTCTGTTTTCATAGAGGAGGACTTTATATTGCAGTGAAAAATGAGGCCACAGTAAGGATGCCCGATAATATTGGCCCACCGATATTATCGGCCTGATATTGTCATAAAAATGTAATATCGGCCAATATCGCTATCAGGGTTTTTTTTTTTGCCTATAATGAAAACTGATTTACCGACTCATAGAGGGAGGGACACTGAACTGTTGTTTGGGACAAATTTTTTTAAAGGGAGTAATATGTCGTTTTTTTCCAAAAAACCTCAGTTGAAGTAGTTTTCTTACTTTACAGACAATTTTTCCATCTGAGAATGCATCCAATGGGGCATCACAATAAAAAGAGGCATAATGTGTTAATTCCACCACAGGAAATATGGAATGTTACCTAGAATTAGTTAAACAGCCCACAGATATCGGTTGATATCGGAATCGGAAATTGAGACTTGGACAATATCGGCATATCGGTTATCGGTCAAAAGGCCAATATCGGACATCCTAGCCCACAGTGATTAAAAATGTGACAGGAGCAAAGATGGCTAAAGTGGTAAAACAGAAGAGATCCTGTAGATCCTGCAAACCACAGCCTTAAGATAAATCTGCCAAACTCATCAGTTAATCTTTATCGTAAAATGTTTTTGAAAGAGAAGCAAATTGGTACAAAAATTTTCAGAGTACATTTTGAACTATTTTTAACAAGTTAATGCAAGTCGCACATGTGCAAAGATTGTGTGTTGTTGCTCATTCTACCATTACAGCACCGCTGGTTTAGGCCTGGTTTAAAGGGGCTGTTTCCACATAATTTCCAACTCATTTTGAGACAAATCTTTTGAAATGATTTTAAAAACGATAATGTGAGTTAGCATATTTCCAACAGCTGCTTTGGAATGAATAAACTAGACTGGTGGTACAGTCTATGTTAGGTAGGGCTGAATAAACAGGAGAAAAACCCTTTGTCAGTCCGCTAGTATTTTATTTGATAGGGAGGTTTCCGTCTGAAGCGCATTTACTTTTTTTTTTTTTTAACAAAAAAGTCAAAAACCACCTCAGACAAACTTTTTTGATGAAAATGTTTTCTAAATAATGCCATTTCCATTCGCTTTTTTCTAATGAAATATCTCAAAATATGCAAAAAAGTACATTCTGGAAGCAAGTGTAGACCAATAATGTGTCACGCTAAATCAGTGTGACAGGAGGGAGATTTAGTGAAACGAAATAATGATAATAAATGATCACCTGAAGGACTCAGAGGTTTCACTGCAGACAGGAGTCCAGTTTTTACCACCATCATGGACGTCAGTATCCATTTCTGGTGTAGTTTCACCAAGACAGTCTGTTATCATCACATCTCTGTGTCGTCTGATCTCCATTTCTGTCTCTTTCCTGTCTCGTGGCTCAAAATCTGTTGAATTTACCTCTTCCTCGGTGTCTCCAGTCTTTTCTACGTCTCTACAGTTCTTGGTTGAATCCATACTGACAGCATCATCTCTCCTGTCACTTTCCTCTGTGTTTTCACTCCTTTTGGATTCAGGATCGTCAGTTAATATTTCTTCCTTCACTCCTACCTCCAAACTTTCTAAATTCGGCCCGTTCTGATTTCCTATCTCTTCTACTTCTTCTCTTTCATTACCTAAACCCTGCCCTTCTTCAGATCTCGTCAGATCTTCTCCCTCGTCTTCTTCCTGAACTGTTCTCCATTCACTCACTTGTCCCCATTTTTCAGAGAGCTCTCCTTCTCCTTCCTCAGCCTCTTTCTGCCAATTACCCACTTCACAAACCTCTGCTTCCACTCCATCATCTTGTGTTTTGTCACATCCATCCTTTGCCAGTCGAGCGTTTTCCATCTCCTCTCTCTCTGCCTTGAAATAATCACCGTTATCATTACTTCGTCCTCTAACAAGTGTCTGCTCTTCTTCTTTGCTTCTCCTTTCAGACTCCAAATCAAACCCGGCTCTATAGTTTGATTTCTCTCTGAAGCTTCTCTCATTTCTGTCCAAATCATACTTCTTGTGATTCAGCGACTGAGCGCTGACTTCTGATTTTAGATCAGAATCTGCATTCTGTGCCGCGTAGCCTTCCTGATTTTCACATTCATCACCGTTAAACGTCTCCTGTCCTTCCAGATGTTTGGACTCTTCGTTGAGTTCCTCAGCTGTTTCCTCTTCCACCTTTTCTACTGGTCTTTTGGGGTGATTATACGGCTGAAACACCTCTTTGTTCAGATCCAGTATGTAGCTGTAAGCGTCCTCCTCGTCTGAGTCCAGCGCCGACACGCTGTAGCTTCCTTCCTCAGAGCTCAATGAAAGGTGACTTTCGTCCACTCTTTTCTTGCCGTAGCTCTGATCGGAACCCTTCTCCAGCCACAGTCGGATCTCCTGGTCATTGACGCCGGCGTCCAGCGGACTGGGCGGCTGGAAAACTCTCCGACTCCTTCCTTTGTTTCTGTTGAACACGCTGCTTTGGTCGCCGCTGTTGGAGGAGAGTTCGGGGGCTCCGTTCACATGAACCGAGGTGACGCGAGGGCTTCCTGAAGATCTCCTGGACCACCGCCTCCACAGCTGCTGCTCGCTGCTCTTCTCCAATCCTTTGAGCAAAGCTTGGGCTTCTGGATCATCGGCGAGAGTCTCCCCAAAGACGACCGGCTCCACGGATCTGAAGCTGGGGATCTCAGGAGCTTCTACATCTGTTGTATGGTCCTGTAATAGAAGGCATCGCAGTGGAGTGAGAGATAAATATCTTTAGTTCACAGTTTTGGGAATGCATTTACCTTTGTTGATTAATAGAAAGCATTTTGATGTTCTAGACCAGCGGTGTCAAACTCATATTACAAAAGCACGAGACAAACGACACGAAACAAAACAAGTCTGACAAAAAAGTTAGAAACCAACAAAAAAAATGGACAAGTGATGAAAATTAGACAAAAAAATGGCAAAAGTGAGAAACAAAACAACAAAAAAATAGACTAACAACACAAGTGAGGAAAAAACACAAAACAACAAGAATGATACACAAAACAACGAATAAAGCGAAACACAAAATGACGAAAAAAGACAAAAAGCACAGCAAGACAGTGAGGAAACAAAAAAGACAAAAACGAGAAAGAAAACGACAAAAACATGAGACAACAAAAGTCAGACAAAAAACAACAAAAACAGACAAAATATCACAAAAATGAGACACAAAATGACAGAAGAACAATCTAGTATTTTACTTTATGATCCAAACGACTTGTCATGGTCTAGAAATGATTTTAAATTTATAGTTTTACTAATTTACAATCTGCAGTTAATGTCTTCTCTGGAATTTTTACACTTTGAGGGCCGGATTGGACCCTCTGGAGGACCGCTTTTGGCCCACGGGCCTCATGTTGGACACCCCTGATCTAGGAACTTGTAGACCAATTTAGAGCATTAAAACCTGCGTGTTTTAACCTCAAAATCTTTCTTATAGATCCTCTTTCAGGGCTGTTTTTAGAGGACCTGAGCAGCTCTGAAATTCACGTTGCTAGATAAAACTCAGGACAGCACGAACCGTTTTCCTTCCCTCCATTCTGTAACCATCAACAACTCAAAACACAACAGCGCCTCCATCGTTCTGTTCCCTACACGCTCATGAAACTGGAGTAACATCCGACAGCAACGTAAAGCAAAGTAGCAGCTTTCTGTCATTGTTTTAGCACACTGAGATGATAATATGGAATCAGAAAAGGGCCCATTAGGAGCCTGTTCCTGCTAGTTGTAGCCTCCTTCTATCTCGCTCAGCTCTACTTGTCTGGGAACTGTGAGGATCTCATAATCTAACCAACCTCAATGATCGCTAAAATCCACGACATGCTGGAGCCTGAGAACGCTCCAGAGGACCTGCAGAAACCACACAGTAAAGACGTGTTGAGAAACTTGCTCAGACGATTCAATACGCTGCCGCTCCTGTCAGAGGAAAACCCTGAGAGTCCTAAAGTGTTCTTTCTTCATTGGCTGTCAGTGGGGTTTAGAATTCAGTTTCAAATCTGTGTTATTATCTTTCAGACTCTGTGCATTTGCTAGGGTTAGGGTTAGGGTTCGACCCTTCACCATTAAATCATGCAACTCAAGCGGCATTTTTAAGAGACTTCTCAACAACGTTATACTCTCCTGCTTTTCTTATCTGATATATTTGCATTTTAATCTGTGTTTTTATTACGTCATCTTAAAGGTTTGATGTTGTTTTGTCTGCAAAGTATTTTGTGACATCAGTTTTTAAATTAAATCTATTGTTTCTTTCTTTCAGGTAAATCATGTCCAGACAGAAAAATGCTCTGAATACAAACAGTTTTGCCGTCGCCATTTTCAGTTGAAAACCAGACATAAGTGATGTGAGATCTTGACAAGGACCCCAGGAAGAATAGCTAACCAAAAGGTATAGCTAATGGGAATCCTAATAAATAAACAATAAACAATAAACAACACATACCCATACTGGAGAAATGATCAATCATGAGAATATGATAAACTCAGCTTTAACATCTATTTCACTGTAAATCTGACCAGAGTTTACAAAATTAACATCATACTGCATTGATGGAGACTTCAGCCTAGCATTTGAGACCATGAACTCATGAGGAAAATGTACAGGAAGACAACAAATCAAGTCAGAAGTAGTTGTTTTTTCTTGTGGACTTTTATTCAATCTGACTCCTTTTTTGTTTGCCCCCTGCTGGCTTTCTGAAGGAATGCAGCTTTAAGTCCATTCCATCCGTTACATTGAGTTTGAGCTAAAATGTGGGTTTGCTAACTGGCTGCTAGTTCATCAAACCTATAAGGAACGGTGTCAGTTTCCTGATATATCTACTGTTCAAGATGTAGAAACACTGACCTCATCTGTGCCTGAATGATGCCCCAGGAACATGGAGACGTACGTGATGATGGACTGCTCGTCTGGTGAGCTGCACATCACATCTGTGGGAACAAAGATGAACCGTTTAGAAGGTAGCTGATACCTTCAGAAAGACGTTTGTCTCAGTAAATGAGGCTACATGGACGTCAGACACTTCTTCTAGGAAGTTTTACCTTCAGGCTCCAGTAGAGGCGGTATATCCAGACTCTGATGGGCTGTCATGAAGGCCAGTTGGAGGTTTTCTCTTGGCTCTCTGGACAAGTTCTCCCTCAGGTCAACCAAGCCTGGGTTTATGGATTCAATCAGCGCCAGGAATGCCAGCCCACTCCTCCAGCTCTTCCCAAAGTCGTTCACATCCACCCCATATCTGCACATTTAAAGCCACAGAACATGCATAGATAGATGAAGTGCAGATTCTGTCTCACGTGCAATCCACTATCTTGGTGTGAATGTTTTCAAAACAGCAACAACCTCCTTGCAGAAACCTACACGGGGAAAATTTCAAGTGTTGTCCAGTATTTGGATCATGCAGAAGGGCAGCTTTGGGTTTTCCATTTTAGTGACAGAGCTGGCTCCTTGGATGCAAACGCTCCACCAAAACCATTGTTCCCACCACTATTTCACATCCTGGATTTACCACCACCAAGCTGATTCTGACTGGTTTAAAGAAATACAAACACACCACAGTATTTAACCCACGATACCAGAGGAGTCAAACTCGTCTTAGTCCAGGTTCTACATTCAGTCCAGTCTGATCTCCAGCGAACCTGACCAGTAAAACCACAGAATAATAACCTGTAAATAACCACAACTCCTAATGGTTCCTTTCTTTTACTGCAAAAATGTTCACATTTAAGGAATTATCTTTTCATAAACTATTATAAAAACTTGAAATTTGCCAACAAAAATAAGTTCAATTTCATCCTCAGTTTATCATTTCCACATTACAACTTCCAGATCACAGAGTGTCTACAAAGGAACACAACATTTAGTCACCTGGAACTGAACCATGGAGGATTTTACTTTAAAAAAGAAAAAAACAACAAAAGCAAGACAAAATGTTACAAAAATCAAACACAAACAACAAAAGAGAGAAGCAAAGTGACAAAAAATTGCCCAAAAAGTTACAAAATGACAAACAAAATGGACAAATAAAACAAAAAATATCAAAACTGTGAAAAAAATGACAAAACAATGAATAAAGCGACACCCAAAATGACAAAAATAAGACAAACATAGGGAGACAAAAAGGAAACAAAACGACAAAAATGAAACAAAAAGTCAGACAAAAAACCAACAAAAACAGACAAAATCTTACAAAAATGAGACACAAAATGACAAAAGAACAATTTAGTATTTTACTTTCTGATCCAAACAACTTGTCATGGTCTAGAAATGATTTTAAATTTATAGTTTTACTAATTTACAATCTGCAGTTAATGTCTTCTCTGTAATTTTTACACTTTGAGGACCGGATTGGACCCTCTGGAGGACCACTTTTGGACCACGGGCCTCATGTTGGACACCCCTGCACTATAGAATAATGCTAATGAGGTGCAGTCAGACCATTCTCTAATGCTGACTCGGTCTGGCTGCTCTGCAGAACAGAATCTCAGCAAACTGACAGAAGTAGTTTGACTCAGTGTGGCTGTAGAGGAAACACTTGTGCTCAGGGTGACAGAAATGACTCCGTAAGCGATTGGATCTGTTTCAGACTCACTTCGACGTGCAGCTTTGGACCCACAGCAGGAGCGTCTTAATTGCTTTCCCGTGGTACTTTGGCTCCCTGGCAGCTTTTCTGCCTTTGCTTGGCAGAGTGTTGCAGGAGAAGCTGCCAACGTCATCTGGTGAGGTTAAGAGGTCGCTAGAGGACGGGTAGCTGCTCACAGACAAGGAAGAGAGGCTGGAATGTCTCTGGAGGCCTCCCGTCACCTCCTTCACCTGGATGGACGGTCAAAGACAAACACCCCAATGACAATACATTAACCCCCCTGTTGTCCTCATTTTTGGCACCAAAAAGTATTGTTCCCTTGTGTGAAAAAAATCTAAAAATTCAGCAAAAAAATCCCCAAATTTATTAAAAGTTGCAAAATCTTCATGAAGAAAATTCCTTAAAAGTTTTATTTTTAAAAAATCCCTAAATTTAGCAAGAAATCAAAATTAAATAAAATAAAAATTGCAAATATTTTGAAAAAATGAATCTTTTTTCCAACAAACAATGTTCATAAATTTCCCAAAAACGTAGAAAATGTGGAAGTTTTCACTTTGAAAATACATATTTTTTTCACATTTTCAAACTTTAAATTTGCAAAACCTTCAGGAAGAAAGTTCCAATAATTCCTTTAAAATTTCCCTTGAAGGTTTTTTTTGAAATCCTCAATTTTTGCAAGAAAAAAATAAAAGTAAAAAAATAAAAATTGTAAATATTTTCTAAAAATGAATAAAAATCTTCCAAAAAATTCCTAAAAATATCTAAAGTGATTCCATATATATCAGTAAAAGATTTAATATTTTCTTGAAGAACATTTGGGAAAAAATCCACCAAAATCCAGCAAATTTCATAAAGAAACATTTTTTTTAACAGTTCTTTTTTACCTTAAAAAATGTTCAAAAATTTCCCCAAAATGTTGAAAATGTGGAAGTTTTCACTGTGAAAATGCACATTTTCCCCACACTTTTAAACTTTAAAACGGGTCAATTTGACCCGCAGGACGACACAAGGATTAATTAAGTAATTAGGGTGAGAACTAACGGGGAAAGACCGACCTGGAAATGCAGGATTATGTTCCAGACGAGGTTCAGAACAACAGATGCCGTGCCATCAGCAACACCTGAGGCGTCGATGCCAAACAGCTTCACCTAGGAGACGGAGGGGAGGAGGCATCGATCGTAATCTAGTCATTCCAGATTTGAGGGAAAGTAAGAATGTAACGTGTCAAAACAACAGCACAGATTGTACAAGTAAACGCACTCACATGTCTGTCATCCAGGAAAGCCAGGGCCTTGGAAATGTTGTTCAGCCTGAAAATACGATGAGAAGACGACCGAAACCTGTAAAGCTAACAGAAGCACAGCATAAACACTGGAGGGAGTAGTTCTGTGGAAATGTGAAGATAGGTACTACTTTCATGTACTGCAAATATAAAGCTACAGCCAGTTAGCTTAGCTTAGCATACAGACAATAAACCTATGAAAACAGCTAGCTAAGGCTAACAGATAACATTTTGTCAGCTATTTCATGGTACAAACTTTAAAAGTGTTGGCAGGTGGACATTACTAGAAGCTAATTGTTGTTTTCTGTGCTTGCAACCCTTGTGCCATGCTAAGCTAACTGGCTGTAGAGTTAGAGAGGTGTCCAAACCTTCAACGGCAGTATTTTAAATTAATTTCATGGATGCTAGCGGCTATAAACTACAGACTTTATAGAAAAGATGAACATTGCCACTGTGACATCACACATTGTTTTTTTATCACTAGTCTGAAGCATCAACATGGAAATTTGACCATTGACATCTTGGTGCTGTGAAACGGACCATAATGAGCAAGACGAGATAAATAAAACTATCTGAAGACCATAAATCAGGGGTGTCCAACATGAGGCCCGTGGTCCAAAAGTGGTCCTCCAGAGGGTCCAATCCGGCCCTCAAAGTGTAAAAATTACAGAGAAGACATTAACTGCAGATTGTAAATTAGTAAAACTATAAATTTAAAATCATGTCTAGACCATGACGAGTTTGGATCATAAAGTAAAATACTAAATTGTTCTTTGTTCTTTTGTCTAACCCTAACCCTTTTGTCTCGTTTTTGTCATTCTGTGTTTTGCTGTAATTCCTTGGTTTTTTTTGCATTGTTTTGTTTCACACTTCTGTCATTTTTTGTCATGTTTGTCCATCCTTTGTCACATTTTTGTCACTTTTTGTGTCGTTTGTCTCATATTTTGACATTTTGTTTCTTGCTTTTAGTCGTTTGTGTGTCATTTTTGTAATATTTTGTCTTGTTTTTTTCTTTTTTAAAGTTAAATCCTCTGTGGTTCAGCACCAGGTGACTAAATGTTGTGTTCCTTCGTAGACACTGTGATCCGGAAGTTGTAATGTGGAAATGATAAACTGAGGATGAATGTTGATGAAATAGAACTTATTTTTCTTCAGAAACTCATGTTGCTCATAATGTCTTGCTCTATCTGCCTTCTACCTATTCTTTTTGTAGAAATCTTTACAAAAAAAAGTACAATAAAAGTGCAAGTGGCAGCATTTCTACGCTGCCACTTGCACATTTTTTGTACATGTTTTTTTTTTGTAAACATTTCTATTCACATCTTTTATTCCACTCTTTATTTAATGCTTTGCTGTCAGGTCTTGTAGCTGTGATTCTTACCAGTTTGCACCCAGACAGCTCCTCCAGCAGCACCATGAGTATTCTGCCATCCTGAATGTCTGTGAACAGGTCGTGTACTTCTACTGGAGGATCATGCTGGACAGAAGAAGACAGCACGACTCTTACTGACGATTTAGTTTGTTTTAAAACAGCGTGGAGTAAAAGTGTACTGATCGGAGCCTCACTCTCTGCAGAAACACATTCATCCATCTGGTGAAGGTTCTCTCCTGCACTGCTCTCCTCTCATCTGGGGAAAGAAAGCAGCACTTTGACCCTTCATAGAAATGTTTTTGAAAAGATGGCTTTGACTTTACCGTGCTTTTGTGTTGGACGTGATAAGTCTTAGGATATTGAGGTATTTGGTGGTAAAAATCTCCTTTTTAGTCTGTTTTTATCACATATTTTACATGATGCAGAATTTTAGATGGAGAGCAATAACAAATAAAAGAAAATAGTGAAGGGTTCGACGAGGGGTGTCCAACATGAGGCCCGTGGTCCAAAAGTGGTCCTCCAGAGGGTCCAATCCGGCCCTCAAAGTGTAAAAATTACAGAGAAGACATTAACTGCAGATTGTAAATTAGTAAAACTATAAATTTAAAATAATTTCTAGACCATGATGAGTTGTTTAGATCATAAAGTAAAATACTAGATTGTTCAATGTTCTTTTGTCATTTTGTTTTGTGATATTTTGTCATGTTTTTGTAATTTTGTGTGTTTTTTTGTCTATTGTTTTGTTTTTTTGCCTATTGTTTTGTCGCTTTGTTTCTAGTTTTTGTCATTTTTGGTCTCATTTGTGTAATTTTTTTGTCTAGTTTTTTGTTTTTCCATTGCTTGCCGCTCTCTGTTTTGTTTCGTGTCGTTTGTCTCATTTTTTGTCAATTTACATCTCATTTTTGTAATATTTTGTCTTGTTTTTTGTATGATTTTTGATCTTAAAGTAAAATCCTCCGTGGTTCAGCTCCAGGTGACTAAATGTTGTGTTCCTTTGTAGACACTCTGTGATCTAGAAGTTGTAATGTGGAAATGATAAACTGAGGATGAATGTTGATGAAATTGAATTTATTTTTCTTCATAAATTTCAAGCTGTTCATGAGGTTTTGTAAAAAGATAATTCCTTAAATGTGAACGTTTTCAGAATGTACTATTTTGCACTTAAAGGAAAAATTACAGTTATTTATAGGTCATTATGCTGTGATTTTCCTGGTCTGGTCCACTGGATGTGGAACCTGGACTAGAATCATTCTGACTCCCCTGTATTAAGCAATCAGATGTCACCAAGCCAAAGACACATAACAGGAAAATTACTGAAGAAGGCAGTTAAGCAAAGAAGAGTAATAACTGTCATTTTCATGCAAAGTTAGCTATTTTTAAAAGTAAAATGAATACAGACTGACTGAGCCACAGTGGATGGTAGTATAGACGATAGAAGCAGACTTTACCTGGAGGCTTAACTCTGATCTCTCCAGCTGGTTTTCTCTGTGGATCCCCGTCGTCCTGCATTCTCATTTAACATCGGTCACTCTGCTCATAATCGATTGTGGAGAAGAAAAAAAAACAAAAAACCTGAGAACACTTTAAAATGTCAAGGTTCTCTGAGGGTTCCTGAGAGAATGAGGGTTAAGTGAAGGCAAAGAGAGGCAGCTTGTCTTGCCTGAACACGCTGAATCCTCCCTCTGAGCAGTCGCAGCACCACACCCCCTGAGAAAACTCAGCCTGAGTCGTATTGGCAGGTTCATAGAGATCTGCACATGAAGGGGGTCACACAATGCGGTGAGATCCTTCAGTGATAAAATAAAGGAGTCCTCTGGGGTTAGTAATACAGACGCAATAATACAACTATGAGTGAGTCATTGAGGTAAAGATTTGTTGTGAGCATGCCCAGAAGCTCAGACTGAAGGAATGAACAGATGCTGCCAGATGTTTTGACTGAAGCTACTCTTCTGGCATTTCACCATAAAAACACTGATTGAGCTTCAGAAGTTGTTTCAGTGGAATTCATTGTTTTATAGTTATAGACAGGAAAGTAGGGGAGAAGAACGGAGGGGGGGGGGGGGGGGGGGGGGGGGGAGGAGCGTCAAACTCATTTTGGTCCATACGGCCTAATTTGATCTCAAAGGGGCTGGACCAGTAAACTTATGGCATAATTACAGAGAAGCAACAATAAGTCTAAGTTTTTACGACGTTTTAGTGCAAAGGAGAACAAGTATATTAGAAAAATCTTTATATGTAACGAACTGTCCTTTTAAAAATTATATTAGAAACAACCAGAGATTAAAGTAAGTGCAATTTCAACAACACTATGACTCAGTTTAACATTTATTTGTGTGCATTTCAACTGATCTGATCACAGTGATATACAATGCCACAACATATTTAGTCACAGGTATGTGGAACTTAAAAGTTGTTAAGGGCTAGCTTTGACGTTACCATAGGGTTGCTGACAATAACAGACACTTGACTTAAATGACGCGAAATGTTCCCAGCTAACCTATCATTCAGCAAGGCAGCTGTTGCACTGCATTATGGGATCTGTAGTTTGTGTGTTATCAGCGCTTCGTATGGTCGGGCCATCAATAATGATACTTACTGCCCATCATGCCCGTGTGGCACATAGGGCAGCAATGAAATCCTTCCAACCCTGCCTATCTTTAGCCAGTTTTTCAGTGGTGCTCCAGCTGTAATTGAGCTTCCTCAGTTCCTTCTCTACAGTCCTGTGCCAAGTTGTTTTCGGGCGCCCTCTGCTTCGTTTGCCTTCAGGTGTCCAGTGCACTGCAATTCTGGCTATGTTGTTACTAGCCTCCCGCATCACATGTCCGATCCGCCTCCATCTTCTCCTGGTGACAAGTGTACGAATGTCCTCCTGCTTGGTTTGCCTCAGTAGCTGGTCGCTTGATATTTTATCTTTTATAACTATTAATAACAATAAATCAATGTAAAATGATCTCGCGGGAGTTTGACACATGGGATCTATAGAATCCTGAACTTTCACTTGTATCTTAATACTGAAATTTGTGTAAATACAGCTGTTAGAAATTCACAGTTTGTATTACCGGTTTCACTGATATATCACTACAGGATGCGCTAGATGAAAGATGAGATATACAGTGGCTGAATAACGCAAACAAACTTAACTTAAATCTGCAGAGTAGTAAAGGTGAACAAGAATGCATCCTTCACCCTGTGAGTGCTTGAACTTATACAGGACAGAGTGAGACGTTTTAACAAGTCTGTAGAAATGATCAGACTCATGAAGCATGGTCTACTGAGTGTCTTAATTACTGCATGAAGCTCTAGTGGGTGGACGAAACAAGAAATCTGAGGCATTACTGTGACAGCTGACAGTGTCTGACAGGAAGAGCTTCTCCTGTTTCAAACAATATCTGGCTGCCAGGTTTTACTCTACCTGCCTGAAGAAAGGCGACGGCTACTGAACGAGACCGTCACCGCCGTGGAAGGCAGGGGTCTGTCCAAGGAACATCGCACGCGAATCTCCTGAGCCTCCAGGAGTCACGCCTTTTCATTCTTTGAGTTGCTTTCTGCAGCCTTGTTGAGCCCACAAGCAACAGGATTCACCAGGGGCGGCTTCACAAGGCTGCAAAGACAAAAACACAGAGCACTAGGTGACCAACAGGGCTGCAACCAACAACTGTTCTGGGTATTTTCTCAATTAATTCATCAGTTGTTTGGTCAGCGAAACGTCCCTCAGTGGTTCCCAAACCCAAGACAACCCAAAGATATTCAACTTACTGTCAGAGACGAGGAGAGAAACCACAACATATTCACATTTAAATAGCTGGAATCAGGAGACTTGGACTTTTTTCAGTTAATTGTTGCTGATAGCAGACATTGAAGTCGCCATCAGAATGTCGTTGAAGTATGGACAAAACAAGGCATCTGAAAAGATCATATTGAGGTTTGGGAGCATTTTAAAAACCAAACTAAATGACTAATTAACAAAACAAAATAAAAATGAAGCCATGTCAACAATGAACACAATCTTTAGCTGTCGGTCCTCAGTGCACACAGCCACAAGACCTGGATGTTGTAAATACTTTTTATTAAAACACTGACAATACTAAAAATATATAGACCATTTCCAATCAAATCATTTTTACTTTTGTCTATTTTTTTGTTGTAGCAAACTCAAGATATCCCTGATCTGCCTTCAACAATCATTTCTATGTTCAATTTGGGAAAACATAAAGAAGAATCACACTGGGAAGCTGAAATGTGTAAAAAACAAAGCACTTGATGGATTTTCCTGCCTATTAAATCAAAGTCCACGTTTCTTCTCTGGTAATAAAGATAAAGTATTTTTAATCCATGCAGCAGATCACTTCTGTTTTCTTGTGTACAGGACTCTACTTTAAGCTTCCATGTGATGCTGATGTCCATTAAGAAGGAGCAGGAAACACAGGAACAGGTCCAAACACTCAGAGCTTCATTTCCTCCCCATGATGAAGCTGGGCGCCTCGGCATCATCCTCAGCCTCTCTCTCCTCTTCCTCTTCCTCCTTCTCCTCCTCGCTGCTCTCTGAACTCTTCCCTCCGTCGTCCTCCTTGTTTTTGGCCTCCAGCTTCGCTTTCTTGGCCTGCAGCTTCTTCTGCTTCAGCTTGTCCCGCTTCTTCCTGCGCTTCGCCGTCCTCTCCTCCGCCTTCTGTTTGTTCTGCTCCACTTTGTCCAGATAGTCCAGGTCTTTGTCCTGCTTCTCTGCCATTTTGTCCAGAAAGTCCTGCCTCTGGTACTCCCTGCGGCGGAGGTGCCGGTAAACGTGGAACTCTCCGCTGCCCGCCCCGGCGCTGGAGCCCATCACGTCCCGGACGAACTCCGGAGGAGCCCGCGGGTTCCACTCCTTCGGCCGGTCCGGGATGGGAGCCATCTTATCCGGGTTCCGCATCAACCTTTCCAGCCTCAGACGCTGCTCCTCCGCCGGAGTCTTGGCGATTATGAGCGGCTGAGCCTCTTTTCCTCCAGGTTTCCCTGGTTTGTTGCTGTTCTTCTGCGTGTGCGCCGCCATCTTTCAAACCGTTGCCGCCTTCTTCTTCCGCTCTGCTCCGGAAGTCCTTAAAGCTTCTGTAACCTGGAAATATTTTTTTAAAATACTTTTTTATTTGAATTGAACAAATAAAACAGAAATGCAGTCGGTGTATTATTAAAAATAGTGCTGTTACATAATTAAAAAAAATAGTGGCTTACGATAGCTTTCCTTGTGTAACTCATGTGATTAGCGCGCGGCTCTGCCAATAAAAAAATCTGTATAAATTTTGTTTTGACGCCTTCGTCCAATCAGCGCTCAGGTCCCGCCCCCAGCTCAGAGAGAGTAGTGTGTTGACGGACCGCAGTCACTCCGGCTTCTGGTCAACTAAGTTAGTTGGTTTCTGCGACAGTTCTCTTCCTCTCACGAAGACAAAATTCACCTAAAAAGACCATGAATAGTTTAATCAGATCCGCTGCTCGGTGTCTGCGGTCGGGGCCGTCCGTGTACGCGCCGGTACGAGCCGATGGACGCGTGTGGTCGGCCCCGGCCCGGTTCCTGTGCTCGGCGGCGGACCTCCAGAAGGACCTTGGTCAGATGGTGAAGAAGGACAAGGTGGTCGTGTTCATGAAGGGGACGCCGGCTCAGCCCATGTGCGGCTTCAGCAACGCCGTGGTCCAGATCCTCCGGATGCACGGAGTGGACAACTACGCTGCGTACAACGTGCTGGAGGACCAGGACCTGAGACAAGGTCAGTAGACTGGAAGAACCGGGTCACGATCCACCGCAACAAGCTGTCAGTTGGCCTTTAGAAACTCATTTAAAATGGACAGTAGTTGTGTTACGTGAGTGTCCAACATGAGGCCTGTGGTCCAAAAGTGGTCCTCCAGAGGGTCCAATCCGACCCTCAAAATGTAAAAATTACAGAGAAGACATTAACTGCAGATTGTAAATTAGTAAAACTATAAATTTAAAATCATTTCTAGACCATGACAAGTTGTTTTGATCATAAAGTAAAATACTAGATTGCTCATTGTCATATTTTGTCTTTTTTTGTCTGACTTTTGTTATTGGTCTCATGTTCTTATCGTTTTGTGTCTCATTTTTGTAATAATTTATTTTGTTTTTGGTCGTTTTTTTTTTACAAACTTTCGTTTATCTCATTTTTTGTAGTTTTGTGTCTTGCTTTTGCCATTTGTGTCGTTTTGTGCCCCATTTTTGTAATATTTTGTCCTTTTTTTTGTCATTTTTTTGTCTGACTTTGACTTTGTTTGGCTCATGTTTTTGTAATTTTGTGGGGGGTTTTTTGTCTTTTTTTTGTCGACACTGAAGCATAACATTGTTAAAATCAAGCTGGACTGAATGAGATGACTTCGACACCTCTGATTTGACTAAACAGACTTTTATGTCTGTATTAACCTCTGTCTTAGATATGTAGACCTTCTGACCTGATTATTGACTCCTTTATAACCAGCAGTCATTAACCACTCAGTCCCTCTACTGGTTTTTATCAGCGTCCTGCAGCAGGACTGAGGGTGTGGTGCTTCCAGTCCAACATTACACCATCAGGGTTTGAGCTTTTGTGGCCTCTTCCACTCTGACTCCTTGGCTTTTGTCATAATTCAGTCATTTTGGGCCATAAACTGTGAGAAAGATAAATGTTGTGTTTAGGTTCCATCAGATTTTCCTCTTCCTTGTTCTGGTTGCATCAGCTATTTGTCTAAGGATGACTCATGACATTTAACTGACCTGAGATAAGCTAAAGTGGGCTTTAAAATAGGTTAACCCAGAAATGCCTCAATGTACACATTAGTCATTCGATTAGTACGTTAATCAAGTACTTTTCAGTCATTTTTAAAGGAATAACGTCAAAATTTGATGCTTCTAGCCTCTTAAATGTGAATATTTCCTGGTTTCTTTCCTCCCCTTTGACACAAAACAAGACATTTAAGGACGTCATTTTCTGATGTTTAATAGACCAAATTACTAATAGTTTAGTCAAAAAAGTAATCCAGTGAAAATAATTGCTACCGGATGCACGACTGAATGACGCACTTCCTCATAGACAAAACACTCAGAAATGTCCAATATTGCGCTATTAGAGTGTTGAACCATGTGGATAGATTGAAAAATATGAGTATTTCCATCGGTTTATTAATACTTAGTCCTAAAAATGGTAGATTTTAAACCGTATCTGCAGACAAATACATAATCCTTCTGTTTAACTGCATAAAAAAAGAATCTACAGATATCCAACATTACTCTTTATGTTCGGTTGCTTGCTTAATATTTTATTTATTGCTAATATGAATCAAAATATGAACGTACCACAGCAGCAGTTACACATTTCATTGTCTTCTGCCGTTCAAACTGCTCAGATCTTATCATCAGTGCTTTAACCACTAATCAACCTGATTGATTCACAGTTCAATCAATCAGCAGCTAATCTGGCAGATACGTTGCATTTAAGTAACGGTTTACTCAATGCTTTAGTGCACAGACGCTTCAGTTTATACACTACTTATCAATTACTACATTTATTACCAGTTATTTTGATGATTGCTTTCAGTTTTGAGTCTTTTTTTTTTAAATTCAGTGTCTTAAATGTGAATCTTTTCTGGCTTCTTTACTCTTCTATGACAGTAAACTGAATGTCTTTGGGTTGTGGACAGAACAGGACGTTTAAGTCGTTATTGTGCCTGTGTGGGTGAAGACTAAATACCGATTAGATGCTTTGTTTAGAGCAGGGGTGTCCAACATGAGGCCCGTGGTCCAAAAGTGGTCCTCCAGAGGGTCCAATCCGGCCCTCAGAGTGTAAAAATTCCAGAGAAGACATTAACTGCAGATTGTAAATCAGTAAAACTATAAATTTAAAACCATTTCTAGACCATGACACGTTGTTTGGGTCATAAAGTAAAATACTAGATTGTTGTTTTGTCATTTTGTGTCTCATTTTTGTAATATTTTGTCTGATTTTTGTCGTTTGTCTCATGTTTTTGTCTTTTGTTTTTGTTTCTCGCTTTTGTCTAATTTTTTGTCGTGTGTCATTTTTTTTGGTCGGTTTCTAACTTTTGTCTCTTGTTTCGTGTCGCTTGTCTCACGCTTTTGTCGTTTTGTTTCTCATTTTTGTTGTTCATTTTTGGTCTCATTTGTGTAATTTTTTGTCTCGCTTTTGTCGTTTGTCCATTTTTTTTGTCGTTTTGTAACTTTTTTGTCTTGTTTCGAGTCATTTGTCTCGTTTTTGTCATTTTACGTCGCATTTTTGTAATATTTTGTCTTGTTTTTGTTGTTTTTTTGTCTATTTTGTCATTTAAATAAAGTAATACATTATTCAGTTCCAGGTGACTAAATGTTGTGTTCCTTTGTAGACACTCTGTGATCTGGAAGTCGTAATGTGGAAATGATAAACTGAGGATGGATGTGGATGAAACTTAATTTATTTTTCTTCATAAATTTCAGGTTGTTCATGATGTTTTATAAAAAGATAATTCGTCATTTTGAGCTTTGGAAAACACATTTTCTGACATTTAATGGACCAAAGTACAAACAGTTTGATCAAGAAAATAATCCACAGTGATAATTGCTGCCTGATGCACAGATGCAGTAGAAACCTTAGAAAGAGACACTTCCTCAAAGAAAAAACATTTGGAAATGTCCCACATTACGCTATTAGTGTTGAACCGCGTGAATAGACTAGAAACAGTATTTCCAGATTGATTCATCGGTTTGAGTCATTTTTTGGAAGAAAAAAAGTAATCTTTTAAGTTTCAGCTTCTTAAATGATAATATATCATAATTTCTTTAGCTTTCTATGACATTTAAGTGAATATCTTTGGATTGTGGACAAAATAAGACAATAGAGGACGTGATGCAGTACTTTAAAATGTGCTTCAAACCGTCACTGATGTTTACTTCTTTCCGTCTCCTTCCTCAGGAGTCAAAGACTTCTCCAACTGGCCGACCATCCCTCAGGTCTACTTCAACGGGGAGTTCGTGGGCGGCTGCGACATCCTGCTGCAGATGCATCAGAACGGAGATCTGGTGGACGAGCTGAAGAAGCTGGGCATCCAATCGGCGCTGCTGGACGCCGAGAAGGAGTCCAAGTAGACGTCCAACAGCCCACAGAGGACATCGATCAGGTGGAACCCCCACCCAGCACTCAGATGAATCCACTCATCAGGCTGATAGGGGGACGTTTGCACAGATTAGATGTCTGACAGCTGAGGACGGGAAAAAAAGAGTGGACAGTGTCTTTACAGGGTATTTTCTCTTTAGAGCACTTTTTTAAAGCTTTTTTTTTTTTCCAGTTTGGAGGCAGCAGAAACAAGCCGTAAACACAAGAAGATCAGGTAGAGCGGTTTTCTTCCAGCTGTTTAGTGTAAACAGCTGGACTAAATGGAGCTGTGAGAGCACCGAGAGTGAACCAAAACAGTGAAGCTGTGGGCCAGAAAACCAAAAGAAAGACGCGATAAAACCTCACAGAGCTGAGCTTGATTTTCTCTGAGTTTGTTATTTAACATTACACATAAGGAGTGAAGCATCGTTACTGCAGAAAGATGGATCATTACGGCTTTAATGTTATTTATAACATATTTATAACTCTGAAGCATTTTAGTTCAGGTTCCACATTCAGCCCCGTTTAACGTCACGTAAACCAGACCAGTAAAACCACAGCCTAATAACGAATAAATAACCACAACTCCTAATGGTTCCTGTTTGAGTGCAAAAAAGTTCACATTTAAGGATGATGATCAAAGCCACAAAAGACAAAAACAAGACAAAATATGACAAAATAAGACACAGAGAAACAAACGAGAAACAAAATTACAAAAAAATGAGACGACATGAAACAAAAGAGACAAAAAATTTGACAAAAAAAACTAAACTTACAAAGTGACCAAAAATGGAGACAACAAAAACGAGAAACAAAACGACAAAACATGAGACAATCGACAAAATTCAGACAAAAATGAGATGCAAAATGACATGAAATAAAACAAAAAAGAGACAAAACATTACAAAAAAAAGTTACAAAGCTGCAAAAAAATAGACAAAGGATGAAAATGAGACAAAGCCATAAAACAGCGCACAATACAAGTAATAAAGCAAAACACAAAACGACAAAAACATGAGACAAATGCTGAAAGTCAGACAAAAAAGGACAAAAACAAGACAAAATATGACAAAAATAAGACACAGAGAAACAAACGAGAAACAAAATTACAAAAATGAGACGACATGAAACAAAAGAGACAAAAAATTTGACAAAAAAAACTAAACTTAAAGTGACCAAAAAATGGAGAAACGACAAAAACGAGACACAAAACGACAAAACACGAGACAATCAAGTCAGACAAAAACAAGACAAAATTGAGATGCAAAATGACAAAAAAATGACATGAAACAAAACAAAAAGACAAAAAAGTTACAAAGCTGCAAAAAAATAGACAAAATGAAAATGAGACAAAAACATAAAACAGCGCACAATACAAGTAATAAAGCAAAACACAAAACGACAAAAACATGAGACAAATGCAGAAAGTCAGACAAAAAAAAGACAAAAACAAGACAAAATATTACAAAAATGAGACACAAAATGACAAAAGAAGACTTTATGATCAAAACAACTTATGGTCTAGAAATAATTAAACTTTTATCATTTTACAATCTGGAGTTAACGTCTTCTCTCTGATGCTTCACAAAGTCGACCTCCTGTTTGACTCCTCTGCTCCAAATCCCACATTTGAACACTTCCTGTTCTCTTGAATCACCAAATTTCTATTTCTGAACAGCTTTTAGTGTTTAAACTGCCCCTGCTCCGTCACAGAATCCCGTCAGGTTCCATCTCCATCATCTTCTCGTCCTCTAGAAGCTCTGCTACCTCGACTGTCCACCTTTTTTTTTTTTTTTCCCCTCAAGCCGCTCTCAGCTTCAGACCAACTCTGAGATCAGATCAGATCCTCTCAGGGCTGCCGGGTTCCTCCTGAGCACGACGTCGTCACTCGAAGCTTCCAGATCACTGCCTGCAGCTCCTCAGAGAAGAACAGAGAGCGGACCATAAAATGATTCAAGTTTCCTAATAGTAAAACATGTTTTAATGGAATTTCTGTCAAACACAATGGCTGAAACGCAACAAACACCTGAATACCTTTATCCATGTTTCCTGAAGATGACTGATGTCAGCACATCTGGAAGCAGCTGGATGTAAAGTCTGTGGTTTTTATTGGCTTGTCTGCTGTCGTATTATCAAAGAATCACCACGTAGTACACTGTAACATATTGTACATTGAAAGCTTATTATTAAATGTATTTTAGAAGCATGTGCACCCTGAACCCAATAAATATTTTGTGACACGAATGACGATTAGCCTTGTGTTTATTTGTGAGTTTTTGTGCATCCAAACAAGGCGATGAAATCTGAGCACGGGTTTAGTTTTGGGTTAAACAGACAGCAGAGTTTTAATCTGGCGTCGTTCTGCTCCGTCTGCTGCTGGGAATTAAGCCTCAATCTGCTGTCAGTGGATGGAGTCCTGTCTGTTTATTATTCAGCCTCAGTTTGAACAACAGACTGCAGATTATCACTTCTTCCATTGTTGATCAATATTTGATCCTTTTCCCAGCTAACTGTTATCATGTGGTGAAGAAAATGTTCAAATTTCTGTTAAATGTTTGTTTTGTCAGGATAAATCCAGAAACCAAACACAGTCAGGCAGTTTTTTTTAGTCGTGGATAAACCCTCCTGTTTTCATTTACAGGCACCAAAAATATTGTTTCCTCGTCTGAAAAAAATCCAAAAATTCTGCAAAAAAATTCCCCAAATTCCTGAAAATCTATGAAACCTTCAGGAGGAAAATTCCAATAATTACTTTTATTTATGTTTTAAAAAATCCCCCAAATTTGGCAAGAAAATTCTTGTAAATATTTTCAAAAAATGAGTAAAAATCTTCCAAAAAATCCTAAAAACATCTAAAGTGATTACATATATATCAGTGAAACTTCTATTTTCTTTAAGAACATTCACAAAAAAAAACCCAAATCATACTCCTCAGTGGATGCGGTTTGAGCTCTACTTCCATGGAGTCACAGGAACGCCGCAATAAAAGGTAAATCTGTTGTTTTTTTTAAAAAAAAAAGGAAATAAATGTGTAAATATAAAGAGAAATAAATCTCTGAAAAAATAAGAAAATAAAAGTAAATATGAAGAATAAAAGAATAAATAAATCTGGTTTAGAAAAAGTAGATGTGTAAACATTAAAAGGAATAAAAAGAATAAATAAATAAGGAAATAAAAAGGCAAAATTTGTGTTTGTTTTGTGCGTTTTTTCATTTTGTCATTGCTTTTTCACTTCTGTCCAACAAGTAAAAAACAAATGTAAAAGAGAAAAGCAAAGACAAAACTCGCCTTCATATTTATGCCTTTTCACTTCCTATTCAGGCTTTTCTAGCTGCTTCATTGTCCATCACACTCCACTGGTTTGGCTGTTCTTCCCCATTCTGACTCGTCACTGCAGGAAAATCCCGTTACCAATAACAACGGCGGCTCTGTTGTAACGAGGTGAGCCGTGACGGTGAGTCAGCGACGTCAGAAAGTGTAAAAACACCAGTTCTGCCTGTTTTACTGGAGGAGGAAGCATTTCAGACCAACTAAGAGCTCTTCAGGATAGAGGTGGTCAGTCGTTATTGTGCCTGTGTGGCTGAAGACTAAATACTGATTAGATGCTTTGTTTACAGCAGGGGTGTCCAACATGAGGCCCGTGGTCCAAAAGTGGTCCTCCAGAGGGTCCAATCCGGCCCTCAAAGTGTAAAAATTACAGAGAAGACATTAACTGCAGATTGTAAATCAGTAAAACTATAAATTTAAAATCATTTCTAGACCATGACAAGTTGTTTGGATCATAAATTAAATACTAGATTGTTGTTTTGTCATTTTGTGTCTCATTTTTTAAATATTTTGTCTGATTTTTGTCGTTTGTCTCATGTTTCTGTCTTTTGTTTTTGTTTCTCGCTTTTGTCTAATTTTTTGTCGTGTGTCATTTGTTTTTGGTCGGTTTCTAACTTTTTTGTCTCTTGTTTCGTGTCGCTTGTCTCACGCTTTTGTCGTTTTGTTTCTCATTTTTATTGTTCATTTTTGGTCTCATTTATGTAATTTTTTGTCTCGCTTTTGTCATTTGTCCATTTTTTTGTCGTTTTGTAACTTTTTTGTCTTGTTTCGAGTCATTTGTCTCATTTTTGTCATTCTGTGTCTTGTTTTTGTCATTTTACGTCGCATTTTTGTAATATTTTGTCTTGTTTTTGTTGTTTTTTGTCTATTTTGTCTGATTTTTGTCATTTAAATAAAGTAATACATTATACAGCTCCAGGTGACTAAATGTTGTGTTCCTTTGTAGACACTCTGTGATCTGGAAGTTGTAATGTGGAAATGATAAACTGAGGATGAATGTGGATGAAACTGAACTTATTTCTCATATTTCAGGTTGTTCATGATGTTTTGTTAGAAGATAATTCCTTACATGTGAACATTTTCAGAGCGTATTTTTTTGCACTAAACCAAAGGAACCATTAGGAGTTGTGGTTATTTACAGGTTGTTCTGCTGTGGTTTTACTGGTTTTACTGGTCCGGATCACTGGAGATCAGACTGGACTAAGATGAGTTTGACTCTCCTGGTTTAGATGTTTTGTTTCGAGGGTTGCAATCTGGGAAAAGTGAATGACGCTGAACAGATGAATCGCATGAAGTGAAACTACATTTTTATGTTCAGTTACTTTTCCTCCTTCCTCATGACTGAGTTTCCATTTGAATTCAGTTTCTCTGATAAAGGCTGCAGTGATGAAAGACTCAGTAGTTTTCTACAACTATTTTTTAATACAAAATAATCCATCTGTGTGAGCTTCATACAAATAAAACATGACAGCAGAACTACTGCTGCGGCGTTAAACAGGACAGGTCAGTACTCGGCTCCGTCTGCAGTCCAGTGAAGCACAAACATGAAGTCTTTGGACTGTTTTGGATTTCTTCATTTAGCTCAAACTTGAAGCAGAGAAGAAAACATCTAAAACATTTAGCGTCCATCTGCAGCTGAGTGGATCCGACCTTCACGTGGAGGATCAGCAGCTTCCATCAGGAGGAGAAACAGCAGCTGGCAGAGGACGCTTTTCTTCAACGTTCATGTGGTTCTTCACCAGGAATCAGCCCACCTGAGGCAGAGCTCTTCTGCTCCGTCCTGAGGTGTTTGGAGAACATCTGGTGGAAACGAGACGTCGACGCCACGGAAAATAAAGCAGAGTATTTGACTTTCTATGAAGTGGTTCACTGTCAGACTGGGATGCTGGCTCCATTCTGAGGTTCTGATCCGAGTGAAGAGATGAACTTTAAAGGCTCCATCCATCGCTGGTGACTAATATTTGATCTGAAGCGTCTCACATTCAAATGTGAACCACTGAGACACAAATCCACGGCCTAGAATGTATTTCAGCTTTCTCTGGAGCTGGGCTTGATTTGAGCATAAAAACTCCTGACAAATATTCACTTTGTGGTTGATATGCAGACCTGGGTAAACACGTCATTTTGTCCACAACCCTACTTGAAGATTTGGTTTCTTGTGACTTCTCCTCTTCCTCGGATGGATGGACTTTTACCTGGACAGTTTAGGAGACATGACGGGACTTCCAGGAGGTTCTGAGTATCTGCATGTAGAATTTAAATCAGTCTCAGATCTTTGTGACTGTACCTCGTGCTGTTAAAACGAGGCCTGAGGAGGGTCCAGGTCAGAGTTTCTGCAGGAAGCGCAGCACCAGGTCTCTCAGGGTGGTCCTCAGCGGCTCGTTGTTGTCGCAGACGATGTGCGTCCCGTCCTCCTCCAGCTGGATCAGCGTGTCCTCGGCCTGCAGGTGCAGAATGTGTCCGTCTGCCGTCTCCTCCACCTTCACCTCGGTGATCCCGTGCTGCAGATGAGGAGATAAACAGATCTATCTATGCATGTAAAGGAATTCCAACTAAATTACACCCATGAGGTGAAGATTTGAGGCTCGTCTGGGAATATTAAAGCAACCAGTGAGAAGGTAGCGTGTTGGTGAAGCTTCCACGGGTTTCTGACCTTCTGCAGCGTTGCCAGGAAGGCTTCCAGCGGCACCGCTCCGCTCAGCAGGGGTTTGGGGGTCATCACCACCGGGGGCTCGTCCATCACTCGCTTCCTCTTCTTGCTGGGAGCCACAGGAGGAGGTTTGGGGACCGACTGGAGGAAGACAAACATCATCTGACTGTAGAGGAGCTGCAGGACACAAAACATCCACATGATGTTGCACAGACTCACCTGTAGCGTGTGCTTGTTGTCCTTGGAGTGAACCACTGCAGAGACGGTTGCCACGGAGACGCCAGGCTTAATCTCGGAGGGCACGAGGGAGTTGGCCAGCTAGGAACAGAAGATTCAGACTTTCAGAGATGAAAATTAACCACCTGCTCGCTAACAGCGGTTTCAATATCTCCATTACACATTTCAGTCTTTGACAGTAATTGAAGCGCCACATGTCGCCATTTCAGACCGTTTTAAATACACCCTCACCATCTGTTTCCAACTTCAGATTTTACTCAACACTCTCAGCAATTAAGCTCACAGAAGAACAGATTCCTGGATGCTCTGCAGCGCCTCACCTCTGGCAGGATGTAGACGCGTTCGTAGCGCCGTCTGAAGGGCAGGTTGAGGACGGAGCAGCGTCTGTAGGGCATGGGAGGAGGCTGCAGCTCCAGCATCAGGTCTGAGCGGTGGGACTGGGTGAGGGGGGGCTGGGTGTACTGCTCCGGACACACCACATGGAGGGGCTGAGAGAGGAAAGCAGGAACAGGAGTCAGCTGGAGGAGGATGCTGTTACAGATAAAGAGGGGCAGCACTGGAGGCTGGCAGCAGCAAATAATGTGTTTTTAAAACTATTTAAATAAATAGATCTAACTAATTGTATTTAAGAATTGTCCAGGCTGATAGGAAGTCAACTCCTGGTACAAAGCTGCAGAAAAAACTCTTACAGAGACAGCAGCAAAGGTGAAGGTGAAATGTTTGCAACGTCTTTTTCCGTTATCGGCTTTGGAGCGAATAAACAAGGATGTGTGTCTCCAGAAGGTGGCGCTATAATCTACAGTATGCACTGCTGTGATAGACAGAGTTGAAGAATCCAGAAACAAAACCGGTTGTTTAAGGACTAAAAAACCCTCAAAGAAAAAGCAGAAACAAAGAAAAGGAGAAAATGGGGAGAAGTGTTCATGGAAAGGCTGCAGTGATTCTTCATCAGCTGCTGTTCAACACGTTTCATGTACTTCAAAGGCGAAACAACTGATCAATAACGACACGTCAAACACTTACCTTATTACTAATAATAATAATGTGTCAGAACTTATTTAGAAAAATGTGTTTCATCTCCTGTGAAGCACATTAATTATTTCAAACCACCTGAAGTGAATGATTTAGTTTCAGGTTGTTTCTTTTTCATTTAGCTGTGCACATTAACCGTTTTAAATTTATTACTTTACCATGCAAATAAATAATCTTAATAGTTGCACATGTCTATGCAACTATAAACGTGGTGAACTACTGCAGAATAAAAAGACTTCCTGGGTGTTTCCGCACACATTTATGTAAATATCTGTTCATATTTAAAGCATCCATATGTGACTGATTCAAACTTCTGCAATTAAGAATCATTAGACATTATTTATTATATTTATTGACACCTTTACTTAAAGGTTTACCAAGACCTGCAACAATAACAAACATAAATGCATTTTTAATGAAAATAAATCAAAATTATTTACTCCTGTGTCTTATCTAACCTGTGCGTTGGTTTTGCATTAAAATATTTACAAAACAAACCAAAAATAAATGAATGAATAAATGAATATAACATGTGAACGATGTAAAGGTGTTTCATTAATCTGCTTATTCATTGATAAACCCTCTGTGTATTGTTCTGTGTGTGGAAAAAGCATCACTGTCTGCAGACTTAAATAAATGAAGCTCATCTGAACTCTGTTTACAAGAAGATTTCTGCAGCTCAGTCTGATTTAATCAGAACAGATTAGCATCTCTTCCTGTCAATAACATATTTAGAGGTGAATAAAGTGAGGATTACTAATAATCCCCCACACTGAAAGGATGGATTCATTACAGATACTGACCACCTGAAGCCCCTTTAAATGCAGACAGAGTTGAATGTGATGGTAGGAGGCCTGCAGGTAAACATCTTCCTCCTCCTCAGTGATTCAGAGCTGCTCTCTTCTCCCTCCTGCTCTGCCCTGAAGCCTGACCTAACATTGTTCTGTTTGTGACTCGCCTGTTAGCTTGGAAAATTGCTTTCACTCTCCTGTTTCCCCCACAGGGCTTTCACTGACTCAGCCGTTACAGGCTCGTTGCTCATTTCTCCTCTTACGGTGTCCAGACGCCCACGAGGAAGACAATCAGCCACCGGTTTACTGGACTCTCAAAGAACATTCTGCTTTCCCCACTCTAAAACCATGAAGGCGTGCTGTAAGGGATCCCCAGCAGAACATCTCCAGACTCTGTGAGGGCTCTGTAGGTGTGGATGGTGATGTTACCTGGACTTCTTTGAGCAGCTTTGACACTTGATGGAAGTTGAGTCGAGTGTCGATGGGACAGTAGACACACTTCATGGCTAACGGCTGGTAGGGAGCCAGAGCGTCCAGGTAGGAGAAGTCTGGCTCTGTTCAGAACAAACAAAGTCACGTTACATCTTTCCGTTAACGGAACCGCAGCGTTTGAAGGACAGTTCTCTGCAGCTACCGGTGAAGATGATGGTGTTGAGGCTGGACTTTCCCCACAGCTCCATGAAGTGGACCACGTCTCCGAAGCGCAGGGAGGGATGGCCGGTGAAGACCACGCAGGGCTGACGGAACTCGCTGCTGAAGTCTCCGTGAATGCTGGGGTAGTGCTTCAGCTTGTTGGTCTGGATCAGCTGAAACATCCACAGAACACGAGCTGATGGACAAGAAGCCTTTTCTGCATGAAGTAAACACCTGTAGCCACATGGAGAAAAATGAAGGCTGGAAAAGACCAAACTAGACAACATCTGGCAGATTCTAATGCCACTATTAGATCTTATACAGGATTTCCTCGGTTTAGGACGTCCTCGACTTACGGCGTTTTGCTGTTACGAGGGGTGACTGATAAGTTCTGAGCCTGACCAAGAAAAGACACTTTGTTAATGAAAACCTTTTGTTCTCTGAGAGAGCAACATGTCAGAAGAGTTTGAGTTCAATTTTGAACTCAATGCGTGTATTCATGCATGTATGATGCCCGAGTAAAGTAGAGTGAGGTCGGTCATTCAAGCAAAATGGACCAAATTGGTGACCGTGCTGTGATCCATCAATTGACCATCAATGGGCAATATTATGCTTCCCTGGTACGTCATCAGAGGGAGAAAATTAACCCTTTAAGCTGCAGTCAATTCCAGCCATTTTCAGTACAAAAAAAAAAAAAAAAATCGCTAATATTTTATTTGTAAATAAAAATATGACGAGAAATACAGGGAATATTGGACGCGCATCGCGAGGTGCATTTCCTTGAAAACGACCGATTCGTGGATTATATGCCGACTTCAGGACATGTTTTAGACAAAATAGTTTACTGGCTTGTTTTGTCTGGATGTCCAAGGTTGGATTATGGCCGTTTTTTGTGGAATCTTTTCATCTGTGTGTAATAATGAACCCGGAAATGTGAGTCGCGCTGTGTGCGTTGAAGCCGTGTATAGAGAACGGATGGATGGATATTCGTTTTTGTCGGACAAATGTGTTTTTCTCACCCGCTGTGGTAATCACATCTGAAAGTGGTTTATACCGGCGGATTCATGAGAATCTAAGCTTTCCATCGGCGTATAGTGTTTGTATAATCGGGTTTGCAGCCTTCGGACATTCTTGAAATTCCTATGCAAATTTGTAGGTGTACCGCCGGCGGTACACTGAAGCTTAACGGGGTAAAGAAAAGCGCCGTGGAATGCTCAGATATGGTGTCCTGTTGCACCAGGATGATGCTCTGGTTCACAAGTCAGTTGTCTCTATGGCTGCCATTCACCAATGTGGCTTTGAACTCGTGCAGCGTCCACCTTATTCCCCAGATTTGGCTCCGTCTGACTTTCATCTTTTCCCAAACATGAAACGGCACCTTGCTGGGACCCACTACGCCACAAACGATGACATCATAGCTGCGGTAAACGACTTCCTACAGGAGCAGGATAAGACCTTCTATGAGAACAGGATCAAGGCGCTACAGAGACGCTGGAAGAAATGTGTGGACTTGCAATGGGATTATGTTGAGAAATAAAGCATCGTTTAAATTTACTTTTTCCTTGGTCAGGCTCAAAACTTATCAATCACCCCTCGTACATCAGAACTGGTTAGGAGGAACTAGTTGGCGAGCACAGCGGATGAATACGTCGTCACGTGGTGCCATCAGACGGCTTTTCTTACATTTGTCACCACATTGGGTTATTCTACATTCACTAACTTCATCGTGGCTCCCAGCATCAGTCAGACTTACAGGTTACCCTTCGGCCGGTATTTTCCTACAGAGTGGTGTTTCAGTGTGAGCTAATGACTGTTTGTGTTACTGTAGTTGTACAAATACGTAAACTGATAGATATCGTGATGGACGTAGCGGCTTTGTTTAAATTTAACGTTTTCACACTGCTGTTACAGTTTTAAACCGCTGCTATATTGTTTTTTAACTTATAGAGCAACTGTAACAAAATTTCATTCAAATGTGCACCAACTAGCACGTTACGAATGACAAAGCGGCTACTCTATTCTAATTTACATGCACAGAAATTCACAATTTGTTGATTAAAACCTGCTAGATACTAAAAATGTTACACATTAAAGGAGAGTTTGTCTCAAAGGAGTATTTAGCCGTTTGTCCTGCAGGTGGAAGATTTTATGGGATATAATAAACACACAGTGTTGACAGATCCATAAAAACAAATTAGTCTGAGGACGTCTGACCAACAATATTTAACGTGACTCCTGGAATCAGACCTTTTCTTCTATTAAATGACTGTTCTGATGGATTCAAAGGGTTTGTTATGTAAAAACATTATCTGAAAAAATGTGGATCGACATGAAATTAAAGACAAAAATGTTTTTTTCAGATACCTCACTGCTGCTACAAAGATTTGAAAATGTAACGCTGGACATTCACCTCCTCAAACCTTAAGAAAAATATAAGTAAATATTCCTAATTAAGAAGCTCTTTGTGATGTAATGCTAGACAATAAAACTAGTATTTTGCCCTCACTGTGGACGGTGATGGAGTGGACAAATTAATGCTCCTAATGAAGTGCTTGGTGTTGATTTTTATTTTAGGGAGAACGTTGCTGAGTTCATGTAATTTGACAAATTACAGCCATACTGCACCTACTTTCATTCCTATTTGCACTACTGTTTCTAAGCTGCGCTTTTTGTCGTATTCCTCTTTTTAATTTTTATTCTTATTATTATTTGTCCTATATTTGTACATATATTTATCCCTATTTCTTATTATGTCATCTGCTCTATGTGCCTTTTTAATTGCCCCCTGGGGACAAAAAGTTTTCTGAATCTGAATGAATCCTCTCTCATTCTTAGCTGGGGTTGCAGGGTCGTGTCATTTTCCAGAAGAAATCAGGATTTCCAGCCATCCTCCAGCTCTAAAACAGCGTTGTTCCTCCATCGGCAGCAGAACTTACCTCTGCATGAGGGAACGGAGGCTCCGGAAGATACACTTTGGTTTGTTTGTTATGACAGAGCCTGAAATTACAAAGAAAAAGGAGAAAGTTTCATAACTGCAGTCAGAAAATCACAAAATGATCCCGTAGAACAACAAACAGCACTGACTGTTCCTCCCTAAATATTAACTCTCCTCTGCATCTGAGGCCGGACTGAGCCCCGATTCGTCGTCATATCTGGATTATTCATTTATTCCTAGTGAATAAAATCAGAACAAAGAGCAGCTCACCACTCAGCAAAGATCTGAGAGAACTCCAGCGAGCTGTTGGCTACAGGAGAGATGAAGTAGAAGGGCGTGGTCCCCAGGCTGGCGCTCTCGATGAACTGGTACAGACACTCCAGCAGGTCGTAGATCACGCCTGAGGAGTAGCAGGGCACCAGAACGTTGCCTCCTGCCCGGATGGTCATGGCTGCAGACGACACACATCCAGCAATCAGTCAACCAAAGTCTGATAACATGTTCATTAGAACGTGTGTCATCCTCATTTACTGAACGTATTTCTACATGCCGCTTACCCAGGTTACTGCAGAACTCTCCCAGCATGCCGTCTGGGTTGGCGGTGGGCATCTGGGTGAGGCCCGTCAGAATCAGAACGTCACTGTTCTTCAGGGAGCTCTGGTCCATCGGCTGAAGAGCAGAAGAAGAGATCATTTATATCATCATATGGCAAAGGAAACCACAGAAAACTAAGGCATCCATCCTCCATCCATCCATCCATTTATCATCTATCCATCCATCATCCATCCATCCATCATCTATCCATCCATCCTCCATCCATCCATCCTCCATCCATCCATCCTCCATCCATCCATCCATTTATCATCTATCCATCCATCATCTATCCATCCATCCTCCATCCATCCATCCTCCATCCATCCATCCTCCATCCATCCATCATCCTTCCATCCATTATTCCATCCATCCATTATTCCATCCATCCATCAACCATCCATCATCCATCCATCCATCCATCATCCTTCCATCCATTATTCCATCCATCCATCAACCATCCATCATCCATCCATCCATCATCCTTCCATCCTTCCATCATCCATCCATCATCCATCCTCCATCCATCCATCCATCATCCATCAATCCATCCATCCATTTATCATCTATCCATCCATCCATCCATCATCCTTCCATCCATCATCCTTCCATCCTTCCATCATCCATCCATCATCCTTCCATCCATCCATCCATCCATCCTCCATCCATCCATCCATCATCCATCCATCCATTTATCATCTATCCATCCATCCATCCATCATCCTTCCATCATCCATCCATCATCCATCCATCATCCATCCATCCACCCACCCACCCACCCACCCATCCATCCTTCCATCCATCATCCATCCATCCATCCATCCATCATGGTCTCCATACATTAACATTTCCTAAACACGTCCAAAGCAAGGCGTCCTAAAAACATCCTGATCTGACGCCTGAACCACCTCATCCGTCTCCTTTGACATGAAGGAGCAGCAGCTTCACTCCGAGCTCCCTCTGAATGTTGGTGTTGATCCACCACAAGGAAACTCATTCTGGCTGTTTGTATCCACAGTCTCATTCTGCTGGTTAAAACCCAGAGCTGATAACCACAGGTGAGAGCTGGAGGTGGGCCATCTGGTAAACTAAGAGCTTCCTCTGTGTCTGGTAAAATGACCACATTACTGCTGATGCTGCATCGATCTGATGAGATGAAGGCAGGACTCACCCCCAACCCAGAGCAAGAAATTAAGTCATCCCAAAGACTACCTTCCAAAGTGTCTTTTTAAGAACTAATCATGCTTCTAAACTACTCCTGGATGGGAAATAATTAGTTATAAACTGTGTGATGATGAAGTGAAACGCCTCAGCAGAGTGTGATACCTTTACTGTTTGGCATTTAAACGCATTTTCCATTAAAAAACTAACTTTTTTTGCAACTATATGACTAAGTTAAACCTAAAAGCACCCGAACTGTGAGTCTACAGATAATTACAGGATGTTCTCTGGCCTGTATTGTATAATTTCATGTAACTCCTGCTGACCTACCTGTGGATGTGTGGTGAGGAGGGATGAACCCGACACGTAGGACACCTTCTCATGATGGGACTGGATGATCCAGTTGGAGCTGCCCAACGAGTAACCGGAGCTTAACGGTGAGACCTGGACGGCTCCAAACAACTCCTGGAGAAACAGAGAAATGAACAAATACGGATAAGATCGGGATGTTTATTTCAATTTATACCAGCTTTAGCATTTAATCCTGGACTCAGAAAGAAAAACCCTGACTGAGACAAACATAAAGACTCTACTGAGCAAATAAAATAAAAGTCAGACAGACAGATGGTCAATTTAATCCAAAGGACATTTCATGCATAAACTGCAGAACAGCTTTAGGTTAGATTTCAGGGAAGAGAAATGTGCCGGCAGGATCTTTCTCACCACTTTCTGGGAATAACCCACGAGCTGCACTTTGCTGAGGGCAGAGTTGACCTCCTGCATGCTGTAGCATCGCTTCCACGTCCACACATCCACCGCATCCTTCAGAGGCCCGGGAAGCATCCTGACACAATAAAAACCATTTCTTTATTTAGTCATTTAACACTGTGTTAAGTCAAATGTCTCTGCTGAGAAATAAAAGAAAGTACAATGAAGCTGTGACACAAAATATACAAATTAAAACCAAAGACAGAGAAAAACAGACATTTTACAGGCAGAAAAGCACGGCTAATTTCATATATTAAAGTAAAAAAAAAAATCAAATATTAGATTCTGTATTTTGAGACAAATGTTTAACCAAAGCAGCAACAGTCAGTTTGCTCTCCTGCACACACTGTTTTTCTTACAGAGTCCATTTTCTGCACATTTACAGGTTTGTAATCTTTTTTTTTGGTGTCTACTACAACATGTTTACACGCTTTAAAGTTCAAACACACATCACTCTTCTCATACTGTACATTGCTGCAGCGCCTCTTTTAATAATGACGGTGACAGAGCTGCTTGTTCTTTGTCTGAGGGACAAACCAGCTGCTGGTCAGCCGTTATGCAAATGTTTTATATTGTAATGTAGATAAGTCACCGGAATTCAAATAAAGCATTGAAGGCAGGTGAGGTGCAGAGGTCTGTCTGTGTGGGAGAGAATACTTTGGTTTGTCAGGACCTTCTGCATGCATAAAAAAGTTCTAAGACACGAAAAGACAGAGAAAATTCCTAAAAGTATGAAACCGGATGACCAGTAGTTTACCAACCGTTGTATTTCCTTGTTCTTCCAGCAGGTGGCAGACTGAGCTTTGGGAACTCTCTCCATGAAATTCACCACCTCCTCCATCAGCAGTCTGAGAACAGAAGAGGGAAAAAAACAACATTTCTGAAATACAGTCACAGGTAATGTGATATTATAGATATTATTTCCATCAAAACACAACGTTTCACCTGAGATGTGGCTGATTTAGACCTGATAACCGCCCAAAAGACAGGAACTTTGGAATTTCAAGTTGGCCGGATTTTTTGTCGTCATTTTATAAATGTTTGAATTTCTATGATCATTAATCAGAAGCACAATAAATAAGATGTTGAGAAAGGTAAATGTACATCTTTAAAAAGTGATGTTTGGCTAAAAACGTTCATTTGATGGAATATGAAAAAAGTCACATGACTGCGGTTTAGTTCAGCGTCACACGTGTGGGATTGTGGGTAATGAAGTACAGCTGCAAAGAGAAAACGCAAACATTACCACAGAGGAAACGATATGACCTAAAAAACCCAACTTTTTAGGTTTTGTTTGTCTCATATTTGTTGTCATTATCTGTTAAAGTGTGTTGCATGGACGTTTAACCCTCCTGTTGTCCTGCGGGTCAAATTGACCCATTTTAAAGTTTAAAAATGTGGAAAAAATATATATATTTCACATTGAAAACTTCCACATTTTCAACATTTTTGGGAAGCTTTTGAACATTATTTTGTGGAAAAAACGAAATGTTAAAAATAAATGTTTCTTTAAGAACATTCGAGAAAAAAAATCAACCAAAATCCAGCAAAAATTGCTGAATTTTGGTTGATTTTTCTCTGAATGCTCTTACAGAAAATATTAGAAGCTTTACTGATATATATGTAATCACTTTAGATATTTTTAGGATTTTTTGGGAAGATTTTTCTTCATTTTTTTGAAAATATTTACAATTTTTTTATTTTTATTTCTTGCCAAATTTGGGGATTGTTTTTGTAAAAAAAAAATTTTTAACAGAAACTTTTAAAGAATTTTCTTCCTGAAGATTTTGCAAATTTTTTATAAATTTGGGGAAATTTTTTGCTGAATTTTGGGATTATTTTCAGACGAGGGAGCAATACTTTTTGGTAAATGAGGACAACAGGACGGTTAATACAGCGTTAGCTAGCTACCATGTGGGACCCGTCTAACAACAGAAAACTAGCTTGAAAGACTTTTTGGAATCTGATTCATTTTTGTGAAACTGTGTTTTTCTGAAATGTCTGTATATCATTTATTTTCATAGCTTTCACAGAGTCGGCTGACAGAGGAGAAAATAAATGCGTGGCCTTCATTAAATCAGACCGGAGTAGTTACAGACCTCTAGCTCTCTTTCAAAACAACACCCAAAAACAGCGTTAAAATCACAGCATGTGTAGTTTTCATCCCGTGAGTCTTCTTACCTCCCGATCTGCAGCGTGGGTTCGGTGGCGTAAACGGTCCCGGTGAAGCCCGTGTGCTCGGTGATGTAGGGCAGAGCCATCATACAGTGGTAGTTGGAGATGAGGATGACATCGATGGTCGACAGGTCCAGCAGTTCTCTCTGGGGTTTATTAGAAAGCGATTTAGAACTACATATTAATGACTATTATGTGGTTAGATTTATATGTGAAGTGCCAACTGTGGAATACTAAAGATGATCGCATTAAAGATGATCACAAGCCACGAGCAAAACACAACATTTTTTCTACATCCATGCCGTCGAAATCAAATCATCAGACAGACAATATCCTGATTCCCTCCCTAAGTCATGTCAGAATGATATACACAATATTTTCCAGCAGTAAAATCAGGAATTTTCAGCTTCTAAGTGAGAGCTTTAGGTAAACACACACTGACTAAATGAACATTACGTGTGGAGGCCGGTTTACTACCTCAGGCAGACAGAACTCTGGCTGCGAGTCCACGAACACCCGTCCTGCACAATCCTTCAGCTCCTGGAAAGAAGGAAAAAAATTGTTTTGCACAATATCATCTGCATCTTCATTTCCCCTGACTGACAAAAGCTTTAAAATCCAACAATGACAGTGTCCCAAAACAGGCTAAAAGTTTTCAGGTTTTTTTGACAATGATACCCAAAAATAAATAAGGTGTGTTTTATAAGTAGTTTTCTTCTTTTTCCAAGTGAATGTGCACATTTTAAAAGCATTCTATCTGCACCTGCCCGAGGACCATCATGATAAAAGTAGGCAAAATAATATGTTAATTCCACGAAAAGAGAAACCTGATGTTCTCTACAAGTAGATGGAAATACAATGCACATTTATTAGTATCTGTAATTTGCAAATAGGAGTAGGAAAGTTTTCTGGCATATGGGATATTTCAAACACAAAAGAAACTATTTTGTCTACATGTGCATAGAAATAGTAATATTTTTATTCTAATTCAATTCAGATTCATTTTTTAGCACCAATTGCAATTCAAATTGTCTCAAGATGCTTTACAGTTGAGAAAATTCTTCAGGTAAATATTCCTCCATCACAAGCACATTAGTGACACTACTTTATCTAAAGTGCAAAACTGTCAAAATTTCCTCTAAATGCCGACAACAAAAGCCTGGACGCTCTTAAATGTCTTCTGTGTCCTAGGTTTTTCCAAACACAAACCAAAAGCAAAAGTAGATATTTATGACTGCAGGTTTACAATATCGCTTCAAAAAACAGTGAAGATCCTTTACAGATATAGAAAGAAAAAGAAACAAGCTGATGTTTAGCTACAGGTTAAATGCACCACAAAACAACATCCAATACCTTTTCCAAGTTTATTGTTCCATCCTTAGAGACCCATCCAGGTAGCTTGGAGAGTCTTGGGCTGAAAACGAAGAAAAAACAGAAAAAAAAATCAATGTAATTCAGAACACTGAGGAAGAAAATAATGAATACCTGTGACTCACCTGTGCACCAGAGGAAGGGGCAGAAAATTGAGGACTGAGGTGGTGTCCAGTCCACAGTCCAGCATGATGGTGGTCGATTTGAACTTGAGGACATTGCAAGGCAATGTAGGATGACCTGACAAACAGTACTGAAAGACAGAAATCACAGGGATGGGGTTAAAACAATACAGATGCAGAAAAAGCATTCTGTGCAAAATCTCGCACCTGAAGCTCGTTGGGTTTTTGCACAAACGGGTTCTCCTGCATCTAATTACAAGAGAATTGATGCTCGACATGACATGAATTAGTTGATTTGTTGCTTCTTTATTTTCACTAAACAGTTTAACCCTTACAGTCTTGTTGTTAGCTGCCCTGCTAGCCCACTAAATGAGACCAAACGTTGCTGTTAGCTGCGAAGCTAGTTCTCTCTTTTTAAGTGCATTCAAATATTTTTTAACCCACTAATATAGTCGACAACTTATTCTATTCTGTACCGTTGCATTATTTACTCACCAATTTCATTTTTTCCAAAAGAAAAACGCCCGATAAATTAATTTAGAGTAGCCGGTGTTGCTAACACAGCATCGTTGTACAGGTCCTCTGTTCACTGTTGTCTAACGTCTGCCCTCTACCTCCCCCACAGAGCAGGAGTGGAACTGCATCCAAATCAAATATGTCTTCGGCGCTGAATAACAAACAAAAGAACGCGTATTTTGACATTTTAAGAAAACAAAATTCGTAATTTACTTAAAAATACAAAAATATTCATTAAAAGTTTAGATTTATTGTCAACAAACGCACGTGCCCACAGAGTGCAGAGCCGTCAATGAAACAAACCAGAGTCGCATATAGATCAGTTCACCCAATTCAACAACAGACTGAGGGGGCAGACTACAGTTGCCTGCACTGTCTGTAATTATAATTAGAATTACAATAGCAGCTAAACAAACTACTTTTAATTCAGATGACACACGTCATGTCGTGCTGTTTTACGTTTAAGTTTTATCGACACCGATGTGGCGCCGCTGCTTCCGGATGCTGCCTTAGCTAAACTCTCTCTGCCCACAACTCTGGTTTAGCCCCCTTTAATGCTAGCAGCGGCTAACGACCTGTCATACCATATAACCGCTCCCCAGTGACTCACATTGGTGCCTTTATCTAGAGAAAGTCACATTAACACGTAGTGATATTACGAAACTGATGTAGTAACATTGGCAGCCGACGTACTTCAGTATCTCCGGTAGGCCTTGTGTGTTTTACGTCGTTAATTTTCGTGTTTTTTTGTGTTTTGTTAGCAGATAAACAGCAGATACCTGACGTTAGGTTGAGTTAGCTCGCTTTGGAGGTCGATGTTTTCTCATGGAGGATTTGTACAGTTAGTGGTCAAGGGAATTCACGAGTGGGCAAGGACAGGTAGGGGTTGAAACTATGACTTTTTGCTGCTATAACATATTAATTTCCTTGACAAGTCTAACGATATGTATGAAACAACTGTAAACTTCCACTGTGGCTGTCAGATCAGATGGTGGAGTTTATATAAATTTCAGCTGATAAGAGTCACTGACAGCAGAGTATTTTTGACAAGAAGTCCAGCTTGTTACCACTAAACTAAGTAGCTTCTGTTACATAAAGAGAGATACAATATTATAAATGAAGGAATAGAGAGCTCTGAGTGTTTAGAAGTGTTCAAATTAGAGCAGAGGTGAAAATCTGCTGATATTTAAAACCCACTGATTCTAATATCAGGATCAGCAGAAATACTGAAGACATGATTCCTCTTTTATAACTGTCATCTAACAGGATAGATAGATAGAGTAATTTATTGCTTTATAGCTTTATTTTATATCTTTAGTGCTTTATATCTAAGGGAAATTGCAGTAATTAACAGACCACAAGACAAAGATAACTTCCACTGAGCTGACATGAGGTCGGGAAGAAAAAGAATTTTCTGCATATAGGCATGTCGTGCATAAAGCTGCTGCACTGGATGATTAAATAGAACTTTTAGAAAAAGACAACGTAAAACTTTCACAGTGCCAATTAAAGTTGAATGTGCCACTAAAAGAAATCAGCAAACAAAACCACTTTACAAAGCGGTTTAGAAATGGTTTACCACCACATTTTGTATCTTTGTAGAGCTGTCTTATATGATCACTCTGCACAACAACCTCTGTGTCTCGTAAATAATGTAAAACAAGACGACATGGTCATCAATATCCCCCGCCACATGTGATGTCTATGAGTCTATATCCAAGATAGTGATCAAGGGCCATAACTCTGTTAAATATTATCGCACAGGTCTCATTTTTGAACTTGATCAAAGTGTCCATGGTGTGAAGCTACACACTAAATTTTGTAATCCTAGCTGTAATAGTTTCCGAGAAAAGCTGCCCCCTTCATCTTGAACGGACGCACGGAGGCCAAACCTATATCCCCCTTTTCCACTTTGTTGAGGCGGGGGACAATAAAAGAAATGGAAGTGTGTGCAAGAGTCCTTGCATCAGCACAACTTGTATCAGATTTCTCCTGAAGATTAGTCATAGAAAATGAGAAGTGTGAAAGTTTTCTTTGTGTTGAGCAGCAGCGATGTGTTGGAGATAAAGAGTTTACTTCCTCTAACACCTGATGCAATGTGGTTATTACACACTGAAACGATAAGCAGCCCTTATTGGTGCCGTTACCGCTTCCTGCCGGGCTGAATGAGTGTTTTCTCGTCGTTATTCGACAGACCCGAGGAGGTACACGCTTGGTTTGTTCACCATGGGGAACTCCTGCAGTAATCTGGGGATCCCTCCAGCGAAGGGCCCCAACGCTGTGGGCTGCACCGACTTCATGATGGACCACACCGCTCAGGTAGAAGAAAAAAAGATGCTTATTTCTGATTGTGTCTCACCATACACCAGCTGTTCTTTTATTTTAGGGCTGCAACAAAATATTGCTTTTATTGTCAACTAACTTGTAGAGCAGGGGTGTCCAACATGAGGCCCGTGGGCCAAAAGTGGTCCTCCAGAGGGTCCAATCCGGCCCTCAGAGTGTAAAAATTACAGAGAAGACATTAACTGCAGATTGTAAATTAGTAAAACTATAAATTTAAAATCATTTCTAGACCATGACAAGTTGTTTTGTTGTTTGAAGTAAAATACTAGATTGATCATTAGTCAGTTGTGTCTCATTTTGGTAATACTTTGTCTTGTTTTTGTTGTTGTTTTTTTGTCTGACTTGTCGCTGGTCTCGTGTTTGTCACTTTGTTCTTTTGTATTTCCTTTTTGTCTCGCTTCTGTTTTTGTCTTAGTTTTGTCATTTTATGTTTTGCTTTATTTGTTTTTTGTGTATTGTTTTTGTCATTTTGTGTCTCGCTTGTGTTTTGTCTACTTTTCCCCCTCATTTTTGTCATTTGTCCATTTTTTGTTGCTTTTTAACTTTCTCTGTAGAATTTTTAGTCTGTTTTGTTTCATGTTAAGTGTCATGTTTTTTCTCTGTAGTCATTTGTTTCATTTTTGTCATTTTGTGTTTTGCTTTATTCATTGTTTTCTGCATCGTTTGTCGTTTTTTGTCGCTTTGCAACTTTTTTGTCTCTGTTTTGTTTCGTGTCGTTTGTCTCATTTTGTCTTTCTTTTCTCGTTTTGTGTCTCGTTTTTGGCGGGGCTTTTCATCTTTTTTTTGTCATTTTGATCATACAGTAAAATCCTATACTGTACTGTTCAGTTCCAGATCCCTCAAACGAATGAATTAACTAATTAATCAAAATAGTTGTTAATTATTCTCATTAAATTGATAAACTAATTATTGTGACTGCTTGTATCTAGATGGGTAAAGTAGTCCTGTCACTGCTGAATAAATTCACCTGATGGACTGCTGTGTCATGTGACATTTAAATCTTTCTGTAAAGAACAGCAGCAGACAAAGACAGAGCATCTGGAACAGCTGTCCTTTAAGGTGACACCCAGACGTACATCTACTGATTACAATAACTGTGTATCCTGTTAATTACAGCTGATGTAAGGCTGTTCATCCTGCATTTCATTAGAAGCGCTTCATGTTCAGTTCCAGCAGCAGCATCTGCACACAAACACAGATCATGAGAGACTAAATCATATTTGTTTGCAGTGATCTGGTGTTTCTGTCTTGCCTACAGGGCAGCTTCTTCCGGCTCTACTACCCCTGTCAGGAGACTGAAAAAGCAGAGAAACCCGACTGGGTGCCGTGCAGGGAGTATTTCAACGGCCTGGCAGACTTCATGAAGATCAACCGGACTCTCAGCGAAAGGATTTTTAACCACCTCTTTGGTAAATAACTTCCATCAGTAATATCTGAGACGCATACAGAGGCAGAAAAGAACGGATAGTTCAACTCAGCACGGAGATAAATTAGAATTTTACTGCCTGGTTTGTTTCTTGAGCATTAAATTTTTGGATAAAAATTACAAAGTGGTCACAAAGCAGCAAAATACAACAGACAAATATAAAACCAAAGACAATATAGTGTTAAAAAGTTTGACATATTATTGAAAAGAATAAAAGGCAGACTTAGAATAAAACTCAAGTGACTTTAACCCTCCTGTTGTCTTCATTTATATGCACCAAAAAAATACTGTTCCCTTGTCTGAAAAAAATTCAAAAATTCAGAAAAAAATTCCCCAAATGTATAAAAAAAAATGTGCAAAATATTCAGGAAGAAAATTCCCAAAATTCCTTAAAAGTTTCCCTTAAAAGTTTTATTTTAAAAAAGATCCCCAAGTTTGGCAAAAAAATTAATATATATATATATAAAAAAAATGTAAATATTTTCAAAAAATTCATAAAAATCTTCCAAAAAAATCTGAAGTGATTACGTATATATCAGTAAAAGTTCTAATATTTTCATTAGGAACATACAGAAAAAAATCAACCAAAATCCAGTGAATTTTGCTGGATTTTGGTTGTTTTGTTTTTTCCTAAATGTTCTTAAAGAAACTTTTTTTTTTTAACATTTCGTTTTTCCCCACCAAAAAATGTTCAAAAATGTCCAGAAAATGTGGACATTTTCACTGAAAATATAGATTATTTTCCACATTTTCAAACTTTAAAACGGGTCAATTTGACCTGCATGAGAGTTTAATCTAATTAAAGAGTTGCTTCAATTCATTTTCATTTTGTTTTTGTAGCTCTTGAAATCAGGGCAGAGTTTTAAAACGTTCTACTCTTCTGTTTGAAGACATTTTTAGTAGTTTTTTTTTTTTAAACCCTTCTCAGCCATCCGAGACCATGAACTCATCTTGGACAGGTTTTGAACAGTTCAGGAGAATTTTTTGAGCAGGTTCTGGACAAATCTGAGTATTTTCTAGTCATTTTGCACACATTTCGGGTAATTTTTGGCAACATTTAGAAAGCATACTTATGAGGTTAAATTTGAGTCACTTTGGACGTGTTTTTATTGTTTGTAGTCATTTTTGGAACCCTTCTAAGCTATTCTAGGGTTTTTGGAGCAAGTTCTGGACAAACTTCTAAAGATAAGTGTGTGTCGTTTGTGTGTTTCAGGGTCCTTTAAGATTCCGGCTTACTTGGACGCTCCGTTTAAATCAAATGGAAAATGTCCTGTGGTTATTTTCTCTCACGGCCTCGGAGCTTTCAGGTACGTGCAGCATTACGTTGTTTTTTCCTCTTTATAAATGTTTTCTGCTGCTCACTGGTGTAACTGCTGTTTCCTAGGACTTTGTATTCAGCGATATGTGCAGAAATGGCCTCTCAGGGCTTCATCGTGGCGTCTGTGGAACACAGGTAAGCCTTTAAAATACGTTTTTAGTTCCTTTTTTATTCACCTGACATGTGATCTACGTGTTTATCCCATTAAAAGACAATGAAAGCTTTGCATAGTTCATAAATCTGGACTGCAGCGGTTGTTCAAACACTCATTTAAAATGACAGCACGGATTGGAAATCTGACACTCAGCCCACGTGTCATTTAGAAGAAATTCTAGTTGAACGTTTGCCAAGCGAACAAAACCAGAGGGCCGTCTCTTCTGTTTATCAGCGGAGTAGGAGTGGAAAGGGTGTGCAGACAATGGTACGAACCAGCTCATCACATTTCCTTTCAGTATAGAGACAAGGGGACCGTATGGAGATGAACAGAATGGACCGGCGTCGGGTGAAGTGGCATTTCACTGAGTCACAGCTGCTGGTTAGAGGCTAAAACCACAGAAACACCATCTGACAGTCACGTTACAGAGACGGAGGTTAATCCAGCCGCTTTAGTCACACTGGACCAGACACAGGCAGAGAGTTGACTCCTGGATGCCATTTCTTCAGATAAAAAGGTCTGAACGAGGCCTAGAGATGATGAGCAACAACACATCAGTTATATCTGATTTTTATTCTGCAATCTTTCTTAAATGCCCTTGAATCAAACAGGAAGTATTAGAAGCCTTCCTGGTATCTGATAGGAAGTGATTTTCCTCTGTAGGGCTGCAGCTGACTTTACAATCATGTGCTGCGTATTTATTCTACTATCCAGAATCAGAAAAGCCTTTACTGCCAAGTGAGCACACACAAGGAATCTGACTGCTCTACACAACCAGTTTTCTTTCCTCCAGAATTCATATTTTCACTCCGAGCCCCGTCAACTCCTGCTGCCCGCTACATATTTATGTCACGTGATCGGGTATCCGTACACATGCAGAACACACGCCTGTGTCCAGCTTTGATTAAAGATTTCATCCATCAGAATTTATGTTGCCAAGTAGACAATTTTTCCTATTTTGTATACTTGAATGATAACCATGAAAAGAGTCCTTAGAATAAGTACAAATCTGTCTATTTAAAACATACATAATAACATAAGGAGTCAGCACACCAAATTTGGTGTTGATAGCTGTTTTCCTTCTGAAGATTTTTTGTATCTCGCCAAATCTGTTGCCATGGAAACTATAAAATGTGGCAGACTTTAGCTGAATGTAAAATGCTTCTACTAAATCTATCTTTCTTTGTGCCAAGTTTTGTGCTGATTGGTTGCATCGTTTAGAAATTATAACAAAATAAGTTGTTTAAGAAATTAGGGCAGACCACCACCTTAACTATTTTAAAGATTAATACTGAGGACATCAGAACTATAAACGAAGTGTTCATCTTCAGTACTGATCTAGAAAATAATAAAAACCACTGAATGAGAAGCTGTGTCCAAACCTTGCTAATCTAACGGTTTATTCAGACATGAAGCCTCCACGTTCAGATAAACAAACCAAACACACGTCTGAAAGGAACTTCCAGCTCTTCATTATTTCAGCGTACATCTGATAAGGAAACTGGGTGAGAGGGTGGCTTAAATAACAGCTGCAGAGTCATTCTGTTGCCACTGACTAATCACTCCAGCGGTTTATCTCACATCTCCTTTTTCACTTTGTGCTGCATTTTAAACAGTGACCTTTGTTCTGGTTCTCAGCTTCTCAATGACTCTCATTTCACAGCGTAGTGATGTTTCTTTTCTTCCTGCAGAGACCAGTCGGCCTCAGCTACGTATTATTTTAACGCCGAGTCAGAAAGAGCAAACGAGAATTTGCCGAAAACGTCGGCTTCAGCCCAGGACGGCTTGGTGAAGGAGTGGATGTACTACAGAGCTCTGCAGCACGGGGAGAGCGAATTCCCTCTCAGGAACAAACAGGTGAGAAGTGCTTTAAAAAGTGGCTTTAGAATTAACTGATTACACAACATCTGAACTTTATTCCCAGTAACTAATGAGCAGCATGACGGTGCTCAGAGTTAAACCACATTCCTGTTTAGTTTTACTTTCCTCTTTTTATCAGCAGTGTTACGGACTGTTTAATCTGAAATTAAACAACCTGTGGTTCTCTTTCTGTCTCTGTCAGGTGAAACAGAGAGCAGATGAATGTATTCTGGCTCTGGATAAACTCACTGAAGTCAACTCAGGAAGAGCCGTGCAAAACGCTCTAAAGACCAAGTTTGACTGGACGACGCTGGAGGTGATTTTCTTTTTAGAGATGACCAAAAAATGGGAGTTTTTTAAATTGTTTTTATAAGAAAACAGAAACGAGTTGTAGTAACAGACCAAAAGCATTTAGGGTTATACTTCTGTTCCTGATTACAGTCAGGGTAAAATCTTGGTCACTCGTCGTCAGGAATTCTTGCGATCTGATGCAGTAAGATGTGACGGTCACAGAGGACGTCGTCTTAAAGTTCTGTCAGTCAGCTGTGATGGTAGAACAGGAAGATTTCTTGCCAAATCCTGAAGCCTGCAGTGTTCCGTTTCTGTTATTGTTGAGAAATTCCAACCGTGTGACTCTCAGTGACTTCTGGCTTCAGCACAAATCCATTCATCTCTAATGTAAATGTTTAGCCACAGATTTGGTGAACCGTTTGCAGCAGCAGGACAGGTCATGATGGTGACTCAAAATAACCTCCAGTTTGTGTGTTTACTGAGTGGCTCAGAAGAATGTAGGAAATGAAGAACACCCACAGACTTTCTCTCTCACCTGAGATCAGAGTTCTCATTTTCCCTGCCGCTCATTCTGCCCTTCCTCTCTGACAGAACTCCATGGATCTGTGCCGGATAGCAGCGATGGGGCATTCCTTCGGCGGGGCGACGGTCATCGAAGCTCTGTGCAAAGAGGTTAAATTCAAGTAGGTTTTAGAATAGTCCATGCATTCTGTGGTCTCTCACATTATGAGGTCTCTTTGTCACAATTAGAAAGTGACGTTTTAACTAGAAGAAAATAAAGCAGGGTGCATACAGCTTTAAGTATAATAAAACCACTGACAGGTGAACAGCACTGATTATTTCATTAACATAAAGAAGCTGTTATGCCCTAAGATCTTATGACATTTTACATCTCTCTGTTCATCGTGTTCGAACTGAAATGGGTAAAAAAGCTTTCAGCTACTCTGCTCCCTCTGCTTGGAATGCCCTCCAATCCAAATTGAAGTTGGCAAAATTTGTTTCATTGGAGGCTTTCCGCTCTGTTTTAAGGTATCGACAACGTAAATCCTTTGAACACAGCCTGTGTTCTTAAATTGTTATTATAAATATGACTCCTGTGTTTTATGTATCTAATTACTTGTATTTAATATTTTAATGTTTGTTGTTACCTGTTTGTTTTGTTTACTTTGACGGTTGCTGCTGCCTCTCTTGGCCAGGTCACCCTGTGAAAGAGGTCTCAATCTGAATGGGTCTTTTACCTGGTTAAATAAAATGAACTCATAGGTGGCAAACAGTTCTGGAAATTGATGTGCTGGAAGAAGGGAAACGACCAGTTTAATTTAAACAACTTGTCATGGTCTAGAAATTATTTTAAATTTATAGTTTTACTAATTTACAATCTGCAGTTAATGTCTTCTCTGGGATTTTTCCACTTTGAGGGCCGGATTGGACCCTCTGGAGGACCGCTTTTGGACCACGGGCCTCATGTTGGACACCCCTGCTGTAAACTAATTCCTGAAAATGTTCTCACTCACAGGTGTGGAGTAGCGCTGGACGCCTGGATGTTTCCGTTAGACGACGAGACCTTCCCTCGGGTGAAGCAGCCCATCTTCTTCATCAACTCAGAGAAGTTCCAGTGGGCAGGGAACATCAGCCGCATGAAGAAGCTGGACTCAGCTGTCATCCAGCGGAAGATGATCACCATCAGGTACAACAACAGTCTATTCCTGGCCCAGAAAACACAGAAGATGCTGTCAGAAGCTCAGCTCAGGAGATCTGATGCTGTAAAACGTGTTGTCGTCTCACCTTGTGTCTTCTTCCTGCAGAGGTACGGTCCACCAGAGCTTCCCAGACTTCACCTTCCTGACAGGGAACTGGATCGGAAAGCTGATGAAGCTGAAGGGAGAGATCGACCCACAGATCGCCATAGACCTCTCCAACAAAGCAACACTAGCATTTCTGCAGCGCCATCTTGGTAAGAGACGAGATAAACTACCTGCTGCCTGTTCCCAGCGTCAGTTTCAGTCTTAGTCGTTCGTTAACCCTCCTGTTGTCCTCATTTACAGGCGCCAAAAAATAATGTTTCCTTGTCTGAAAATAATCCAAATATAAAACAAAAAAATTCCCCAGACTTCTGAAAATTTGCAAAACCTTCAAGAAGAAAATTCCAATAAAGTTTCCCTTAAAAGTTTTATTTTAAAAAATTCCCTAAATTTGGGAAGAAAATTATTGTAAATATTTTTTTTTAAAAATCGTAAAAATCTTCCAAAAAATCCTAAAATATCTAAAGTGAATACATATATATCAGTGAAACTCATATTTTTAAAGAACATTCACCAAAGTTTTTTTTGTTGAATCTTCTTAATAAACATTTTTAACATTTCTTTTTTCCCCACCAAAAAAAATGTTGAAAGATTTCCCAAAAATGTTGAAAATGTGGACATCAGAAGTTTCACTGTGAAAGTATTTTTTCCCCACATTTTCAAACTTTAAAACGGGTCGATTTGACCCGCAGGACGACACGAGGGCTAAATTGTTGTCGAGGAATGGCATCAGTAAACGTCTTCAAACCTCGTTCACTTTCTTAAATTACGCCTGAACCGTCCCGTTTGATCCTGCAGGTCTGGAGAAGGACTTTAACCAGTGGGACCCTCTGATCGACGGACAGGATGAAAACCTCATTCAGGGAACTAACGTGACTGTGCTCCAGTCGTCCATCTGACCTGCCACGGCCCCTCGTACCTCACAGAAGAACCCGGAATATCCGAAGGCCGTCGGCCGAACAAATGAACTCAGAGCAACGGCCCCAGAATGTCGAGTCAGGCCTGCTTGGCGTTTGAGGACAACATTCTGGAGTAGGAACAGGCAGGAAAGCTAATCTCTACCTCATGAGCAGGAACGGTTTGTTTTTCCTGAATCACTCGGTGTCGTGGTGTTTGTTTCACGAGGCCTGAATGTTGCATACGAGCAGCTCAGCACTTCTTCTTTTCACTGTTGGTGAAATCTTAAGGGAAATCCTTGTAATCAGTTTCATCTCTGAGTGTATACGAAGCCAACAGATAAATCATGTTATTCATCTCTCTGGATTTAGGAGCTTCCAGCAGAGACCGGCGGCTCTATGATTGCTGTGTGATTATGTGAGGAGGCATATAATGAGAATCTTAGCGACGCGCTACGAAGGGGATGATTGAAGATGATCCTAATTATTAGCATCCATTCTGACTGAACGGAACCATTAAAAGGAAAACAAACACTAAAAGGCTGCATTCAGGAAACATGTGCCTGAACTCATCGTACAGTTCATCCAGGGTCAACAACATGGAACACTTTTATGCACTCACTGTCTGAAATATCTGCATTTGTACACAACGGAAAAACAATAAATCTGGTTTGTATAGAAATGTGGTTTGAAAGGCTTCATTTTACAGCTTGTGACAGAAACGCCCCAAAAAGCCAAACTAAAGACTTGATTTTTAACCGACAACGGAGAAAGGTAAAGACGGTTTTTACATTGCTGACATATGAGGTCTTCCTCAGAGCTTCATCTGACGTGTTGATGGCATGTGATGGCGTGTTGATGACGTGTTGATGTGTGACGGCGTGTTGACGGCGTGTTGATGACGTGTGGATGAAGTGTGATGGCGAGTTGATGATGTGTGATGGCGAGTTGATGACGTGTGGATGACATGTTGATGACGTGTGGTGGTGTGTTGATGTGTTGATGGCGTGTGATGGCGAGTTGATGACGTGTGGATGAAGTGTGATGGTGTGTTGATGTGTTGATGGCGTGTGATGGCGAGTTGATGACGTGTGATGGCGTGTTGATGGCGAGTTGATGACGTGTGGTGTGTTGATGGCGTGTGATGGCGAGTTGATGACGTGTTGATGACGTATGATGGCGTGTTGATGACGTGTTGGCGTGTTGATGGCGTGTGATGGCGTGTTGATGACGTGTTGGCGTGTTGAGGATGTGTGATGGCGTGTCGATGGCGTGTCGATGGCGTATGGATGACATGTTGATGACGTGTGGTGGTGTGTTGATGTGTTGATGGCGTGTGATGGCGAGTTGATGACGTGTTGGCATGTTGATGGCGTGTGATGGCGTGTTGATGACGTGTTGGCGTGTTGATGGCGTGTGATGGCGTGTTGACGTGTTGGCGTGTTGAGGATGTGTGATGGCGTGTCGATGGCGAGTTGATGGCGTATGGATGACATGTTGATGACGTGTGATGCCGTGTTGATGACATGTGGATGATGTGTGATGACGTGTTGATGTGTGATGACATGTGATGGTGAGTTGATGACGTGTGATGGAGTGTTGATGGCGTGATGACGCTGAAGCTACACACCCAGCAGTTATTAGAAAAAGACACTAAATGCTGATGAGTTTAAACTTTTGCTGAATTACAATCATTGGTTTTACACAGGCGTGAACTAACCGTGACGTCACCCGTTGGTTTCAATGCCGAGAAAATGAAGCCCGGATTTTGCTATTTCCTGGTCGCTACTTTGGATTTTTTGGAGCCAGTGACGTAAAAAGCGTCATCAAACAGACTGGACCGGAGAGCAACTAGGGGCAGGATTGGCTGAGGACTCTCTTATCCCGCCCACATTTTACCGCAGAGGCTTCTATTGCTGTCTATCAAGTATAGCCACGCCCCCTGGCTCCGCCAACTTTAACGATTTATTTAAAATTCAGTATTGATTTATTTTAAGATCGGCCACCTGATCTCTCATTTTGACCATGAAAACTAACGGGAAAAAATCCTGAGCTGTAGAACATCAGTCTATCAAATGTTATTTTTTCCAAAAATGAATTGGGGTCGATGGAGCAAAAGCTTTTTGGAGCCAACCCTAGCGGACGGCGTGATATTGCAAGTTTTTGACACTTCTGGGTGGGCTTCATTTTTGGAGCCAGATGCTACGTCCATCTTTATATACAGTCTATGGTTTTATGTGAGAAATAAATCCTTCATTTATAAAACACCAGATGAATAAAACTAGTTCCCAGCAGTGTTTAAGTTTACATCCGTGATCTTAAAGTAACACCAGGACTCCCCTTTAGAGACCTGTAATCGTATTTATTACACCAACAGAACGCATGCATAAAGTACTCACACCAAATACAGAAAAATCTCTTGCATTTCACCCAGCAGCCACAGAAATTAGTATTTTACAAACTAACAGAAGATTCAACACCCCAAACAATGGTGTGGCGTTTTATCAGAACAGATCGTCTGTAACAACAGAGTAGCGCTGGGCGAACAACTAACTCCTGTTTCAACAGCTGGAACCGTTTCTCGATAGGAATAATTAGTAAATTAGGTAACAGAATAATGACGACCTGATGGGTCAACTCAGTAAATCAACAACAAAGAAAACTGAAGTGTACCTGCTGAGACATCTTAAAGCAGCTGAAAAACTCAAATCTGAAGAAAATAAAGGGAAGTTTTTACTCTTCTGCCTGCCGCTCAGCAGCCAGAAAATCAGCAGAATCACCGCTGATGATCAGAGACAGATGAGTCGTCTTCGACAGCTGGACCTCTGGAAGAAAGGAAAAATAAAAAACAGACATTACAGATCATAGATGTGGCCTTGCAACAGGAACATGAAGTTACTGAGATGACGATGAGAGCAGAGCTACCAGAGTATGTACTAGGACCTTATCATCTTTTGCTCAGTAAATAAGTTTTTCTTTTCTTGTGCATCTGGCTCATTCAGACAAACGAGGACAGATGTTTGTATCTAACAGGAGGCATGTTGGCCAAACAAAAAGCAACAAATTACAGGTGACATGAATTCAGGACTATAACAGCACAAAGAAAGTGCCCTAAACTTATTTTAAAAAGGCTGCATAATCATTTAAAATCTATTTCCATGACTCCTACATTCTGAGGTTGGGACACTCACCAAAACTGTCCTCAGCAGAAGACACCGTTTCTTCTGTCAGCTCAGAGTCTTCAAAATCCTGAGAAATCAAGTTTAGAACTTACAATGATGTGCACTGCTGTTCCTCCTACTTTAATTCCTTTCACAGTAGATTAATAGAAACTACACTGCTGTATATTTACTCCTAACAATCACTAATGTCTTTTAAACACTGGAGTCGTGCAGCAGAGTCCATCACTGAGGGATAAATAAATAAAGACTTGATGCTTGTTTGACCTCCACCAGTCAGTCATGTTCAGTCTGTGTGCTTTTTATTCTGCCAACATGTCACTTTGTTGACTTGATTCTTAGCTCGTCCCGGTGAGGACGTCAGAGACAGACGTTAGGATGGAGGAGCTGAAGCTGCTAAATGAGGAACCATCAGTCTTTGACCACATGGATACTTATGCAGTTATTTCACCTTTAAAATCTAACCATCACCCACAAAAGGTGAACATTATGATGTGAGCCTTGTTTCCAGAACACCTGAGCGTCTATAAGATGGTCTACTAAAATGTTAGTGAATCCACAGCGACATAACGTAAAGACGCTTTACCCTCCAGACAGCCTCCATCTTCAGGATTTAAAACCTGAAGGATAAAAATGTTCCATCCACATTTGGACATCCGGTCGTTTCATTGACAGGTATTTATTTTCATGTTTTTACCTCTTCTTGTTGTGACGGTGTGTTCTCCTGCTGCTCACTGTCATCTGTCGCCGTTTCAGCTTCAAGTCGTCGGTCTGATGGAACAAGGAGACTCCGGTGTGATCAAGATTACAAACAACCTGCTTCTCTGTTCACATGATGGAGTTAAGTGTTCGCTGACAGACATGTACAACTTCAGTGTTCACATTTTCCATGAAACAAACCAAAAAGGCAACACAAAACTGGAATATTGCGCGTCCATTTTCGACCTCTTGGCCGCGGTTATATAACAACTGACTGATGGAGTTCTTTGTAAATGTCTTTTCCCGCATTTTCATGTGGAATATCTGAACAGTTTTTATTAATAACCAAACAAAATGCACACCAAGCTCCTAAATCTGGCAGTTATTAAAACACGTAGTTGGAAATTAATTAGCAGCAAAAATCACAAGGCCTGGCCTGAAAACGTTCGAGTGCGATACCTTCACAGTTGTCTGTCAGACAGATGTCTCCAACACGACAAGTCAGCTCCTCAACAAGGTCGTCCTGAACAGCAATGAAAACATTCAGTGTTCACTAATCAGACAGAAGATCCACTTCAGTTTTATTTCAGAATAGAATCAGATTTCTGTACCAGATCTGAGGATGGATCTCTGAAGGTTTGTGGTTCAGACGGAAAAGCTGCAAACACACGGACAAAACGATGACGAGCAGAACGTTTAAAATGTGTTCATTTGGCAAACAAAGAATCAAGGAGACAAACCAGAAAGTTTCTCCTCTTCAAGAGCCGAGGTCTGATCTTCACTCATCAGCTTCTCCTGAAACAGAAGATCACCGATGATGCTGAGATTCCTCAAACACGTTTAGTTCAATGAAACCTTCAAATGAACAGCAGCCATGTTTCTGCCATTCACAGGTGTCAGAATGATGTCATACCTCGGTAGGAATGGAGGGGTACAGCACCGTATCTTCACTGTCTAATGACTTCCCTGAAGGACTTTCTGTGAAGATAATCAGACTTTACATCTACTGTACATCATCACACAGCGTGGAAAGTGAGAAAAAGGACAAACAGTGAGACTTGGACCACTTTGGGGACCAATCTCTAGAACCTGTGGTCTGTAAATTTCAGTCATATTTTGCTCTATTCATGCTGTAACATCAGGCCTTCTGCATCCGTTATTGTTCATCTTATGTGTCGGGTAATTAGGAATAAAATGACTCACCAAGTGATTCATTGTGGACCTGCAAATGAAGAAATAGCACCATTTAGTGTGAAAAACCAGAATCAACCAGAAAAACATGACTGACACGATTAAAGCTGGAGGGCGGACATTCAAATCAAACCAGATGATTCACTGGATGCTGATTAAGATCATAAACGCCAGGTAAACCTCTCCGTATATCCCGTTTTAAATCTGCTTCTTCAATGATATTCGTGCATGGGGACAGCAATAGTAACGTGTTTTACATCAGAGCTGAAGAAGGAAGCAACTACAGTGACACAGATGTAGGAAACTACAGAAACTAAAGGCCTGTCTAGGTAGTGGATGAATTACAGTCCACACAACTGATGGTGTCCTATAGGGAAACAAAAGTTACGCACTGCTGGATTAAAAGCAGCATTTTATGAGTATGTATCTTCCTTTACCTCAGTGGATTCTTCAGCTAATGTGTAATGCTCATCATCTCTTTCCTGAGGATCAACATCTCCCTGGGGAACATTTAGAAAAAAAGGAGTCTATTAGATCAATTAAACTATGACAGTCTCTTCACGGTAAGCTCCACTGAGTCTGGCTACCAATGGAAAAACCCTGTAAATCAGCACATTTACATGAGACCCTTTATTCCTCTTTAATTCAGAATCAAAGTTAATTCCGCTTTAAAATCTCCTTGTAAACACTTAATTCTAAATTAAAAAGTTAATTCCGAATAAACTACCTGGTTTATTCTGATGTTTATTCTGAATAAACTAATTCCTGTGTACGTTCTGTTCATGTATACAGTTAATTCCGGTCATTCTGCGCATGCTTTCTCCTGACCTAGCGATGACGTAGTGACGTACACGTTCTGAGACCTTTGTCGAGTTGCTGTTTCAAAACGACAATAAAAAGCAAAGCGAAAAGCGTGCTTTTTAGTTGTTCCTCCATGTTGTTGGGGAAAAGAAATGCGGCGGCAAATGGAGTTTGTTTTCTTCCAGTAAACACGGATACGTCACGTCCACTCCCTGTCCAATCAGAATCCTTTCCAACGCCCAAGCATTAAAGCCGAACCAAGGAAGGGGAATAAACGTGCGGTCCATGCAAACCTTAATTCGGAATTAATATTTCCATGTGAATGCGAAGCACAAAACTTCAATTCCAAATGAGTTAATTCCGAATTAAAAAGCTTCATGTAACCGTGGCACGAGGAAACTCACGGTGACGCAGGTTTCTTCTGCTGCCGCGCTGCTCAGACACTCTTCTCCTGCTCCGGTCACTTCACTTTCATCACTTAACTCATTTGGATCTGCAGTGAGAAACACGTCAACATCTGCAGTCGATTACTATGACGTATTATGACAGGAGGGAAACCTTCCACGGTAAACACACTGAAGGTTAGGTACCTGTGCAGACATCTGTTGACCAGGTCTGTTCCTCACAAGACGTTACCTCTAGAACTTCATCACTCTAAGCAGCAAAAAAGACAAAATGTACATCTGAGACACAATAAAGTTTTGCCTTTTAATTTAATCTTAGAATTCTGTGGATTAAAATACAATCAGTACATTGTGAAACATCTGCAGATGGACTGTTACAAATCCCTAAATTCACTAAATGTTTTCAGAAACTGTGTCATCTTTATCCTAAACACAGCGAGGCAGTCAGAGAGACCCGGTTACTTTCAAATACACCAAAGTGTGATGTTTCTGAAACAGTGTAGCTCCGACTGTACATCCAAAAACAGTGAAGCAGAATGTCCAGCTAAAGCCAGTCAGTTACCGTTTCTGAAGAGGAAACTGTGTCAGCGCGTAGCTCACTAGGCGCTGCATCAATGTCTGCAAACAAGGCTGTAAACACAAACACAAGCGGTCAGATACACAACTGTTACACAACCCAAACCCTTCTGAGGGTCTCTGTCCTCATGAAAGAAGCCAGAACGATAGGAGCCTCATTTACTGACATGCAAGAGATTATAAGAGTTTATTTACTTTCATCGTACTAAAAATGATCCCACTTTTACCTGTGTTTTATGCTACTTGCTTAACTTGGTTTCAGAGAAGGTATTATAAAGTTACAGTGGGGAACATTTACATACAAATGAACTGATGCTGTGCTTCAAAAAGAAAGCGATTGACACCAGACCATCTAGTCTCACCAGCAGAAAAACAAGGAAAAAGTTCAGCAGCATACATTTAACTAAAAATACAGAATACTGAACATGAAACACCTGAAGAATGTTTAAACCAATCAGACAGTACATCACACACAATGTGACAGGATGCCAACAAACCTGAGTGTGTATCTTCATGAAGGTCTGAGGCCTCCTCTTCATCAGTACACTCATCCTGAAACAGAACAGATAATTAACAACTCATCCAAATGCTACGTCCAGGTCAGCGATGCCTTCAAAGACAGTCCTATAATTATGTAAAATAGTCATCTATCCAGTCATATATGTACTGTGCTTCCTTGTATTACCTCAGCTTGTGTGGTGACACATGGCAGCTCCTCTTGTCCAACGTCATCTCCAGCTTCAGCTTCCTGCTCTACGGGAGCATCTGTGTGGACGATCACATTTATTTCTTCTGACAACACACTGGATATATCTGTTCGTATTGTTGCACCTAAGCATCAGTAACAGTGCCAGGTTAGCTTTTGTTCTGTTGGCTGTGTATTCATGGCTGTACTGCCAGATATCACTGGATGACTTTGATCCCGGGAAAAAAACTTTGACTGCCATGATTTGAAGTTATAAGAAGTGAAATTTTCTTCACTTTCCAAGCAGATTAATGGATGTGTTTAGTTGTCAGATAAGTCTATGTCACACTGAGTTTAAAAATGTGTGTTTAACGTTCATCTGATCAGCTTTGACTGAAATATGACTCGAAACAGAGCACAGATCTGGATGCTGGAAGCCTTAACTGCCTACAGGAGCTACAGTACACGTTACAGCTCCACGCGCTGACTGTGTTGGTAGCAGGTCTAATCAGTGGGACAACACTCCATAACTTCTTGCTGTTTCTACAACACGAGCATCTCTCCCATCAAAGCCTTTGTTCTAGAGTGCTGTGACAAAAAACAGGATTTACTGACCACAGGACTGCTGCACAGGAGGCTCATTAGACAACAGCACCAACTCGTCCCGATTCTACAAGAGGACAAACACACAATCAAACAAAGAATAAAGCGGCGTCCATGTGAATATTCAAAAAGATCAAATCTGACTACTGCCTTATAGGAAAATGAAGGACAGCTCAACTCTCTAAACCTCAAAGCAAACCTGAACATGAGACAAAAAACCACACAGATTTCTTTTTCTTCTTTGCTGTACTTTTCCTGTACCTCTTTTGAGACTTCAAAAACTGTTTCAGTTGTCCCATCAAGATCAGTGCCTTCGCTCAGACGTACAGCTTTGCAGGGAACCTTGAGAAAAAGGTTCATATTAACCTAAATCACAGAATAACATTAACTGCTTTAAATTATCAGCAATTTAGATCAACATGCTAACAACATTTTAATCAAAATTTACCAGTTTCGCTGCCGTCATACAGGTCAGAGGAGTACTTGTTACAACAGCAAACTCTCTGTCATCTCTTTCTGCAGCTGGATCTGGAAACAGAAACAAAAAACAACTCTCATAATAGCACACAACTGGTCAATAAAATCCTTTAAAACTGGTATTTTTCCAGAGGACTTTCGTTGCTTTTTTAACGAGCGAGGAATGTAACATATTGTACGTTAACATACAAAGAAAAATAAATGAGAAAGTGTTGCTCACCAGGAAAAGTCATGATGTTGAAGCTGAAGCTGTTAGAAGTATTCGTCTCCTCAGGCAGCGACTCCTCCATAGTCGTTTCTGACTCATCCATGGACTCTACGAGGTTCTCGTCCAGCAGAGAACTGAGGACCTCTGGTCCACCAGTGTCCTCCACTGAAGCATTCTCCTCTTCAGTACCTTTGTCAGTTTCTGCCGTATTCACGATACAGCTTGAGCTCAAAACATCTGGGTCATGTTTGTCATCAAGTGGAGGCAAAATGGTTTCACCTGGCAAAACGTCTTCATGAGGTGTTATCACAGCAGGGACCATGTCCAACCCCTCAGTAGAATCGCTGTCTTCTTTTGGGGACTCAACAAAAGACTCAGACTGAGCAGAATCTTCACAGTCCTCCCTGTCCTCTGGACTACTTTTGACATTTGGGACCTCATTCCCTCTGTGAGGGTCAGCAGGTTCATCAGCCCGATGCTCTTGGCTGTGGTCTGTCTCAGGGTGAATAATACTAACAGCACCATCTACTGCTTGGACATCAGGCTGCTGTAGTCGATCCTCTGGTGGTACATCCTCATCCACAGTCAGGTCACGCTGCAGCAGTGGTTCATACGACGAGGTCAGTTCAGCTGTGTCAGGGTTGTCTTCCGTTGTGAAGCTCTTCCACCAGGTCTTCATAACCTCATTTAACACCTGGCCTTCACACTCCATCCGCACAAAGCATTTGGTTTTTCCGTCTGCTCTGGTGACTCTGGTGACAGTCAGCTGTAACGGTTTGTCTGCTGTAAGTGTGGATAGTTCATCGTATGCACGGCTGTCCCAACATCCACATAATTTATCGAAGCCTTCAAGCTCACACAGGAATGCCTGCGGTGGGATTTCCAACAGGACAGGAGGCACTTCTCTCACATCTGTACTGTTGACCTGGGACTTATTTCCATAGTCTATAAAGATAACAGAGAGCTCGTCTCCAGCTTTGCTGATGATTTCTGCACGATACCAAAGCTGATCATCTGAAAAGCGAGCGATGCATGGGTGTCCAGGGAGAACAGCACCTGGGTCGACAGGGTTGTGATCTGGACCATCTCCAACCTCTGAGACACGTAACATGATCTTATTGAGCTCTTCTGAGTTAGCAGACTGACACCAGAAGGTCTCATCATCATTTAAGACTGTGATGTAGACCTCTGATTGCTGGCCATCTAAAAACTCCTGTTGATGATAACAGCAGAGGTTCACCAGTGATTTCTCTGTGTTTTCTGGCTCTTCCCTGATGTCAGAGATCTCAATGGGCTCCTCCTTAACTTGTTTGAGTTTCTCTGAGAGGATTTCAGGACATTTTGTGTTCACTTCACACACGACACTCACACCGTTGTCTTCAAGACTAACTTCCCACACCGATCCCACCTGCCTGATGAACTCACACTTGAACACCTTTTCTGCGTTGTCACCGATGTTGCCTTTGAAAGTCGACATCACATCTGGATCAAGCACTCGGTTTTCTTCAAGACCTGCAGCGTTGTTCAACATACAATGTGTGCTGTAAACCGGTAACTCCAAAAAGGATTTATGGAGTCTGCCCAACTTGGAAATCGGCGTCATTACTGTATTTCCAAAATCCACAAACTCAACTAGAGCATCCGTGTTGCTGTGGATTTCTCTCACTACTGCTCGGTACCACGAGGAATCATCTGGGAACTCTGCTTGAACGAGGTCACCTGGATGGGCATCTTTGATGTTATTGGGTTTCACAGCTGATCTGGGATCATTGAGCTTTTCTACCAGGGAGAATATTTGCTCCTCTTCACTCAGACACTGCACATAGAAACTTAAAGGGCTGTTGCAGTGCGAGACATAAACATCTGCTGCCATACCAGGTGTGATAGGTTTTGAGGGCAGGTCTGAGAGTTGAGGGAGTTTCTCAGTGTTGCTTTCATTCTGGGATTCAGTGTCAGGTGACTCAGACTTGGTGTCAGCGGGTTTTTCTTTTTTTGGCATCACATGGGCTCCAGCTGGCTCTACACTGTTACTTGTCATCCTTCCACATGACTGCCTTTGATGTGGAGGCTTGTACAGCTCTAGTGGAGCAGTTCTGACCTTCTGACCGTTTTCACCAACAGTTCGAGTGGGCTTTGGTGCAGGCTGCAGACTCACATCGGTAGAGTTTCTCACATCTCTCATTTGAAGTGGAGGTTTAGGGGCAGAGAAATTATTTTTCTTTGGTGCTTGTGTCTGATCTCCCATGTCTGCCGCTTGCTTTGAGACAGCTTTTACTGTCTTTTTGTAACGATTTGCTGTAGCCTCGTGAGCTTTCCAGTCCTGGTTGACAACCTGCTCTTCTGTGTGCATCTCAATCTGAAACATTTTCTTGATCTTTGCATTGATCTGTGTGTTTCCATGATACAGCTCCACCAGCAATTTACCATCAGGTTCTCTGGCTACCACAAGCGCTCGGAATTTACATTCTGTTGCGTTTGTCTCAAACCAACTGTTCACCTCGCTGGGAACCTTGACGGGGACATCAGACAGACCACACACAACTGCCTGTACAGGTACAGACATGATGTCATTTGCCTCTCGGGGAACTGGAAGCAAGTCACATTTTTCCACCTCAATAGTGTCCCCATAATCCACAAAGTTCACCAGAATTGCCGGCTTTGTGGCCTTGATCTGACCTCGGTACCACTCCCCATCTGTGTACCGTGCAAAGCACAAAGTTCCAAAGACTGCTGGAAGCTTGACATTCTCCAGCTGGTGGCACAGATTGCTCACTTTCATCTTGAGGTCCTTCATCACATCAGCGTTCTTCTCAAGCTGGCAGTAGAACTGGCCTGTGCTGTTCACACATGTCACTGTGACCTGTTCCTCTGTCCCAGTTTTGACGTTGTGTGTTGAGTAGTAGTACGTGTCCAGGCGGAAAGATGGCCCAGTGGCTTTCTTGGGAGGTGCACTTTTGACTAGATTGGCCAAACTGGTGCAGACACTCTCGAAGGGAGTTTCTAAATCCACAATGTTGAAAACAACCTTCTGCTCGCTGTACATGACAGCAAATATGGTGCACTTTAAAATCACATAGTTGGACACAGCAGTTTCCACAAACTTCTGGAACTTTGTTACTGCCTCTCCATTCCACTCATTAATGGCAGATGTGGGGTCTATGGGGTTCAACAGGCTGCATCGAAAAGCCTGGCCGTGCAGAGTCAGGAATTCGGGGCGGATCCTTCTCAGGTCAAAGAGGGAGACCGTCTCCGTCTGGCCATAGTCGACAAACAACACGTCCACCTGAGGGGCTTCGTGCTTGTGAATCACCAGGGCTCTGTACCACATTCTATTATCAGGATGGCGAGCAACACAAGCGGTTTCTACATTAGGCTGAAACTCGCTGCCAGCATAGTAAGCCTGTATGTCATGCATTAGCAGTTTCAAGTAGCCTGCGTTTTGTGCTAGCTGGCACCAGAAGTCATTTGGGTTTTCAATGTAGGACACGGTGACATCCAGGACACTTCCGATGGGAAACATGTGCTCCTTAAAGGTAAGAACTCTTCTTTCAGTGTTGGCAATTAAAATTGGGTTTGGGGTCAGGAAAGACAATCCACTGCTGCTGATCACTCCTGAGACTCTGGGAGCTGGGTGCTGTGTGGGAGGCATACTGGTCGTTGGCATATTGACTTTAGCTTTGGTTTGAGTCTCAACTCTTTCAGCGAGACCAGCTCCACACATCAGTGTACCGACATCTTGTTCTCCCTGTGCTTCAGGATCTGTTAGGTGGACAGCATAGCTGTCACCATGCTTTGCCATCACGTGCACATTTAGTGGTTTATCTGTGACTGCTTTGAAGAAAAACTTAGAGGCATTTTCACCCCATGTCTGTTCTTTTGGTCTGACACCAGCCAAGGTGCATTTCAGTGCCAGTCGTGGCAGCTTTTTGAACTTGGCAGGAAGCATCCTAATATCCGTCCTGTCAACCAACTCGGTGTTTCCATAATCCACATAAAACACCTTGATTTGTGTCTCGCGTACTTCAGTCACAGTTGCTCTGTAGAATTCACCATCTTCTGACTTGGCAACGCAGTAGAGTCCAACAGTTGGATTTCTTACTGGATCTTTATTAGGTGAATCTTTGTACAGAAGATAGATACCATCCATCAGTTCATCCAGGTCCTTTGTGTAGTTCTGCATTTGGATCCAAAACTGTGATGGGCTGGATACGTGCTGAACGACTGCCACATGTGAGGAGTTTAGAGGGAGGTCTCCAGCAGGTAACTGCTCTGCTACTGCTTTCATTTTGTTTTCCTCTACAGCCTGTCTAGAAGTCAACATGTTTCTGTCATTGCTGTCTTGTTGGGCTGGAGGCTGGCGGTTGTAAGCAGAGTTACGGAGAGTGTAATCTCCAAGTGATTTGTCACACTCCAGAAAACAGCTCTCCTTTGTACCAAACAAGTTGTTCATGTTTACGCTGTCGTCCCCATACAGTGTAACATAGTGAACCCCCTCAGAGATACTTTGGTACTCAAATTTGGCGATCACTGTCTTGTACAGGAGGAGGCACCTGAGATAGTCGATCTGGCTGGTTGTCCATCCCACCCCTTTGTCAATGATACCATGAAGGGAGCAGATGTAGGTGACAACTGGCATCCTGAAGAACTCTGCAGCCAGTGGCCTGACGTACTTCACTTGAACAAACTGTTTTGTTCCAAAGTCAACATTTAATACTTCTACCATGTTATTGGTTGGGAATACCTGCTGCAGAACAGAGCGGTACCACTTGCCATCAGCTCCTCTTGCAGCACATGGAAACCCAACCATCTCAGCGCCTATAATGCAGTTGGACACCCTGCCTTCACAGCTCTGTGTGAGTTGCTCTGATAGTTTCTTCAACTCTTGTGAGAAGACTTTCAACTGGCAAAAAATCCTCAGTGGATTTGTCACTTCTGTGACGATGACGGTCTCCACAGTTCCTCCGGGCAGCTCTGGGTACATGAACGGCTCTTGCTTGTGTAGTCGCTCACCTGCTCCTTTGGAGAGCTGCTGGATCCCTGGAGACACTTCAGAAGCGCTATGGGACTGGAGCTTCATGAGTACAAAGTCTTGGAACAAGTCTTGAGACAGTTTCTTGGCAAATCCCATCTCATACATCTGCCTGGCTATGGAAGGGATGTGCAGGAGAAACGTTCTGTGCTGCACAAGTACATCTTGGACATGTGCTGTCACAGACTTCCCAGTGAGAGATTTCAAAAAATCCAGAGCAACCGGAGACCATCTGCTCTCAGGTGAGAGTGGTAGCACGTTAGCTAACACACAAAACTCCACTTCAGGGGCGAGTTGGAAATGCTCTTTCTTACCCCATGCCAACTGACTTGTTGTGGCGCTGGATGTCATGCCTTTGTCGACGAGGAACACGCTGTATTTGGAGCCATTTCTTGAGACGATGCGGGATCTGTACCAGGTACCATCTACCTGAGCCAAGCACTGGTCACCAGGATTTCCCTCCAACTCTTGAAATCTGCTCCCAGGAGACTGAATGTCTTTAGACAGGCACTCATAATCTGCTCTCTTCTCCTGGCTAAATTTTCCCCAGAACTCCACAAGCACAGACAGAGGATGCAAGTGGACCCTGGTTATGGTAATTCTGACGTCTGATCCTCGTGAAGGGAGTCCTTGGATTGAAGACATTTTGGTAGTTTTATGAAATCCAGCTGCCCATGACCAGTCACCTCTGCCCCTGTTGTGTAAGCACTAGATGTTATCTGGAAAACACAGAAGCACACAACACACATTAAGTACAACACTGCCACTCACTAGAATTCCTTTTACCATGCATTTCAGAAGACACTGCCAATAAAATGTTGAACCAGGGCCTTCATAGTCTGCCTCTCGTAGCTGGTTTTTGTAACGCTGTTTGAGTGCACACATGTTCACAAAAGCACTTATTTTCTACCCATGCTATTTTTTGACAAATACAATCTTTTCTATCAATGCTCAAATGTCTGTTTGTTTTTTAATAGAAATAACAATACTTTGTGTAGATTCACAAACTGGATTTTCTGGTTCAAATTTAAAGATTGAAATCTTACTGACTCCAAACTCCATACTGTAGCCTCACAGACATTAGTTCACTTCATTTTTTGATGCAGTGCTTTTCTTGATCTAAACATTTCTGAAATTGTAACTTGTTTTGGAGTTTGCTGTAAGGCAGTCAGAGTAACAATGTTCTAAGTCTGGAATTGTACGCTGTATTTAACAGCTAAATGAAGTTACTAAGTTTCCCATCCTTCACTGACCAAAAACATGAGTGCACTGATAGGTAACCCCAAATCCAAGTTACAGTTCGCCATATATTTAACATCCATCTGATTAGTTGTGTACATACCCCATAGCCTGATAAGCAGAGCACTAACCTACATCCTCATAAATCAATGAGCACTAATCCAGAAATCCAGGATCAGGGTTGATACCTACAACATGTCAACATACTCACTGGGTCAACTTTGTTTTCACCACAGATGATGGAGCTTCTACAAATCTGGATCGGAGCAAAAGCAGCAGCAAATCTAGAAACATGAGGCACAAAGCAGCTATTTAAAAAGAATAAGGAAATAAATGAAAGGAACTTAGATGGAACTGTTGATGAACTTCAAGCAATTCAATAATGAAGAGAGTTTTTCTGTCTACATTTGTGAGCTTGGGCGGATGAATTTCTTTAATAAAGTCTATCCTGTTTTAAAATAATCCATATCTAATACACAGATGATGGAACGCAAAAGTTACATAAAAAAAACAACAGCACCTATAATCATTTACTAAAGCCCACAATTCACATTTGTTGACTATCAACATAAGCATATCAGCAATGACGGATTCTACCAGAAACACTGAGGACTGTGATATGTTCAATGTCAAAATCAGCCTGTATTCACACTTTTATAATATATGTGACCACAGCACAGAGATACTGGCATCAATATACTCATGTCAGGCATCTCCACTAAAACAATTCATCTAAGAACAAAGCAGAAACAAGAAAATGTTTTTCTAACAGTAGACTGACATAAACCAACATCTTTAAACCAGTGATATGAAATGAGTGATACTGGAAAACACAGTCCTTCCCATGACCTGTTTCTTGCACAATGTCATAAATAAATTAAAAAAAAAAAAAAAAAACAACACTTGTTCTCCAATCATAGCCTCAAATTTAAATTTGGAAAAGCATCAACAAACAAATGAAAAAAAGTGTCCAAGTTGGACAAGCAATTTTTATTCAAAATGTAAAAAAAAAAAAACTATGAATGTACTTCCGCAAAGTATTTGACAGATCCATCTAATATTTCTCAACTATCTTTACAAATATCCATATTGTACGCTATGAAATATTTTGGCAAAATCAGAAATTGTTGAGCAGAAGTGTCAATCTATAACTGAGGGACTTCTGAAATCCATGGGATATATCTGCATACATTTTTATTAAAAGTAAAAAAACTAATGTTTTTATGTTCATTATGATCATGTCTTTACAAATTCCATAATTATTTATTATGGAAACAATCAATTATTGATAAAAAATGACTGGATATCACGAAAATATCAACTAAATAACCATCTGAATTTAATACCAACCACCTTCTAATGAGCGAAACAATATGAGCTGATTCAGAAATAGTTTGGATTGTGTTCTTTTTATTAAGTTGAGATAATCATGACATATATTTCTTTTTTGGCCATAGATCAAATTATACAAGGAAATCAGTGTCAGAGAAATCACCTTCAACTAAGTTCTCCGTTCCAAAAACACCTCTCCAGGAAGTGTGTTAATTCCAGATCACATGACCTGCTCCACATGATGTCATTTCCTCCTGAAGAAAACACTGGCCAGACTCCAAGGCTTTCTGACTTATTTAATATAAAGTAGTCAACAGGTTTACTACAATATCTTTAGAAATAACGTTACATTTTACTCAGTTGTATATATAATATTTAGAAGAATCTTTGGCTAAAATACCATGTGGTGTTTGGTTACAGGTGGCCATGTTGGTTTTAGGCTTGAAAACAGCAAAAATGTGACTATGATACAAAAAGTCCTGCAATTATACACTGAGCCAGAAACTATTCAAAAAAACCTTACGATTTGAGATCGAGAGCTTACTACATGTATGCCGATTCGACGGAGACAACACTAAATGAGAAAAGCTGAACAAGGAGAGGGTTAGATGAAACAAACAAAGAAACCCTGAAAGCCTGTTCTATTATAGTTTTAACTGTCACCAGATGCCTGGCTTTAGTGTTTTCCTTTATGTTAATAGAGACACTTCAGCTATCTATTGATGCAGAAATAGTGCTCTCTCTTGAACTCTCTAGAAAGGAGTTTGAAAAGTTCCAACTGACTGACAGTAATTTAACAATAGCACATCATTCACACAGCTAACAAACAACTGCTAGTCTCAAGGTTTAGTTAATGGTTTTCATGAACATTGATATTTGACTAAAGTATCACTTCATGTGTTTAATCAGAAATAGACATAATGGTTTTACTAGTTTCACTACTAAGCTAAGTGAAACATGAAGTAACAACACACTAGGTCACAATTACAGGACAATAACTCACAAGAAAGAGACTATAGGTCACAGGAAAAAGACACTTGGTCACAATAAAAAGATCTTAAGTCATAATAAAAGGACTATACGTCACAAGAAAAGGACAGTAGGTCCAATTAAAGGGCAATAATTCAAAATAAAAGGAAATAGGTCACAATAAAAGGACAATAGTTCACAAAAAAGGACACAGTAAAAGGACAGTAAGTCACGGGAAAGGGACAATAGGTCACAGGAAAAGGACAATAGGTCACAGGAAAAGGACAATAGGTCACAGGAAAAGGACAATAGGTCACAATAAAAAGATGATAGGTCACAGGAAAAGGAGAATAGGTCACAAAAAAGGACACAGTAAAAGGACAGTAAGTCACGGGTAAGGGACAATAGGTCACAGGAAAAGGACAATAGGTCACAGGAAAAGGACACTGACAAAAATATACATCGACAATCTGAGTACTTAAAATGATTTCCTTGATTGAATTTTAGAAGAATTTAGGAGATAGGATTAAGCTACAAACGGATAAAAAGCCTGGCAATGGAAAGGGGCATTAGCTAGATTACAGGGTAAATAAATAGGTCCGCTTTAGGTCAGGTCAAGTTAGAAAAATATACCACTGTTGCAGAATATAAAACTGTGTGGAAATTATTCTTGTGTCCGTATTTCAAACTGTGTGAGAGAAAAACGAAACATCAGAGTTTAATTAGCGACTTTATGTCGGATTAGATTCTGTCAGTTTACCGTTAGCTAATGATACATCTGGATAGGTTAGCTTGGTTAGCACTAGCGCAGCCATTTGTATCGCTTAATTAGACGGCAGGTAGCTTTACTGATGTTCAGTTAAGTGTATATAGTTATCATTGTAGCTGTTAGAGTGACTAACCAGCAGTTTAACTCACCGTTTTTACTCCTCCTCGGTGATCCCGCCGACGTTTCTTCAGCTAAAGATGGTGGTAACTTAGCAACAGCAGCTAAACGGCTAGCTGCTCAAATCCTGCCGCGGCGGCGCTAACCTTCAAAAACCGCCGAAATAGTTCAAACTTAAACCGAGCGAGCGAACGTCAGTCCGACCGGCTCTACTCTGGTTTTTATCAGATGAAAACTGCTCCCAAAATTAGTTGTAATGTGTCTACAAAAATCAACAAACTCCACAGCAAACCGAGTTAGTAACGCTTCACGGACGTTAACGAGCCCGGGACCGAACCACGCGGCCGAACAACCTGTTTCCATCCGCAACCCGGAACTATTGCTGTTACACCATAAAATATGCAAATTATTAAAATGTTTTAAAATTATGTTTTTCTATTGTATTTTCAGTTCAATCCATGTTGGTGTTCACAAAGAAACACAAATTTAATTTCCCTCGGGATTAATAATCTATCTATCTATCTATCTATCTATCTATCTATCTATCTATCTGTCTATCTATCTATCTATCTATCTATCTATCTATCTATCTATCTATCTATCTATCTATCTATCTATCTATCTATCTATCTATCTATCTATCTATCTATCTATCCCCTTAAACATTCACCTTACAATCTACAAATAAGAGGTTAATTAGAGATAAAACTTTATTATCACAAACAATTTTTTGTGCCAAATATTACTTGGATAACAAAATTTCATGAGAATAGGCATCACATGTGAACGCCACCAAGAAAACCAATAAGCACAATACATCACTGAAAATGGAAAAGTAACCTAAAATTGTTCTAAAGTAGAGAAATAAAAAGTAATACTACAGTGATTTTGACGTAATCTAATAATATTACACAAGACAATGAAATATTGCACCTGAAAATGCAACATTACATTTTGGGTATGCATTCAGGAGACAGGGAGTTAGTTTTAAGACAATTCAGAGACCCTAAAGACGTTCTGCAAAATGTGGCACCTGATTGTCAACAAAGAACTCAAACGATTGCCCAATAACTTGCTAAAGAGTGTTTTGGTTCAAAGATACTTTTGAAAGAATGATGAGGAAAGTGTTGCCTCAGGAGGGATTTCACCATCACCCTCCTCCGCACAAAGGAAAGGAAACTGGCCACACCACTCATAGTATTAGCTATGTAGATTTATAGACCTCAGCGGTGGTGTCAAGTTGTGTCATTGCAGAATATATGAGATTGAAGTCTAATGAGTAAAAACATAACTTGTCTTTTGTCTTGCAAAACCACCAGGTAAGTTAGCACTGCAACACTGTTCATTGCCACAACAATCACCATTTCCTCATTCAGTTTCTACTACAGTAATAGGAAGCAATGTTCTGTATCTCATCTTGCAGGGACTTGATTTGTTCTACGAGCACATTATTTTTGGAGTTTATGCACAGGATGGATATGAAAAAGACAAAGCCTTTATTATCAATCTCATTAATATTAGTAAAAATTCATATTCATAAAGCAAAATTCAGTAATCAAAAGCCAAATTATCTTGTCTTCCATAAAGAATTTGAATATTATTTAAAGTCAATAGCCCCATCTAATAACCAGAAAGCAATAAAAACTGTTAACATTTGTAAAAAAAAAAAATTAAATTGCTATAATTGTTTAAATTTGCTCAGCTGTTTTTTGTTTGTTTTTTGTTTGTTTTGTTTTTTTTTTTAGTTTGCTATCTTTTCTTTCTTCTTTTCTATTTTTTTTCTTCAAAAAAAACGAAAAAAAATCTTGCAGAGACTGGGAAACTGGCAACATCCTCCAGTAAGTGGCAGCACTACTCTTTATTTAACGTATTAGTGCAGTACCACCGTCCTCCTCCAGGTAACGCAGCACCTTGTTTGCGTCTGCTCGTAAACCGGAAGTTCGTCACCAGCTCGCGACCGTAGCCATTTTGACGACAGAAGTGAAGAAGAAGAAGGAAAGTGCGTGTTTGTAGTTCAGCGGCTGATTTTTCACAAATAAACCGTCAACATGGCTATGCAGGCAGCAAAACGCGCTAATGTAAGTGTGAGCGAGTCTGCTGGTGTGTTCTGGGAGGACTGGACCTTTAAAATATTAGCTCAGTTTGGCTCGAAGCTAACGGGGCCCAGTGTTAGTTGGTTAGCATGCTAACAAAACAATCCCGCTGCCTGTAGTCTTACATTTTATTGATTCAAAAGACATTAAAAACGTTTGCGGTCTTTTATGATTCACACATATTTTGCCAGTTGTGCTCTGACGTTAGTTTTGAAAGTGTTTTCTCTCGCTGTATGCTTCAGATACGACTTCCTCCAGAGGTGAACAGAATCCTCTACGTCAGGAATCTTCCCTACAAGATCACAGCTGAGGAAATGTACGATATCTTTGGGAAATACGGACCAATACGTCAAATCAGAACGTGAGTGATTCACTGTAGATTTCTGGAACTTTTACTTCTGTTTCATACTTTGTTAAAAGAAGCAGCAAAGCGTACTGACGTTTGCTGACATGCTGAAAGAATTGTGTTGCAGTTAGCAAATAACAAATGTTGCAACCTTGGGTATACAATATGCAGCATATCTGACCCAGAATTTAATTTTTCTTGTTAATATGACTATTTCATTGTCAGAGATCGTGATTGTTTTGTGCAAATCATATTAAAATTGCATCATCGGTCAAAAAAATCAGTAGTGTAGAAAATCTAACTCTAGATACTGCTGGGGTACGATGGGATCGATAAACCAATTTGCGCCATAGTAGCAAATAATGTTATTAATCTATATTTTGGTGTTATAATATCTTGGTCAAATGTAAATGGATGTAAAATATATCTTCTTATTGTATTTTATCTTTAAGGAAAATGCCCCTCTGTCAAATTTTAGAGATGCAGGTTAACATTTTGTTCTGCTTGTCTCTGGATTGGTGATCCATGTAGATAACTAGCACTGGAAAGGTTTTTGTTTCTTGAAAATGACATAAATCAAATTTGTTTTGGGAAACCAAGGAGACAGCACTGTTTAGCTGTAAGAGCATCCCAGTTAACCAGGAAGAAATGAATCTCAGCATCTCCTGTGTGCACGTTAAATAATTTATCCCTAATGTTTTCTGTAAGATTTGCACAGATTGGTCTTGTTCTCACTCTTCTGTGTGTTTTTTTCTTCTCTCAGAGGGAACACACCTGAAACCAGAGGAACAGCCTACGTCGTGTATGAAGACATCTTCGATGCCAAGAACGCCTGCGACCATCTGTCAGGTTTCAACGTCTGTAACCGCTACCTGGTGGTCCTCTACTACAACGCCAACAGAGTGAGTAGGAGCATCACAGTGCATTACAAATAAAATGTATTATTATTGCACAAATGGAGGGATGGGGTTTGGGTTTAGGCAGTTTTCAGCAATATTTTCAAACCTGATTTTCTCAATTTATCCCCTGCTTTTTTTCCAGGCTTTCCAGAAAATGGACACAAAGAAGAAAGAGGAGCAGCTGAAGCTTCTAAAAGAGAAATACGGCATCAACACAGACCCCCCCAAGTAGACGCCCTCAAACCGCTTCTATCTGTACAAACGTCACATGTTGCTCACTCCATGCTGGTGATGATCTGCTGATTCAGTTCTTAATATTTTTTAATCACTTTGTTCTGTTGGATTTTTCTTTTTATTGTCAGACTTGCATTCACAGATCTGTCCCATCCTCTGGTTGGTCTGGCAGGATGTTTTTGGGCTGTTTTTTGTGCAGCCACAGAGAACGCTGCTTCTTAAAATTCCCTCGTCAGTTTGATTTTCAGGGCTTCAAATATTTGTTATGTTATTGTCAAAAACTGATTCTAAAGGCTGTAGATTAACGACATGGTTGTAGTTTTCCCCCTCATAAACACGTTAAAAGTTTCCAAACTGCTTTTATTTTTAATTTATAGCTTTCACATGAGTTGGGCTTGAATGACACGAACCAACAATGCAAAGGATCTAATTTCTGTAAAATAAATGTTCTTTTTCTTAAATCTTGCATCTCTTCCTTTTTTCCGTGTTGTAGATGTAACGTACAGAAGCTCTGAACCCTGCTTGAACCCGTTCAAATCAATAGACTGCATTTTGCTCCTTTACAGGCGGGTTGGGGGGGTCGCCTGCTGCTCGGTTTGCCTGTAGCAGTAAACGGCTGCTGATGTTCTCTGGGGTTTTATTGGGATCCCTGCTGTATGTATGTGAGGATTCAGACCCCTGAGTGAACCCAGAGCAATCACTGCTGCTGTGACAGAGAATTATGGGTAAACACTGCAGCTTTCTGAGGTATTTCCTCGTAAATCTTTCTGTATAGATCCACTCTGTTCCCATGTATTCCTGTGTCTGTCAGTGGAATTGCACCAGAGGAGCAAACGTATATATTAAAGTCTATCTCAGCAGTGACATCTGGTGGTTGTATGGGGACATTACTGCAGAAATGTCTTCCTCCAAGATAAAGCCAGTGCTCTCACACCCAGACCTGGAGGACCTTGTCCAGACACTCGTCTTCTCCCGTCTTTATTATCGTAACTCTGTCCTCTCTGACGTTCTTGTAAAGCTCCTCAGTCGGCTCCAACTTGTCCAGCAGCTCGGCTTCTTATCGGTTTTAACAGACGACATCACATCCCTCCTATCTTGGCTTCCCTCCACCGGCTCCCTCTTGGTTTGAGAACTGATTTTAAGATTTTACTGATCACTTTTAAAGCACCCCAAGCTACGTTTATGATCTGTTCACCATTTATGATCCTGCTGGCAGCCTTACAGCACCGTGTCACACTACCAGTCTGCATGTTGTAACACCTGGAACAGCTGTTCATCTTCTACCTGTTTCTAGTAGAATACCTCACATCACAGAAGTCCTGGCTTCTTTCTCTCCCTGTTCATTTTATAAATGATCATAAGGTTTTGCTGATGAGTTTTAAAGCTTGTCTGGGTCAGAAATGTTGGTTCCCAAAGGAGCTAATCTGCACTTTTAGATTCTGTAGTGGAGCTGTGAAATCACTGCTTAATTCTGATAGACTTGCTTGTGGGATATTATGTCTTTTTTATTACCTTTTAAGGGCTTATTGCTTTTATTATTATGCTTTAACTAATGACATATGGAGTCTTGTGTTATGTGATTTTTTTATTACCTTATAAGCATTTATTTTTATTTTGTTATTGACATTTATTGTATTTTAAATGATACATTTTTGAAAAAAAATCATTATAATTATATATATTCTATTAATAGATAGATAGATAGATCCAAGCATTTCTACCGGTAGTGTGTATTCTTTTTATATTCATTTATTATATTTTACATTATTTATCAGTTATATTATTTTTTGACATTATATCTTCTTGTTTTAACTTTAATGTTAATTTCACTTTCATTTTGTTTGGCCTTCTGAATGTCCTGCTTTTGCTTTTTCATAACTGCTACATATAATAAAGCTGTTGTATTATTTTGTTATTAATGTGACAGAAAGCTGAGTATTGCAGGTGTAGATGCAGGCTTAACCCTCCTGTTGTCCTCATTTACGGGCACTAAAAACATTGTTCACTTGTCTGAAAAAAATCAGCAAAAAAAAACAACTCAAAATTTCTAAAAAAAAAATGCGAAATTTTCATGAAGAAAATTCCAATAATACCTTAAAAGTTTTGTTTGAAAAAATCCCCCAAGTGTGGCAAGAAAATTCTTGCAAATTTTTTCAAAAAATGGGTAAAAATCTTCCAAAAAATCCTAAAAATATTTAAAGTGATTCAATATATCAGTAAAACTTCTATTTTCTTTAAGACATTCACATAAAATCAACCAAAATCCAGCGAATTTACATTTTTAACATTTCTTTTTTTCCACCAAAAAATGTTCCAAAAGTTCCCAAAAATGTTGAAAATATGGACATCAGAAGTTTCACTGTAAAAATATACTTTTTTCCACATTTTCAAACTTATAAACGGGTCAATTTGACCAGCAGGACGACACGAGGGTTAAAGACGCTCTGACCAGTTATGAGACGAGACAACAGCCCATTGAGTTCCTTTTATTAGATTAAATCACAACACAGGGAGTAGTGCAGCCATGTCGTCAGGGACACAATACATGCTACAAAAGAATCCTTGTACACGGTTGCCGTTGCTTACATTTGGTATCTGATAGCAGTAATAGTAATAACAGAGTTGGAATTAGAAACTGGCCAAAGATGTTCATGTAAAGAAGTTCAGGTTAGAAAGTTGAGCGGGCGGGGGGGCAAGTCGAAGGCGATGGACTGGAGTGACGGGTTTTTATTGCAGAACTGTTTTATGACTTCATCCTCCACGAGTGTTAAAGCAGGTCGGAAAGTTTATTCAGAAGATAGAGGTGGGCTGATTTCTAAACCAGGTGGTTCCACGCGTCGCTGAACTTCTCTACATCTACGTACGTGTACAATGTGTGAGAGACGGGAGTAAAAAAGTACAAAAAGATCGACTGATTGGTAAAGAGAGACTTTGGAGGGCTGAAAAAAGGGGCGGAACCTACTGAACACATGGCTTTACGGTGAGGACTGTCCTCTGCTAGCTCTAATGGAATCACTGCTGCTTTCACTCACTTCCACTGAAAAAGACAAACAGGAAAATGCTCTTCTTTAACGCTCCAAGTGTCTTAAAAAACAAACTCCTCTGAAATCTCTGTAATGATATGTGGAAAAAAAACAAAGAGAACGTGGATGTGATGCTCTAATTAAACTCGTTCTGTGGGGAATCCTGATTCCAACGTTGCCTCCGCACAAATTAGCACAAAAAATGATCGATTCCTCCAACGTTTGAGCGTTCGCGATGAGAGAGAGTGTGTTTAAATGCACATGGGGGGCAAGGATTTAGTTCTTAGCAACATATACCACAGCTAATCTACGAGGAAACATGCTCCCACAGTTACAGCAGTCAAAAGAAAACGTCTGGACAGATCACAAAAACTACATCCCATACGACGATGCTTGCAGAAGGGCCTGCTGCAGTGTGTTTTCTCCTCCCTATGTAGTCAGTAAAACAATCTCATGGCCTCCCTCTCTAAAAGTGTCACCACGCTGCTCGGATAAGGCTTTCCGTCTTCGATCACAGGATGCAAACTGAGGAGTCGTTTAAGGCAGAAACCTAAAGGCATGCAAATTAACTACATTTATAGTTTCTTTACCGACAGTACAGGCATGTTTCGGAAGGAAAAAGTTGGACGATCCATCTCTTCTAGAGCTAATAATCGAGACGATGGACAGAGTGTCTTATCGGAGGCAGATACATTATCGTAGGAGTTTTGGTTCGGTCGACGTTACTCGGTATCATGAAACACATACAGCTAGCGTCAGTAAACTCGGAACAATAAATAGAGTAGCGGCAAATTCAACGCAGCACATCACCGATGCGCAAGCTCCAGTAGAATGAAACTTCATGGAAAATACTTTGCACACTTCACATTTTGGCAGTTGATCTTTAAATAATTTAAATATATATTCATATTTATATTTCTATATAATATTATTTGTGCGAGGTGTTCTTATGTAGTGAGGCGTGCGTGTGTGTGTGTGTGTGTGTGTGTCAGTGGTGTGCACTCGCACCGTTGCACCCGCGCACGTTGTCGTATGTTGTGTGTAGATCTTGATTTTTATAGCAAATAACATTCTCATGCACACGAGTGTTTCAAACACAAGAAGCAGATCCATTGAAAGGTAGTCCAAGCATATTTTTTTTTCAGTGGAAATAGCTGCAAACTGAATGGAACATGAAATTCTTTCTGTGCAGTCCGTGGCGGCTGGTGTGGCGCTCCGCTCGCCCTCCGGCCTATTTCTGGAGGTCACACTGCAGCAGTAATACGATGGACGGGTCGCTCTTAGCCGCCTCTTTGAACTCCTCCAGCGAGATCTGGTCGTCGTTGTTCTTATCCATCTTGGAGAAGATCTTGTCCACCCTCTGCTCAGGCGTCAGGCCGTCCTCGTTCATCTTCATCATGATCACCGTGCCCACCATCTTGTAGATCGCCTGCAGGGGAGAAAGATGGAGAGAGATGTTCGGGTCAGAGCTCTTGTTTAACTTTGCTTTTCTTGAGCGATGCAATAGGAATAGAGGAAACATGAAATGAGACAATTAGTGTTTAAAACATATCTTAAGAACATGAAGGCCTGCATGATCTGTAATTTTCCTTTTCCAAAAAGTTTTTTTTGGGTTTTGTTTGACAGGTTAAGTTGAGAGGCAGACAGGAAAGTTCTTGGTTCTTCTACGTGTCGTCCTCTCTGCTTTCTTTGTCACCCTCACCCCGACCAGTCGAGTCAGACGGCCCCTCTCCCTGAGCCTGGTTCTGCTGGAAGTTTTTTTCCTCCCATTCTCCCCAAAGTGCTGCTGAAAGGGAATCAGTTGGATTTGTCGTGTTTCTTCCTATGACATACAGGGGGTCCTCGACTTAGGTCAGAGCTCCGTTCGATTTTAGCCGTAAGTCGGAACTCCAGTGAAAATGTAAGCAAAGCCATTATGTGCATCACGATAACGATCAATTCGTCAGAAACATTACGTTCCAGGCACCTGTATAGCTCAATGGGTTAAGTGGGTTAACCACATATAGGAGCTGGTTCCTGACACAGTGGCCCGGGTTCGATTTCTGCTTCTGGCCCTTTGCTGCATGTCTTCTCCCTAGTTTCCTGTCACTCTCTTGCTTAGCCTGTCAAATAAAGCTGAAAAAGGCCCAGAAACAAAATATTAAAAGAAATGCCATGTTCCCAGCATTTTATTCTGTCTAATTTCACTTCCATGGAGACGGCTTTCCTTTTCTTCCAGCATCAGAAGAGTCTGACTTACGCTGGGAGCCATAATGAAGGTAAAATGTTAGTGAATGTAGCACAATCCAAGGTGTATCTGTATCCATATTCATCCACTCCACTCATCAACTAGTTCCACGTAATCAGTTCCGATGTAACGATGAAACGCCGTAGGTCGATGACATCGCAAACCGAGGACCTCCTGTTATACTGTAAGTGCTTAACCTTACTGTGGAAAGTGCTCTCAGATGACTTCCGTGTAATTCCTCTGGTGACCCATGCATTATGAGAGGACGTTTTTGTAGGAGTGTAGAGTGAGAAAAACCAGTTGTATCTTTTCTCTAATGTCCATTATATAGGAGCTAGTATCTAAGGAAGACAAACTCTTTTCCTCTCCACTGTTAGCTTCTAATGCGTTTGATGCCTTGAACTTAGTATTTGCAGACATAAAGTGATGTATGGTCAGAATAAATAACTAAAACACACACTAACTCCAGCCTGGACTTATTCTGTCACTGACGTCCTCCCACATGTGTGAAATATGACTCCCTGCTTATTTCCCCTTCAACAGCACGAAAAACATGACTCTGAATTTACACCGCATGCAGACGAGTCACAGTTGGCTGATGGACGTCATCGCTCAAACGATGACACATGAAGTGTTAGAGCATTTCTAAAGATGTAACTCCATCCAACAGACACGTTCAGAACATAAAACCCCGTATGACCTGGACCAGATCCAGAACACCCAGAGTCTGAGGAGTGTTTTAATGAGGGACTGGGATGTACCCACACAGAGGACAACATGGAGCTGATCTCCTGGAGCAACGGAAGTACAACAAATTCCAGATGAGTCTGCTCTAAACAAGCCTCCTGTTGCATATTGTTTGAATTTATGAATAATTAGTGTCTTGTCCGGCCCTGGAGGCTCAGTGCTCGGCCGTATAACCTTTAACTGAGATCAAAAATTCATAAGATCCTCGTGACTCAGCAGTTCATGGAGCAAACAAAGTGAAGCAGCTCAGGCTCGTCTGCCGGAGCCATCTTAATGTGAGTAAACTGAAGATGTTCTCATGTTCAAAGAGTCCTTTCTTTACCTCGATGATCTCCAGCATCTCCACCCGTGTGATCTTGCCGTCTCCGTCCAGGTCGTACATGTTGAAGGCCCAGTTGAGTTTCTGCTCGAAGCTTCCCCGTGATGTGATGGACAACGCACAGATGAACTCTCTGAAGTCGATGGTGCCGTCGCCGTTCTTGTCAAAGGTCCTGAAGGCGTGCTGGGCGAACTTGGAGGCATCACCGTACGGGAAGAACTGAAAGGAGACAGAAAAGGTGTAAAGTGTTACTTAAAGCAGAGGTGTCAAACTCATCTTAGTTCAGGTTCACATTCAGCCCAGTTTACTCTCCAGTGTTCCAGACCAGTAAAACCACAGCATAATAGCCTATAAATTAAAGCTGCAAGCAGCGTTGGACGGGTCCTCGCACTCTTGCTGGTCGGTGAATCCAAGCATGTCCACCAGGTGGCGCTGTGATTGAGAGTATATTTCTGCCAATGAATGTGATGAGGGTTGGGCTGTGATCACATGTGTAAAGTTTCAGGCAGATTGGAGCATGTACAGGTCAGACATGCAGCACTTCCTGTCCATTCACTAGGTGGTGCTATGACTGTGACTTCATATTGGTCTATGGATGTCATCAGGACCGGACTCTGATCAGACATGTAAAGTTTCAGACAGATTGGAGCATGTACAGGCTAATTATAAAGCACTTCCTGTCCATCCACAAGGTGGCGCTGCGATCAAGAGTATATATATTAGCCTATGGAAGTGATCAGCACTGGACTCTGATCACACAAGTAAAATTTCAGGCAGATTGGAGTATGTACAGGCTAGTTGTACAGCATTTCCTGTTTATCCAACAGGTGGCGCTGTCACTCTGACTGTACGTTGGTCAATGGATGTCTTCTAAACTGGACTCTGATCACACATGTAAAGTTTGAAGGAGACTGGAGCATGCAGAGGATAGTTACACAGCTGTTGATGTTTCATGGCGAAGCATCAAAATTGTGGAGGTCACCATGGCCACACCCTTTGGCTTATGCGGGAACTTTTAATAACCTTTGATCATTACGTTCTGTTGCATATACGGGCGAAATTTGAAGTCTCTAAGAGTAACCCCCTAGGAGGAGTTCGTTCTCAAAAACGACCCCTAATCTGCCCGTAGAGCTCAATGGGTTAAGTGGGTTAACCACATATAGGAGCTGGTCCCTGATGCAGCGGCCCGGGTTTGATTCCTGCTTGTGCGGTCCTTTGCTGCATGTCTTCTCCCTCATTTCCTGTCAATCTCTCTACACTGACTGCACCTATTTAATAAAGCCGGGAAAAGGCCAAAAAACTAATACTTAAAAAAAAAAAGATGTGTAGATTCTCAGTCATACATGTGTTGATTCTAGGAGCTGTAAAACAACTGGACTTATTTTTTAGGGTCTTGAAGACTTTTAAGTTCACTAAAGAAGCCTCTTGGTTGAGGATGAAAAGTCCTCAAGAAAGAGAAATCCAGTTGAATTTCACTGAAGGTCCTGGAATTATGCTGTTATCAGCAAATAAGACTGAGATTTTATGAGGTGATTCAGAGGGCAGAGTAAAAAAATAAATGTTGTTCCCTTCCAGTTGAACTTATTTGCATGAAGACCCACACAGCAATGTATCAGGGCCTCTCAGAAGTAATTATACAGCAGAAGGAAAGTTTTTCTGCCCTGAAAGAGGTTCTACAGGTTCCTGAGAACCCACAAGTGCCTGCAATGGAAAACAGCTTATTATGTAACAGTCTGAGTTCATATCTAGTAAGAGCTGATTTCTGCTGGTTGTGTGGTGCTGATGTGTAAATATATATTCAGTAAACATCAGCGTTATAACACGGTCAGCTTCTGAACAGGAAGAGCAGCTTTAACAATTCAACTAAACTTCTAAGCAGAACATTAGTTAACCCTTTAGGCGCCAGAGTTTTTTCAATAAAATATTCAGTTTTGATATCTTTTTTTGCAAAAGGTTGTAACTTGAAAATGGTTAGAGATAAAGACAAACTGTAAACGCGAAAAATCATCAGTATGACCCAAAGTTTGATGGGAGTGAATTCACTCATCTAATTTGCATATTATGACATCACCAGGCGGCGGACATATGGATTACATAACTTTATTGATGTTTATCGATCAAAATGGCATTGTTTGGCTCAGAATTTGTCAGATCCCTGTCTCCACGATACCCAACAAGTTATGAAATCCAGACAGGGATTACATAACTTTATTGATGTTTATCGATCAAAATGGCATTGTTTGGCTCAGAATTTGTCAGATCCCTGTCTCCACGATACCCAACAAGCTCATCAAAATGTCTGATCCACTTCTGAAACTCTTCCTCATCTGTCAAGCAAACCCAGCCATCATCATCGTCATTTATGACGGGGCCGTGAACGCCACTGCGGCCTCCACCGTTATCAGTGCATTTTCTCCCGTGTCTGCCGCTATTTCCGCTTTTTTTTGCATCCCCGCTATCCCCCTCACCATTAGCGGTGTTTTGACGCAGCTTCACTTTCTGTCTCACTGGACGACTGCACGTCTTCATCAGAGGGTGAATATTCCTCTTCAGAGTCTGAGTAAGCCATTATTTTACAAAGTACTTTGTCAGCGTTGACCAGACCTCTCGGTACGGTGAGTTTTCTCACTTTATGTGCCGTCTTGCGCTCTGATACGCTCCGACGGCGAGTCTCGTCTCCTCGGTTTTCAAACTCTATAAACTCCTAAACTTTGGAATGAAATGCTCAGATTGAGGTTCCAGATGTCCGCCATCTCCTGGTATAAAGTAGTAACTGCATGAGGCACTATATTTGAAGCTGTGGCTTGTTATGTTCAGCAATGTTGCTTGTCACATATTGCGACTTTGGCGCTTAAAGGGTTAAATGTGATGATTTTCTGCTATCAAATCCCTCCGTTTTTTTCTGTGTTTGCTTCAGACAAAAACTGACTTTAATGATGTTTACTCTCATTTGCCTTCAATTCAGGGGCCGTTTACACGAGGACGCTTGCAGGTGAAAACGGCAAAATATTTCAACAAAACACCCTATCATTTATACGAGGACGGCGTTTTGGGGGCTTGAAAACGCAAAAATTTGAAACCGGCCTCCAGAGTGGAAAAGTAGAAAACGCTCCGCCGTTACGTTTCCGTCTAAACAGCAAAACGCAAAACTTTGCCGAGATCTGACCACGTCGCGTACGCGATTACGTCACATACGTGCTTTGGTTTGCCGGCCGGTACAAGGACGTAAACAAAGATGTGTGATTATTTCCATCCTTCCTACCTTCAAGCAACTCTGGCAGCTCTATGTACACTACAGGAGTCGTACCAACAAACGTACAGAATCTGTACAGATTCCATTCATGAACATTTACCGCGGCGGAGATCCGAAAAGGGAGATAGTACGCATGCGCGTAGACATGGCAGAGTTTTATCACAGCGCCACCCAGCTGCCTGGCATGCATATCCAATCGAATTCCACACACTATAGAGTCACCGTATATACGCAGATTTCCTTCAAAACCGCTCCTCTAAACGTGAAATGACAAGACGCCACTTTTGCGTTTTCTGTTAGGATGGTCCTCGTATAAACGGCCCCTTAGTTACAAGAGAAGAAAACTCAGGACTATCCTCATACAGTACACAGAGTGGACGTGGCCCAGTTCCTTTGTTCAGTTCATAATGTAAAATAAACTGTCTGCAGCTCATCAGATTAATGAGAAACTGTAGTCTGACCAAGTTTTCTGCCAAATGAGGTTCTCCTGACATACAGATTACTTTGAGTTCTATCTAAAACTCTGCACTATTTCATAAAGTTGCAAGACTCTCTGAGCTACTGTAACTGAAAAAAAACACTACTAGAAGCAAAAATAATCAAGATTGAATGAAACGTATCACCAGCTAGTTGAGGAAATGTGCTTTTGTTGTGTTTTGCACATAAAAAGCATAATTACGTCAATTGTCCCTGGCTGCACTCTACCGGCTGATTACTGCTGTGAGTGTCAGCTGCAGTAATCAGCTAAACACTGCTCACCTGTTCTCCACCTGTTCACCCCCTATATAAGCTCAGTGCTTTCTTTTAGTCCCTGCTGGATCATCCACTCACATGTCACGGCTTCTGTTCGCACACCAAACTTACCACCCCTCCTTTATGTATTGTTTTAGTTTTCTGCTTCAATAAAGCCCCTTTTTGATCACACCAGTCTGCCTGTCTGTGTCTGTACCTGGGTTCTCCAGCTTCCCCCCCCCCGTAACAGAGTGTTAAACCACATATTACAGCTTTTGTCCATGATATGACGGAAACAAATGTCTGAAACTTTTCTGGAGGACTGAATTGAGGCTTAAATCCATTTTTTCTGATGTGTGGCATATAAATGTGTGCTAGATGAATAAACTGGTAACTGTAAAGTGCAAATGCATAAATGTGAGGCCTGATGAATTTCTTCTTTCTCCTACAGTTGGTGATCATGTGAATCCTGGCCGGTCTCACAGGAAAGACAAGTTCTGTCAGGGATTCACACGAGGATCCTCCAGCATCTTCAGGTGAATATTTTAGTTTTTCATAGAAATGTGCATTATTATTTCTAACTCCTATAGGAATATGTGCAAAATCTGAAGTCCACCTATGAAAGAATCTGTCCAATATCAAAATTCTTATGTTTCAAGTTGAGGCACTGAAAACTTGTGGATACCTTGACTGGACTTTTGTGAAGGCTCACACAAGATCCAGAAAGGAGAACAACCCAGTGACGACGGAAGAGAAGGAGAGCAGGCGCAACAATAGTGTCTCAAAAACTGAGGAGGATTTTCAACAAACACCAGATTCCTGTCTTTAAGCCAAATAACACCCTCAGACAAAGACTGGTCCACACCACACAGCCAGAAGAGCAACCTGATGTATGGACCCTCTGGAGGACCGCCTTTGGCCCGCGGGCCTCATGTTGGACACCCCTGATTTAAAGTCTTTTGTCCATTAGGGATTAGAGGCTCAGATCTTGTTTAATGAATAAAACTTTGTGGCAGATCAATGAAAACAGATGGTGTAACTCTGGAACAAAGAATTATTTGCTCTTACAATCCAAACGGACATTGATTACTTTGGGTAATTAAGCGAACTTTGATTTCCTATTGTTTGGGCTCTACTTGCTTTACTGTGAGTGTTCATGTTTGCATCCAGACTGTGAGGATGGTCTTTAAATCAACTACAACCTGCAGCTTTTCCTCAAACATACACATTAAGTCGTCTTTTCCCTTGTTCTGCTCTGAGAAACTTCCCCCCACTGGTTGCATCCTGGATATGAATCCTCCAGATCCATGACCTTCTCCTTCACTGCTTCCCTTTGCAGAAGCTCCCTGCTGCGTGTGCAGATCTGACGTGTTATAATTCTATATCCCCTAAAAACAGGATTAAGGCTTTCCTCAGACTTAATGGATGTGCGAGGGTCACCTTGACGCTGAAAAAACTGATGAAACTCCAGGTCCTGTGGGTTCATATTCTCACTCACTCACAATCAAATGAAATTTTCTGAATCACTTCGGTCATCTCATTACGTTAAATCTGACATGATCTGAATTTTAATTTTGTAGAAACTTTAGTGCTCATTACTAACTAAACTAGTGAACACAGTAAACATTAAAGAGCGACTTGTAAGATGAATATTTTATAAAATATCTGGTTATTCTTTAGGATATCAGTCACTTCTTTTAACCCGCCTGTTTTCTTCATTTATGGGCACCAAAAATATTGTTTCCTTGTCTGAAAAAAATAAAAATAAATTCAGCCAAAAAATCCCCCAGATTTCAGAAAATTTGCGAAACTTTCAGGATGAAAATTCCAATAATTAAAAGTTGCATTTTTTTTTTAAAAATCCCCCAAATTTGGCGAGAAAATTCTTGCAAATATTTTTGAAAAACGAGTAAAAATCATCCAAAAAAATGCAAAAAATATCTAAAGTGATTACATATATATCAGTAAAAGTTCCAGTATTTTCCTTAAGAACATTCAGAAAAAATTCGCTGGATTTGGATTGATTTTTTTTTTTCTGAATGCTCTTAAAGAAACATTTTTTTGAACATTCTTTTTTCCATCAAACTTATGTTCAAGAATTTCCCAAAAATGATGGAAGTTTTTGCTGTGAAAATATGTTTTTTTTTGCCCCACATTTTCAAACTTTAAAAGGGTCCATTTGACCCGTGGGACGACACGAGGGTTAATGGGTTAAAGCTGTTAGATATCATCACTTTTGTCCCCTTTGTGCTACAGAACCAATACAAGAACTTTCACAAACATGCATATCACTCGGTATAAAATCTGTTTAATCTTTGACCAAACAGGCCAGAACTGCAAAACTAAAGACCTAAAAACAAACCAAACCGCACACCAACTGCTGGAGATGTCAGGATGTGAACGTGACTTGATTTAAACCAACATGATTGGATTCCTTTTTGTCTGCAGCGGTAGAAGGTCGTAGTAAATCTGGATTACCCTCCAGTGTAATCGAACCCTGCACCTCACCTCTGCTGCTCACCATTTAGTAACTCTGTGGACCATTTATTGTCTTAGCAGCTAAAACTTTAGGCCCCTCTCTGTGTGTGGTCAGTCCAGGCCACCATGTCGTCGCTGTATTTCTGGACTGAAGGTTAACGCCGGAACTCTGCGGACGACCGCTGAGCTCTTGCTCGGCTCGTCATCGACTGGAAACCACAAAGCCTGTGGGCGACAGTCGAGCGATTCATTAGATATAACCTTCCACTTGACCTCTCCGGTGAAAACTCTCAGAGCCGCTGGGTAATGTAAGCCGAGCGCCTCTCTGTGGACTGGAGTAAACAAAAGAGGCCTTTCAGCCTTCACCAAGGAACAGAAACAAACCCAATGACAGATTCCAAAACTCTAAACATCCTCTATCTCTTTTGATTATTCCACAAAAATGATTCAGTCCTGTTTAGGTGTAAATAAACCACATTTCCAACATCATCTTCAGCAGAAGAATCGGTGAAAACCCTAAACTTTGTGTGACCTCTGTGGCTTTTCTTTGCTCAGACTCAGTGACCGCTGGGAGCATAAATTTGTAAACTAAAGACGAATGAACTTGGAAGTTCCTTCATCATTTGAATATTTCATGAGTCTGCAAATGTCAAGAGACGCTGCTTCTACTGGTATTTACCAGACCAAACGGTGAACGGCTGAATTACACGTTATTTTAGGAGTCTCTTAAGTTTTTTTTAAATAAAACGTTAAAAAGCGTCCAGCATCTCCAGCCCTGAATATCTTCTAAAAGCTGCATTAGCAGATTGTTTGGATTCAAGCTGTAAACACATTTTACCTCCTCTAAAGTGAACATGTTAGCCAACAGAGGTTTTACAGAAATGAATGCTAATGTTCACTGTGATTTATCTGTATTTTGGGCTTTATTTTAGCCAAAGTCGGAGGTAAATATCTGTTTGTTAGAGGCTACATGCTTGTTGCTAACATTGTTCTGTGTTGGACAGGCAGCACACAGTGTTTTTAAAGCTTGTTTTGATGAAAACAGTTGCATACATGCTAAAAAATTAGACTGAGGGTAAACCAAATCAGTGAAGTTCTGGACAATAAAGCTCAATAATGACCCAAATTCACTAAATGCTGTAACTTTGGTTAAATATTGTAACACTGGATCTGCAGTTACAGGCATGTAGCTCCAGCAGAAGCACTTCTAGCGAGGAAATAACCCCTGGAAGCTGCTCTGTGTTCCTATGAGAGTCAAACTAGCTGCTAGCCAGGTGTTACAGTGGGGCAAAAAAAGTATTTAGTCAGCCACCGATTGTGGAAGTTCTCCAGTGCTCCTGGTGTCCTTCAACAGCTCTTTGGTGTTTGCCATGGTGGAGTTTGGAGTCTGACTGTTTGAGGCTGTGGACAGGTGTCATTAATGCCGATAACGAGTTCAAACAGGTGCAGTTAATACAGGTAACGAGTGGAGGACAGAAGAGCTCCTTAAAGCAGAAGTTACAGTCTGTGAGAGCCAGAGCTTGTTTGTAGGTGACCAAATACGTATTTTCCACCCTAATTTACAAAGAAACTCTTTAAAAGTCCTACAGTGTGAGTTCCTGGATTTGTTTTCACGTTCTGTCTCTCACAGCTGAAGCATACCTATGATGAAAATTACAGACCTCTGTCATCATTTGGAGTGGGAGAACTTCCACAATCAGTGGCTGACTAAATAGTTTTTTTCCCCACTGGATGTAAATGTGTGACACAGAAGAAAAGCCTGGATTATAACTGAGTTTTCTGTGTTTTAGAAGTTTCCAGACCATTTAAAAACAGCTATATAACAACAATAAAAGAAACAGAAAAACACAAAAAGCATCACAATATGGGCTCTTTAATGCTCCATTATGTTAAATACGTAGGTGATAATTTAGCTTTTGTTTGCAGCTGATTCCTGAGCAGGTTGTAGAAATCTGTGCTGCTTTAGAAATTGTATTTTTAAGTAAGGTGAGCATGAATCAAAATAATGAGGTTGCAGACAATTGAACTAAAACAATAAAGTAAAAATTGCAATATCCATGATGAAGGAGCAGCATTTTTTTCACAAGATAGTGGCTGAAATGAACGCTTGGAACATAAAAACTGCAGCAAAAATTGCATCCTAAGTTTTTTTGGTGAAACAGAAAAGCAGAAAATTACATTTTCCACTAAAATTGTTGCTCATATGATTCATTTAATCCTTGACTTCAGATGATAGTCATCTAAAGTTTCTTTACTGTGAGCGACCCGATTCCACTGTGAATATAAATTATTGATCACAGCAACTTTAGTTTAAAAAGCCAGAACTTTTTCTTTAACAGTCGGGGGGGAAGAAAATCTGCTGCAGTTTCACGCAGCGAGCGATCGAGGTCACGTGTACTTTAGTTTCAGGCGGTAAAAGACGCCTCTTCACCGTGTCCACGTGCACAGCAGACAGCTTCATGCTCAGAAAGAAAAGACGACGATGCCGCCTTATCCTCAGCAGCACGAACAAAGTGTCTGTGATCGCAGCAGGGGGGAGAGGGGAGTCGAATCCTAATGGGAGAGGAGAGCGCAGTGGAGAAACACAAGGAAGAGTTCAAGGTTCCACCCAGTAAATCTGCTGCAGCAGCAAACCGAAAAGACTGCAGAGAGAAGGTAAGAGAAGTTCAGACAGGAGGAGGGAAGAGACAGAAGACTGGAGACAGGGAGGGAGAAGACGCAGGAAGACACTAGAACAAGAGTGACAGAGGAAGTGTTACAGCAGGGGTGTCCAACATGAGGCCCGTGGTCCAAAAGTGGTCCTCCAGAGGGTCCAATCCGGCCCTCAAAGTGTAAAAATTACAGAGAAGACATTAACTGCAGATTGTAAATTAGTAAAACTATAAATTTAAAATCATTTCTAGACCATGACAAGTTGTTTGGATCATAATGAAAAATACTAGATTGTTTATTGTTCTTTTGACATTTTTTTGTCGCTTTGTAACTTTTTTGTCTCATGTTTTTTGTCTCTTTTGTGTTTGTTTCCTCTCATTTTGTGTCTCATTTTTATAATGTTTGGTCTCGTTTTTGTTGTTTTTTGCCTGACTTGTCGTTTGTCTCATGTTTTTGTTGCTTTGTGTTTTCTTTTTCTCTCATTTGTTTTTTTGTCGTTTTGTTTCTTGCTTTTGTCATTTCTTGTCTCATTTTTGTAATTTTTTGTCTTGTTTTTGTTACTTTTTGTCTTTTTTTGTCTCACTATTGTTGTTTGTCCTGTGTTTTTGTCTTTATGTTTTTCATTTTTGTCGTTTTGTGTTTCCTTTTTGTCTCACTTGTATATTTTCTGTTATTTTTGTCATTTTGTGTTTTGCTTTATTCATCGTTTCGTGTGTTGCTTTGTTTCTCTTTTTTGTAATGTTTGTCCGTTTATCACTTTGTATTTCTTTAGTCAATTTTTTTGTCTCTTTTTTGTTTTGTGTCGTGCCGTTTGTCTCATTTTTTGTCATTTTGTTTCTCGCTTTTGTCATTTGTGTGTCATTCTTGTACTATTTTGTCTTGTTTTTGTTTTTTCTAAAGTAAAGCCTCTATGGTTCAGTTCCTGATGACTAAATGTTGTGCTCCATTAGGAGTTGTAGTTATTTATAGGTTATTATTCTGTGGTTTTACTGGTCCGGTCCACTGGAGATCATCTGGACTGAATGTGGAACCTGGACTAAGATGAGTTTGGCTCTCCTGTGTTGGAGCTCAGGTCTGAACTTCTGCTCCAGAGAAGCCAAACTAATTTGAGAAAGGAAGCAACCCTCAGGACAGAGATGGGACGCTCTCTGCATAAATGAGACGTGGCTTCTTCCACTGCAGGGACGGACTGGAGGACGGACTGGACGACATTAAAGGAAGAGCGAGAGGAAAGGTGTCGGGGAAGAGAGACGTTTGAGAGGAGGGAGGAGGAGAAAAAAGAAAAAGCCACTGCAGCTCCTGACAATCTGGTGAGTTATGAAACACTTTGTTATGTAAAAATGGAGCGAAGGAAAGAAGTGGAAACAGAGGAGGAAACAAGATAGACAGACAGATAGATACTTTATTAATCCCGAGGGAAATTTAATTAAATATTACAGCATGTTTCCATTATCAGTACAATATGTACATTTAATTGGAAAAACTGTATTCTTTTAAAGAATTAAATGCAGAAATTACAGTATTCTTACACATATTACGGCATTTTTTTCATTAAAAACTGTTCAGGAGTCGGGAAATGTATGTTTTCAAGAGAAAAAAAATCTAAAAAAAACACACTTTTCTCCCGATTAACCTGTTTTAGTGTTATATAAACTGTATCAAGCCGTTTCAGAGTTTACAGATTTTCACCGTCATGGTTTGACAGTTCTTCACTGTGAATGTACAAACATTTTTCTTGACCTAATACTTCCATTTAGTCTTACACCTCCCCTGATCTGACTCTCATTTCCTGTTACAGCGGTTTGATCTGCGGTTGGGCATCAAAGGGACGGCTGGACGCCAGACCGTCCACTCAGGGCAGAACCAGGCCAACAGGACAGGCTCAGCTGGCCTAATAAAGGCTATTGTCAGCATGCATGCATGTGTGTGTCCTGCTCTGTCAAACATCTAGTCTTTTCCTCCAAACAGGCTGCTGCTAAACGGAACATTAAAGCCCTCATAATCAGGCTGCAAGCTGGAACTGGTGCTGCTCCAAAAACCAGGAGAAGGATTGCCAGCAGAGGAGGGGAGGAGGAGGATGGGAAACAGGGAAAAGACCGAAAGAGAAAGAAGTCAGACAGAAAAAGAGTGGGAGAGAGACTGACAAAAACGCCCCTCTCAAAACAAGAAGAAAAGCAACTTATTTCAGGGAACTTTCACCTTGAAATACTGTCAGTGGAAAAAATCTGTCAGTAGAACAAGTGAAAATGGCTTGGTAAGATTTCTTAAAATAAGATATGATAATTAGAATATTGAGATCTTAAAATTAACTCTGAAAACTTATTTAAAGCTACATTTTACCAGGATTGTCAAGCTTAGGTGTCTTAACCCTCCTGTTGTCCTCATTTACGGCACCAAAAAATATTGCTGCCCCATCTGAAAAAAATCCAAAAACTCAGCAAAATATTCCCCAAATTTATAACAATTTGCCAAATCTTTAGGAAGACAATCCCTTAATTTTCCCTTGAATTTTTTATTTAAAAAAATCCCCAAATTTGGCAAGAAATAAAAATTTAAAAATGAAAAAATCTAAACATGGTAAATATTTTCAAAAGAAAGATTAAAATTCTTCCAAAAAAAAATTCTAAAAACATCTAAAGTGATTCCATAAAAATCAGTGAAAGCTCTAATAATTTCTTTAAGAACATTCAGAAAAAAATCAACCAAAATCCAGCGAAACATTTTTTATTTCTTCTTTCCACCAAAAAATGTTCAAAAATTTCCCCAAAAAATTTGAAAATGTGGAAGTTTTCACTGCTAAAATATAGATTTTTTCCCCACATTTTCAAACTTTAAAACGGGTCAGTTTGACCTGCAGGACGACACAAGGGTTAAGACAAGATCATTTCCAGATTGTTTGACTTAATTAAGATGAATTGTTCTAAAACAAGTCCCTCCATCGGCTGAAATGTCTCTTGAATGCACAAATGTATCTTAAATCAAGTGGGATGAGACATTTTGACAAACAGACTTGGTAAGATGTTGAGTTTCTGCAGTGCTCACGAGCTAAAAGAAGCCGTTTCACTCTAACGGCGACTGATCATGGAACAGACGAACACTGCGGCTCGAAACGGCACAAAGAAGCGATTCAGCGACAAAGCGACTTCTGTTTGGATCGAAAATAACACAGAGTTCGGTACCGACGCAGATCTCTCCTGGGTTGAACCGCCGGGCGCCCGCCAGCTCTTCAGATAACGGCTAAGCTGGACGGACATCTTGCAGCTTAAAAGCTTCCAGCTGATGATGAGCTGGCGAGGGTCAGGATTTAAACGCGATGAAGATATATTTACTACACACTGATTCTGTTGCAGTTTGGGAGCTGCGTGTAACTGGATTACTGCTATCTGAGAAGCAAAAAAATAAATAAAATATGGTAAATATGAGCCTTTTAAGTGAGAGTGATCTGAAGCAGCCCACAGTTACTAATTTCAGGATGTTTCTGGCTTTCTGCAGCATCCCGAAAGATGGAGTTTAACCCTCGTGTCGTCCTGCAGGTCAAATTAACCCGTTTTAAAGTTTGAAAATGTGGGGAAAATATATATATTTTCACAGTTAAACTTCTGATGTCCACATTCTCAACATTTTTGGGAAATTTTTAAACATTTTTTGGTGGAAAAAAAGAAATGCTAAAATTGTTTCTCAAAACATTCACAAAAAAATCAACCAAAATCCAGTGAATTTCAATGGATTCTGGTTGATTTTTATGTGAATGTTTTTAAAGAACATATCAGAAGCTTTACTGATGCATATGGAATCATTTTAGATATTTGGGGATTTTTTTGGGGGGGGGGATTTTTTGCTCTTTTTTTTGGAACTATTGTAAGAATTTTCTTGCCAAATTTGGGGGATTTTTAAAAACAAAATATTTAAGGGAAACTTTTAAGGAATTATTGGAATATTTTTCTTGAAGGTTTTGCAAATTTTCAGAAATTTGGGGATTTTTTTTGCTGATTTTTGCAGACAAGGAAACAATATTTTTTGGAGCCTGTAGATGAAGACAACACATCTCAAATTAGGAGGTTGTATGAAAGTGACAATCTATTTTTGAGTCAAAAACTGCTTCTTCTTCTTCTTTTTTAGCATACCTGTCTTATTTTAAGACAAATAAGCTTGACAATCCTGGTAAAATATAGGTTGAAATAAGTTTTCCCAGCTAATTTTAAGATCTAAATATTCTAAATATCACATCTTATTTCAAGAAATCTTACCAAGCCATTTTTCACTTCTTCTATTGGCAGATTTTTTTCACTTATTTCAAGGTAAAAGTTCCCTCAAAAGAGTTTTTTTCTTCTTGTTTTGAGAGGGGCATTTTTTGTGAGCATTAAAGCAGGAACATCAGAATGCATCTGAGCTCTACATGTGAGAGGAATTTATGATGTAATACTGTTAATATTTCGACGCGGTGTTCACAAAGTCCACAAGGTCACTTCCCCTGCTTCTAGGCTCTGCAGGACGCTCTGTTCTGCTTCTATTGTTATCAGCCATATGAAGCGGATTTGCTATTGGCTACCCATCTCTCTGGCATACTAGCGCAGGTCGCAGAGGTTAGCCCGACACTGTAATTTACCCTTCAGAGCGCTCCATGTCTGGATTTTCCCGTTAGCGAAAACATGAGGCTTCAGCTTTGACTTGTTTCTTACGGTTTCCATCATTCTGCCGCCGTGGCACCAGAGGGGCCGTGCAAATAACGCCTTATGCTTCATGCATCCCTCGCCTAACGCTGTCAGCTGCAGCCGGGTTTATTTGGAGCAAAGCGCTGGGAAGACGTCGGCCTGACAGGACGGCCTGTCGCTGCATATGGCTGTGTACATCAATGCTGCTGCTTAGACGCCGCTTCATCGAGCAGAATGCCAGGGATGGAGAGGGGGTAAGGGAAGGAAACAGGCATAATCCATCACAGGGGTGTCTGCCGTGCACGTGAGTGTGCATGTGTGCGTGTGTGTGCGTGTGCTCTTACATAAACCCTCAGTGACACGCCAGGAAGCTACAGAAACCCAGCCAGCGCAAATCTGTAGCTGCTGCTGCTTCCAAACCTCCAGGGTCCAAACAGATAGAAAACACACACACACACATGCATGCACACGCATGCACATAGAGTGTATTTTTAACCCTCCTGTTGTCCTCATGTACAGGAACCAAAAAACTTGTTTCCTTGTTTGAAAAAAATCCAAAAATTCAGCAAAAAAATTCCCTAAATTTCAGAAAATTTGCAAAACCTTCAGGAAGAAAGTTCCAATAATTCCTTAAAATTCTCCCTTAAAAATTTTATTTAAAAAATAATCCCCCAAATTTGGCAAGAAAATTCTTGGAAATATTTTCCAAAAAATGAGTAAAAATCTACCATAAAATACTAAAAATATCTAAAGTGATTACATATATATATATATATCAGAAAAACTTCTAATATTTTCTGTAAGAACATTCACAAAAACATCAACCAAAATCCAGCCAGTTTCTCGGGATTTTGGTTGATTTTTTGTCAATGTTCTTCAGAAACATTTTCAAAAAAAAATTTCCACCAAAAAAATGCTCAAACATTTCCCAAAAATGTTGAAAATGTGGACATCAGAAGTTTCACTGTGGGGAAAAAAAATATATAATTTTTTTTTTTTTCACATTTCCAAACTTTAAAACTGGTCAATTCGACATGCAGGACGACACAAAGCCTAATCATCCTCTTGTTACCCTCAGTGATATTAGCATCCCCAGAAGCTAAGCTAGTTAGCATTATTTTATTCCTGAGAACAACGAGCAGCTCTACTCCTCATTGTAACAGTATTATACGTTAAAAATAATCACTCAGACTCTTTTACACAGCAGTTATTTGGGATTTTCATGGAATCAAACCAGGACAGTCGGCCCGACAATGAGATACTCAGAAGACACGGTTAGGGTTATGGGACATCAAACTTTCCTTTGCTCTCCTGTTCTGTCGAAAACTCCTCTCATCACCTGTAGTCTCTATGTCCTGATTCTGGCTGTAAACACAAACACCAGTTGCTCTTTTGCTGAATGTCGAGCGAAGCTGCACAAGTAGCATTTGCTGTGATGTTCAATCACACTTGCTGTTACCACGGCAACCGCGGCTGTTGCCAAATCAACCACGGATGCAATCTTCAGGATTACATTTTTAAAGGCGACTGCTTTTACGAAGACGGTAAAATCCACAGACGGTTTGATTTCTCTGCATGTGGAAAGATGAGGCGAGACGAACATGTCGGTATCTAGGACCGGTTCCTGGTTCCTGGTTCCTGGTTCCTGGTTCCTGGTTCCAAGGCTGGATGGAAGCATCCATCACCTCTGGTTTAAGGTCTGTAAGGCGGCTTAATGTTCAATAATTTAGCAAGACAATGGGTTCTCAAGAATAGAAACCACTTCATGGAAACATAAGCCACGGATGATAACCAGAGATCAGGAAGTCAAACTCATCTTAGCCCAGGTTCCACATTCAGCTCAGTCTGATGTCCAGTGTACCGGACCAGTAAAACCAGTAAAACCAGTAAAACCACAGCATAATAACCTATAAATAACCACAACTCCTAATGGTTCCTTTGGTATAGAGCAAAAATGTTCATTCTGAAATGTTCACATTTAAGGAATTATCTTTTTACTAAACATCATGAACAACCTGAAATTTCTGAAGAAAAATAAGTTTCATTTCATCAACATTCATCCTCAGTTTATCATTTCCACATTACAGCTTCCAGATCACAGAGTGTCTACAAAGGAACACAACATTTAGTCATCTGGAGCTGAACCATGGAGGATTTACTTTAAAAATCAAGAAACAGAAGAAAAAAATATTACGAAAATAAGACACAAAGCGACAAAAGCGAGAAACAAAATGATAAAAAATGAGACAAATGACACGAAACAAAACAGGAAAGAGACAAAAAATTAGACAAAAAAGTCACAAAGCGACAAAAAAATAGACAAACAGCAAAAATGAGACAAAAAACACAAAACAACAAAAGATGTACGAAACAATGAATAAAGAGAAACAAAGTCACAAAAATACAAAAAACACAAGCGAGAAAAAAGGAAACACAAAACGACAAAAACAAGAAACAAGACGACAAAAACATGGGACAAACGACAAAAGTCAGACAAAGAAAAGACAGAAACAAGACAAAATATTACAAAAATGAGACACAAAACGACAAAAGACCAAAGAACAATCTAGTATTTAATTTATGATCCAAACAACTTGTCATGGTCTAGAAATGATTTTAAATTTATAGTTTTACTAATTTACAATCTGCAGTTAATGTTTTCTCTGTAGTTTTTACACTTTGAGGGCCGGATTGGACCCTCTGGAGGACCACTTTTGGACCACGGGCCTCATGTTGGACACCCCTGAACTAAATGGACCTAAAGATTGACTGTCTCTGCTGTAAAGTCGAGGAATCAGCAGAAACTATTTCTTCATTGCACATAGTTACTTAGAGGAAGTTGGTGTAAATCCTGGTTGGATGTAGTTAGAAAATCTGACAGCATGAAGTCTGCATGAGGCGTGTGGATGATGGCATGGCAGCAGGTGTTCAGTGTGTAAGGAGAGGAGAATATCTCATAAGGAAACAATGAGTAGAGTCAAAGCTCCAATCAATCATCCATATGATAGCTGCTTTTTCTGATATAAGCAGAGAAAATAGGTGCAACTCTGATTTAAATCACATCCAGAAAAGAGTCCACAGAGGACAGGAAGGTTTGGCAGGTAGACCTGAGGACTATCTGCTCCTCCTGACGCAAATCAAAGCGAGGCAGAACAACAGAGGACTAAAAAAAGGAAAAAAAGGAGGACTTGGCTTGCTTTATCTCACTCTGCCAGCGGTGTGTCCAGAGCGTCTTTTCAAACGCTTGGCAGATAAATCCACAGCAGCTGGTGCAGTTTGAAGCCACCTTTTAAAAATAATCGAGCTTCTTCTCCCGCCCAGCCGAGGCCGAGAAGAAAGAAGGCGAAGGAAGAAAGGCGAGAGCGAGGAAACACCTCCTCCTTCCAGTTCCCTCTACTGTACGCTTCATTACCTCCACCGCACCTCCATTTTACATGACTCATCTACATCCTCGGTGTTCCCTCCTCAAGGATAAATCCATGATTCATGAGCGTTCAGTCATGTCCTCACATGAAAGCGCTCCGGCCACCATCAGATTAAAGCATCCCGGTGCTGTTTCCATCAGACTTAGGAAGAGAAAACACCAAAGCCTCACAACACCTCCATCATGTCTGAGTCCTTTAAACATATAATTTTCATACATATTTATTCCCACCAGGAGATGAACTCAAGCTGAGAACTCACCGTTTTCTCTGCATTATACACATGGTAGTTTTAACCAGCTGACTGCTCTGAGTAATTAGCAGCTCTCTGGTTTTATTGTGTACTTCTATGGTCTTTATTCTCCTCTAACAGGTGTGGACACCTGGATCTGCTCTCTGCTCACTGCTGGCCTGAAGGAAAACTCGTCTGTTTGACATGAAATGTTCGTTTTACTGCAGCGCGTCTCTGCTATCTCTTTAACATCAGGTTCATCAGGACAAATACTCAAAACATAGAAAAAAATGAGTACAAATTTAATAAAACTAAAAAATATAAATAATAATATATAGATGGACGGACGGACATATAGATAGATAGATAGGTAGAAATGATCAAAAAAATATACATAATTATATATGCATAAACCCAAATGTAGAAAAAATTAGCAAAAGTAAAATAAAACTAAAAAAAATATAAATGTAAATAATAATCATATATATCTATATATAAACCCAGATATAGAAGAAAATAAGCAAAAAACAAAAAAAATCTAATCTAATCTAATCTAAAAACCTTGAAAGTTTTCCAGCATCATAAAGTATTTTTTCCTTCCTCAACACTGTTAAAGCACGGTTTTAATCCAACCTTATACCGACTGTTATAAGGCTGGTATTTTCCTGTTACTCCACACAACATTACTGACAGGTAGAGTGGATGTGTAGGATATTTTATACGCTCTCAAAGCTCCAGCTGAGTGCTGAGTAGTATTTTTCTATGTACAGTATACATTTCGTTCTTCTCCAGTTATCATAGCAGTCATAGCTCTATCAGTCTCTGGTGTTTCTGATAAAGTGGAATGAAAAACAAGCTGCCTCTGTAACTTCCTTTCTTCAATCCAGAAGCTACAGTATTCTGTCTGGCTCGCTCCACCCACGGGGAATTAAACTAAGATGTTGCTGATTAAAAGACTACATAACCACCAGTGGACGTCCACAACTTTCCTAATGTGCTTATCTAAGTGTTCAAATCATGCAGATGCAATTATGAGCCAATGTGAAGCGTGACATGAGCTGTAATGTTGTTACTGTCATTTTGTGGCAGAACAAAGGCTTTGGCTCTCATCCCTCTAAAGGTTTCATTCCACGGCAGCCAGCATCTCTGGTCCTTCAGCTCTGAGAATAGTTTTAATCAGAGGAGATGTTAAGTTGAGATGACCGGACAGCTGGGTCAGCGAGGACGGATAACAAGACGGCAACGAATAAAATGCAGAAATTAAATCTGGGAGAGAGCTGTAGTCGGGGCAGCAGTCAGTGGACTCTGACAGCCAGAGGAACAGCGAGTACAGAACTGTTCCTGCTCACACTCTAAACTGATGAATCTTTCAGGTCAGTACGGCTCTATTTCTGAATGTGTCAAACAGATCTTATGCTCTAAGCTGCTTATAAAAATGCAAAACAAGGAGAAATGAACCATGAAAGACCAGATGAGAGTCAACACACTAGATACAGTGAAGTTAAGTTATCATGACAGAAAACACAACAACAAAAACAGAAATCCTGACAGTGACTGGAGTTGAATTTAAAATAGTAGTGGATCCAATGTTGATCCCTGGGGAACACCTAAATGGAACAGAAGGAGGTTAAACTAACTCCTAACTTGTCTTTAGAAGTAGGTGTTATTATTAAAGGCATGTTTTAACCCTTTAAGCTGCAGTCAATTCCAGCCGTTTTCAGTACAAAAAATCGCTAATATTCTATTTTTAAATAAAAAAAATGACGAAAAATACAGGGAATATTGGACGCACATCGCGAGGTGCATTTCCTTGAAAATGACCTATTCATGGATTATATACCGACTTCAGGACATGTTTTGGACAAAATAGTTTACAGGCTTGTGTCGTCTGGATGTAAAAGGTTGGATTATGGCCGTTTTTTGTGGAATATTTTCATCTGTGTGTAATAATGAACCCGGAAATGTGAGTCGCGCTGTGTGCGTTGAAGCCGTGTATAGAGAACGGATGGATGAATATTCGTTTTTGTCGGACAAATGTGTTTTTCTCACCCGCTGTGGTAATCACATCTGAAAGTGGTTTATACCGGCGGATTCATGAGAATCTAAGCTTTCCATCGGTGTATAGTGTTTGTATAATCGGGTTTGCAGCCGTCGGACATTCTTGAAATTCCTATGCAAATTAGTAAGTGTACCGCCGGCGGTACACCGACGACGCACTGAAGCGTAAAGGGTTAAGTATATTTATCATTTCAAATAATGTTCCTATGAGGTTAAAAGTACTGTTTGACTGCAACACTCCACCACAGATTAAAAGCAAAAGAGAATGTTCTCCAACCAGCATTTGAGAAATGAGGCCTCAGATGATGATGATGTTTTTTAGTTAAATAAAATGTTCCTTTATTGTGATGTTTTAACAGAGGTGGAACATTTTTTTTCAGTATTCTGTGAATGTTTTGAGGATATTGTTGGGGAGACGCATTATAAAATATTCCCACAATATTAGAACAAACGAAGGCTGTTCACAGTGTGAACATTTTAAGAACTTACTGACGGTCTAAAGACGTTATCACCAAAGAGTTCTATAATGTCTTTAGGGAACATTATTCAGTCTTTAAGTAAAACATTATAGGAACTAAGCAAACGCTTCCTGCTGAAAACATCACTACAGCTTTTTCAAACCTTCTCTGAACATTTTAGAACAAATAAAATCTGACTGGGCAGTTCTAAACTTATTTTTTATTCTTGCCAAGAGTTATATGAAAATTAGATATCATGATTAAAACTGCACTAAATATAAAAGTAGAGCCAGAGGGCAGCTAGCTAGCTTAAAATACAGACTTGAAATTTAATAAAAAATCTGCCTACGAGCATCCTTTCTAAATTTTACTACTTTGCAAGCCATATTTAATTTGTATCATGATAATCAGAGTTTCCAAGAAGTCAGCAGTCAGCTAGGAAGCAACATGTGCAGTAAACTGCTATAAGACTTCTCATATAACATTAAACCAGAGAGCAAATAATCACATTTCCTGAGATGTAAAGCTATTCTTTTATCTGCTAATGTCTTGGGCCTTACAGTATGCTTTAGAAAAAAATCCACAGGAAACTAGATGCAGAGAAAAAGAGCAACAACAGTAACGGAAAAACGAAGAAAAAATAAGACAGAAGAAAAGGAGAGCAGAGGGAGAGGAAAGGGGAAAGCCATGATCTTAACCTAATAAAGCTCTACTCAGAAGCACAGCGAGCTCCACTGATTAACGATTTTATTTGCAGAGTCCCTGGACAAATGCAAGATGACCTGCAGGTGAATCCACTCTGAGCTGTTTATTTACAGTCCTGTGCACAAGTTTTAGACTGTCGAGGTGTTTGGATTCTTACCCAACATGCAACAAGGAGACGTTACTACTATGGATCAACCAACAAGGGTCTTTAGGGCCGATTATTAGTAATCAAGAAAGGACTGTGATAGCAGAGAACCTGTCATTGATAACTAGGCTTCTGACTGAATACGTAAAAATTGCTGGACTTTTTGCTGTTTTCAGGCCTAAAATCAACCTATAACCAAACACCACATGGCATTTTGGAGAAAGATTTTTCTAAATATGATACATACAACTGAGTAAAATGTAAAGTTATTTCTACAGATATTGCAGTAAACCTGATGACTACTTTATACTAAATAAGTCAGAGAGCCTTGGAGTCTTCCAGTCTTTTCTTCAGGAGGAAATGACATCATGTGGAGCAGGTCATGTGATCTGGAATTAACACACTTCCTGGAGAGGAGTTTTTGGAACGGGGAACTTAGTGGAAAGAGATTTCTCAGACACAGATTTCCATATAAAATGTGATATATTGCCAAAAAATAATTATCTGCCATGATTATCTCAACTTAATAAAAGAACACAATCCAAACTATTTCTGAATCAGCTCATTTTATTATTGTTTAGCTAATTAGAAGGTGGTTGGTGTTAAATTCAGACGGTTAGTTGACATTTTAGTGATATCCAGTGATTTTTGAATCATTCTGGATAATTTTCTAATTTACTAATTTACAATCTGCAGTTAATGTCTTCTCTGGAATTTTGAGGGCCGGATTGGACCCTCTGGAGGACCACTTTTGGCCCACGGGCCTCATGTTGGACACCCCTGCTTTACATCTTCACAGTCCAGAGTGAGACGTTGCAAACGAGCCAGAGAGCAGCTGACGGTCAAAAGCGATTCATTTTAATACGTCCAACCATCTGTCCACTAGTTCCTCTCTCTGATGGCATCTCTGTGGACATATTCTCTGTTACATCTCATCTGCAAACACTCACTGCAATGAACAAATTAACAAACTCACAAAGGAAAAACTCCTGCTTGTCTGTGTGGAAATTACAGTCTGCTAATTCAGTGTCAGATTCTCCTCCTTGTGCTTTCCCAACGCTGTAAACTCCTCACTGTGATGAGGAGTGAGCCTCTTTGTCCAGGGTTCAGCTTCATCACTCATCTTCCTCACATTTCCTGATTGAGAGTCAGGATTGTTTCTATATTTGTAAACCTTATGAGCAGAAGTACCCCCCCCACACACACACACAAAGCGTTTCATGTTGTTAACAGAATTTTCATGCCTTTCGGAGCCGTCGGCGTTCAGCTGTGTGTTGTGACAGCGATGGAGGATGGCAGCAGAGCTTCGGAGACGACAAAAGCTATTTTTAGTGAGTGTTCAGCCACAAGCCTGCCTGGACAGAGAGGAAGGGAGGCGAGAGAGGAAGTGGGCAAACAGAGAGATGGAGGAAAACAAGGGAAATACGTAGAAAGGAAAAATGAAGAGAGAGGCCGAGAAGAGAAGGAGGCGCAAATGATAGCATAATATAAAACTCTTTGGGTACGAAGGGGTGTGTGGATTGTCCTGCTCAGGATAGGTCTTGGTGGCATTTACTGTGTTAAATCTGATCTAAATTTAAAGGAATCAGAAAATGATGATGGAATAATACATTACTTTAAAAGGGTTCTTTTGATATTAAGTTACTAGACTTAATATCTGCCCATTCTCACAAAAAATCTGTAATAACTACATTGGTCAGCTGCGTATTTTCATTAAAAAGGCTGTAAAATTGTGAGAAGCCAACATTTTTTGAGGCAGGACTCATCAGAAACGCTAAAACTGAAGAATCGTGAAGAGAAATCTATGGGAGAATTCTGTAACGCCAAAAAAAAAAAAAAACAGCAGCAAAACAAAACATACCCTGTCGCTTTCTTCCAAAAAGCCAAACCAGGAAACCTCCAGCAGTCGCATTATATTAACGGCAAATGATTTTGCTAATTGATGAGTTTGAGTAATTTTTTTCCAGCTTCTTAATATTTTGCGGTTTCTTTGCTTCTCTGCTCACATAAAACATGATTTATAGGACACCATCTTGGGTTTTGGGAAACACTGTTTAAAATTTGGAACCATTTTCTGACATTTTATAGACCAAGCAACTGCAAATCTGACAAAAGAATGTCTTTTTTGAATTTTTTCAAAGTATTTTTTGGTCACATACTTGTCAGAGTCGCTCCACTGCAGTAGCTGAGGGGAGACTAGAAGCTTCTTAGAGCACAGTCGCTTAGCTTCTAGTCTTCACTGTAGTAGCTGAGTGGAGACTAGAAGCTTCTTGGAGCACAATCACTTAGCATCTAGTCTTCACTGCAGTAGCTGAGGAGAGACTAGGAGCTTCTTGGAGCACGGCCACTTAGCTCCTAGTCTTCACTGCAGTAGCTGAGGGGAGACTAGAAGCTTCTTGGACCACGGCCGCTTAGCTTGTCGTCTTCACTGCAGTAGCTGAGGGGAGACTAGAAGCTTCTTGGAGCACAATCACTTAGCTTCTAGTCTTCACTGCAGTAGCTGAGGGGAGACTAAAAGCTTCTTGGAGCACGGCCGCTTAGCTTCTCATCTTCACTGCAGTAGCTGAGTGGAGACTAGAAGCTTCTTGGAGCACAGCCGCTTAGCTCCTAGTCTTCACTGCAGTAGCTGAGGGGAGACTAGAAGCTTCTTGAAGCACAGTCACTTAGCTTCTAGCCTTCACTGCAGTAGCTGAGTGGAGACTAGAAGCTTCTTGGAGCACAGTCACTTAGCTTCTAGTCTTCATTGCAGTAGCTGAGGGGAGACTACAAGCCTCTTGGAGCATGGCCGCTTAGCTATCTTCTACTGCAGCCTGCATGTGAAGCATTTCAAGAACACTGGGAAATTGTAGCATCTATCAATAAGCAGATGTTCAGCAAGTGGGACTTTTGGGTGCAGTTTTACTTATATTTGGTTTTAGAAGATGCTTTTATGTCTTATTCGTACATTAGCAAGAATGCAGCACAGCATGGAGGTGAAAGCAGGGCTCTACTAGTAATGCCCATAATTGTGCAGCCCTACACAGAATTACTGAATGTGAGTGCTATTTATATGTTTTTGTTGGCGTACATAGTCACCTGAGTGCCAGATGCAACACGTGTCACATCTATCCAGGCGACTACAAAAGGAGTTTCCATGTAAACCCTCATGGATAAAGGCCGCCTTTCATCGCTGATTTTCCACGTCGATCTAACGCTGCATCTCTGTCTCTTCTGTCTGTCTTTTGTCTCCTGTGATCAGGCGACATATGTTTCCTCCCAGAACAATGATGTCAGTGTCCCTCTGACGCCCCGTTTACCGCCCTAACATCGAGGCTGTCTGTCTGTCTGTCTGTCTGTCTGTCTGTCTGTCTGTGGGGTGTCTTGAATGGTCATTTGTGCATGCATTCGCGCCACACCCGTCTACAGCAGGAGCCTTGAGGCAACGTAAGAGAGAAGCAACAGAGCGGAATCCACCCATACATCTATATTCAGGTCAGCATCCGTGTGTGTGTGTGTGTGTGTGTGTGTGTGTGTGTGTGTGTGTGTGTGTGTGTGTGTGTGTGTGTCACAACAAATGCTTTCAATCTCCAGCAAGGACTTCCTCTGTCCCCTCGGTGCTGCCTCTCATCTGAAGCAACAAACCATCAGTCAAACGACTAAAAACGTCCTCAGTCTCATGGACAATGCTACAAGGGAAATCCAAGGTTTTATAAAATGCCTTTTCTAAATAATTTGAGCCCTTACAGATTTAATGAAACATGACAGCAACTGCAGTTTTGGAGTGTAACTAAAACAACAAACTGGTTTCTTTGTTTCTGTGCTTTATTTCCATCAGAGCTGCTATGAACTCATTAGTCGTCAACCTTCAAATGAACCCTCTGAATCACTAAACCGGCGGCCCAGAGGCACATTACCTTTTAAAAAAATGCCAAAATTACACCATTTATCAGAGCCAGAAACAAAAATCTGAACAAACAGTCCCTGAACTAATCATGTTTGTCAGGAAACTAAATATTAGCTCAAAATTCCAGTGTTTGATCAAAGTCACTAAAATTCACTAGAAATATTTGCTAATATTTGTGAAATATATAGCACATATTCCACCAGAAATACATGCTTGTTGTGTTGTGTTGTGGGTCACTGCTACATGTCAATCCGTGATCGTTTCTGCACGCATCAGGCACAAGGAAAAAAAATATCGAGTGACAAAATCTATCACCTTAACATTTCAGGGAGTGTCGTTATCGCGCTACAAACGGCTCACAGAGCGGCTGGCGTGTCAGGGATGACAGATTTCACACGCCGTGGCACGCAAGCGCTCCATGTGAGCTGGCAGCGACGCCTCTCTTCCATTTTTATGTCGCTGTCTGGCATCGACAGAACCACTAAACGTGAAAATCCACCAGGAGGCCAAAGCTGCAGCAAGTCGCTTTAATGATGCTGGACGGTCTGAGCAGGATTTAAAAACAAGACAGAAGAAGAAACGTGGCTCTAAACCTCCGGACGGACATCCAGGGAGTAGAGGGATTTTCTACACAGTTCCCATCAGTTGGGTCAATATATAATTGCAGGACTTTTTGTATCATGTTGACATTTTTGCAAACACCACATGGCATTCTGGAGAAAGATTCTTCTAAACATTATAAATACAACTGACTGAAATGGAGATTGAAAGTTATTTCTAAAGATATAGTAGTAAACCTGATGACTACTTTATATTAAATAAGTCAGAAAGTCTTGGAGTCTGGCCAGTCTTTTCTTCAGGAAAAGGAATATCCCATAAAGTCCCTCAATTATAGATCGACATGGATAATTTTCTTGTCGATTTCCTGTCGTTTTATGTCAGCTTGAATCCTTTCTCGTCATTTTGGATCATTTTTGTGCCTGTTTGAGTCGTTTAGGACAAATTTCATGTCATTCTGTGCAAATTTTCCATAATTATGGATCATTTTCAAGTCATTCTGGACACGTTTTGAGTCATCTCAACTTAAGAACACAATCCAATCTATTTCTGAATCAGCTCATTTTATTATTGTTTAGCTCATTAGAAGGTGGTTGGTATTAAATTCAGATGGTTATTTAGTTGACATTTTAGTGATATCCAGTCATTTTTTATTAATAAATTACTGTTTCCATAATAAATAAATATGGAATTTGTAAAGACACAATCATAATGAACATAAAAACATTAGTTCTTTTGTTTTTAACAAACATGTATGCAGATATATCCATGGACTTCAGAAGTCCCTCAATTATACACTGATATTATAACAGAGATTTCTTTGTTGGCATTATATCACATTTTATATGGAAATCTGTGTCCCAGAAATCCCTTTCCACTAAGTTCCCCGTTCCAAAAACTCCTCTCCAGGAAGTGTGTTAATTCCAGATCACATGACCTGCTCCACATGATGTCATTTCCTCCTGAAGAAAAGACTGGAAGACTCCAAGGCTTTCTGACTGATTTAATATAAAGTAGTCAGCAGGTTTACTACTATATCTTTAGAAATAACTTGACATGTCAGTTTTACTCAGCTGTATATATAATACTTAGAAGAATCTTTCTCATGACAAGAGTTTACTGTTTAAGAGTTTCTGTTCCGTTTCCAGAGCATGGCTGTGCACCAACAAATCGTTCTAAACAGACAGCTATGGAACTGGGCTGAGATATTCACTGAACTTGACAAAAGCTGCACTGCATCAGAGTCACTTTCCTTTTAATTTCTACGAGTAATTACCCCAGAAAACCTTCACTTCTTTCATCAGTGCATTCATCTATTCCGTTCCAGCATTTAAATGAGCTATTCCCTTTTCATCTGCCACTCTAATGGACATTTAAACTGTGGTATTATCAGTGAGAAATCGTCTTGGTTTTGCCTAATTCTACAATTTAAAATCCTAAAGTGTCTGTCTATTAAACTTTACTTCTGAATGGAGCATGTCATCGAAAGTAATCCTTGGAATATATGAAAGCAATGAGTCTGTTTCAAGGAGATTCATCACATTTAAGGACTTTAGAACCTCTCAGTTCTAAGAATGAGAAGTGCTGGAACTGCTTACAGAGGAAAAGAAATATTTTAGACTACATACAACACAATGTTTGCTAACAAACTGAACCCCTGGCAATTTCTGGGCATTTTTGTTGCTCCTGTCACAGTTTTTACTCAATGACTCTCCATAGTATAGCAGTGTTAATGTTTCTACATATTTGTCTCCATTCTGTTTGTTGTAAACTAGTAAAACTATAAATTTAAAATCATTTCTAGACCATGACAAGTTGTTTGGATCAGAAAGTACAATACTAGATTGTTCATTGTTCTTTTGTCTTTCTGTGTCTTGTTTTTGTGGTTTTGTGTCTTATTTACCATTTTGCGTCTTGTTCTTGTCAGTTTTTATCTCATTTCTGTCATTTTTTGTCTCATTTTTGTAATTTTGTGTCTTATGTTTTTCATTTTGTGTCTCATTTTTGTCAGTTTTTATCTCATTTCTGTCATTTTGTGTCTCATTTTTGTCATTTGTCCATTTTTTTGTTGCTTTGTAATTTTTTGTCACATTTTTTATCATTTTCGTGTCATTTTGTGTCTCATTTTTGTAATATTTTGTCTTGTTTTTTTCTTTTTTAAAGTAAAATCCTCTGTGGTTCAGTTCCAGATGACTAAATGTTGTGTTCCTTTGTAGACACTCTGTGATCTGGAAGTTGTAATGTGGAAATGATAAAATGAGGATGAATGTTGATGAAACTGAATTCATTTTTCTTGTTGTACCAGGAAGTGCAGAATTTGTCCAATACAAACTATTTATTTTTGGCCTATTTTCAAACGAGACACATATGATAACACAATTTTGATCAATTTTAAGCTTAGATTTGGATCATTTTCCTGTTAAATCTGCACATAACACATGATATGTTCAAGAATTATCAGAAAGCAGAGAATCTAACATGCTTTTCAAACCCTGTGATGGGTTTTTGGGGTTCAGAGAACATCAAATATGCCATCAGATACAGTATTACTGCTTCTAACCAACACTTTCTTTCTATATTTTGTCTGACTCTCCCTAGAAGAGTGAGAGAGCACAGCAGAGCAAAGAAGGTGAGAGAACAGTGTCTGTGTCCAGCAGTAAATTAACACCAGGCTGGAGGTAACACCACGTTTAGCACCCAGGCAGGAGGACTTCTGGACAACAGGTGTAGATCTGTGCAAACGTGGTGAGACGTAATGGAGCGACGATGAGGGCAGGAAAATAACAACGACCACCCTTGTTTTCTTCAATTTCTACTTCATTTGAATGGCACAAAACCACAAAAATTGACAAAAACGAGACAAAATGACAAAAATGAGACAGAAAATGACAAAAATGAGACAAAATGACAAAAATGAGACATAAAACAACAAAAATGAGACACAAACATTACAAAAATGAGACAAAAAACAAGAAAAATGAGACAAAAAACCAACAAAAATGACACACAAAACAAGAAAAATGAGAAAATGAGACACAAAATGACAAAAATGAGACAGAAAATGACAAAAATGAGACAAAAAACAACAAAAGTGAGACAAAAAACGACAAAAATGACACACAAAACGACAAAAATGATACAAAATGACAAAAACGAGACATAAAACGACAAAAATGAGACACAAACATTACACAAAACAAGAAAAATGAGACAAAATGAGACACAAAATGACAAAAACGAGACATAAAGCGACAAAAATGAGACACAAACATTACAACAATTAGATAAAAAAACAACAGAAATGAGACAAATAATGAAAAAATGAGGAAAAGAATGAAGAATTGAGACACAAAATGACAAGAATGACACACAAAACAAGAAAAATGAGACAAAATGAGATGCAAAATGACAAAAATGAGACAAAATGACAAAAACAAGACACAAAATGACAAAAATGAGGCAGAAAATGACACAAAAGGGCCAATGAGCCAGGTCATGTTTGGGGCTACTCTTGAAAACAGTCTTCTTCCATCAGCTGGAAAACTCTTTCCAACATTGGACATGAATCAGTACTAACTCCTGGTGGATCATGGGACTAAAACAGACAGAAAAAAAAACATGGAATCCTAAAAGCTGTTTCTGGCAGAACAATGCCAGAGCTACTGATGGAAGAACTGAAGGGATTCTGGTTATCAAGAAAACCATGAAAATGTCTGATATCAGCTCTGAAATTAAACTATTATGAGATATTTTTGTTTTTTCATTATATTTGTCCAAACCAATGTAGCTTTTTTGTACCAGGCATTAAAATGAAGAAGAAACTGTAGAAAACAAAGGCGGTCTGATCATTTTTTCATGACTGTATGTTCAGAGCTCATCACTCTAATGAAGCTAATAACTAATAAATAATGTATACGTGCTTTCTTTCTTCGCTTGCTTACTTTTCTCATCCCTGCACAACCTTTCTGTTTCACACTTTTCATGCTGTTCCGCCTCCCTCCCACCCAACATACGACCCCCCCCAACCACACAATCAGTCGCTCTTCACAAGAACAATCTGTCCCGTTGATGTGAGGTCGCGGCACACCGTTTTTCCACTTATCAGCCCTCTGGATTTAAATAAAGCCCCGTCGCCGATACACTGTTGCCTGGAAACACAATAGGATGCACCAATAATAGGATTTACCCCCAAGCCTACCAGACCCCTTCAGACGTGAGCCGTGTTGCCCCTTTTGTGCAGATTTCCTCCTCGTATTGTGTTCTAAGGAGATTTTAGGGGGATATCTTTTGTAGCTTTTATCAGAGCTGCCAACACCCTCTTATTTCCCAGGAGTCCAGGTCATTTTTGCAGATTTCGACGCCTTTCGGTGCGTCCAAATGGAAAAATGTCACTTCTGGTGCAGACAGATGTTCTTTGTTCAGGATTTTTTCAAAAGATCTTCATGTATTTCTGATGTTTTTTTCCATTTTTTCCCTGTTGATGCATGAGCTCTGATGGCATTTTGAGGAAGTGCACCCGTGACCTGGATGCCAGGCGTGTCTTATGTAACAGCAGCCCCCCCTGGTTAGGAAGCATTTCCTGGCACCACTGATGAAAGATTAATGCCTATTCTTACACCACTCAGAGTGCTTTCCTCCAAGAGGACTCCTAGGAAGTTAGAGCATACAGGACAAGACGACGAAAGACGACGAAAGACGTTCGATATAAGTCTGATGTAACAGCAAGATGCTACGTAATACAGTTTATTAATGGTGTGTTATGAAAAAAAATGATGTGCTGGGAGTTTTATGTCTTGTTTTTGTCATTTTGTCTTTCATTTTTGTCATTTATGTCTCGTTTTTGTCGTTTTATGTCTTTTTTGGTCATTTTGTGTCTTGTGTTTGTCATTTTGTGTCTCATTTTTGTCATATTGTGTTTCGTTCTTGTCATTTTGTGTCTTGTTTTATCATTTTGTGTCTCATTTTGTGTCTTGTTTTGTTATTTTGTGTCTCGTTTTGTCATTTTGTGCCCTGATTTTGTCATTTTGTGTCTCCTTTTTGTCATTTTATGTCTTGTTTTTCTCATTTTGTCTCATTTTGTGTTTTGTTTTTGTCATGTTATTTCGCTTTTGTCATTTTGTGTCTTTTTTTGTCATTTTGTGTCTCGTTTTGTCATTTTGTGCCCTGATTTTGTCATTTTGGGTCTCCTTTTTGTCATTTTATGTCTTGTTTTTCTCATTTTGTGTCTTTTTTTGTCATTTTGTGTCCTGATTTTGTCATTTTGTGTCTCGTTTTGTCATTTTGTGCCCTGATTTTGTCATTTTGGGTCTCCTTTTTGTCATTTTATGTCTTGTTTTTCTCATTTTGTCTCATTCTGTGTTTTGTTTTTGTCATGTTATTTCGCTTTTGTCATTTTGTGTCTTTTTTTGTCATTTTGTGTCCTGATTTTGTCATTTTGTGTCTTGTTTTGTCATTTTGTGTCTCATTTTGTGCCCTGATTTTGTCATTTTGTGTCTTGTTTTCTCATTTTGTCTCATTTTGTGTTTTGTTTTTGTCATGTTGTTTCGTTTTTGTCATTTTGTGACACTGATGTGCTGGGTTTTTGTTTCTGTCTCAAACACTCCTTTATGAAAACCTGATCTGGATCTTTTGAATCTTTGCTGCACACCCCAAATCCTAAAGACAGCGAGTTGAAAGGCATTAAAAAAGAAACTGTCAAAATATGTGAACATATCATGTGTAAGACGCATCACTTTGTTAAAAAATAAGCTGAAAATAAGCATTCAGTTGTGATATTTCGCTGAAACCGCTTCATTCTACATGTGTCACTCAAAAAAATGGCCAAAAATGAACCGTTTGCACCACATTATCACATTTATTTATAGCATTAAGATTGATGTTTGAGCTCCCTCTTCCCTTATCCATGGCTGTACTGTTTCCACGGAGGTACAGGACTTTATACTGTAGTGGAAAATAAGCCCACGGTGAGTAAAGAAATGTGACAGGAGTGAAAAAGCACCCAGACATTACTTGGGGTTCAGAGGCTTAATGACCTCATGAGATAGCCAAAGATAGACGGGTTGTCATGGACCTGCCACATCTGTACCTTTCTAATGATTAAATTAAGGTTCTCTAGGTCACAGGTGCGCTATCGTTTTAATTCTTTTTATTATCAGCAGCAGGCAGCAGTAGAGTCAGTCTAGAACTGAGGGATTTCTGAAGTCCATGGAATATATCTGCATACATGTTTATTAAAAGTAAAGAACTAATGTCTTTATGTTCATTATGATCACGTCTTTACAAATTCCATAATTATTTATTATGGAAACAATCACTTATTAATAAAAATGACTGGATATCACTAAAATATCAACTAAATAACGTCTGATTTTAACACCAACCACCTTCTAATGAGCTAAACAAGAATAAAATGAGCTGATTCAGAAATAGTTTGGATTGTGTTCTTTTATTAAGGTGAGATAATCATGACAGATATTTCTGTTTTGGTAATATATCACATTCTATATGGAAATCTGCGTCCGAGAAATCAACTAAGTTCCTCGTTACAAAAACACCTCTCCAGAAAGTGTGTTGATTTCAGATCACATGACCTGCTCATTTTGTTTCTTTTTGGTCATTTCCAGTTTGTTTTGTGGACGTTTTAGGAATTTTGTGGTCATTTTCTGCATTTTTGTGTCCGTTTTCAGTCTGTTTGGGATAATTTTAGGTGTTTTTGTCGTCATTTTGCAATTTGTTGCAGTCATTTTGTGTCTTTATATGATAATTAGCTACCTTACTGAGTCATTTTGTGTTTTTCTGTAGTCATTCCGTGTCATTTTTAGTGTTTTTGTGGTCATGTTGTGTCTTTTTGTGGTTGTTTTGTGTGTGTTTGTGCTAAGTTTATTTCTTTTATGGTCATTTTCAGACTGTTTTGTGGGAATTTTAGGTGTTTTTGTGCTCATTTTGTGCATTTTTGTGGCCATTTTCAGTCTGTTTGTGGTAATTTTAGGTGTTCTGTGGTCATTTTGCAACTTTTTCTAGTTATTTCATGTCTCTCATCATTTTGTATCTCTGTATGATATTTGTGTCTGATTGAGTCAGTTTGTGTCTCTCTGTGCTCATTTTTGGTCGTTATCAGTCTGTTTGTAGTCGTTTTATCTCTTAATTTGAATGATAATTATGTGTCTTAGAGTCATTTGGTGTTTTTTGTAGTCATTTGTGTCTTTTATAACACAAAATAACAAATGTTAAATGTTAATTTTAGGCCTGAAAACAGCAAAAATGTCAACTATGATACAAAAAGTCCTGTAATTATATCTTGACCCATTAAAAGCCCAGCTAGTAGTTTAGAATATCTCTTAATAGTGTTTTGCCACTTACAGGTGTTCCACCACTACTTCTGCTTCATTCTTAGATCATCATTGTTCCTGTAAATGTGCTCCCTGTTCTGTAAGACTAAATGAATAAATCATGGAATGAATTCACACCGCTCGGTCAGAGGTAATGAGATACGGTGGGATTCTTATTAGCAGCAGAAGATAATCATCTGTACGCCTCTGATATCAGCCTCTCTGTTGGTTTTCTGCAGCAGGAGCTACAGGGAAACTGGCAGGAGGCCTGCTGAAACATAGCAATGAAATTTCCCTCTGTGGTTCTTGTGGGGATTCAGGGTGAACTCAGGAGACCCCAGTTACTAAAATCACTACGAATGCAGCGTCTTACACTCATTAAAACCAACAAATAGCTAATAACTGACCCTGATGCTGGTGCTAGTGACCCTAACATGCTATTATTGACGCTGCTGTTCATCCACTGCTGGCACTTCTAGGGGTTACTACGAGCATTTAGCTGCTAATATGACCTGTAGCAGCAGAAAGTTCACATCTTACAAAAGCGTAGCTCCATCTAAGCCATTTTTAAGGCAGCAAGGGGTTATTTCATGACGGATAGAGAAGAACAAAATCCTACTATAAGCATAAAAATGACATCCTAACCTGAATTTAACACTCACTAATAAATATTATATGTTACATAATGTTTCCTATGAACAGCAGATGGCTATGTGTAACGTGTGAAGGGTCACCTGTAGTAACAAACCTGTGGAGGATCAATCTGTAGTTCCTCTTAGCTGCACTGAGCATCTTAGCTCTGTTCCAACACGACGGTAAAAAGCAGCGTAGCCCTTTAAGCTTCAGTCAATTCCAGCCATTTTCAGTACAAAAAAATCGCTAATATTTTATTTGTAAATAAAAATATGACGAGAAATACAGGGAATATTGGACACGCATCGCGAGGTGCATTTCCTCGAAAACAACCGATTCGTGGATTTTATACCGACTTCAAGACATGTTTTGGATAAAATAGTTTACTGGCTTGTGTCGTCTGGATGTAAAAGGTTGGATTATGGCCGTTTTTTGTGGAATATTTTCATCTGTGTGTAATAATGAACCCGGAAATGTGAGTCGCGCTGTGTGCGTTGAAGCCGTGCACAGAGAATGGATGGATGGATATTTGTTGTTTGTCGGACAAATGTGTTTTTCTCACCCGCTGTGGTAATCACATCTGAAAGTGGTTTATACCGGCGGATTCATGAGAATCTAAGCTTTCCATCGGCGTATAGTGTTTCTATCATCGAGTTTGTAGTGTCGTTCTATTTTGAAAAATGCTAATGCAGATATCAAAACGACCCGCCCACGGGCCGCTGAAACGTAACGGGTTAAAAGGAAACTCGTTGTGTTTTTCATCGAATTGTGAGTTGTGCGTGTAAATATCGGTGACGGAGGTGAATTCAGCAGAAATTTCACTGATTTTGGGCAAAGAAGTGCCACAGAAAACTGAAAAGGTTATTCCATGAAAAGTCAGTCAGACATCCTCAGAATCTGAAGTTTTTCATGTACAGTAACTTCAGTTTGTTTCATGAGACCGTGCAAAGATTTACCTTTGGGAGCTTCTGGAGGACAAAACAGACCAAAAATGTCGACTAAATGTGGGATTGATGCTGGTCAGGGGGACAAGAAACTCAACTTTTCAAGAATGCCAATGATTAGCATGATGGTACAGCTGTTAGCACTCTCTCCTCACAGCAAGAAGGTTCTGGGTTTGAGTCTTGTTTTTCCTTTCTGTATGGAATTTACATCTAAAGGAGGTCCTCGGTTTACGACGTCCTCGACCTACAGCGCTTCATCGTTACAACAGAACTGATGAATACGTCGTCATGCGGTGCTATCAGACAGCTTTGTTTCCATTCTCTGGTTGTACTCCACCTTAGACTGTGCTGCATACATTCCTCCTGCACCGTCCTGACTCTACTTTAATCCATAAAGCTGCAGCATTAGCGGCTATACATCTGCTGCTTTGTCACTTCCGCTCTGCGTGCTGTCTGCTGAGTAAGTTCAGTCTGCGAGGCGAGTACATACGAGGTCGTCAGTGTTGTGTTGTAGCCGACAATATGTGTGTAATCCATCAGCCTCACCTTGACGTAGAGCTGCTGGAACTCCTCCAGGTTGAGTCGGCCGGTGGGACAGTCCTTCAGGAATCCCTTGTACCACTGCTTCAGCTCGTGTTCGTTAAACTCTGTGTTCTTCACCAGATCCTCCATCACTTCAGGGGTCAGCTTGCTGTTCTGTTTCCCCATTTTTCCTGCTAGAAACAACGACACAGACACACAAAATTAACGACAGCAGGCATCTTTTGGTTAATATTCAGCACGGCCTCTGTTGTTTTTGTCTCGTTTTTGTCATTTTCCTGCCTTTTTTGTGTAATATTTTGTCTTGTTTTTGTTGTTTTTCGTCAGACTTTTGTCGTTTGTCTCGTCATTTTGTATCTAATTTTTGTAATATTTTGTCTTGTTTTGTTGTTTTTTTTGTCTTTTTTGTATGATTTTTGTTGTTTGTTTCTCATTTTGTGTTTCCTTTTGGTCTCACTTGTGGGTTTTTTATCTTTTTTTTGTCATTTTGTGTTGTGCTTTTTTTGTTGTTTTACATCGTTTTTGTCGTTTTGTGTTTTTTTTTGTCTTGCTTGTGCCATTTGTCTCATTTTGTGTCTCATTTTTGTCATTTTTTGTCTTGCTTTTTTTGTCTTTTTGTCTAACTTTTGCTGTTTGTCTCATGTTTTGTCGTTTTGTGTTTTTTGGTCTCATTTTTGTCATTTTTTTCTCTTGCTTTCGTAGTTTTTTTTGTCTTTTTTGTCTAACTTTTGATGTTTGTCTCATGTTTTTGTCGTTTTTTTGTCTCATGTTTGTCATTTTTTGTCTCATATTTGTCATTTTTTGTCTCATTTTTGTCATTTTTTGTCTCATATTTGTCATTTTTTCTCTTGCTTTCGTTGTCTTTTTGTCTAACTTTTGCTGTTTGTCTCATGTTTTTGTCGTTTTGTGTTTTTTGTCTCATATTTGTCATTTTTTGTCTTGCTTTCGTTGTTTTTTTGTCTTTTTTTGTCTAACTTTTGCTGTTGTCATGTTTTTGTCGTTTTTTGTCTCATGTTTGTCATTTTTTGTCTTGCTTTCGTTGTCTTTTTTGTCTAACTTTTGCTGTTTGTCTCATGTGTTTGTCGTTTTGTGTTTCCTTTTTGTCTCGCTTGTATTTTTTGTGTTTTACTAATTTTATGATAACAGGCATCTTTTGGTTAATACTGAACGTCTACATGTTGTGAAAGTCTGGAGGGCTTTAGAAGAATGATTTATCAAGACTGAAACCAGAGATTCCTGCACAACTGTGAAAGTTCAAACCAAAGCGGCGTCTAAAAGTAAGTTTTAAAACAAATAAACTGAGGAATAATGTTGGAAACTAGTCATGTTCTGCTTCTACTTCCTGGTTTTATTTTCCTTTATTTTCCAGCTGTTTGTCCTCATTTTGTTTGCTGTCAATCTTTGAAATCCTTCAGAGTTCCTGCATTAAATTTATTAAGAGAACATCAACTAAACGATATATTTTGTTTTAGGAGTGTGCCATTTATGTAGGTTTTTAGTCTTTTTAGTCTTTTAATGGTACAAATTATTATTTTCAAGCATTAGCAGATGAAGATGTTGTTTTTTCTTGCTGTTAAACTCTTAACCATTTCCTATTCTAGCCTTTCCAAATGAAGCTCTCTGGCTTCTAGAAAGTGGCATCTTCAAGTAGATGGCCCACTGTGACTTTTTAGGAAAACTCAAGTATGTTTTGGTTTAATTTTCCTTTTAATTTCCCCACCGCAGCTGTTTGCAGCCGGCTGCCTCGGCATCTCGCTGCTTGTATAACGTTGATGCTGCCACTTTATGGCCCTGATTAGATCATAAACCAACCCATAATTATCATAATCTGCACAAGATGGTGAGCGTTTTGGAGCATTTCTGCTCCCACTCTCTGCTGAAATGTTTATTAGACCTCTTTAGCGTAAAAGAGTGAAAAGAAAAAAGATGCGAGGCAGAAACAGCGTTGTGAGTTTACCTGCAAAGAGTAGAAGAGGTATAAAACTATAGCAGCGGTGTCAAACTCATCTTAGTCCAAGTTCTACATTCAGCCCAGTTTGAGCTCCAGTGGACCGGACCAGTAAAATCACAGCATAATAACCTATAAATAACCACAACATTGTAGAAACTAGTGTTTTACAAAGGCACAAAACATTTAGCTACAGGTACCTTTAACTAAACGATGTACTGTTTTACTTTAGGAACAAAACGACAAAAGTGACAAAAAAAATGACGAAAGACAACAAAAACAAGACAAAATATTACAAAAATGAGACGCCAAGTGACAAAAACGAGACAAACGACACGAAACAAAACAAAAGAAGAGAAGAAATTTGAAAAAAAGTTACAAAGTGACAGAAAATGGACAAAAATGAGACCAAAAAATGACAAGAGTACAGTCGTAAACACAAGCGAGACAAAAACCTCGATACAAACGACGCACAAAACAACGAATAAAGCCAGACGAAAATGACAAAAATAGACTAAAAGCACAAGAGAAACAAAAAGGAAACACAAAACGAGAAACAAACCAACAAAAGTCAGACAACAAAACAACAAAAACAGACAAAACATTACAAAAATGAGACACATTTGACAAAAGAACAATGAACAGACCAAACATTATAAAAATCAGACACAAAATGAGACGAAACAAACACAAAAGAGACAAAAAACATGAGACAAACAAGTTACAAAGTGACAAAAAAATGTCAAAAGAACAATAAACAATCTAGTATTTTACTTTATGATCTAAACAACTTGTCACAGTCTAGAAATGATTTTAAATTTATAATTTTACTAATTTACAATCTGCAGTTAATGTCTTCTCTGTAATTTTTACATTTTGAGGGCCGGATTGGACCCTCTGGAGGACCACTTTTGGACCACGGGCCTCATGTTGGACACCCCTGTGATGTATAGTTTTCTTTAAAATGACCACAGTCTCCACAGCATCTCTTAAGCTGCAGCTTCCATTGATTTCTAAACACAGAAAACATGTAGTACCTCCTTTTTTCTCTGCCTGATTATAGATTACATAACCGCTGTGTGAATGCTGCTTTATCGAACTGTCCCCGCGGTGCGTTCAAAGACGCTCCCACATCCAGCTCTAAAGTTGGCAGGCAAAGAGCAGCCATGTTCCTGCGAGAAATTAGATTAACACAGTCACATTCACAGCATCCAGGTTTGCCTGTTGATCATCTTTTGGCTCTGATTTGGTCTCAGCGGAGCTCGGGGAAAAAACTGTTAAAACCTGGATGTCGGTTTGTCGAGAACCCTGGTGACACCCCTCAGTCAGACAGGCTGAAGCATAACGAAGCCAGAAAAATAAGGTCAACAGCTCCTCTGATGACTTATTTTAGGGAAGCCTCTATGTCAAGGGTGTCCAACATGAGGCCCGTGGTCCAAAAGTGGTCCTCCAGAGGGTCCAATCCGGCCCTCAAAGTGTAAAAATTACAGAGAAGACATTAACTGCAGATTGTAAATTAGTAAAACTATAAATTTAAAATCATTTCTAGACCATGACAAGTTGTTCGGCTCATAAAGTAAAATACTAGATTGTTCTTTGTTCTCTTGTCATTTTTGTCCATTTTTTTGTTGCTTTGTAACTTTTTTGTAAAATGTTTTTTCTTTTGTGTTTTGTTTCGTGTCGCTTGTCTCATTTTTTTGTCATTTTGTGTCTCGTTTTTGTAATATTTTGTCTCATTTTTGTCCTTTTTTTGTCTGATTTGTTTGTCTCATGTTTTTGTTGTTTTGTGTTTCCTTTTTGTCTTGCTTGTTTTTTTGCCTTATTTTTTGTCATTTTGCGTCTCGCTTTATTCATTGTTTTGTGTATAATTTGTATCGCTTTGTGGTTTTTTTTGACTTGCTTGTGTTATCTATTTTTGTTGTTTAGATTCTCGCTTTTGCCATTTTTGGTCTTGTTTTTGTCCATTTCTTGTCACTTTGTAACTTTTCTGTCAAATGTTTTCTGTGTTTATATTTTGTTTCGTGTCGTTTCTCTCATTTTTGTCTTTTTGTGTTTAGTTTTTGTAATATTTTGTTGTGTTTTTCTTACTTTTGTCTGACAAAAGTGTTTTTGTACTAAAAGACGGGAAAAATTAGGAGTTGTGGTTATTTATAGGTTATTATGTTATATTTTACTGGTTCGGTCCGCTGGAGATCACACTGAATGTAGAACCTGAACTAAGATGAGTTTGACTCTCCTGCTCTAAACCTTTCCTCTAAATCTTACCACCATAACTGAACACTGAACCCAAACCATAGCCCAATTCCAACCCTAACAGGAGCCCAGTTTGGGTTCAGTTCAGTCCTCACTGGGCTATAGAAACAGAAAAACAACAAACATTGACCATTTCTCTTCCATTTCAGAACTTTCTAGGCTATTTTTTCTGATGGTTTAAGGCCTTAAAGACCAAAGCCAAGCTCAGCTCACTGTCCAACTGGCTCTCTACAGAATTACGTTAAAAACATAGAGGAGACGCTTCATTTTTGACTCAAACCATGGCATTTTTTCTGAATCTTAACCAAGTAATCTAACATGTGAACAAGTGCTTTATAAAGCATGTTTTCCTGTATGTAACCATGTAGCTTTTAACCAAAAAGTCAAAGAAAACCCAAAGTAAACAATGGGAGAGAAAAGAGAAAAATTCAGTTCTAAGACCGGTCTCTGAGTCTGTCATCTCTTATATGATGCAAACCCTGGTCTGCTAAGTGAAAGTCTGGCCTCTTTCCCACCATGTCACACAAATTTACTTCAAACTGAAATCACATTCCCTTCCAGTCACAATTGAGAATACAGTCTAGTTGTGTAGGAATGTCATTTTGTGGTCAGAAATACCGGTGGAATTGTAGTTTGCATTCAGACCTGTTACGTACAGACTATCACGGACAGATGGGTGCCAAATGAACAAACAAAAACCACATAAAGTGTATAATTAAGGTGCTGGGGCAGCACATGCTGCCAGAACAGCTTCAGTGTTTCTTGGCATTGATTCTACAAGTTTCTGAACAATAAATGGGTCATTCCATATCATTTCAACCAGTGGTCCCGAAGGTCGGACAGATATTTTTGATCTTTAGCTGTTCATATTTCATGCATTACATACCATAGCACTTTCATTTTACACAGACCCAATCCTTAGATAGCCAAATGATACCACATAAAATCTCTAATGGATATGATGATTAGTTTTTGTGTAATGGGGGGCCAAATGTAGCAGTGTAGAAGTTCCTGATGGATAAAATCGCAACTTTGTCATTCTCTGTAACATGCAATTATAAAAATAAAGTAAATATTTTCACATTTCTGAGGACTATAGGTCACTGTGAAATGATTCTGAAAATTTCACATCTCTATCTTTTGTTGTTCAGAAGTTATAGAAGTCTGAAAATGGTCGAAAATTTCAAGTCTTAATGTTGGCTGCAATAATAGGGTACCTCCTACCTACTTCAAATGGCCATAAGTTTGAAACTAATGACAATAAAGCATTCACATTTTGGATTTTCCCATCATATATAATGTACTAAATGTATGTAAAAACTTAAAAAAATCTGAGAGGGTCAGGTGGGAAGTTTTCTTAAAATTGGTTGATTTCATACGGAATGACCCAAATATAAATAACCCCCACTCCTAATGGTTCCTTTGCTTTAGTGCAAAAAAGTACATTCTGAAAATGTTCACATTTAAGGAATTATCCTTTTACTAAACATCATGAACAACAATAAGTTAAATTCCATCAACATTCATCCTCAGTTTATCATTTCCACGTTACAACTTCCAGACTACAGAGCGTCTACAAAGGAACAACATTTAGTCATCTGGAACTGAACCATACAGCGGCTATGGGCCAAAACCGGTACAATGGAGGGCCGCTTTTGGCTTGTGGGCCCCATGTCGGGCACCCCTGTTTCCCCACAGCGTTAGAGAATGACCTCCTTCATCTTATCCAACCATCTACACCGCTGACTGAGAGAATGGTGGAAATAAACGACGCGTCAGAAAAGTTATTCTTAGTGAATGAGGGTAAAAATCAGACGATTCTTCATTTCAGGACCTCGTGAAGCCGTTTCCAGCAGCTCAGAAAGTCCTTGGACTGCAATCTGGGAGCCATTTGTCTAAGGAAGATAAATACGCTTTGCCCTGAAAACCCATTTTTAAGAAGTTTTTCACGCAGGCTCAGCGTGACCCGAGTTCACACAGGTAGTCTGGATTAATAATGTAGAAAACTAAAATGTAAATGATGTAATCAGGCCTCCTTATTGCCTGTGAACTAAAAGGGCAAAACAATAAATGAACGGACTAATTTAAAGTGAACTGCTTCAGGTGTGGTAGGAGAAAGACCATACTATACATACAAGGTTAGTTATTTAGATAAAGCTGAAGAAGAATTTAATTAAATCAGTTATGCTGTAAAAATAAGAAACAATATCATCATGTTAATAGATGGTGGGAGGCAGAGGTGTGAATCTGACCAGAATCTGGAGCAGAAAGGGACTGAGAGGGACGAAATATCACAGCAGTCCAAGATCCAGGAGTCAAGATCAGCCAAGATCAGCCGAGCTCCATGAAGCGCCTCCACGAATACGTCACTGAAGCAGAACTGTGATGATCTAACTGCAGGTATGGAGCCTTCTGGAGGTAGGTTTTTCCTCATGTTGTCTCATTTTTCATACTTTGTGTCTCATTTTAGCTGTTTTGCTTCTGATTTTCAGTAGGGTTTGCCTCAGCTGGTCTCCTCTTTCACGTTTTATGCTTCATTTTGGCTGTTTTGCATCTGATTTGGGTCATTTTGTGTCAGATTTCGGTTAGTATTGCCTCTTTTTTGCTGCTCATTTTTAGTTGGTTGTGCCTCAGTTTAGTTGTTGCACATCTCAGTTTTGATTGGTTGCATCTCATTTGACTCACTTTTCATACTTTGTGTCTCATTTTGGTTGTTTTGCTTCTGATTCAGTCATTTTACCTGAGATTTTGCTTGTTGGAGCCTCATTTTTGATCAGTTCCAGCTCATTTTTAGTAGGTTGTGTCTCAATTGGTCTCATTTTTCATGTTTTGTGTCTCTTTTTGGTCATTTTGCGTCAGATTTTGATCGTGACTTAACTACAGGTATGAAGCCTTTTGCCCCTGACTGTGGGCTTCATTACTTTTACAGGTCTTAATGCTTTAATACAAACCCTATTTTCTGCTTTGTGGCAGAGAATAACCTGCTTAGGAGGCCCACATTTGGAAACTGACACTCTCCCTAAATGCCATGGATATCATTGGAGCCAATCAGAGAAATGTGGGTCATTTATTGAGCCGAAACACTTCGGCACATAAAGCCACTGCACCAACACACGACATCGATTTTCCCTACCTTCATGGCCTCTAACTGAAAAGCTGTCCAGTACCATGACCCGTATGTGAGGACGCTGCACTCTGCTAGCTATAATACAGATTATGTAAAAAGTGCTCAGATACAAACCTTCCATCTCTTAAATAGGAACCTTTCAAAAGGAGGAAAAACAGCCTTTTATTACGGTGACCTGCCGGCCATCCTAAGTGCATCAGTTGTTTGTGAAAAGAAGAAGAAGTGGTGCAATTTTCTCATTCATAACTGACCCTGTGATGCTTCAACTGGAGTCTCAATGTGAAAATCAACTGAACTGGTCGTCTGAGATTTTCAGCAGTGACTCATTTAGCAGCAGTGAATCAGCTCCAGGGGGTGGAAGATCTGGCCAAAAGGTCACATCTTCTGGGGTTGGATCATGATCTGCTATTTGGATCAGAATCCTCCCTGCAGCTTTAGTCGAACTACTGTGATCACGTGATGCACTGAGCGTACGGTTGCCTGGATACGAAGCCGACCACTTCAACTCGAGGCTGGAGGCAGAAATCTCCACGTCTTTTCTCTGATTTCTTTCTGGGATTTCTGACCAACAGTGATGGTTCATGTTTCTGAAACTATTCCAGGACGTTGGAAGCAGTTATCAGCATAATTCATGAGGTTGAAGCTACGAATGCATCAGTACACTGTAAAAAATGTTTGTACATTTTACGGTGAAAAATTTTAAAACCATGATGGTAAAAATCTGTAAGTTTCTCGTTCCAAATGAAAATGACAAAATCTGTACAATTTGTCTGAAAAGCAGATCATGTACCAGAGATCAGCCACTACTAAACAACAGCTAACAACGCAAGCAAGACAAAAAAGACACACAAAATGACAAAAATGAGAAACAAAGCAACAAAAGCACGAGACAAGCAACAAAAATCAGACAAAAAAGACAAAAAGCAACAAAAACAAGACAAAACATGGCAAAAATGAGACAAATAACGACAAAAGAACAGCGATTCATGATCAAAATGACAAAAAAAACAACAAAAACAAGACAAAACATGGCACAAATGAGACACAAAATGACAAAAGAACAACGATTCATGACCAAAATGACAAAAAAACAACAAAAACAAGACAAAACATGGCAAAAATGGGACAAATAACGACAAAAGAACAGCGATTCATGACCAAAATGACAAAAAAACAACAAAAACAAGACAAAACATGGCAAAAACGAGACAAATAATGACAAAAGAACAGCGATTCATGATCAAAATGACAAAAAAACAACAAAAACAAGACAAAACATGGCACAAATGAGACACAAAATGACAAAAGAACAGCGATTCATGATCAAAATGACAAAAAAACAACAAAAACAAGACAAAACATGGCAAAAATGAGACACAAAATGACAAAAGAACAGCGATTCATGATCAAAATGACAAAAAAACAACAAAAACAAGACAAAACATGGCAAAAATGAGACAAATAACGACAAAAGAACAGCGATTCATTATCAAAATGACAAAAAAACAACAAAAAGTAGAAAGAATATGACAAAAATGAAACACAAAATGACAAAAATGAGAAATAAAGCAACAAAAGCACGAGACAAGCAACAAAAATCAGACAAAAAACAACAAAAGCAAGACAAAGTATGGCAAAAATGAGACACAAAACGACAAAAGAACAGCGATTCATGATCAAAATGACAAAAAAAACAACAAAAAGAAGAAAGAATGACAAAAATGAGACACAAAACGACAAAAGCAAGGAACAAAGCGACAAAAAATAGACAAACGACGCAAGCAAGACAAAAAAACACAAAAGGACAAAAACAACTAGCAAAGAAATTGTACAACAAAATCCCTTTAGTTATGAAAACAGTCTTGTTGATATGTGAAAATGATGCCAATGTTGACAAAGTTCCTTCTGAGCTGCTGCTGATATTATACAACCAGTTTGAGAAGCTTTGTGGATTAATAAACTGTGTAAAACTGGTTGAGTGTCCTCTCTTCAGTTATTACTAAAACCCCAGGCCAGAAAAGAGGCCAGTCGGTGCTTCTTACTCTGATACACTCTGACCAGTCTCACACCAACTCTGCTTTCCAAACCGAACTACATCGCAATGTAAAGAAACCAACTTGGAACGCTGGAGAGAAGGAACTGAAAGCCAGAGTAGATTAGAACGCTATCTGGCTCTGAAAAGAGATTATGAGCTGGCAGAACATCTCTATACTGTCAGAGATAGAAAGCAGAGACGGATCCAAAACGAGAACAGGCTCAGCGATCACGAACCAGCAGCACGTAAAGGAAAGACACGAGAAAGCCACGGCAACCAAGAGAAAACAGAATATGTGGAAGGAGAAAGAACACTTTGCTGTAGATTATCAACACGCCTTCAGCCCAGTTTGATCTCCAGTAGGGCTGGACCCGAATATCCGAATATCCGAATATTCGTTCGCTACGGCACTATCCAGATATTCATTTTGGTATCTGAATATTAAGCATAAGCACAACTCCTATTTTTTTCCCTTTTGTTAGTGCAACAAAACCATTTTTGTTAGACAAAACTAAAAAACAAGACAAAATGACACAAAAATGAGACAAAGCGACAAAAGAACAATGATGCATGATCAAAATGACAAAAAACAACCAAAAACAAGACAAAATATGACAAAAATGAGACACAAAGCAACAAAAGAACAGTGATTTATAATCAAAATGACAAAAAACAACCAAAAACAAGACAAAATATGACAAAAATGAGACACAAAGCAGCAAAAGAACAGTGATTTATAATCAAAACGACAAAAACAACCAAAAACAAGACAAAATATGACAAAAATGAGACACAAAGCAGCAAAAGAACAGTGATTTATAATCAAAATGACAAAAAAAAATAAAAAAGAAGATAAAATATTACAAAAGCGAGACACAAAATGACAAAAGTGAGAAACAAATCAACAAAAGCATAAGACAAACAACAACATCAGACAAAAAAAGACAATAGTCAACAAAAACAAGACAAAATGCCAGAAACGAAATAAAATATGACACAAAACAACAAAAATGACACACAAAACAACGAATAAAGCAAAACACAAAATGACACAAAGCACAAATGAGACACAAAGGAAACACAAAACGGCAAAAATGAGAAACAAAACGACAAAAGTGAGAAACAAAACGACAAAAGTGAGACAAAAAAAGCAAAAAACAACCAAAAAAAGACAAAATATTACAAAAACAGAACACAAAACGATAAAAAAATTAGACAAACGACATGAAGCAAAACAAAAAGGGGCAAAAAAAACGAGACAAAAAATGACAAAAGCGAGAAAGGAAACAACAAAAAAATCGACAAGCCACACAAGCCAGACAGAAAGGAATCACAAAACGACAAAAATGAAACAAAAAATGACAAAAACAAGAGACAAACGACAAAACTCAGACAAAAAAAGGGACAAAAGCAACAAAAACAACACAAAATATTACAAAAATGAGACACAAAATGACAAAAGAACAACAAAAAATGTAGTATTTTACTTTCTGATCCGAACAACTTGTCATGGTCTAGAAATGATTTTAAATTTATAGTTTTTACTAATTTACAATCTGCAGTTAATGTCTTCTCTGTAATTTTTACACTTTGAGGGCCGGATTGGACCCTCTGGAGGACCACTTTTGGACCACGGGCCTCATGTTGGACCCTCTGGAGGACCGCTTTTGGACCACGGGCCTCATGTTGGACACCTTTGCTGTACAGTTTACAGATGCTCCCTAAACGCCTCACATCAGGTCTCACCCTGCAGTCGTGCATACACATGCACATCATTCACATGCATAATTAAAACATGTCACTCTTCATTTTGTATGAAAATTGGAATTTGAGTTTTGATGCTTTGGCTTAAAACTTCCCCCAATGAAAACCTTTTGAATTAAATCGAACAGATTATAAGAAACCTAAGAAACTATGCTAATCTTTTGGTTGTTAAATAATAAGCTTAAGGGATAAAAAAGCTAATCATTTGAAGACATTTGATAAGAATTGAGTGATTTTTATTCACGAAAATGATTTAGAAAATGCGACCGCTCCCAGTTTTCAGCTTTCTAAATTCAAGCAAGCATCCACAGATTTGACTACAGTACGCTAGAAGATGCATCCGCAGGAGTCGTTGTGGGTTAAACGATACCGAAACGAACAGAAAACTGGCCGTTCCACTGTGTTTGGCAATCTTACAGGAAAATCTCCCGGTGCTGCAGTGAAACGGAGGCGGCGATGCGCTCTGACAGCGAGTTACCGACACTTCTCCTTTACGAGAAGGGCCGAGGCTGCAGCTGCAAACAGATGTGTCCTGGGAGAGATGTGAGCTGAAGATGGGTTTCACATTATGTCACTGTGCAGGTGTGTGTGTGTGTGTGTGTGTGGAGGCCAGAGTGTGTGTGTGTGTGTGTCAGCGCTTGTGTAATAGAGAGAAAGCAAATAGATTTGCATTTATGTAAAGTATGTAATTCATGTGTTATCGGTGTGTTAAAGAGTGTTTGTGCAGGGTTTTTACTGCAGAGAAGAGCTTTTAGGTTGCATCAAATGAAAATTCCCAGCACTAAAATGATAAAAATGGAGAATTTTAAAGAGAATTTACTATTGTTTTGTAATTGGGGGTAGATTTACTCATGCATAATAAAGATTTAGTTCATCAAATGCTCAAAAATGACAGGAAAATGCATAGATTTCTGACTCAAAGCCTTTACCATACATCAGGGGTGTCCAACATGCGGCCCGCGGGCCAAAAGCGGTCCTCAAAGTGTAAAAATTCCAGAGAAGACATTAACTGCAGACTGACTGACTTGTTGCTTGTCTCATCTTTTTGTAGATCTTTTTTGTCGTTTTGTGTTTCTTTTTGTCTTGCTTGCGTCGTTTGTCTATTTTTTTGTCACTTTGTTTCTCACTTTTGTCGTTTTGTGTTTCATTTTTGTAATATTTTGTCTTCTTTTTGCTTGTTTTTTTATCATTTTGATCACAAATAATTTTTTGTTGTTTTGTGTCTCATTTTTGTAGTATTTTGTCTTGTTTTCATCTTTTGTCTTTTTTTGTCTGACTTTTGTCATTTGTCTCATGTTTTTTGTCATTTTGTTTCTTGTTTTTTCATTTTGTGTTTCTTTTGTGTAATATTTTGTCTTCTTTTTGTTGTTTTTGTCATATTGTTTCTTGCTTTTTCATTTTGCGTTTCTTTTGTGTAATATTTTGTCTTCTTTTTGTTGTTTTTTGTCATATTGTTTCTTGTTTTTTCATTTTGCGTTTCTTTTGTGTAATATTTTGTCTTCTTTTTGTTGTTTTTTTGTCATATTGTTTCTTGCTTTTTCATTTTGCGTTTCTTTTGTTTAATATTTTGTCTTCTTTTTGTTGTTTTTTGTCATATTGTTTCTTGTTTTTTCATTTTGTGTTTCTTTTGTTTAATATTTTGTCTTCTTTTTGTTGTTTTTTGTCATATTGTTTCTTGTTTTTATTTTGTGTTTCTTTTGTTTAATATTTTGTCTTCTTTTTGTTGTTTTTTGTCATATTGTTTCTTGTTTTTTATTTTGCGTTTCTTTTGTGTAATATTTTGTCTTCTTTTTGTTGTTTTTTGTCAAATTGTTTCTTGTCTTTTCATTTTGCATTTCCTTTGTGTAATATTTTGTCTTCTTTTTGTTGTTTTTTGTCAAATTGTTTCTTGTCTTTTCATTTTGCATTTCCTTTGTGTAATATTTTGTCTTCTTTTTGTTGTTTTTTGTCTTTTTTTGTCATTTTGATCATAAATCATCACTCTTTTGTTGTTTTGTGTCTTGTTTGTTTATCGTCTCTTTTTTGCCTGATGTTTGTTGTTTGTCTCTTTGTAAGATGAATTTAACATCCCCGCTGTACATGGAGCCATCATGCTTACTGTGTAGTCACAGGAAAACCCCTGATGTCTGTCACATATGTTCACAGAATGAGCATGTTTGTGAACTCAGGCGCACTTTGCATCCGAGGACAACAGAAATCATAAAGAATTAAGGTGAAGTGCAGCATTTCAAGGCAACTCGAGTGCATCTGCAGCTTCCTGTCCACATATATGATGATGCAGCACACGAGACATGAAGAAATGAATGCATTTTCTATAAGATATACAAGCTTCTGATGCACTAAATGGTCCCAGTATGCTTCCAGTTGCTCTCACTGCATCATAATTTAAGTGTTTCTCATCACGCTGTCTCTCGTCATTCATTCAACAAGCAGCAGAGATGAATCTTTCTTGTGTCAGATTTTGGCTTTATGATAACATGTAAACCATTTTTCCATACCATGCAGTTATATATCGTACTAATTAATACCACAAATGTTTAGATAATGATGCACAGTTAATTTAATTCCTCAGGAAAGCACCTTGGGTGTTTAATTTATGGTGCACGAGCAAATCACACGTTCTTTAATACCGCCCACTCAGCTCGCTTTATGTAAAAGCTGCAGCCTCTAAAGTGACGCAAGAGCCAACACGTTATGGTGGAGCGATTTCCAAACGTCGTCTTCCTACACGTGTTTAAATATACTTTTTTGTGAGACCTTCAATTTGTGCACGTAGCCTTTGATTTGACTGACTTAGATTGGCTGTGTCAAAGCAACCCACATACCTTAAATATCTGATATTTGTCTTCTACACTTGTCACTCTGCGTCCAACACCTCCACTAACTGTCATTCTCCAGAGCTGCCTACGAGCCCTGTCACTCCCTCATCCTTCCTGTTGCTTTTTAGCCATCAACCTGCAATAATTGAGGATGCAAATCATCTCAAAGTGTGATTGCTCTGTTACATTTGAAATTAAAGTGAGTTAAAAGTGATCAGGGTGTGATTTGAATGCACAAAATGGCAAACACACCCCGCCCAGCCCCTAATTTTATGCATCCTAATGTTTAGCACCAGTTACTCACATCTACCACAGGAAAAAAAAAAGAGAAGAAATGAACAGACAGCTGGTGCCTCATCAGCAAATGTCAGTGCTTTGTTTTAGTGAGTGGGACAAGACAACGCTGGGGTCACTCTGCAGTGTGATGCAGAGCAGAAGCACCCCGCCGACTCCAAACCTGAGTCATAGCCTTTCGTCTCGCAGGCCTAAAGATGACTAAAAAAAATGCAAAAATCACAGCTGTAGTTACACATCAGCAGACAGGTGCGGCCTGACGTGAGCATATACTGCCAAAAGAGTCCTTTTTTTTATAGAAATCCTGCAATCCAGCCCCTGAGCCAGGCAGCAGGCTATTACATAACACCATCCCTTACCATCATTTGCCAACAGAGGATGACCTTGAGAGGCAGGGAGAGACCAGAGAGGCAACATCAGAGCAGTTTCAGGTGGGTTAATTCAGGGAAATCTCACGCGTTTCCACGCAAACCCGCTTCCCTTATTGTCTAGAAATGTGTGTGCAGCAGAGTAGGGGGTACGACAGCCGTGGGATGTGCTCGTGTCTGCATTGATTTGCAAAAAAAGTAGCTTCCCATTGAGGGTGATGTGGGTTAAGCAGACACACACACACACACACACACACACACACACACACACACACACACACACACACACACACACACACACAACACGCCTTCCTTCTGCACACACACACACACACACACACACCCTTCTTCTCAACATCTGCTCCAGCTTCACCACATTGTGTCATGTCACCCCAACACACCACATGCCAGCCATCATCAGGATCTGAGATCATTGCACTTTAGTTGCTGAATCTTACATGTGTGTGCAGGCAGCAACCATGTTCATCTGAAGCACAAAATGACATCAGGATTTCAGCAGCACTTCCAGAGGCTGCATTGATAAACTGCATGTGTCCTCATTGTAATCCGTCTCTCATTAATATGGACTTAATGCGCCGATAAATCAATCACTTACCCAGGAGAATGACGCACCAGGTTGCATCGTGCTGATTTGTATTTCAGATAAAATGATGTGCAGGAAAAAAATAACACTGCCATGCATCAGTCCACATATTACACACAGCATCCATCCATCCTACCTTGCGAGAGTGAACGAGAGAAGTCCGGTCTGCTGTCTGGAGTGGTCGAGGACGAGGGGGGGAAAGGCTTCAAAAATGCTCTTCTGTCGAGCCTCTGGCAGCTTAAGATGTTTGTTTTGTTGTATTATTGTTTTAATTTTGCGTGGGAGAAAATAAAAGTGAGCCTCGACAGACAGACAGACAGCTAGAAGTGAGCGGTTGCAGGTCCGTCGGATGATGCTGCCGAACACAAACTGCTGCTGATGTGCGGAGAGGAGGAGACAGATACTGAGGAGCAGCTCCGTCTCTCCGCCTGCGTGGCTCAGCAGTCAAACACAGTCATGTACGTTCACCAATATCAACCTGCTGCGGCTTCACTTACAGAAAAACGGCATTTAGCTGCTTCTCTAATTTGTTAAGATAACCAGATAATATCTCACTAGCAGTTAAATTAACTAAGCTGCTAGTTATTATCCATCTGCTTCCCTCATTAGTGCAATAGTTAAAGCGTAGCACAAAAGCAGCATTAGCTAGCAGGCTAAATTCAAGTACGCAAATTTCAATGCAAAGCTAAATACAGCAGCATATATTCAAAAGGTAAGTCACTTGTCGGTAATGTCGCCTTATAACATCAGGACGAAGAAGTAAACTAAACTGCGAACCAATTTTCATTTTTATATGTTATTTTATAGATAGTTTTTGATTGTTTATTGATTACTTAATCATTATGTTAGCATACACTGAGCGCTAGCTAGCTTGCCCGTTTCATCTGTGGAGCTAAGCTATGGAGTTAGCAGTAATGTTAAAACGAAAAACAAATTGCACTGTTAAAGTATTGTACAACGTTTGAAGCTTGGACTTCTACAAAATATACATGTGTCAATTCAATAAACACGAATATATATATATATATATATATATATATATATATTATAAATAATATCAATATTAATATTCTTACTGTATGCTGTAACATGGGAAATTTCCCCTGACATGGGGAGTAATAAAGTATTATCTTATTAATTGGCTTAGCTAGCTAATATCCATCAACCGGGGTAATGCTAAACTAGCTACAGCAGCATGTATTTCAAAGGTAAATAACTTGTCGATATTGTTATCTTATAACAACAGGATAAAGAAGTAAACTAAACTGCAAACCAATTTCGCAGTCAGTGGCTTAAAGTAATCATTGTGTTAGCATACACGGAGCGTTAGCTTAGCTGCGGAGCTAAGCTAACTAATTAGCAGCAGTAATGTTAAAAGTCACAACAAAAAAATAAATTACACTGATAAAGTACTGTTTGAAGTTTAAAGCTTCTACAAAATGTGTCAAAATATGTGACAATACAATCAACACAAAATATGTATAAATTATAAATAACAATACTAGTTAGCTAGCTAATCTATATTGACCAGGGTTAATGCTAAACTAGCTAAAGCAAAAAGCGGGTCAAAACCTTTCATTTTAGGAGACATTTAATCCTTGAAATCTTCTTCATTCCTGTTTGCAGTTGTGTTAATTAAAGCATCATCTTTTTAAAAGGTAAGTAACTTGTTAAAAATGTTAAATAATTACCTGCTAAATAAGTAAATGATAATACTAGCTTAAAAAAGCAATTGTTATCAGTGATCTAAAGTAAAATTTAAGTTAGCATAAACTGATCATTAGCTTACATGTTAAATATAGCTGAGTGACTACTTAAACAGTTGACTGTTAGCATATTAAAAGTAACAACTGCAAAAATTAATTAAAACCTAAATTATACTGGAAAATACTGTGCAAAGTGAAAAGCCTGTGCTTCTACAAAACATAGATATGAAAATCAAATACAGAAAAACATATATATATCTAATAAGTGATAGTAGCACTAATCAAAGTAGACCAAGGTTAATGCTAAACTAACTAAAGCAGCGTCCATTGGAAAGGTAAATAACCTGTCAATAACATTACCAAGTAACAACCAGATGATGAAGAAAATTATATTACTAGCCTAAACTGTACACCAGTATTTCAGTCAGTAGCTTAAAATAAGATTTAAGTGAGCATAGACTTAGTGTTAGCTTACTCATCTCAGTTATAGAATACAGCTTGCGAAGCTAGCTAGCTGACTGTGAGTAGTAATTTTAAAGTAACAACAACAAAAATGCTTCTATAACAAAGCTATAATGATTTCAGATACTGGGTACTTCAAAGAAATACAAATATATTCACACATCTTTAAAATAGCAGGTAATAAGCATCTCTCTCACGAGCTAGTAGGCTATAATATAAAGTCGAGAACAAAACCTAATGTTAGCAGTTAGCTAACTAAAACTCTTTCATAGTAACATGAGTGAAACAAATCAGTCCACAGTGCAGTACAACATAGGATAAGACAGCTACCTAAAACAGTGTTGGTTTAGAAGGTAAGTCACGTATAAGTAATGTTAACTAATAACTGGTTAATAAAATAAAAGTAGGTGTAGAATACAGTTTGCTAGCAAGCTAGCTAGCTAAGTGTTAGCAGCAATTTTAAAGTAATCAGTGCAAAAATACAGCAAAAAAACAAGTTTGTCTTGTCATTCTCGCTAGCCAGCAGACAACAGAAAAAACCAAATTGCACTGGTAAAGTAGTGTGTAAAGCTTACAGCCTAAGCATCTATAAAACATCGATAGGACAATTCAGTAAACACAAAAACAGTATGCATATAGATGATAACATTAGGTAGCCAGGCTGAATGTTAAGTAGCATTCCATTAAAAGGTTAGTACCTCATCAACAACGTTAACTAATAACACCTGTTTAAAGAATTAAACTGTAAACCAGTCGTATGCCATATCTCAGTTGTAGCATACAGTTCACTAGCTAGCTTGGTGTTAAATAACTGAAAATGAAGCAAAAACCAACACTCATTCCATTCGATTTCACATAATCAAGATGACAATGATCAAATTCCAAACTTCCAGAACAGTAGTCCAGAAATCAACGAGTCTTATATGTAATCTATGCATGTGATGAGACCTGCTGTGTACGCAGATGTCCAAATGTTCTTCCGTCTTTTATCACTGTATTCCATGTACCTGCTCTAGTTTAGGCTCCTTATATCGTGCATGCTGGATCGCTGTTGCAGTGCTCTAGCTCAGTGGGATGCAAACAGATCCAATGTAAATGCTATTAGTCGAACGTGTTTTCCAGTTGTGATCAGTCAAAATGTCTGCTGTGAAAAAGGTCTTTTGTGTTCATTGTAAACAAAGTTGGCATTGTTTGAAACTGAGCAGAAACAGAGCACGTCTTGATTGGGATGTTAAATTTTGGTGACAACAGAAAAACATCTCTGTGTTCTAAATTAGCATCCTGATGTGTAACAGTCTGTTCCAGCACAGGACATCCAATGATTGAGTATTAATTTGCCTTCATATTTCCATCAAAGGTTTGCTGTGGGATTATTTCCAGTTGTTTAAACTCACAGGTTTATGTAGTGTGGTACAGACTGGAAAAGACCTTCAACAAGCAGCCTTTTTTGAATCAGGAGTTTAAGTCCCAGCTGAACAAATTTGATGTGGATTTTTTTCTAGAACGTTATCTACAAAAAATAAACTACACTTTGGAAACATTCTTGACAGAATTAGTCATTTTTGATTCTTGTTCTCAGTCTGAATCTCAGTCTGTTCCTATTCTAGGTTCTGCAAACAGAAGACAATGGATAAAACCCCACAAGACGACATCAGACCACAAGATGAGACGGAGCTCACCTCACCGCTCTCCCCTAAACGACCAAGAACAGAATGTACAGTGACAAATGACCGCAGTCAGAGAAGCAGGTTTGACTTTCCAGAGCCTTTGACGTTCAGGAAAACTCCTAACTCCCCGTCACCAACGAGCAGCCTGCAGAAGAACCAGGGCCTGATTTGCACAGTGGATTTTCAAGATGAGAAACATGATGAGCTACCACAAGACACTAAATTAAATGTCACTCCTATTACTAAGGCGACTGCTTCACACAGTAACAGTGCACCCACAGGATCTGAAGTGTGTTTTATCACTGCAGAGAGACACCCACTGCTTCTGGGGAAAGACGAGCAGCCTCCAGTTACCAAAACAGACAAGCTCAGCTCATACCCAGGAGATGATACAGATGGGTCTCCTGCTCCACCCGTTCTTCCTGATTGCACGTGGCTGGGGAAATCACTGGAGGACAAGACCCCTGGTGGTTTGAGCCGCTCAACTGGAAGTAATGAAGATGGGAGACAGATGCAAAACCACGTCAGTCAAACACAGGCAGCTGCATTTACTTCAGAAAGTGAGGAGGTCACATGTCAGTCTGATTGCACTTGTAACGGTGCAGGTTTCTGTAGTACACGGAGCCAATTTGCTGAAGTTGTAGAGTCTAATCAGAGGAAGCTTGAATTTAGTGAGGGTATCCTTGTTAGTAAGGAAGAGGATGACAGTCTCACAGCCTCCTCTAATTATGAAGACTCCAAACTGTTCCACTCAAACCCTGAAGATGACCACTCTGGGAACTTGTCAGAAGGTGGAGGAAATGAAGAAAATAAATTAGAATTACAGATCTGTGAGAATGAAACTGTCTCAGTCTCTGATGGGGAAACAAAAGGCCAAGTTAATGAGGACGGCATGAGCGAAACCGCCGCTCTTTCAGCCGCTGAATGTGCTGAGGGATCACTTCATTCTTATGATGTGGTATTAGACAGAAATATTGCAACTGAGAATGTGGGTCTTGAAGCTGATGACTTCTGTGGGCCAAAAGAAGAGCGTGCCGCTTGCAAGATAATAGCCGAAGCTCGGAGTGAAACGGCTGATCACACAACAGAGACTCCGATGCCGGTTAGAATCAGCCGAGAGCCTGCTGAAGGAGATAATGATGCAGGCCCTTTGAGTGTAATTGACCCTGCAATCTGGAGCGAAACTGACGGGGAGGCTGAAGAGAAACGCCGGAACTCAGAGAGCACTGCAGGTGTAGAATTATCTCCGTCGGTGGAAGGCTGTGAGATGGAAACGCCTCTCCCGCTCTGTTCTGACGTCAGGCCGCCACAGAGGGTCTCATCTCCCGACCAGACCGAACATTTTAATCACCAAAGCGGAATACGACAGTGCAAAGATGAAAACGAGGACTTGTGTCAGTCCTGCAGAGAACCACCGGCTCGATCTGTCACCGCCGACGAAACGCACGACAACACCGGCAGTGAAGCCGGCTGTCAGTGGAAATCCCGTCCCAGCAGTGGTCCCGCAAAGCCTCTTCCTGCTGGGGTTGAAGGAATACAAGAAAGCCATGATACTGAGGGACAGCAGCTGAAAGAGCAGAGTAAATCCGGCTGCTCTCCTGTCAGCCTTGATCACCTGAAGACACAGGAGGTCAAATATGCACAGAGTGAAACTGAAAGGTGGGACGAGACGGCCGAGAGAGAAGAAATTCTACGTTTCGTTACAGAAATGGAAAGCGATGAACATGGGGAATTAGAGGAAAAACCTCAAAGCGAACACAAGCATGAGACACCTGAAATGTCCACCGATGACAAGCATGAACATGAAGATGAACCAGGAAACACGCCAGACCAGTGTGTGTCTGACGTTTCCATGATGGATGTGACAGCTGAGGAAAAGGACGGCAAAGACGTGACAAATGTCGGAGAACAAACGGAAACTGACGGGCGAGAAAACTCATCTGAGGAAGACACGCAGCAACAACTAAAAGCAGATGTGAGTGAAGCGTCTCCTGGTGAAGGATTTGAGCTCAGTCACTTCTCTGATTGTGAACCCACAGCTGAAAACAAAGATCATCTTCCAGCTTCTGTTTTACCTTCAACCAGTGATGCGGTTGTGCTGTGTCAACAGTCACAAAACACTCACTACGACCCCACAACACTCAGCTGTAGTGACAGATTCCCCCTGTTGCCATCTGCCTTCCCTCTCTACAACTGTGTGCTGAGGGGTTTTGACACTTTCGAAAAGATCCAACTCTCACCAGATGACGATGACGATTATGCCGCCGGCCTGGGCAGCATCCCTGACCTCATCAGCTCACCCAGCCAGCTGCTGCATTCACCACAGCCACAGATTCACCCCTCCATACCAGCAGAGGAGAGTGACGAGCATGAGGAAGCACCAGGGGGGGAGGAAAGATTGGAGTGTCACACGGCAAACGGATTCATAAGCAGTGATCCCGCTTGTAATGAACTCTCAAACTTTATCACGGCAGCAGATGTCATTGCTCTCGGACTGCCCAGCTGTGACTCAGCCTCTGATTCCTACGAGAGCATTCAGGATGAAATAAACCCTCAGTCAGCGTCTCCGGCTGTTTCCACCAAGAGTGACGGTCCTGCCTCCGATGTGAGCGAGTTTGAAATGAAGGAAGAGTTCGATTTGGTGTTGAAAGAGCTGAACTTGTTCTTTGACATCAGTAGAAATGATTTTGGGAGCGACAGCAGACCGTCGTCACCTGAGCAGTGTGGTGAAATGACTGAACTTGTGGAAGTCAATGCATCAAAATGTGAAGAACATCTCAGCAGCCCTGAACCGGGACGTCACAGAGACACATCATCAGGTAGCTGCATCATATGAGACACAAAGTGACAAAGAAACACGAAAAGGGCTAAAAAAGACACAAAAATAACTCACTGAGACACAAAGTGACAAAAAAACACAAAAAGGGCTAAAAAAGAAACAAAAATAACTCAATAAGACACAAAGTGACAAAAAACACAAAAAGGGCTAAAAAAGAAACAAAAATAACTCACTGAGATACACAGTTTTCATATAAAGATACATGACTAGAGAGACACAAAATGACCACAAAACACCTAAAATTACCACGAACAGATTGAAAACGGCCAAAAAAGGGCACAAAATGACCACAAAACTGTCTGAAAATGACCAAAAAAGAAACAAAATGAGCACAAAGTCACACAAAACAACCACAAAAGACACAACATAACCACAAAACTGCACTAAATGACAGAAAATGACCACAGAAAAACATAAAATGACTCAGTGAGACAGATAATTATCATATAAAGACACAAAATGACAAGAGACACACAAAATAACTCCAAAAAAATTGCAAAATGACCACAGAGACACCTAAAATGATCACAAAACAGACTGAAAAAGAACCAAAATGAGCAGGTCATGTGATCTGGAATGAACACACTTTATTGAAAGGTGTTTTTGTAACGGGGAACTTAATGAAAAGTAATTTCTCAGACACAGATACGATGTGATATTCCATTTTTTGGTTCACTTGTTGCGTATTGGACTGAAAGGTTTTCACAGAGCAGGAGGCGCTTGATTTCTCTTCATATCACTTCATAAATCAGAAAACATTACTGCCAGAAGACAAAAACTTTTTTTAAAAAATGCAACATTCCTCAGGTTAGGCTGTGAATGAAATATGAGAAAACACTTCTGGAGGATCTTTCAGAAATTAAATAAAAGGTAGAATCCAGCTTTCTCACTACCAGTATAAGAAAATAAATCATTTTAAGGATACATATTGTAATTTAAATCTACAGGTATATTTAGACAAAGTGTAGTAAATCTAAACAGCTAAATGTGTTCCTTTGCTTTTAGTCAGAAAGAAGACAAGTTATGGAAGCAAAGTATCTCAAAATTGACAAGTTTACGCCCTCGTTTCCTCCCAGTCATACCTACATTCAAAAGAATATATTTAACAGTGCACATTCCTACGCAATTATATGATGATTTGGGTGTTGATATGTGCGTCTATAAACAGTCCTAATGTGGATGTCCAAGTCCAAAGTGCAGTAGAGACCGAAACTGTTTGCAAAATGGAAATAAATATTTTTAGAAGAGTACACACTTCCTGTCCTGTCGAGAATCTCCTTCATCAGTCATGATGGTGCTCCGGGAAGCGACTGTGGAAGGTTTTAGTTGGAATTAAATCAAGGGGAACATTTAACTCAGCCAGACCAGACACCCTGAGAAAGCTGCCAGCAAATCACTAAAGAGCTGAACACCGCTGTCTGCACTGTGTAAAAATATATATTGTTTCCTGACTATTTTTAGATGACGCTGATGAAGACGGCGGCCTGGAAGTCTGTGGCGGCGATCCAGTGGTTTCTGTTGTCAGCGACGGCGAACAAGAAGTGCCCCGAAGCAGAGACATGTGCCAGGAAACACCTGTGGACAGAGGTTCAGGGTTTACTCACTATTAATTCTGTTTAAAAACCAAAAAAACAACAACCAAGCTTAGTATATTGAAGAAAAGCACCACATGTCAACAGTGTCAGCTTTAATAACGAGAAAAAAATGGTTTGAAAGCAGAAAATGAGGAGCTTTAAAAACATTTCATTAAGATAGTTTAATTAGAGTTAACTGCTCTGTTGTTCCGTTGGTTTTTCCGTTTCGTGGCTAACGATGTTCTCATAGAGCGGTCGGTGATAGACTTCAAAAGGCCAGCCGGGTTAATTCAGTGAGGAAACACAATTACTTTTATTGATTTGTCTTTTCAAATGGACGCAGCGCCCTCCCATGAATGTTCAAATATTGTTTTCCCCTTCCTCAATGAGCTGCACAGGAATGATAACACATCATGAATGCAAAAAAAAAAAAAAAGTGTTTAAGGCAGAGGTGTCAAACTCAGTAAAACCACAGCATAATAACCTATAAATAACCACAACTCCTAATGGTTCCTTTAGTGCAACAATGTTCACATTTGAGGAATTATCTTTTTACAAAACATCAAGAAAAAACTGAAATTTCTTAAGAAAATAAGTTCAATTTCATCAACATTCATCCTGAGTTTATCATTTTCACATCACAACTTCCAGATCACAGAGTGTCTACAAAGGAACACAACATTTGGTCACCTGGAGCTGAACCAGAGAGGATTTAACTTTGTGATCAAAGTGACAAATGTCAGACAAAGAAAAGACAAATAACAACAAAAACAAGACAAAATATTCCAAAAATGAGACACAAAATGACAAAAAAGATGAGAAATAAAATAACAACAGACAACAACAAAAAAGAGACAAAAATTTGATTTAAAAGTTACAAAGTCACAAAAAACTGACAAAAACAAGGCAAAAAATGACACAAACGAAACAAAAAAATGACAAAGAAAACACAAAACAACAAAAATGACACAGAAACCAGTGAATAAAGCAAAACACAAAATGACAAAAATAAAAAGCAGAAGCGAGACAAATAGGAGACATAAAACGACAGAAACGAGAAACAAAACAACAAAAAACATGAGACGAACGACAAAAGTCAGACAAAAAAAGGACAAAAAACAACCAAAACAGACAAAATATTCCAAAAATGAGACACAAAATGACAAAGAACAATCTAGTATTTTACTTTCTGATCCAAACAACTTGTCATGGTCTAGAAATGATTTTAAATTCACAGTTTTACTAATTTACAATCTGCAGTTAATGTCTTCTCTGTAATTTTTACACTTTGAGGGCCGGATTGGACCCTCTGGAGGACCACTTTTGGACCACGGGCCTCATGTTGGACACCCCTGCTTTAAGGGCAAACAGAGGAATAAATAGAGCAGAATTATCCGGTCATTCTTGTGTTTCTCTGACTGTCGATATGTTGCTTTCAGAGCCCCTGGAGATGCAGTGGAAAATGAAAATGTGGTCTCCATCCTTCATGTGTTCTCCTCTCCTGGAACAGCTGAGCCACGGTGAGCCTCATATTGTGTTGTGAGACAGAAGGTTTAAAAAAAACCCGAGCATTTTATTGATAAAACGGTGGGTTCCTTCTGGATTTGCTTCAAAATGAAAAACACACAGAAATCATTTGAAAGGGTTTTAATGTGTATCCCCATCAGTCAATAATGTTTTTAAACTGATTGGCATGAATTCATTTGGCTTTATTTGTCGGTTTTACTGCATGTAGTGACATTAAAAACCCCCGAAAGCAAACTAGAAATGAAAAGATACAAACAAAGCTTGTAAGCAGAGAGTGTGACAGTCTGCTTCATCCCGTCTCACCTTTTCCTTCCTCCGCCTCACTCTGCTGGTCCTCACTGCATTACGAACCCAAATGTGTCTGCTGGGATTAAAGTGGGCCTCCCTCTGAATGTTTAACAGCAGGCAGACTAACAACCTGCCTGTCTGGAGATGCACTGTGTTCACCTTGTCAGTCTGAGGGACAAAATCAGTCTAATAGCGTGGCTACTGTCTGCACACATTGACAAACATTATGTTAATCTTATCAGCTTCGGTGAAGAAAAGAAGCTTCAGAAAAAGGCAGCATGAAGATTTTTTCTTGTTTACTATGGTTTGCCTGCAGCAGTCGTAGTAAAACTGAAGCCTGATTGCTGCAGTTTATTTAAATCCAATGCAGAGCCCTCAGGCAGTCAGCAGGACAACGGCAATGCATACGATGTTGTGTTTACAGTCATTTGTCACATTCTCATTTTGTGTCTCATTTTTGTCATTTTGTGTCTCATTTTTGTCATTTTCTATCTTGTTTTTTGTCATTTTTGTGTCATATATTTGTCATTTAGTGTCTCATTTTTGTTGTTTTGTCTCTCATTTTTCTCATTTTGTGTCTCATTTTGTCATTTTGTGTCCCGTTTTTGTAATTTTATGTCTCGTATTTGTCCTTTTGTGCTCATATTTGTCAGTTTGTCTTGTTTTTGTCATTTTTTGTCTCATTTTTTTCATTTTGGGTCTCATTTTTGTTGTTTTGTGTTTCATTTTTGTCATTTTCTATCTTGTTTTTTGTCATTTTGTGTCTCAATTTTGTAGTTTTGTCTTATATTTGTCATTTTGTCTCATTTTTGTCATTTTCTGTCTTGTTTTTGTCATTTTGTCTTGTTTTTGTCATTTTCTGGTCTCATTTTTGTCGTTTTGTGTCTCATTTTTGTCGTTTCACACAACTGCATTCTCCCTGATCCACACAGACTGAAACTACCCCAGATGGTCCCTGATCCACCCCCATGTTTTACTGTAGGGGCAGACAGTCTGGCTTGGAGCTTCTCCAGGTTTCCTCCTAACCTGTAAGTTGTCTGGAGTGGACATCAACTGAAGACTGGATTCATCCCTGAAGAGAACCTTAGCCCAGTCATCAACAGTCCAATCCTTGTGATCCCAGCAGAGAGTAACCAGCTTTCCTCTGCCTTTCCTTGATGAAGGGCTTCTTCCTGCCCTGTAGGACTTCAGACCAGCTTCAACAAGTCGCTTTCCAACTGTCCTTGTCCAAAAAGTCCCATTTCTCCCCAGTGTCCACTCATTTTTAAGGTCCTTGGAGGTCTGAGGACTATTCTGACAGGAACAGATGAGTGACGGTCATCTGGTGGTAGAAAGACGTTTCCTGACCAGCCAGCAGTTTGGTAGAACCATGCTGGGTTTGTTTTTCTTGGTGTAATGAACAGCTGTCTTGGAGATCTTCAGTTTTTTCTCTACCTGTCTCTCTCTCTTGATGGCTGCCTTTGTGGCTTCACATAATTCTTTAGTTTTAGGCGTTATGTGAGAGCTGACAGCTTCTGAGTTGTTCTACAGCTCGAACATCAGCAGGAAACCACTCTAGACCTTTACATGTGCAGTGCTGCTGATGACATGAAATGACCTTATAGACCCTGGAATACAATGAAGCTGAAGCATGTCAGAAAGAATATAAAGTATGATGGAGTCAGCTGCATTTGTTGTCGTGTTCATTGTATTCTTCAGGCAATAAACCTTTAGTTGTACCAGCCATTAAAATGAAGAAGATAGTTAAGAAAACGAGGGTGGTCTGATCATTTTTTTTTCCATGACTGTATGTGCTCCTGATGTGTGTTTAGGACCACCAGCGCTGGCCAGGAGACTGGAGCCCCTGAAAACGTGCACACGACCTATCCGGGTCGGACTTTCAAAGAGAGCCAAGACCAAACACCTGCACCCCTATAAATGAATCAAGGTGAACAGACTCCTTGAAAGTTTCTTTAAGTCCAACGTTCAAGCTTTCTGACTCGTATTGTTCAGGGTTTTCTTGTGCTCTGTGTTGGTTTTTGTGAATGTTTCTGGTTTCTATACATTCAGCTTAAGTCACAGAAACCACAAAATGTCCTTTTTCACCTTCACACCTTCACATTTTACACTCTAACTCAGCGGAGTATCTCGGTTGCAGCAGTTAGGGAATAAGTGGCACCTTGACAGTCCTCGGTGTCCACTTTTGTTCAGGTTTCAAACATCTTTCTTCAATATTTATTCATTTATTTATTCATACGCAGTTATTTATTTGCTTATATGTATTCATGACTGTGGTTTTAAATGTCTACACACTATTTATATTTACATGGTGTAAAACACATTGATCTAATTGTTCACATTTGTTCTGCTCACATGTTTTCCTGTAGGTGTATTGTTCCTGCTAAGTGTGGGCTTGTTCAGTTCATGTGTTCACCATTAAACGGGTTCATATGTACGCAGCATGTCCTTGAGGTGAGCTGCAGATGAATTTTAATACGGCCTGTTTGCCCACGAATTAAATAATATGATTCTATGGAAAGAAAATGTGTTTTTCATGTGTACACTGAGCATGGCAGCGTCTTGAGGCCCAACGTTGATCCGTGCTCGTTACTGGGACAAACTGGGAGTGGATGTTTACTGTTTTAATGCTGCTGCAGGAGCAGAAGTCAGTGTTGTTTTCCTGCCGTGTAGTGAAACGCTTCTTCAGGAGATCTTACAGATTTTTCTAGAAGAGATTACATTCTTTAATTGTCCTCCTCCTTTTCACAGCAATCATATCACACTACAGACACCTACTAGCATAAAAATGAATATTAATGAACCGATTTCATGTATTTAAAACACGATAAGACTTTTGGATACAGATGGATAGATAGATAGATAGATAGATAGATAGATAGATAGATAGATAGATAGATAGATAGATAGATGATAGATGGATGGATAGATAGATAGATAGATAGATAGATAGATGATAGATGGATAGATAGATAGATAGATAGATAGATAGATAGATAGATAGATAGATAGATAGATAGATAGATAGATGGATGGATGGATGGATAGATAGATAGATAGATAGATAGATAGATAGATAGATGATAGATGGATGGATAGATAGATAGATAGATAGATAGATAGATAGATGATAGATGGATAGATAGATGATAGATGGATAGATGGATAGATAGATAGATAGATAGATAGATAGATAGATGATAGATGGATGGATAGATAGATAGATAGATAGATAGATAGATAGATAGATAGATAGATAGATGATAGATGGATGGATAGATAGATAGATAGATAGATAGATAGATAGATGATAGATGGATAGATGGATAGATAGATGATAGATGGATAGATAGATAGATAGATAGATAGATAGATAGATAGATAGATAGATAGATAGATGGATGGATGGATGGATGGATGGATGGATAGATGGATGGATGGATGATAGATGGATAGATAGATGATAGATAGATAGATGGATGGATGGATGGATAGATGATAGATGGATAGATGGATGGATGGATGGATGGATGGATGGATGGATGGATAGATGATAGATGGATAGATGGATGGATAGATGGATGGATGGATAGATGGATGGATGGATAGATGATGGATAGATAGATGGATGGATGGATGGATAGATGGATGGATGGATAGATGGATGGATAGATGGATGGATGGATGGATGGATAGATGGATAGATAGATGGATGGATGGATAGATGATAGATGGATAGATGGATGGATAGATGGATGGATGGATAGATGGATGGATAGATGGATGGATAGATAGATGGATGGATGGATGGATGGATAGATGGATGGATACTTTATGTATCCCGAGGGAAATCCGATCAATTCAGTTCAAGATATGGATAAAAAAAATTCAATATTCCTGACTGAAAGCTTAACTGGTTTTCAGATACACTGAGCAGAAAGGTGATTGATTGTAGCTCCAGTGTTGTTGGCTGCAGGCAGTGGAAATGACACCTCAGCTCAGGTTCTGACAGTGGGATCAGGAGTGTTTGTTTACCCGCATTCACAGCTCCCCAAACGAGAAGTGAACGGGTTTGTGTGTATTCTGGAGTCTTAAGGCTGTTTGTTCTGGAGCGTCCAGGCAAAGTTTGAAAGAGGAAGTGAGGACAGCACTGGAAATGAGACATCATCTGCTTAAATTAGTAATATATCTACGACCTCACAGTATTGTTTCTGATATGATTTAAAACATAACGGAGAAGGTCAAACTGGATTATGATGTTTTCTTAATTCTGTACATTAAATATTTTAAGATGGGGCAGATTCGTGTTAAGAATGCTGACAGATTTTTGGTCTTTTTTTGTAAAAACAGGATTATTGTTAAGGCTATAAGTTGGAGTGTGTTGAGCTCTTTGTACCCCTGAGTGTATTCTAACCAAGCAATGTGAACATGTTGTATCCACTGATGCTTTTCCAGACTTTGGAATAGGATTTTTTAAATGTTCTGATCACACTTGTGATTCAGAACGGCAGGACATTTCTCCCACTACATAGAAGAGCTTCTGGGAACATTTTGTTTCAATGAGCGAGGTGCCTCAGCTGGCAAACAGGCGAGTGCAAATCAAAAAGAAACAATGCCACGGTATGCATTTCCAAAAATAATTGGATTCAGACGCTACACATTCAATCTGCCTTTTTAATCAGGCACAGTCTGTGAAAGCTGGGGGAGCTGAATTAGATTTTTTTTGGTTGATAATGACTTTGTCAGTGCTAGTTGTGTCTGAGGGGTGTTTGCCCAGTGTGTTTGCTGATTTGTTGCAGGGCTTCATCTTCACATGGAAATGGACATTTTTCCCCCTCAGCTCGGTCGTTGGTAATGGCAGTCTTTTTTATTCCAGCAAACTGCCAACTTCTTAATACATTATTCATATATCGATATCTGTTATTCGAGCAGCTTAATGTTCCAGTCATTGTCTCTAATGAGAACTCATTTCCATCTCCAGTGGCTGGAATGGTATCTCATCTATTGTTATTTCTTATTGATTACACACAGACCAGTAATCTTCTAGTCTTAGTAACACTTCACTTGAAGTGCAATGAAGTGTGTTACCTGTGTATTTAATATTACATAACTGTCACATTTCAAAAGGAAAGAATGACAAGACATTTCCACATGCATTAAAAGAAGGATGTGAAATTAATTCCAGACAGTTTTGCAGTTGATGAACCAGATTTATTATTGTTATTGTAGGGAAGTCTAAATATGTGTTTGGCCTACATACTGTGGGTAAAATGGATAAGACTTTGTGAACTGCTGCAGCTAGAGGATGAAACAATCTGCAAAGTAATGCATAATTTATCGATCTGATAAAACGATATTTTATTATTAGTTGACATAAAATGTGCTGCTTTCCACAATGCTTTTAAACAGTGTTTTATCTTTTACACTCTGGATTTTAATCACATATTTATGATGAGGAGGTGGAGTGAATATAATATTGTATTTTAAAGAGCAGCGCTACATCTTAAACATGAAGATAACTTTCCAGTACGTGTATGAGCCACTAAAGAAAACACTGTTCACTCTTTCATCTCCAAACCACCAATCCTTACGTAGCTTAGCAAAAAAAGGCATGACCAGTAGTAGAATATTGGAATCACATGTCCCAAGTGATGAAAACTCTTCCCAAAACCCCCAAAAAGCTGGGATATAGGACATTTAATAAGTCTAAAATAAACTACACATGGTAGCACGTCTGGATGACTACCTGGCAGACTTATCGAACATTTTCCAAAAGCGAGGAGAATTTAAGAGCTAGTGCACATTCTAGCAACCCCACCATCTGGCCAAGCCCACCCTAGAAGCCATAAAACCCTTTTCTTCATCAAGGAAAGGCAGAGGAAAGCCCGTTACTCTCTTCTGGGATCACAAGGATTGGACTGTTGATGATTGGGCTAAGGTTCTCTTCAGGGATGAATCCAGTTTACCGTTGATGTCCACTCCAGACAACTTACTGGTTAGGAGGAAGCTTGGAGAAGCTCCAAAGCAGACTGTCTGCCCCTACAGTAAAACATGGGGGTGGATCAGGGACCATCTGGGGTAGTTTCAGTCTGTGTGGAACAGGGTCAATGAACCAGGTCATGTTTGGGGCTACTCTAGAAAACAGTCTTCTTCCATCAGCTGGAAAACTCTTTCCTGCCTCCAATGACTGGATTTTCCAACAAGACAAGCTCAGTTAAAACCTGGATGGAGAACCAGAACATTGGAACCATGCCTTGGCTGCTCAATCACCAGATCTAAATCCAACTGAAAACCTGTGGAAAATCATCAAACGCTAAATGGAGAACCACAAGCCCAGAAACAAAGCAAATTAGTGAGAATTAGTGCAACAGGAATGGGCTGCTGTGATCAGAAGCTGGTGGAGAGCATGAAGAGACATCAGAAACAATGGATCTGAATCAGTACTAACTCCTGGTGGATAATGGAACTAAAACAGACAGAAAAGAAAACATGGAATCCCAGAAGCTGTTTTTAGCAGAACAATGCCATAGCTACTGATGGAAGAACTGAAGGGATTCTGGTTATCAAGAAAACCATTAAAATGTCTGATATCAGCTCTGAAATTAAACTCTCATGAGATATTTCTGTTGTTATTATATTTGTCCAAACAAATGGACCTTTAGTGGTACCAGGCATTAAATGAACAAGAAACTGAATAAATCAAAGGTGGTCTGATCATATTTTCCTTGACTGTGATTCATGCAGTACAGGGAATATTCCTTTTCCTTTCATGTCAGATGTGAAACCGTTCCAGGCTTCTATCTGCTTCCTTTCTATGTAACATGAAGGAGACATTGCAGTTGGAGAAGCAGCTTCAGAGGCTGCAGTGAAGCCAGGAGTTATCGCTTTAGTTCTTTTTAAGTTCTTACAAAATCACTCCTCCCCCTCCTCACAAAAGCTCCTCGGTATAATTCACTTACCACATATTATTATGAGCTCCCAGCGTAACCCCCGGATCCAAGATGTAAAACAACACCAGAAATGAGATCTGGCAGTGATTTGCATTCTGGTGTTTTTTAATTTCCTCCCCACCACCAAAATTAAAGGGATTAGACATGCACACATTTGTTTATTTCCATTAGGCAGAATGGAAGACGGGCATTATCCCAGCGTGAGAGTCCAAGTAACGTTGTTAGGCTCGTGGAGAGACCTTGAAGATGTGGAATCCACACATTTCCTCCTCCTTTTATGCCCTTTCAGTCGTTTGCTCGGCTCCTCTGTGTAGGAAGAACCTACCAAGGCCTATACTTAGAAAGCTTATTACTGGAAAGCTGGAGGATAATTAATGTTCATCAGGTGATGCGTCTTTGAGCAGGAGCAGTTATTTTATGGCTCTTTTTCTTTACTTGCAGAAAGAAAAGTGATGCTGAGGTTAAGTAGCAAAACGTGTCTGTCAGATATAAAAACAATGACTTGTTTCTCCAGTGCAAGGAAAGCACAGCAGCTTTATCTCCCTGTTTTTATACTAAGCACACCCCGGGCCTTCAGCGATCTGTTTGTATCTAAAGGTTGTTTATTCTGCTGTTCTCAGTACAGTAACGGATGCGTCTTTGCATCATTATTAAAGGAGAAAGTGTCTGCAGCAGACTACAGCAGCTTCTTCCAAACCAAACGAGCAGTAATCTGACAACACAAACTAAAACTGTCTGCTGCCTTTTTCAGATCAATAACCATCTTTGAGCCACAGCAGCAGAATCAGATGCTCAGTGAAAACACACGCTGCTGGCCTCTAACACCATGAAAGTGACTGCAGCTAAATTTTTTCAATTCCAGAAATGTAGCTCCATCATGAGTGCATGGTACACTCCATTTTAACCCAATGGGACATCAGTGGACAGCTGCTCTGGTGGAGAAGAGTGGACTGGGGTGAAAATAGTGCTCCATGGAGGTTTCATGAATGGTTGTTGCTAGAGGTACGGACCCGTATCCGTAGTCCACAGGCTACGGATACGGCACTTTCCATTTGCCAATCAGATACGCGAGATCTGGTCACGTGACTCCCGGCAGACGCTGGAGGTACGGACCCGTAGCATCGGTACAACAGGTACGGACCCTAAACCTGACCCTAACACTAACACTAACCCTCACCTTTGCTTACCTTTCAACAGTTTGCAGTGGTTAGCAGCTTCTTGACTCGCGAGACTCGTGTACGGGTCCGTATCTGTCTGGCAAATGGAAAGTGCCGTATCCGTAGGCCACAGGCTACGGGTACAGGTCCGTATCTGTAGACACTACCTTCATGAATCCAAAGTTGTTGATTCATACTTTAAAAGTGGACCGTTTGTGAAAAACTCTAAATGTATTCCACTGTTGTTTCCTGCACCAGCTCGGTAATCTCTACTGTGAGCACAATGAAGGGCAGCAGGCCGAGAGACGGAACAATAAGAGGATTTCACAGTCTAGCGTTGTGACATAACGTTGCATTATTGTTGGGCCTGTCCCTGGAAAGCTCTAATTAAATTGGCGTTGACCAGACGGGGTGCAACAAACAGCAGCGGCGGTTGAATGAACAGGACTTTTGAATAAGGTGGAGTGAGGTGATGACTGGGATGCTGTCCTGTGGTTTACTGAAGGTCTGCACACACATGCAGCTGCACTTCCTCTGGCTTTAGTTAGTTCACAACACAAACAGACTCACAAAGAAGAAGAAAGGTGAGTGGAACCTCAGCACATGTGGTGAACTGTGGCAGATTTTTTGTTCTACTCCAAATATTAAATCACTCACAGTCTGAAAAATAATATTTGAGCTCAAGAAAAACAGTAACACAACTGTTTGCATCATTCTTTTTTAGTTACGGCAATTTCTAATGAAACTGTGTTCAGCCAACAAGCTACACAGAATTACCATTTCCTCTAAAGCAGAAGACTCAAACTCATCTTAGTTCAGATTTCACGCAGTCCAGTCTGATCTCCAGTGGACCAGACCAGTAAAACCAGTAAAACCACAGCATAATAACCTATAAATAACCACAACTCCTCATGGTTCTTTGTTTTAGTGCAAAGATGTTCATTCTGAAAATGTTCACAGTTAAGAAATTATCTTTTTACAAAACATTATGAGCAACCTGAAGTTTATGAAGAAAAATAAATCCAATTTCATCAACATTCAGCCTCAGTTTATCATTTCCACATTAGAACTTCTAGGGCTGCACAGTGGAATAGTGGTGAGCACTTTGGCCTTGCAGCAAGAAGATCCCCGGTTCAAATCCTGGCCTGGGATCTTTCTGCATGGAGTTTGCATGTTCTCCCTGTGCATGCGTGGGTTTTCTCCGGGTACTCCGGCTTCCTCCCACAGTCCAAAAACATACTGAGGTTAATTAAAACAAAAATTCAAAACACTTTCTCCCAAAAAACTGCACATTAGTGTGAAATGAAGGGGAAAAAACAACATCCCTCTAGCGTTGTTTGGCAGTTTTTAGCTTTGCTGGGTGTATCAGTGCTCTAATACGGGCCTGGTCTCAATCTGTGTCAGACTGTGTGACATCAATTTTACAGCCTGTCAGATCGTGTGATGAACACCTGCGATGTAAATGAAAAAACAAAAACAGATGCATGCGGAGTTGTCGTCAATTTGCCGTGGACAAGAGGGCAACATGAAACGCTGGTTCCGGTTTTAGCTGAAGGATTAGGCAAGTGTTTGGTGTCATTTCATGTCGTGTCCTGATTGCATGGTTTGGAATTTTTAAAAAAGGACTGTAATAGTTGTAACATTATGGGATTATGGTCCTTAGTTTGTGTCAGAATTATATTAAAGATTTCACGAGACGATGATCCTCTTTCTGGGAGAGAAAGGCGTTATGTAAAAGGACGTTTTCAACCTGGACCCAAATACAGAACAGTCAGGAGAGGCTCTCCCAGAAGGAAAGCAAAGTAATAGAAGAACAGTGGACCATGACTAAAGAGGCCTTCAGGAAGGTGTTGGACCACCACAGAACACTCCGTCACTCTGTCGGTGATCATAGGGGAGTGTGGTGTCTGGACATGCTGGGTCTGGGTGGATCCCTGATAGGACGGCGTGTTTGGAGATGGATGGTAACTGGCAGAGGGTTAGGAAGCTGAACATGGAGGTCTGGAGATGCAGATAAATTCCTGGTTTGAGGAGGTTTTCCAGCTCTTCCTAGGAGATCCAGAGGTGTCCCAAGGCCAGATGAGATATATAATCCCTCCAGAGGGTTCTGGGTCTACCCTGGGCGCCTTGGAAAATTTCCAAAGGAAGTCTCCCTGGAGGATCAGAATCAGATGTCCAAACCACCTCCACTGGTTCCTTTACAGGTGAAGGATCAGCGGCTCTACTCTGAGCTCCCTCCAGATGTCTGATCTTCTCCTCCGAGTCCAGACACCCTACAGTGGAAGCTCATTTCAGACGCTTGTATCCATGATCTCATTCTTTGGGTCACTACCCAGAGCTCATGACCATAGGTGAGGGTTGGAATAGATGGATGATAAATCTTCATTGGTTGGTACAGCGCCCACATTACTGCTGCTGCCACCAATCCTCCTGTCCATCTCTCGCTCCATTTTCCCATCCCTCCTGAGTGAGATCCTGAGATAGTTGAACTCCTTTGCTTGGGGAAGCAACGTCCCCAAGCAAAGACAAGTTCAGGAGTATTCTGTTGTATTTCCTGTGTCTTCCTTTACATGTTTTCATTTATCACCTCTGTCTGTAAAGAAACACTGTGTTCTGCTACTCAGAATAACTGGAGTGACTGGAAATATTAATAAAACAATGTGACAGCTACTTTATTTAAACAGTGCAACAACATGTTATTGGGTTTACAACCAACATTGCAACATTTATTGCCGTATTTATGCCACAAAAATACAGTTTGGACAACAATTCAAGGGTGAATAACAAATCAAAATGACACGAACCACCAAACTAAACAAAAAATGAGTCGTTTAGGAGCCATAATTAGCTCCATCGAAGGCTTTCATTTCATTGACAATTTAACACCATGTCAGTTAAGAATTTGGCACAATTATCTAAACCAACAGAGCCATTGTAGTTCTGGTTGCTGTGGTCACTTTCTGTTTTACTAAGACTACTTCATCGGTTTCCAGTCTTTTTACTACCATCTGTTTGTTGAGCATTGTTTGACAAGATGATTGGGAACGTTACGTTAGGAAAACTATTTACATGAGATGTGTGTTTTTAGTCTGTGTTCCACTTACAAGTAGTAATTAATGAGTTTGCAGTGCCTTATTGCAGAGAACGTGTCGCTTTACTTTATTTATGTAGCTGTAAGTTTGTTTTGGAAACAGTGAAGTTTACCTCATTTGAAAGCCATTATGTCTGCCCTGGAACAAAAAAAACCTTCATACATTCATATCTGTCTGTATAAATATTGCAGCTCTGCGGTGCTGTTTGGTAGATGGAGTTAAATGATGACTGATTCCTCAGTGTTTTGGCTTTGTGGCTCAGAGCAGACCTGCCTCCGCCGTACACTAAATCATCATTAGGGTCGCTAACATGGAGTGCTGCTGTGGGCTTCAGTGGGATCTGCTGCACAGCGATGAGGCCGGCGGTTATTTTAGTGAAGTCCAGATGAGTGTGTGGTGGCTGAATCAGGGCCAGGGCCTATCAGCTGAGAGAACGTAGGTTGGGCCATTTAGTAATGGCCTGAATTAACAAGTGCCAAAAATCCCTCATAATTCCATTATGGTACTTCATTACATACTCGCTGCAGCTCCGTTTGAATCCACCCACACTCTGAGCGCTGCTCTTTTGTATCCCAGCTGTCTCATGTGTTCAGGTTTCAAGCTACAGACCATACATCTCTGTTCAGATATGCTAATGAGAAAACATTCACGCTGTTCTACATTTGTGTGAAGAATTCAAAAAGGAGTTTGTGACATTGATTGGCATCCAGAATCAATACCGGTTTTATAAGCGTTCACATCGGGCTGATTAAATGAGGAGATATTCAAAGTGTGTGTTGGAACCACAGCCGGTGATCTGACATGAAAATGAGGCGCTGTCATGATCGCTGTCTGCCTCTCAGCTAACCCCCCCAGGCATGATGGGATATGATGGGAGAGGGCATTAATCTGCAGTTTGTTTCCCGTTAATCTGCTCAAAAACAGCAACTACTTTAATGAGCTGCTAATATTAAAAGTTATTAAAGAGAAAACAGGAGGGAAACGCTCCGTCTGTTTCAGCTCTGTAACTTTGTTGCCCAATTTTTTCTCTTTTCTGTTGTGTTTCGTGTCATTTGTCTCATTTTGTGTCTTGTTTTTGTAATATTTTGTCCTGTTTTTGTTGTGTTTTTTATCTTTTTTGTCTGACTTTTATCCTTTGTCTTGTTTCTTTTGTTGTTTTGTGTTTCCTTTTTGCCTCACTCGTATTTTAAGTCTTATTTTTTGTCATTTTGTGTTTTGTTTTATTCATTGTATTGAGCATTGTTTTTGTCATTTTGTGTTTTTTGACTTGCTTTTGTTGTCTATTTTTTGTTGAGTTGTGTCTCACTTTTGTATTTTTTCGTCTTGTGTCTTTTATGTAATTTTTTGTTGTGTCGTTTGTCTCATTTTTTGTCATTTTGTTTCTCGTTTTTCTAATATTTTGTTTTATTTCTGTTGTTTTTTGTCTTTTATTTTGTCTGACTTTTGTCATTTTGATCATAAAGTAAAATCCTCTGTGGTTCAGTTCCAGGTGACTAAATGTTCCTTTGTAGACTCTCTGTGATCTGTAGGTTCTAATGTGGAAATGATAAACTGAAATGTTGCTGAACTTGAATGTATTTGTCTTCATAAATTTCAGGTTGTTCATGATGTTTTGTAAAAAGATAATTCCTTAAATGTGAACATTTTTGCACTAAAACAAAGGAACCATTAGGGGTTGTGGTTATTTATAGGTTATTCTGCTGTGGTTTTACTGGTTTTACTGGAGATCAAACTGGACTAAGATGAGTTTGACTCTCCTGATGTAGAGATCTGATGATGTTTTAAACGGGAACATTTGACACCGCTGTGACCAGAGTGAACAGAACATTGATGTTTTTTCTAAGCAGACGTGCTTTCTGAACCTCACACTGGTGCTACGTCCTCTGCTACTTATTATGGGTTGGTGATGGACTTTCTCTAGCTTCTGGATGGCTTGTTGTGGAGACCTTATTGATTACAGCTGGCTGAAGACTGAGCTCCAGATCCCACCTGGCATTCATCAGGACTGATTATCCTGGAGCTCCAGACCTCCTCCAGCCCTGGTCCTCCACGCCATCGAATTGGTCCGCCACCACAACTTCTCTTCCCACAAGCCACACCTGAAGAGGATAAAACTACAGCCGAGCTCTGAGTTGCTGGGCTTTGTGACCAGTTTGAGCTGGTGCTTCCTAGTGATTTGTCTTTATTCTGATGTGGTCCGTAGGTTCTGCATCCATGGAGGGGTTTCTACGGACGTTTAGAGCTTCTGTTGGTGACTGTTGATCCGGTGTGGAGACTGTAGCTCCTGTTAGCAGTCCGCTAACTTAGGGAAGAAGCTTTTCAGTCATTTGAGTCTTCATGTATTGTGTGTTAAATGTGTGTGTTTAGAGGCACCAGTTTAGTTAGTTTTGTTCACTCTTTGTTACTTGTGCTGGGTGTTGTTACTGTGTCTATGTTTGGCTAGGGATAGGGAGTTTTTGTTCGCGTTTACATACTTTTACAAACTGTTCATTTTGTTTGGTTTTATTGTGTTCTTTGTTTTGGCGGCACCAACCAGCCTTGTTCTTTCATTTGATGGCTGTTCTGTTAAATTTGCTACTGAACGATAAACACCTTTACCTGAACCAATAACATCTGATTAATTTATTACATCCAGCTGACCCCAGGTTGGAGCGTAACACTGGAGCTCTGAACATTTCCAAGGCAGCATTATAGAATACTTCACGCTGCCATTTCATTGTATCAGTGAAATGATAATGAATCTGTTGTGGTTCTGAGGCTCAGTTCAGCCGCTGAGCAGAAGCTTAGAGGTGCAACCAAAGACGGAAGACTGGTCAGTTTCTTCTCAGATTTCTGATTTCCCCCTCATGCTGCGAAGCATCGTCTTTCCAACTGGATGCTCTTCAGAATCACTGATGAATATGCTTCACACACCTTTTATTTCTGCTAAATGACACCAGAGCTAGAACTCTGAGATCCAAAGATGAATAAATATTTGGCCTGATTTAAAAATAAAGTGGACTTTTTGTTGAATTTAGGGCATTGCAGCTAAAGATTGTTCTATTATTAAGGAAGAGCAGATAGAAATTAGTTTTATGTGACTTTACATAAAGAGTCTTAATATTCTGGTAGCTGATGCATAAGAAAGGTTATCTGTTATTACTGAGGCTCCATCATGAACACATTATGACCAGAATTCTCATTTTCCACAGAATGCTAGTAGGCAGAAAAGACATCTCACATTATGAATGGAATAGATGATTTTCTCCTGCGGTCAGTGAAGCGTTCTGCATGGATCCTGTGGTGGAGGGCTGATAATCACAAAGTCCAGTCTGTTTATTCCCTTTAGAATGAACGATAGCTATTAATCATCATTTCAGAACTAAATTTTGTCCAGAGCTTTGTTTTATGAACAAACTCCTGCAAATTTAGAACTTTCCCATCAACCTTGGTTGTCATTTTTGTTCATTCTAATTAGCAGATGCTAGCCTGCTAATGTGCTACAGTAAGATAATGAATATGTCTATTATACCTGCTAAACATCAGGATTTAATGCTGCGTTCACGTCACAATGGCTTTATTGTCATTACAAGGTTCCAGTTTAGATAACAATTTGAATATCTGATGTGTCCCATTTCACAGTAAATAACAGAAGTATCTAAAATCCAACCAAATTTGAATGACGTCTGCTGAAGTCTGTTGTGCAACATAATTGAACCCACATTCAGTGGTTATGGTATTACACGGACAGCGCTCTGTATTTTAATCCTTACATGACCAATTCTGCAATTATACAACCGCCCTGATGCTGCAAACCTTTCCCGTCTCTGATATATTCCAGTATGATGTAAGTGTTGTGTTGTGTTGTCGTTGTGAGCGTGTTAGCATTAGCTCAAAGTGCTGCTGCTCCTAAGCCTCACAGAGCCACTTGCAAGGCAGTAAATTATTAGCTATATTTGTTTAAAGGCAAATGTCAGTTCCACCATGCAGTCATGCCGCGTTTAATATGAAGCAGGCGTGTGGATTAAATGATAGGGTAAATGATGAGGGCTTTTCCTGGTCTAGAATGGGCGTTGGAGGAGGCTGACTACACACAGCAGTGAGTATGACTGGACCTACAGTAGTTTCTGTTACACTTTCAGACAGAAATCTCTGCATGTTCTTGTTATTTTTGACCATTTGATAAACAAAGGTGTCTGTTGACCTTGAGGAAATGAAACCCAAATGTACAGAACTGGTTGAAAAACAAACTACACAGCCTGTCCACAAAAACTTCCACCTGGATTTAACCAAACAAATTGGTAAGATCCTTCCATTGGATAATTACTGCAGTGATGAAACAACTTCTTTAACCCTAGCTGATGCAGTGAGGAGCTTCTCATTTCTCAACCATGATGGAAGACATTTCCTGTGGTCATGGAAATGTCTCAGAAGGGTCAAATTACTGACCTGCATCAAGCAAAGAAAACAACTAAGGAGATGAAACTACTAAAATCAGGTGAAGAACCGTCCAACGCATCATTAGAACGTGAAGGATAGTGGAGAACCATCATCTTCCAGGAACAAACTCTGAGATGATCGTAGGAAACCAACAGTAGAAGTCACTGCTGTGTTTAAATGAAAGCAAGGACATTTCCACATGAAGGGAACTCAGAGGATTGGGACTAAACAGCTGTAGCTCTAAGAAAATCACTGATCAGAAAAAAAGGCTTCAGTTTGCTACAGAGGATAAAGATTGGACTTTGGAGCAACATTATGTTCCCAAAGAATGAGGTCAGCTGATACCTAAAGATACTGAAGGACCAGGTCTTTACATCAGTGGAGTTTTCTTCATGTTCCAAGATGACGATGCCAGGATTCATGGGCTCACATTGTGAATGAGTGGATCAGGGAGCAGGAGATGGATTGTCCTCCACAGAGTCCAGACCTCAGCCCCACTGAGGATCTTTTGAATGTTCTGGAGAAGACTTTAGTCCAACATCATCAATATAAGATCTTAGTAGAACATTAATACATCTCTGGACAGAAATAAATGCTGTGACATTGCAGAAGCTTATCGAATCAATGCCATACTCAAAGTTAAAGATGGTTCAACAAAGTATTAGTTTGTGACTTTTTTCCCTTGTTTTGGATGAGCAGTGTGTATTATCATATATTTCAACATATTTTTTTGTTCTTAAGTCTTGTCTATTTGGCGCTGGCTAAAACCTGTTTCGGGAGGTGCCATACATTCTTCAATGTAAGGAAAACCTTCAGTGTTTGATTAAATAGCTAGCCTTGGCAGGTCAATGCAAACACAGGTACTGACATGTAAAAGCAGGAAAAGTGAAATATCACTGATTCTCTTCAGTTGCTTTAGTTTTAGGGTCCTGTATGTAAGTTATATCAGCAGCTTATTGCCTCACGGTCACACTTTAACGACACATGATCACCAAAAGAGCCATCATGAATGTTTTTTCCAACACGTGTACTCTTCTTCTTCTGACAAGACAAAATGTTTGCTGTGAAAAAGGCAAATACAGGCAGAAAGATAATGTTTCTGTGGATATACAAAGTAGAAAATGTACTGTATTTATGCTCTATTTGAGTCATGGAAGCAGACGTTTAACATCTATAGACTGACTGTTAAAGTGTTTTCTAATGGCTCCAGGTGAGGCCTCTGCTGACAGGCTGACAGGACCTGCTGCTCACAGCTAACAGCAGACCACGGTGACATTTCTTCATCAGTTTCGCTGCGTGAGTCGCATTAGAGCAAAGTTGCGTTCTGTTTCCAGTAACATCAACACCTATCCAGACGTGCTGAGGAGGCACAGTTAGCAGACGTGGGCTAAGCAGGCCGGTAGCATCGATCCTGATCAATGAGGTTTGATTTGTTAAAAGAGTATCTGAGGCTCTGCTTCAATTTGTACAGCCGGGAGTCTCAGTCAGCATTCCTTCTGGTACTTAATTAGGTGTATTTATTTGAGCTGTGCAGGAGGGGGAGGTGACAGTTTATAGTGCATTGATCCTGCAGACTAATTCTCATTCTAAACAAACCCCCTGATTCACTGCATCACTACGCCGATCATTGATCTCCAGGGCGCCGTTCTCCAGCCGACACGACCAACCAGTGCTGCCGGCTGCTCTGCAGGTGATGATGGATGTACAGTGTAGTGGGCTGCAGAGGTTGGTGAGTGATGGTCGCATACAGAGACAGATGAGATACGTGGAAATGACCGATCGCACATAAGAATGGGAACATGTTCCAGCACCAGTATGGGCAGTCTAATGCTGCTGAGATCTATCCGTAGAGCCACTCAGAGTAAATCCATGCAGAGAGGTTGATTTACACTTTGCTCTTATAAATGAGGAGTTAACTCTGGCTGCTGTTCAAACTGATCGAGCCTTTTATTTGAGGGGCAGACTCTTCAAGCATCGGGCAGGCCCACTGGGAAGCACTTCTCTGCTACATAAACAGGCAATTCACTAAAATCCCAAAGCTGCTCCGAACGCTGTGACCCAGTCTGCCTGTTGTGTTCTAGCGTAATGAAAAAGCACTTTGCAGCATCATGGTAGCACAGAGCAACATCAGTTCATGTAGGCCCTGCAATGAGAGAATGAAGCTGCTCAGAGTTCACTGTTGTTCCTGCTGCTTTGTACACGTTCTTGTATTTTGCTTTTAGAGATAGCCCTATAAGCTGCAGTCAATTCCAGCCATTTTCAGTACAAAAAAACGCGAATATTTTATTTGTAAATAAAAATATGACGAGAAATACAGGGAATATTGGACACGCATCACGAGGTGCATTTCCTCGAAAACGATCTATTCGTGGATTATATACCGACTTCAAGACATGTTTTAGACAAAATAGTTTACTGGCTTGTTTCGTCTGGATGTAAAAGGTTGGATTATGGCCGTTTTTTGTGGAATATTTTCATCTGTGTGTAATAATGAACCCGCAAATGTGAGTCGCACTGTGTACGTTGAAGCCGTGTATAGAGAACGGATGGATGGATATTCGTTGTTTGTCGGACAAATGTGTTTATATTACCCGCTGTGGTAATCGCATCTGAAAGTGGTTTATACCAGCGGATTCATGAGAATCTAAGCTTTCCATCGGTGTATAGTGTTTGTATAATCACGTTTGCAGTTTCAGACATTTAAGGAAATGCTTATGCAGATCTCAAAGTGTTCCGTGGGCGGAACACTGAAGCGCAATGGGTTAATAGGGTTAGAAGGGTGAGGGTTAGTAGGGTTGGGTTAGTAGGGATGGCTCAATGGGTAAAGTGGCCGTCTTGCAACCAGAGGGTCGTGGGTTCAATCCTTGGCTTGCAGAGCTTGTGTTAAGGAGTCCCAGAGCAAGACATCGAACCCCTAACTGCTCCTGATGAGCTGTGGTTAGCACTTTGTATGGCAGCTTCCCCCATCAGTATGTGATAGCAATTTCGTTCAACACTGTGTAATGACAACAAAGACGTTCTTCTGATTAGTAAGGGTCAGGGTTAACCCTAACCCTGGAATGAGCAAAGGAAGCTGTTCACTATTCCTGCAGCTTTATATGCATAATTTTCTTATACTTTGACTTTTGTGAATGCTGAGATCTTTACAGAATTTAATAATACAAAATAATCACCACTATTGTTTTCCTGTGCCTGATGGAGTTAATTGTCTCAGGATTTAATAAAAAATGAGTGGAAGCACAGTTTGGAGTGACCAATAAAATAACATCTAAATGTACAGAGTGCTCAGTGAGTTCAGTTTAATTTGGTTCACTGTGCTGCCAGCAGTCTCAGGTTTGGGACATATTGGATCTGTGGTGAGTTAGACGTAAGATCAATACCATTCACACGTCTGGGAGTTAAAGCTGCATCAGGCAGAAATCTGGAAGGAGAAACAAAAGGGACGCCAGAATTTGAAAATATACAGACTCCCACCTCTAGCTAAAAGTCAACATTCATGTGTGGCTTTATCTAGGATTCAAAACTCCTTCATCCTTTCACATCTGGTCTGATTTTCTATAGCTTGAAAAACCAGATTAAATATGGCTTTGTCAAAAGAAGAAAGAGTTGAACTGGTACTTCTCAGTGGATGTGAAAGATTCACATATCAAAGGATAGGGTCACGGTTAGTAGGGTCAGGGTTCGTAGGGTTGGGGTTAGTAAGGGTTAGAGGGTTAGGGTTAATAGGGTAAGGGTTAGAAGAGTTAGGATTAGTTGGGGTTAGTAGGGCTAGGGTTAGTGGGGCTAACCCTAGGGTAAGGGTTAGTAGGATTAGAGTTGGTAGGGTTAATAGGGTTTGGATTTGAAGGGTTAATAGGGTTGGGGGGGTTGGGGTTGGGAGGGTTAGGGAAGGGATTTTTATCCATTACCAATTGTTTAGTTTTTGCTGATACATTGGTCATCCAGAACGGGGTTGTCCATGACACTGCCCGTTTCTTTAAACTTTTTAACCACCCTCACCATGGTGGAAAAGACAACTGGAATCCTCCTTGGATGACATGCATTAAATTCATCTGCTGTCTTTCCACATGTCCATCCTTCACGTCCACTGAGAAGTACCAGTTCAACTCTTCTTTCTTTCGACAAAACCATATTTAGTCTATGGAGGCAAAAAATTATAGTTACTGAGATTTCCTGTGTGTCCAGACTTTAGGGAGAGACTGTAGAACCACCCTGAACTAATTAAAATACTGGACTACATACGCTGTGTTCAGTAGAAATGAAGAGATGTGTGTTTCAGCATTGGGCAGAACCAAGCTAGCGACATATTTCTCCAACTTCTCGTGGCTCTGCTAAACTCTGTAGAATACTGTAAAGTCCAAAAACTATAAAAGTAATGTCAACTATCTGTAAAATAATTAGACTAGATTTTTAGCTGACTTAAATGCAATAAAACTGTCAAATGAATAGTTGTGTTGGCTTGCTGCTAAAGGAGAGAGAATAGTGTTGTCCTCAGTTAAAAGCTTTGCCTTTTTCCATTTTTCCGTCACCTCGTCCCTAGCCGGGTGTCTCATCGCTGCGGGGTGAAAAGCTTTGACCTCTACAGGAGGTTTGTCGATCCTCTCACCTCCTCAATCAACCGTCTCACACGTCTCTGCAGGAATGAGCTGATTTACCACAGAGAAAAATGGAGAATCGGCAAATCTGTCATCATCACGGAGCAGCTTTCACAGAGGAATATTGATGTTTGTGGAGCTGATGTCTGTGTTGGCACAGAGGCTAATAAACGGCTTTGATCTGGTCAGAGGAATGAAATGCCATCGAAAATGGAAGCATTAGTGCTCCTGATGAAATATTACAGTGTTTGTAGAGATGCTAGAGTATTATGGATTAGATAGCTGGAAGATACAAAAAGATGCATGGATATTAGAGTTATTAGATGAGCAGAAAAGAAACAGTGAACAAACAGCAGGTCCAGGATCATCTTAGCATTCATGTTTTTTCACTGTAAGAACAGATCAGTCCAGCTGACAGCAGAGTGTTCAAGGGTTTTATTCCAGGAGTTGAACTGAGATTTAGACTTTCATGTGGTGTTTTTTTTCTGACTCTCTCTCCTTTCTAGAGATGGAGCCATGAGGGAACCACTGCTGCAATGCAGCAAAACAAATGGAGAGAATCTATTAAATGTTTGTGATTGTGAGGTCCCCTGGTTTCCCTTTCTCATTTCCACATTAGCTCCACATCTGATTGGTCAAACATTACAGTCATACCTCTCATGAATACAGCACAGGGTATACATGTGTGATATATTCTGATGTATATGAGCACGTCAGAGCACCAGTACTGACAGAACTGGGCTTATTTCAAGGCACAGAGTGAAGAATAAGCTGCGCTGTGAATCAAGGTTATGCTTTGTTTCCTCCAAGCTTTACATGTGCTGAAGCAGCTTTATCTTTACTATCTGCCGCCTACAGAATTCACTTCCAGAGGTGTTGTACAGCCACGCTCCACCTCCAAGGCTTTCACGTGGACTTTGCATTACTTTAAATGTACACTCCATAATTTCTTTTATACACAAGTCGATCTGAAAAGACCGTGGCGTACTATAAACTGTGTCATAAGAAACATAAAGCAGCCATGTAAATGAGAGCACAGAAAGAAAAATTAATAATTATTTCCATAAATGCCAGAGCTTAACAGGGCTCTACAGTGAAAATAAAATCTGTCGAGTGCAGCTAAAACATTTTGTTGGTCTCACTGGTGTAGCTGACATTTAACAGGTCTGTGTGTGTTTCTGAGCAGCCGGCTTTAACAGACAAATCAAACATTAGAACGTCATGTTTTCTCTTTTCTGACAAATTTCAGGGAACACCTTTCTGAGTTGCTGCAGACTAGAGGCTTCTCTGTGTGCAGCCACCGAGCTAGCATCTACCGATGCATCCCAGACATTTAGGGAACATCTGTAAACACAACCTGGGTTACAGTGTCCCCCTATAAACTCTGTAAGTCTCTGCATGCACATTGGTCACCCTCCACCATCACATTTCAAACACTGAGATGTGCTAAAATAACTAACATTAAACAATGAAAAAAAAAATCTGATGACATTTTAACCTTTCTGATGTCCTAAATGAGACTCTGAGTGGAAGCAGTAAAAGAACTCATTCCCAGTGTACTTTTCTTCAAAACAGTGTCTTCCTTCTAGCCTCTCGCCATGTCTTGATGATGTCATGTTGTGTGGGTGTTTGAGTCCGTGTATGTGTGTGTATGTGTGTGTGCGTGGGTGTGTGCATGTGAATGGCTGTCTATATGTAGGGAGGGTGGAGAGTTGGGTTTTTTTTATTTTTATTTCTATTTTTAATTGTATTTATTTATTGTCTTCTTTGTTTTTAATTCTTGTGAAGCACTTTGTGTTGTTCTGCATGAAAAGTGATATACAAATAAATAAAGTTTGAAGTTCTTTGTTACATTTTGCTTTACCTGGGAATGCGATATTTTCATTTTTTGTTTCTTTTTACCAATAATTGACATAGCTATTGTACCCATTTCACTCATGGCAATTACAACATGTTATATGTCATATAAAAGCTCGGAATTTCTAGTTTACAAATATAATCATATTGTTCTTTTATTTTCATTGCAATAGAAATGACATGATAAAATGGTTGTGTGTCTGAGTTAAATTATTCGTGGAAGTGTTTGTTAGCAAAATTATGTATATTTTGCTTACATATAGCCAACTTTTTTATTGATATATAGTATATTCCTGATAGAATGTATTCTACATTGCATATCTGCTCTATAATGTGTATAATGTATATAAATGCATTGCACTGTTTAGTTGCTTACAAGTATTGACTTGCTGCATTTTCGTTGGATTCATTTCTGTCACTTTTCATTCATTTTTGTTACTTTAAAGGCATTATGGAGGATAATTTTTTGTGTTTAATTTGTCTGATTCACATAAAATGAATATACTGACCTTTAGTGGACTTGTATGTATGGTCTCTAAAAGAATAAAAAAAATAACTGTGGACATGGCAGGACCTGAAAAACATCAGCCAATCAACGCGCTCGGACCGAGGCGTTTGGTTTGCTCCCTTTCCTGTCAATCAAAAATCTTCCGGCTCAGGCCTAGTTACGTAGATTACGTACGCCTTGGACTTACGTGTTTTCTGTATGTGTTGCTTTGGTATAGCTTCGTAGTTAGCTGGAGACTTGCTTTGCTCATCTTTTTTTACATGATGGCAGATAAAGATCCAGGGGGACCCAGCCGTAAAAGACAACTTCACGAGTCCTACGCAAGTTTCTGGAGGGGGGCGTTTCTTCGTAAATGTTAAGAGGGGGGAGGTTAGAGGGGGGTGAGGGAGAGGTTGTATGTGCGCATGCTACGTTCAAAGTTGTAGGAAATTAAATCTCCTCTAATGCCTTTAAGCCATGTTGTGGTTTAGTTCAGGATGTTTTAAAGGCTTTTCAGTGAAGGATGAGGATCCATCATGGGTTAGACCAGCAGATTTCACTAATTTTCATATTTTATCCCAGGAGTGGCAGATACAACATTAAAAAAATCTTAGTTTGAGCATTAATATTTGTTGATCTTATCAACTTTACATTTAAATTTCTGTTTTGACTTCAAATTTGAATTTATTGTTCATTAGTTAAGAACCAAAAACACTAATCTGGTATTTACACATGTAGCAATAATATGCTTCCATGTTAATGTTTTTCTTTCATATGTTTTCAGATAGAGTTGGGGAGGATATTCTGCTGATAGTAGAGCAGATAACTGGAGATTCATTTCCAGAAACAAGCACCCAAACTGGCACACCTTGGGGATTGCTCTTGAGATAAAACTGAAAGACTGATACGTTAAAAAAGCAGATTGTCACCAAGAAACTTGTCCTGCACCAGGCAACGGTAAACTGATATAGTGAGGAGTCTGAAATAACCATAAGATTTCCCGCTGCTTACAGTACGGACAAGGAAGAGCTACTTTGTCCTGGATCAACCTCAACTAAATATTGATCTTCCTCCTTTATCTATTTATCTTCTCTTTAAATAATGCGTTAAATGAGGATTAATTTTCGGCACCAAAAGCTGCAGTGAAAACTTTAGCCTCTGTTACAGGCTGCTGTAAATGAATGTGAAGCCCTGCTTAATTTGTTGTATTTTTTGTTTTCCTCTTGTCTTTATTTTCCACCATACATCTGCTTAATAAAATAATAAAAGCTGCAGTAAACGCCAGAATATGTGGTGATCAAACACAGCGACTCAGACAAATAAAAAGCATCTATTCTGTTTCTTCAGCCACAGTCCGCCAGCGTTTGGCCTCGCTGACATTTCCAGCGGTTATGGAGGCAGGAGAAGAAGAGTGCATGTAGAAAGCAGCTGCTCTTTCCTTGACCCCGGTCAGCTGAGGCTGCTGCGCCTACACGTGCCGCTCACAGATAGTCAATATTATTCTGCTGCTCAGCCGTGGCAGCAGAAGAGGAAAAGATGAAGAGCAGTCAGGGGTGTAGCAGTGCAGGTGTACGGTGGTTTTCTGCATGTATGCCTAAAGGCAGCCGGATAAATGGATCAGTGTTCATCCCCCTAAACAAGGCTGCAGCCATTCTGCAATCCAGGCCTGTTAATGTGTGGGAGATGTTTGTTTTCCTCCTTCAGGCTTTAAGGCCACGAGCTCCATCCTAAAACCTTCCTAATCCTGTGCAGAGGTGCAGTTAAAGCCACATTATTTAGTTTTTTTTGCATGTATCAGTCCAGTATACACCCCCATGGTTTTCATTTACTGACTTTAAAGCTGCTGAATGCGCCACTGTGTTCATTTTTTGTCTCTAAAAGATGCGAGATAGATGAGGTGAACCTGCTGCTGCAACAATAGTGAGTAATGAAACTCACCTGATGTTCCACATCCGTGCACTTCATGGACAGTAGTTACTTAATCGTGCACGGTGCAGCTATAAATATGAAGCAAACACACCGAAGAACATTATGATGTTGCCAATCAATACCACTTAGATCACCATTAAGGACAGTTAGCGGTTGATGCTTCATGTCCATGAAGGTCCAGTGACTCACCCAAACTCTGAGATCATTCACCGACTGCATATGGAGCTAAAAGCACTTTTTACTCTTGTTTCGTGAAACATCTGTATTTGATGTATCTTCCTCCATCACTAGTAGGTTTAAAGTCTGTGTAAAGCAGTAAAAAAAACTCTGTGTTCTGTGTTTGTAACATCCCAGAATACTATCAACAACCACCCAGTCAAATCTGAATGAAGTCCATAGAATTCCCTTTTTAAATCGTACCAAAAAATGAAACAACTCATCGTCTGCTGAAGGCGCTGGATGCCTGTAACACCTGTCCACATGTATCGTACCAACCTGAGAGCATTTTAAACAACTCAGACAAGGTAAATGTGATGTCACAAACATTTTAAAGTATTTTGTCACTAAATCCTCTACTGTAATAAACTAAACTCACAGGTCAGCTGACATTCATCTGGGGGATGTACGGCGGACTGCAGCACCAGGTGTTGGAGGATAAAGGAGGCCGTTGGTTCGGTCGAATTCACGGCAGATTATCTGTCAGCTCTCTCTGATTAAAGTTTGTTAAACTCTCTCGTGTAAAATGATCACAGCAGGATCAGCTTTTGGTGGTGGTCAGTTCTCCATTCATGTAGCTCTTTGTTAAATCAGTCCACCTCTTCTTTAGTAATCACTGTTTGGAAATTTAAAGACGGAGCCTGGCCTGTTCTGCAAGTTCTGGCATCGAGACAAGATGCCCTCACTGGATAAAGGGATAGCTAGCTAGAAAACTGTTGGCTATCGGGAACAATAATTTGGAATCAAGCAAGAGAACCACTAATACTGGAGCGTTCTAGGTGTTGGAGGAGTCATGCAAAGGATTCTTTAGGCTCCAGTGCATCACTGGTCCATGATTTTCCATAAAAACACAAACAATTTGATGGTCTAACCCTTAGAACAAATCTCCGAACTTCACTTCCACAGACTTTAAGCTGTTTTCTGCTCGTTGTAGGTAACGTTAGTCAGGCTGCTGGAACAGACGTCTATAAATACTGTCGCAGGAACTTTCTTGAGTCCAGGAAAACTGTCAGTATTTATTTCCACCTCTAAAGTGTAATCATGCTCAGAGCTTCATCGCTTCAGCTTGTAGGTTGTCAGAAACGTGTAATCAGAGTCACACTGCTGCTTAACGTTAATAAATGTCGGCCTGTAGCTTCGTGTTAGCATGAGGTGGCTAGCTAAACCAGACCATCCCGTCTTTATAGTGAGAAAATCATGACAGATATTTCTTTTTTGGCAATATATCAAATTTTATATGGAAATTTATGTCCTAGAAATCACTTTCCACCAAGTTTTAAGTCAGTGTGGCGTCAGGTTGTGACACAGACTAAAACAAACCAAAAGAAACTAAATCTGTGGAGAACCCCAGGGAACAAATCTGGGTCCTCAATATTTTCTTTCTCTTAAGCTGAGATAATCATGACAGATATTTCTTTTTTGGCAATATATCAAATTTTATATGAAAATCTGTGTCCGACAAATCTCTTTCTACTAAGTTCCCCATTCCAAAAACACCTCTCCAGGAAGTGTGTTAATTCCAGATCACATGACCTGCTCCACATGATGTCATTTCTTCCCGAAGTAAAGACTGGCCAGACTCCAAGGCTTTCTGACTTATTTAGTATAAAGTAGTCAGTCAGGTTTACTACTATATCTGCAGAAATAACTTGACATTTTACTCAGTTGTATATATAATATTCAGAAGAATCTTTCTCTAAAATACCATGTGGTGTTTGGTTAGAGGCGGCCATGTTGGTTTTAAGCCTGAAAACAGCAAAAATGTCGACTATGATACAAAAAGTCCCACAATTATATACTGATTCAACTAAAAACCAACACCTCTTCTGGCAGAATCCCTATCATAGTAAGTTTAGATGCACAGTGGGATGTTTTATCAGTCAACAATATAACTAACGTGTGTTTTACCCGAAAGATTCATTAAATTTGCAAATGAGAAACTGTTTGGATTGTTGTGTTTGTTTGGTCGGGAAGAATCTGCTCATCTCCTGATTTATCTTATCAATAAACGTCGTAACAAAAGCCGACAACACTGGAGGATCCAAGGCCGTCTTTGGCCAGTTTTGTTTTATGTCCTGCCTTTCTGCCCCTGTTCTTCTCCCTCGTCTGCTCCTCACCACCTGCAGAGGTCTTTCATCTCCCAAAAATCAGCATCAATTTTTCAGCCACCACCGTGTCAGACGCATCAAGTCACATTACGCAACGGAAATAGTGTCAGCACGTTTTTAGCAGCGTCAAAACCAGTTTCTCCCAACAGCACAGGATCCTACTTTGTGTCTCCGAGCATAAGTTCCAGCGGTCTGAATATAAATGAGCAGCATGACTAAGCGTTATCTCAGTGTCTGCGTACAGTAAACAGCAGATCTCACAGCGCTGTTGTTGATGTTTGACAGAATAAATCCAGCTCATAAAGAGTCGAGAAGGAACAAGGCGACGGAGTTGAGCCACTCCACAGAGAGAGAGAGAAGGAGGGAGGAATTTTCATGTCAAACCTTAAGAAAAACTGGAATTAATTTATGTTCTGCGGGTCGACATGGGACTGATCGCCATGGTAACAGGCCATGTGCCACACCGCCTCCCGTCTCCACCTTCTCCCTCCTTTTCTTTCCTCACACAGCCATCACTCGTCTGAGGAAACTGACACCGGTTTCTCCTGTGTGTCAGGGAATTAGCCCCGTTGGATGTTAATATTCACGAGGTGACAGACCCACTCAGACCTCCCACCGCCGCATCCACGGGACGTCACACCCTCTAACTAACAGCCCTGCTGTCTCCACTGCAAAAACTCAACATCTTACCAAGTCTATTTGTCTTATTTTTAGTCAAAATGTCTCCTCCCACTCGATTTAAAATAAATTCACTTAACACGTGACACTTCAGCAAGATGGAAGGACTTCTTTTAAGACAATGCATTTTAAATATCTTGTTAAGTCAAGCAATCTTGAAATTATTTTGTTTTGAGTTGAATTTTACAAGAAAATTCTAAATAAGTTTAACCCTCATGTCGTCCTGCGAGTCCAAAATGACCCGTTTTAAAGTTTGAAAATGTGGGACAAAAAACAGATTTCACAGTGAATCTTCTGATGTCCACATTTTCAACATTTTTGGGAAATCTTTGACCATTTTTTGGTGGAAAAAAGAAATGTTGAAAATGTTTCTTGAGAACATTCACAAAAAATCGACCAAAATAAAGCGAATTTCGCTGGATTTTGATTGATTCTTATGTGAATGTTCTTAAAGAAAATATCAGAAGTGTTACTGAAACATGGAATCACTTTAGATATTTTCAGGATTTTTTTGAAAGATTTTTACTCAATTTTTAAAAATATTTACAAGAATTTTCTTGCCAAATTTTGTTTTTTTTCTTTTTAAATGAAACTTTCAAGGGAAAATTTTAAGGAATTATTTGAATTTTCTTCCTGAAGGTTTTGCAAATTTTCAGAAATTTGGAGAATTTTTTTTCTGAATTTTGGGATTTTTTTTCAGACAAGGAAACAATATTTTTTGGTACCATAAATGAGGACAACAGGAGGGTTAAAACATCTCAAATTAGGAGGTTACATGAAAGCAAAAATTTGTTTTTGAGTGAAAAATTGCTTTTTGGGTTTTTTTTAGCGTGTCTGGCTTATTTTAAGACACCTAAGCTTGACAATCCTGGTAAATAATAGAGCTTAAAATAAGTTTTCACGGCTAATTTTAAGAACCTAATATTCTAAATATCATACCTTATTTCTAGAAATCTTACCAAGCCATTTTTCACTTCTTCTATTGGCAGATTTTTTTCACTTATTTCATAGTAAAACTTTCCTGAAATAATTTTTTTTATTGTTTTGAGAGGGGCATTTTTTCCAGTGTCTCGGTTCGTCTCACTCGTTATCCACCACGTTATCGCTCTCTTTCAGCATAAAACAAACGAGGGGAAGAGAGGCTGAGCTGCTTTATTTCCCCACTGAGCACTCCAACGATCACGCTGTGGTTCGTTGATTATTTGGCCTGTTTGTCTCTGAAACCGCTAACAAAACTTGCCTTGGGTGTTTCTCTCATTTCTGCTGGATGAATGCGATGGGATGGTGGTTTACAGGAACCGCGGCGGTTAAAGTGGGCTCAGGGTAATCGCTGGTAATTGCATTTATTTCCATATTTTGTCCCTGGTGGCTGGCGTAAGGAGACATGAAATACCAGCCTGGTAGTGAGAGCAGCGATCACACGGCTTAATGTAAGGACAGAGCTTCTAATGAACCATGGGACCTTCCAGGAGACCTTTGAAGGCAGCGAGACTTTGATCAGGGGCCCTTCAGGCAATACTTAGACCAAAACCGAATCCATTAAAGCAGCTTACAGCCACAACCTGCATGTATGTCTGTGTGCCTGACTTCAAATAGAAAATATAGATACAGGTTTAGATATAGACACATGAAGCTCTCTGCAGTGATGTTATCAGATACCCGATGTCCTCTTTGATGGCGTCAGTGTATTATGCAAATTTTAAAAGACTAATATTGGAATGAAATGATGTATGAGTAACTGATTGGAGTCATTCATGGCAGGAGGAATGGAGGGAGTCAGCAGATAAACAGCTGATTGGTTCAACAGCATCCATGGAGATCTGCAGTCCAGATAGACAGTCATGAACCAATGATCAGACCACCTTTGTTTTCTTCAATTTCTTGTTCATTTTAATGCCTGGTACCACTAAAGGTCCATTGGTTTGGACAAATATAATGAAAACAACAAAAATAGCTCAAAAAAGTTTAATTTCAGAGCTGATATCAGATATTTTAATGGTTTTCTTGATAACAACCAAAATCAGTTCTTCCATCACTAGGCATTGTTCTGCCAAAAACAGCTTCTAGGATTCCATGTTTTCTTGGATTCATCCCTGAAGAGAACCGTAGCCCAATCACCAACAGTCCAATCCTTGTGATCCCAGCAGAGAGTAACCAGCTTTCCTCTGCCTTTCCTTGATGAAGGGCTTCTTCCTGCCCTGTAGGACTTCAGACCAGCTTCAACAAGTTGCTTTCCAACTGTCCTTGTCCAACAAGTCCCATTTCTCCCCAGTGTCCACTCATTTTTAAGGTCTCTGGAGGTCTGAGGACTATTCTGACAGGAACAGATGAGTGACGGTCATCTGGTGGTAGAAAGACGTTTCCTGACCAGCCAGCAGTTTGGTAGAACCATGCTGGGTTTGTTTTTCTTGGTGTAATGAACGGCTGTCTTGGAGATCTTCAGTTTTTTCTCTACCTGTCTCTCTCTCTTGATGTCTGCCTTTGTGGCTTCACATAATTCTTTAGTTTTAGGCGTTATGTGAGAGCTGACAGCTTCTGAGTTGTTCTACAGCTTGAATGTCAGCAGGAAACCACTCTAGACCTTTACATGTGCAGTGCTGCTGATGACATGAAATGACCTCTTATAGACCCACTGTATCGTTTATACGAGGACGGCGTTTTGGGGGCTTAGAAACACAAAAATTTGAAACCGGCCTCCAGAGGGGAAAAGTTGAAAACTCTCCGCCGTTACATTTCCGTCTAAACAGCAAAACGCAAAACTTTGCCGGAAAAAAAAAAACTTTGCCGAGATCTGACCACGTCGCGAACACGATTACGTCACATACGTGCGCCGGTGCTTTGGTTTGCCGGCCGGTACAGGGAAGTAAACAAAGATGTGTGATTATTTCCATCCTTCGTACCTTCAAGCAACTCTGGCAGCTCTATGTACACTACAGGAGTCGTACCAACAAACGTACAGAATCTGTACAGATTCCATTCATGACACACATTTACCGCGGCGGAGATCCGAAAAGGGAGATAGTACGCATGTGCGTAGACATGGCGGCGTTTTATCACAGCGCCACCTAGCTGCCTGGCATGCATATCCAATCGAATTCCACACACTATAGAGTCACCATAGATACGCAGATTTCCTTCAAAACCGCTCCTCTAAACGTGAAATAAAAAGTGAAGACAAGACACCATTTTTGCGTTTTCTGTTAAGATGGTCCTCGTATAAACGTAGCCTAAGTTTAGAAAGAAAAAATGTCTTCCTTTGGCGACCATGTCTTTGACTGCAGTTTACTTTTATTACAGGTATTTCAGAAATGATAGTTGTGTCACATCATCGCAGCCGAGGCCATATATGCTGAAAAATGTCTGAACTGAATGGTTTCTTTAACCTCTGCAGGGCTTCACTGTAACATTCCCAGAAGGACAGCAGATGCCTGAGAAAGGCCCTTTGTGCTGCTACAAATATAACATCTAATTCAAGGTTAAACTGCAGAAGGAGCCTGTGCTGAACATCACCGTAGGGCTGGCTGTACCGCACTGTTATCAGAGAATAAACTGAGTTCTGCTGTGAGAAAAAACAACAACAAATTAACGCATCACCTAACAAACTCATAAAGTAAATGACATAGGTGCTCTGCCAGCTTCACTGACAGCCAGTAAAGCAACAATTATCTGCACTCAGTGCCATGGTTCATGTATCAGCAATCACAAACAGAAGCCAGTCTCTTGATCTTTGAAGCTTCAGAAGCTACTCAGCAAGTACAACAATAACTTCTCAGTGGGGGAAAATATTTGACACCTGCTTCAGAATAACTGCAAACAATAAATGTGAGCTCATATAAATGTTTGCTGAAATATGGCGGGGCTAGATCGCCCTTCTGCTTCGACGTCGCTGCTGTTGACTCAGAGGATATTCAGCGACTGAAACAAAGATAGCGAGCGGCTATATAAATCCTGCGCTACAAATCCAGCCACAACCAAGTCCAATTGATTTCAGATTGCATTTACCAAAGGATCCTTTGCAGTCTATCGACAGATTGACCGGCTACGTGCACGGGAAGCTGCAGAAAAAGCTGCAGTGGTGCTAATGGTGTGCTCAGTGAAAGTCACACTAAACAGAAGCATCAGATGAAAGAATAAAACATGTCTAAAGGCAAAAGGAAAGTAAGTGTTTTTGCTCAGCCACGTACGGTATGCTGTCTCATTTTGCAGTTAAAAGACAACCGCCTACCTCATAAATTCCCCGGCTTATTCTCCGGAGTCATAATGGCAGCTTAAATATCAGAAGAGACAGCTATAAGCGAGTTAGAGTGTTTTCTGGCTCCTCAGCTCAACAGCAGGCTTATAAACAGATCTCAGGGGGCCTCCATGTTCTTTAACGAGTGCTCGGTTTGACCAGAGAGGAAGGAAAGAAGGAGGAGAGAAGAAGGAAGAAATGAAGAGAGAGAAGACGGGAACGTTTGTACTTTCAGTCAGGCCGCTCTGAGCTCCCGTCGAGCTTGCTCTGAGACACAATGAAACTTTAATGAAGTTATGCTGCTGCGGCATGATGATGCACCGTCCCGGGGGCCCGAGGATAGGGCCGACTGGAGCATGTCCAGAGGTGCCTGTTTCAACTGTCGCTCAGCTAACATGGTGAAGCAGCAAAGGCGTGACTTCAGAAGTGTCTTCAACAGCCCACGTAGTCCACGTTTGGTCCAAGGTTTTGTTTCCACAAAAGGTCAGAGATGAGGAAAGGAGTCATGTCGGATTTGTCCCCCGTACTGATTTAACTGATGAGGTTGTCGACTGCTGGATAAATAATTTAGTGATGGAGGGAGAGGAAGGGCGGAGTACTGTTAACCTCTGTCTGCTAAAAAGCTCCTGAAGCAGCGAGCCGGACCTTTAACTGAGAACAAGATGGACAAACGGAGCCAGAAGAAGAGGAAAGAGGACCAGAGACATGGAGAGGGAAATATGAATGTGGTTCTGCCACACTTGGACATGTTTTATGGCTCTTATCCAGGTTGTTTTCTCCTGAATAGATCCTCTCTGCTGTTGGATCTACTCTCAGATGTACGTCGCTTTGGATAAAAGCTAAATGAACTTGTAGAATTTAAATTTGGATAATCCAATGAGAGGAAATATGCTGTCTAAAGTCTCTCTGTCTGTCTGTCTTTCTGTCTCTCTGTCTCTCTGTCTGTCTGTCTGTCTGTCTGTCAGCAACATTACTCAAAAGCAGACCAACGGATTTGGATGAAATTTTCATAGAAGATCAGAAATGATCACTTCTGAACCAAACAGGTGGAAAATCAGAAAAATTGTCATACTATATCAATCATCTTCTGATATTTTAAGTTATCAGAGGGCAGACTGAGAACTCTGTCAGTCAGGAGGCCGGATAAGAAAAAGCTCCTATGGCTGTTTTTGTCATTTAAGTTAGAGAACAGGAAATTTATGGATCTTAGACGTTTAGCACTGAAGTTAAACGAGACTTCTCTGAGCATTCTGTTTTAAATTATTGCTGGCGTGAATCTCGACCACAGTTCTTCACCTGTACCTCAATCAGGAACCCTCAGAGAGACATGAAGACTGATTGCAGTGTCGAAAGGTCTTCGTCAGCTTTTTTCTTCCCCCCATTACTCCACCACTTTTCTATTTGTTTTTCTTCTCCTCCAGCATCTCTGTATATTATTCTTTTTTTTTCTGCAGAGCTATTCTTGTCTTGTACTCAGAGGTCACCTCTTGATCTGTTTGTTAGGGTCGACTAACCATCGATCTGTCCCCCTCCTGCTCCCTCTCTCTTTCATCAATCCCTTTGGGCTGGAAAAAGATTGTCAGTCAGCTCACAGCGCTTCCCAAAGAAACACAATCGCCTTAAATCCTGAGGGTTTGATCTTCGGCCAGACGCCGGGGGCACATGAGCTTTGCCATTTAACAGTCTCAGAGGTAGACTTGTTGGGCAGAAAAGGTGCTGATGGTCACAATAAAATAATCTGTCATGTCTCTGGGTGACTCACCCAATGTATACAGTGGGTAGAAGTTTGCTGTTTTCACTTATCATTCCTCTCGCATTCTACTAGCTACATAATACTGATTTCAGATCCTTTTTTGCTGCAGTAAACACCAGTAAAACCCTCAGAGCAGGAACCTGAAAAGCAGGTTGCCTTGAATGTTAAAACTTAGAAAAGATTTAGATCCTGCTGTAGAAGACTACAGACTTGGAAGACTTGTATAAGACTTGGTTCTTTCGATGAATTTGCCATTTTAATGACAGAGCTTGGCTCCCTGGATGCAAATATTCCACCACAACAGTTCCTGCTTGGACTATATTCCAGAAACACCATTGCCACAACCTGAGCTCAGACAGCTGTGGTTGATTTAAAGAAATACAAACAAGGCAGCACAGTTTTTCTCACTATGATGACGAGGATGTCCGGGATCAAGAAGGCCACGACTTCAACGTCCGTGTGAAGATCAGTGAGTATGGGTCTGAAGATGGCTGGACAAGTCAATCTGGGCCTGGTTCACATGTAGGACATGTGTGAATGGTGCTGCTGTGGAGGTAGAGGTTTCTCTGAGCCTCTGCGGTCTGTCTGCTTTGCCAAGTTGGACGGTTCCATCAAGCGATTCCCATGTGTTGGGGTTATTGTCCAGGTCTTTGAGAGACCCTTTGAAGCAGTCCTTGAATCATTTCATCTGTCCCCTGACTGTCCACTTGCCCTGGGACAGTTTGCCATACAGCAGCTGTTTTGTCAGTCAGCTGTCAGACATTCTCAGACATTCTGCCAACTGGTTTGAGCTTTCTGGAGGAAGGTGTAGCCACTGGGAATGCCAGCCTGTTCCAGGATTTCCGCATCTGGGATTTTGTCCTGCAACCTTACACAAAGGAGTCTACAGAGAGAGCTCCAGTGAAAATGGTGGTTGAGGTGTTTGGCATGTCTGCTGTAGTGAGTCCAGGTCTGGCTGGCATAAAGGAGGGTGGTGAGGACCACTGGTAGACCTTCAGGTTGGTGGTAAGGCTGAGGCCTCTTCGCTCCCTGATCAGATCATCATGAGATGTTGACTGGGATTACTTGGATCTTGGGAATTCTGGAGTGAGTCTGTGCTGATCAGACTTATTCCACTAAATCCATTGTATTGGGATCTAGGGCTTCATATGTTTGGCCATTACCTTTGGCTCTTTTTCATGTTCCTCAATTTGTTCCAGAGCATTTTTTTCACCTCCTCATGCTGGAGAAAGACACCATTGTTGGGGAGTGTTGGTGTGATGAGATGTTCATCGGGGATACTTGAATTTGGGAATTCTGGAGTGGATAGATCCTCCTTATTCCACTGAATCCAAGGGATGCTCTTTGTATTGGTATCTGGAAGTTTCAACAATGCCCTGGGCTCTTTGTTCCTCAAACTGTTCTGAAGCAGTTTTTTTTACAGCCTCCTGCTGAGGAAGCCTCTATTGCTGGGGAGTGTTGTCGTCATGAGATGTTGGTTTGGGGATACTGGGATCCGGTGGATTCTGGACGAGGTCGCTGTTGATCCGGCTTATTCCGTTGAATCTAAGGGATGCTGCATTGTAGTAGGATCTGAGAGCTTGTACGTTTGGCCAATACCTTGAGCAGTTTTTTCACCTCCTTATGCTGGAGAAAGCCACTGTTGTTGGGGAGTGTTGGTATCATGATGGGCTTCATCTGCAGCAGTGTTTGGGTGGGTCGTACATGCCAAATTTAAATCCACATGAATTTTAGAGCCTGAAATTTCCAGCAGAAATTTGCATTGCAGTGATGTTCCATACTTCACCTCTCGTGGTTTTAATATTGTGGCTGACCGTTATAAATTTCTGTCAAACTAAAGCTTTAAACTCCATCCACAAAGCAGAGCCCAGAAACGTCTCACAGAACAGTGCATTGATTCACTTTATAAGCTTTCAACAACACTTGAACCCAGGAAATAAGCTGGTCCCTTTGGAGGATCACTTTATCTGATAACATACACTGAACATGTTCTCCAGCAGTGCTTTGCTGAACCAGAATCTCCACATAATGGAGCTTCTTCTGCCCTGCACCAGTGAACTGACAGTTTGCAGGTTTTACACTCCAAACTGCTGCTCTTTCCAGCGTATAGGACTTGACTGCATTTAGGAACAGAACAGAGAGGGAAAAAATAAGTGAAGTGAATTTCAAAGATGTGACGTTTAATAAGAAACGCAGAAAGAAAGTCCAAGAAAGAAGTAGAGTGCATTATGTATAAGGATTGCATAACACTAAAAGCTTCTTCCTGTTACAGGGCTTTTTGTTCATGCTGGAATAGTTTAACACTGTGAGAGATCTGCTTATTTGTGTTCTTGCCTGGAGTTAGATGAGAAGACCGATATCACTCTCATGTCCTGTACATTACATGTGGAGATGGAGCAGATTAGTGTAGCTTAGCTTCAAAACTGGAGGCCAGCTTTGTTCGGTCCGATCTTTAAAAGCATGTCCACCGGCGCTAATTAACATACTGGATCTTATGGACTTAATCAGTGCAGTTGCATGCTGGGAAAGCTCAATACAAGCTGGGAGAAAAGAAGTAGTTGTATCAGGTAACCCACCCAGTTTCACAAAAAAAGTTCCAAAGCGACAAAAAAATGGACAAATGACAAGAATTAGACAAAAAATGAAAAAAGCGAGACACAAAATGACAAAAAATAAACAAACAACGAATAAAGCAAAACACAAAATGACAAAATGAGACAAACAACACAAGTGAGACAAAAAGGAAACACAAAATGACAAAAATTGAGAAACAAAATGACAAAAATGAGAAACAAAATGATAAAAACATGAGACAAATGACAAAAAAGACAAAAACAAGACAAAACTAGAAAAGCACTCGGAGAGCGCATACCTCCACCATGCCGTTTGTCTGTCTGTGTGTGTGTGTGTGTGTGTGTGTGTGTGTGTGTGTGTGTGTGTGTGTGTGTGTGTGTGTGTGTGTGTGTGTCTGTTTGTCTGTTAACAGCATAACTCAGAAAGTCATGGACGGATTTTCACCAAATTTTTACAGGATGTCCGGAAGAGCAAGAGTAAGAATTGATTAGATTTTGGAGGTGATCCGAATCACCGTCACCGTCTCCTGGTGACCATCTCTCAATTGTCCTTCGACCTTCAAAAAATTCCTGGATCCAGACGGTGATTCGGATCACCTCCAAAATCTAATCGATTCTTACTTGAGCTCTTCCGGACATCCTGTAAAATCTACACACACACACAGACGGACAAACAAACTCCGGTGATTACATAACCTCCTGGCGGAGGTAAATATGGCAAAAATGAGACACAAAACAACAAAAGACCAATGAACAATCTACACACGTGGACAAAATTGTTGGTACCCCTCAGTTAAAGAAGGAAAAACCCACAATTCTCACTGAAATCACTTGAAACTCACAAAAGTAACAATAAATAAAAATTTATTGAAAATTAAATAATCAAAATCAGCCATCACTTTTGAATTGTTGATTAACATAATTATTTAAAAAAACAAACTAATGAAATAGGGCTGGACAAAAATGATGGTACCCATAACTTAATATTTTGTTGCACAACCTTTTGAGGCAATCACTGCAATTAAACGATTTCTGTATTTGTCAATGAGCGTTCTGCAGCTGTCAACAGGTATTTTGGCCCACTCCTCATGAGCAAACAGCTCCAGTTGTCTCAGGTTTGATGGGTGTCTTCTCCAATGGCATGTTTCAGCTCCTTCCACATATGTTCAATGGGATTCAGATCTGGGCTCATAGAAGGCCACTTTAGAATAGTCCAACGCTTTTCTCTCAGCCATTCTTGGGTGTTTTTGGCTGTGTGTTTTGGATCGTTGTCCTGTTGGAAGACCCATGACCTGCGACTGAGACCAAGCTTTCTGACACTAGGCAGCACATTTCTCTCCAGAATGCCTTGATAGTCTTCAGATTTCATCGTACCTTGCACACTTTCAAGACACCCTGTGCCAGATGCAGCAAAGCAGCCCCAAAACATTACTGAGCCTCCTCCATGTTTCACCGTAGGGACAGTGTTCTTTTCTTCGTATGCTTGGTTTTTGAGTCTATGAACATAGAGTTGATGTGCCTTACCAAAAAGCTCCAGTTTGGTCTCATCTGTCCAAAGGACATTCTCCCAGAAGCTTTGTGGCTTGTCAACATGCATTTTTGCAAATTCCAGTCTGGCTTTTTTATGAGTTTTTTTCAGCAGTGGTGTCCTCCTTGGTCGTCTCCCATGAAGTCCACTTTGGCTCAAACAACGACGAATGGTGCGATCTGACACTGATGTACCTTGGCCTTGGAGTTCACCTTTAATTTCTTTGGAGGTTGCTCTGGGCTCTTTGGATACAATTCCAACGATCCGTCTCTTCAATTTGTCATCAATTTTCCTCTTGCGGCCACGTCCAGGGAGGTTGGCTACTGTCCCGTGGGTCTTGAACTTCTGAATAATATGAGCCACTGTTGTCACAGGAACTTCAAGCTGTTTAGAGATGGTCTTATAGCCTTTACCTTTAAGATGTTTGTCTATCATTTTTTTTCGGATGTCCTGGGACAATTCTCTCCTTCGCTTTCTGTTGTCCATGTTCAGTGTGGTACACACCTTTTCACCAAACAGCAGGGTGACTACTTGTCTCCCTTTAAATAGGCAGACTGACTGATTATGAGTTTGGAAACACCTGTGATGTCAATTAAATGACACACCTGAGTTAATCATGTCACTCTGGTCAAATAGTTTTCAATCTTTTATAGAGGTACCATCATTTTTGTCCAGGCCTGTTTCATTAGTTTTTTTTTTTTTTAAATAATTATGTTAATCAACAATTCAAAAGTAATGGCTGTTTTTGATTATTTAATTTTCAATAAATTTTTATTTATTGTTACTTTTGTGAGTTTCAAGTGATTTCAGTGAGAATTGTGGGTTTTTCCTTCTTTAACTGAGGGGTACCAACAATTTTGTCCACGTGTGTAGTATTTTACTTTATGATCAAAACAACTTTAGTCTAGAAATGAATTTAAATTTATAGTTTTACTAATTTACAATCTGCAGTTAATGTCTTCTCTGTAATTTTTACACTTTGAGGGCCGGATTGGACCCTCTGGAGGACCGCTTTTGGACCACGGGCCTCATGTTGGACACCCCTACAATATACAAATAGTAGTTATAGTACAAGTAGTCTTTCTCAAGGAGCTATAAAAATAAACAACACTTTTTTCCCTTTATTTACTGGGGTTTATTTTGCGGTTGCGATCAGATCCAACACTTTCAATCCGTGAGATGACTGTTATTGGCAGCAGTGAGGCTGGACTGGACGCATTCTGACACGTTTCGTTAGAGTCTAATCTCAGCGTAATGACAGAAAGACGGAGGCCAGATGAGTAAATCATACTCGAAAAAACACAACAACATTTTTAAAGGTGCCGGAGCGGTTGCCATGGATCCCAACACCCCATCTGGGGGAAGCAGCCATTCATCTTGGACGGCTGACAGTTAATTTATTCCTGCGGCTGTTAGGGAAGCACAGTAGAGGCACAAACAATTTACGAATCTGCAGCGTGGCTGTATTTCAGATCGGTGTGCGCTTTTGTACTTAGAGGTTGTTATCTGAGCTTTTTGAGGGGCTATACGCCGAGGAGCGATAGTAAAGATGGATGTCGGCTAATTAGACTGGTCATGGACTGGTCTCAGTGGGAACACAGTGTTCACACTCAGTACTGACTGAAAGGCTCGGCTGCTGCACTCTGCAAAAGCTGGGGTCAAATAACTTCTTTTAATTCTATTCTTCCGTACATAGTTTCATTTAAACTGGCCCTATGACAGTTGTGCACCCATTTTAGGTTGACTCTAATGGAGAAGTTTGATCCAAATTAAAGGGAATAAGTCATTTCCAAAAGGTTTAAAGTTAAAGATTACACATTTCTTTAATATTTTAAGCAGGGCTGTCATGAAAAGGGGTGTTTTTAATGACAGAAATCAAATCTAAATCAAATTAATGTACTTTAATCTATCTTTCCACACATGGTTTCATTTATCTGGTGATAGTTGGACATCGTCCCTAAGTAGTGACATGCAGAAGTGTTCCCTAAATTAAAGGGCATGGCTAAATGAGTTAAATATGACTGGATTGCCAACAGGTTAAAAGTTAAAGATGCCATTTCTTTTATGGTTTAAGCAAGATTATTTATTAATTTCCATCTTTTTTGGCTTCATAATAGCAAGAAGCAAAAGAAAGTTTGGCTGCCCTGCATGTTCAGTACTTTGTAATACCTCCTTTGCCAAGTGTCTCAGCGTGTAGATGATTTTTGTAGTCAGCTAAGAGTCTTTCAGTTCTTGTTTGTGGGATTTTTGCCCATTTTCCTGCAAACGTTTGTAGTCCTGCGAGATTCTTGGGTCCGGTCATTCATCTGTTCCTGTCAGGAATCATCCTCAGACCTCCAGGAACCTTAAAATGAGTGAACACTGTGGAGAAATGGGACTTGTTGGACAAGGACAGTTGGAAAGCGACTTGTTGAAGCTGGTCTGAAGTCCCACAGGGCAGGAAGAAGCCCTTCATCAAGGAAAGGCAGAGGAAAGACCGGTTACTCTCTGCTGGAATCACAAGGATTGGACTGTTGGTGATTGGGCTAAGGTTCTCTTCAGGGAAGAATCCAGTTTTCACTTGATGTCCACTCCAGACAACTTACAGGTTAGGAGGAAGCCTGGAGAAGCTCCAAGCCAGACTGTCTGCCCCTACAGTAAAACATGGGGGTGGATCAGTTAGAATTTTAAATCAGAGATTAGTTGTGGTCGTAGAAGTACCTCCTGGAGAACAAATGTCCCTGGTTGGGAATCATTGGAGTAAGGTAGTAAAAACCAAACCTTTTCCCCAAAGCGGTGTTCTTCTACAGCTAAAGTGTGTTCTTGACACAGGAATCTCACCCAAAAAAATGGGGTTTGTGTCCAGTTTGGGAATATTGTTTTTAGCCTTAAGCTTTGTTTTTACTCACTCTTTGGTTCAGTTCCAAAAGTACTTGGTTAAGTTGATGCAAATATCATGATTTGGGCTAAAATGCCGCCCCTGTGCAACATGTCTGAAGTCAGTATGATTCACTAAAAAGAGCGAAAGTTGGAAAGAAACAATATTATTATTATAATGTTATTATATAATTGTTGGCTGCAGCTTCTTCGTCTGGTTGTGATATCAGTCATTCATTTAAAGTTTAGCAGCGCATCCTTTTTCCTTTTTTTTTAACTGATGTTCTACATTCAGTGTAGATTGGATCTTACCCCACATCTATGCTGGATTGTGTCACAGAGGAGATTATCTCAGAGGTGTCTACAAAAACAGCCTCCCTGCTGCCTTTCATGAAGCTGAATCTCTGCTGGTTGATATCGATCAGGAACACAGAGTGGAAAAATTCACTGTGAATAAGTTGAGGATTCATAATCATGGAGCTGTGAGGTGTAGAGGATTGGTCTGCTGTACGTCACGAGTCTTTCCAACAAACACGCCTCCAATTATAAGTCATCATTTCTAAATGATGCATGTCACACCTGAAACATCCTGTCCAACATCACATTTACGGCTTTTTTCCCTCAGATGACGCACGATGAAAGCCGTGGCTTCATGCCAGCGATGTGGCATTTTCCTCCGTCAGACACCTTCCCTCTGCTGCCTGCGTCAGGTTTGATGTTCTGATGACTCACGGTGAAGTGGACAACACCTAAGTGGGAGGAGAGAGGCGGTGAATGAGTCTGTGTAAACAATGACACTTGTTCTCATCTGCAGGTGTAATGTTTGTTCTGCCCAAGGCGTCTTTTTCTCACTTTTCTCTCAAGAGGGAAAGAAGAAAGAGTGTAAGAGTGAAACAGCAGAAATCCACTCCACCTCCTGAACTGCAATCAGTCAGCAAAGCTCCACGGAGTCTGGGTGTCGGTGTTCCATCCTCCATTAATTCTGCACATGTTTAAAGCAAATTACTTCCCCTCCTCTGAGCCGCACAGTTTTCATTTACATCACCTGGGCGCACAAAACAACCCAACAGTCTTAAATCACAAATTTTGATGGCTTTAATTCATGAACATCGACAAGTTGTTTGAAATTAGTGCTGTTCAAATCAGAAATTGTCTTTGTTGATCCCAAATAATGAATAAATGCAGAGATCTCCATGTTACATGTTAAAATATCACAGCGTGTTTCCATTATCAGCACAACAATATGTACATTTAACTGGGAAAAACTGTATTTTTTCAAGAATTAAATGCAAAACTCACAGTATTGTTCTACATATTACGGCATTTTTCCATTAAAAACTCTGCAGGAGTCGGGAAATGTCGTTTTCAAGAGAAAAAAAATCTTAATAACACACTGATTTCTGGTGATTCAGTGTTATATAAATGGCATCAAAATATTTGAGTGTTTACAGATTTTTACTGTCATGGTTTGACAGTCTTTCACCGTAAAACGTACAAACTGTTTTTTTTACAGTGTAGGCCTAATGAGTAATGTCTTCTATAATAAAATGCTAATCCATTAACAAACAACTCTCATACGTGGATGATTACCTGCATATTTGTTTGCATGAATGTTTTAGAATTTTAAAACAACAGGCATGTTTGCATGTTAAAGGACAGTGATAGCATTATTTAATACTTTGAGTCTTTTTCTTTCTTCCGTACCCAGTTTCTGGTCTCATGCAGTGAAAATTACATCCTAACTGGAGGACTTCACACCTCCGTGCAGCCTCTGGTAGGAAGTAGATAAAGTCAGAGCGGTGAATGGATGCTGGAGTTTGAGCAGCAATAGTTTTTTTTTTTAAAGAACTTGAAAACTCGCTGAATCATCCAGTATAAAGACGCCCGTGATTCAGCTGCTCATCCATGAAGACCGGTAGACTTTACTGAATAATTCATATCCACCGAACAAAAATACAAACACTGCATGCAAATGTTCTATTCTGACTTAGAGAAAAAGCTGATTTCTATTATTCTGCTCAGACAGGGATCAAATTTAGCCTGTGGTGCATCAGCAAAAAATTTCATCTGATTTTATTTTTTTTAGAGGGCACCGGTGAAGCAGCTGACTGTTATGGCAGCTTTGTAGTCCTGTTTTTCAGTTTAGCGTGTTTTTTTCTTGATGCCAAGTGCTTTTTATTTTGCTTTTTTAAAATTTTCTTGGAGGTGTGAGAAAAGGGAAACAGATGGAAAAGATCGCTGCTCAGTGGAGTTCTACCTGCGGATTTTATTTATTCCCAACAGGAGAATCTGATCTCACCGAGAGCTCCAGAAGCGCCGAGATGTTCAGACATGATATTCTGGAGGAATTTCTATGGAAGAGACATAGACTGAGATGAGCTGGAAGAAAAAGGAACCGGAGGAAGGGGAAGAGAGTTTGGAGAGAGGCTTATAGACCGGCTCTGCATCTGTTTTCATGGAGAAAATATTAGAAGTTTTACTGATATATATGGAAGCACTTTAGATATTTTTAGGATTTTTTTTAAAGATTTTTACTCATTTTTTGAAAATATTTACAAGAATTTTCTTGCTAAATTTGGGGGATTTTTTTAAATAAAACTTTTAAGGGAATTTTTTAGAAATTATTGGAATTTTCTTCCGAGCTGCACAGTGTCGTAGTGGTTAGCACTTTCGCCTTGCAGTAAGAAGATCCCCGGTTCAAATCCCGGCCTGGGCCTGGGATCTTTCTGCATGGAGTTTGCATGTTCTCCCTGTGCATGCGTGGGTTTTCTCCGGGTACTCCGGCTTCCTCCCACAGTCCAAAAACATGCTGAGGTTAATTGGTTACTCTAAATTGTCCGTAGGTGTGAATGTGAGTGTGATTGTGTGTCTGTATATGTAGCCCTGTGACAGACTGGTGACCTGTCCAGGGTGTCCCCTGCCTTCACCCGAGTCAGCTGGGATAGACTCCAGCACCCCCCATGACCCTAGTGAGGATAAAGTGGTGTATAGAGGATGGATGGATGGATGGAATTTTCTTCCTGAAGGTTTTGCAAATTTTCAGAAACTTGGAAACGTTTGGAGGTATTTATCAATTCTAATCATTGAATGAACCTTTTTGCCTCCAGAAGGGTTCAGATAATCTGGTTATACTGGTTTACAGTCTGTCTGATGGTCTGGAGTTGGAGACTTGATGCCAGATTTTAAAACTTATTTTGATGATTACAGCATCAGGAGCCAAAGCTTCTGAAATAAGATCCAAGTCGTAATGAACTGAAGTTTCCTTATAATAAGATGAAAATGCCTCTCAGTAAAATATTCTGCACCTCTTTGTTGTCGGAACAGCGGCGTAATTTAATAATCCCATATAAGCTCTGCAGTGTTCAGTGGAGCAAACCGCGTTTGAATGCCCTGAAAGACAGACAAGTAAGAAAAGCTGCGCATTTTTCAAAGTAAAACCCTCACATAAGGAGACAACAGACACACCAACACACACATATGGACTGAATGTATGGATTTTTTGCAGAACCAGGACGGCCCCAGAGCACATTATGAGTCAGCCAGCGTTCACACTGCGACTGAAGATTTATGGCATCCGAGCAGGTGAACTTCTTCCTGCCTTCTGTTTTCGTCTCGGAGCATAAAGTCCCTCCGGTGTGTGTTCACGTCGTCTGGCAGCAGGTGTGTTTGCCCCGGCAGTGAGCTGCTAGGGGCTGTGGGTGGCAGTTTGATAGTCTGCTGCTCCTCACTTCATCCTTCAGCTACAGAGCAGAAGATGCAGAAGGAAGGTGGCAGAATTTAAATTGGCACGAGTCCTAGTAGCTCGACACAGTGCTTGAAGTGAGGATGAGGTTCAGAGAGGACATGGAGGGTGATGTAAGCCTGGACTAAGACTGTAAAGCCAGCTCATTCATTGGCACCAACCATCGTGTTCCCAGTGTGTTATTTTTATTTGCTTTACCTTAAAGGAAACCACTTACAATGTTGTTTTATTTAGTTTTTGTGCAATTCAAAAGTCAGTATTTGTGTTCATTTGGTAAAAGGTGCCTTTGTGCTTCCATTTGGATGCAGAACCGATAGTTTCCAGCCATATATCTATTAGATTTAGCTCAATGTTCAACTCTTTTTATATTGCCTGTACAGAGAGTCCTCGACTGACAGAAAATGGAGTTCTGTCCCTACAGACTGAGAGTCGATTCCGACTTTTACTTTTACTTTTACTTTTACAAGAAGGTAACAGAATATTGCAACGGACAGTATCCTGTGTGAAGGTTCAATAAACCAGCAGAGAACCAGATAAAGTCTCACTCATTCATCACAGAGGGTCACTACAACATGTTGACCTGTTTTTACAATGACCCATGTTGGTCTGTGTTTCTGTTCCCAGTGTTTTATTCTGTCTAATTTCTCTTCCATGGAGACGACTTTCCTTTTCTTCCAGCATCAGAAGAGTCTGACTTACACTGGGAGCCACAATGAAGGACAAAAAGTTAGTGAATGCAGCACAATCCAAGGTGGAGTACAACCAGAGAACGGAAACAAAGACGTCTGACAGCGCCACTGTCTGATACTCTTTCCTTAGTAGTCAGCCGTAGTCTGGTATTTGTATCCAAGCACATCATTTACACTCATAAAAGACATCCAATGCACCTATCCTTAAAACTTTTCAAACCCCTTTTTCTTCAGCAACAGCGTATGTGGAATATTAGGTCTTGTGAATTCCAAATAAGACCAAAAGATTACGACAATGATACGAAAAAACAAAATATAACATATTTATCCTAGTCTTTGCTGAGCCACAGTGTAAAAAAAGTTTTGATTAATAATGTAGCTGTACTTTATTAGTTCCACATGTACATACACATATAGATATAATGTTCTTGTTAGCAACATTGTTTCCAATACGTATACACAAGAAGGTTTCCCATAGACGTATATATTTATCTGGATTCCAATCTCAGACGTCCCGTGAGTATTTTCTGTGATCAGAAATACGTTCCTTCCACCTTCAGCTCAAACCCTGGTGTGTTTCCTAACTGAGCAGACAGATTTTCACATCAGGAAACTTCCTGGCTTCAGTAATTCCTCCTCACACATGCACAGGCAGCAAATTAGAGCTGATGTTTCTGGGAATATTACTAATCTGGATGAAATGGGAGCACGGAGTGCAAACAGCTCTGCCCCTGTTTTACTCATGTAAATTAAGGCTCAGCCACCTCTGGGGCCACTAAATGAAAAGTGCTCTAATGGTAATCAATAGCAATGGAGGAATTTGTGTGAAAAATCAATTAATCATTCAGGTTCTCCGGTGAAGCCCCGATTCCATCAATGGCTAATGCATGCTTCGTTTATGCCAAACTTCATTAAGATCGGACGCATCTGCAGCACTTTGGTTCAACCTAATGAGCTTTTAATGATCAGTGATGATGTTGGAAATAGCAGCTATGCCAGAGGAAGTCAAATGTTGTTGGGAATACTCACATCAGGGTTCAATCTGAGATCAACTCCTCAAACAGTTTAGCTTTCTGAGGCTTTAGATTCAGCCAGACGTTGCTGATTGTCGTTTTTTCTTTTCTTTTTCTCACAGTTCACAAGCCTTTCTAAAGTGTTTCTCACATAGCTGTTAACTGGCACCATGTCATATTTATTAACAAGTGTTGCTTAATGTTCCTCATAATCACCATGATTTATGAAGCACAACCAGTTGTGCAGATGAAGCTTCTAATTGCACTAATTAGTGCATAGGCGTCAGTTTAGGGGGGACGGTGGGGATATGTCCCCCCCACTTTTTGTCAGGGGTCATTTTGTCTTCAACACATTCAAATTCTTCACATGTAAGCCGTTGTAAACCCAGTTATTTTCAGCAGTATACAAAATTCCGATGCTCCTGAACGCACCATCCGCACTCTGCCGAGAGTTGCACAGACATGCAGCACACCTTCATGAGGTCAAAAAAAAACGTGCAGATGCTAAATTTGCGCCCGTGCCAAGTGGAAGCTCTGACCAGAGGCGTACAGGGGCAAAATTTCGGCCCGGGAGAATTAGTACTATAGTGGCCCACAGACCCCTCTACCCGCATGTACCGATAGCTCAACAGCTTGAGCCTCTGCCTTTGGTTCGGTGGTTGTGAGTTTGAGTCCAGCTTGTGGCATTTTGCCGCCATTCTTCGACATTTTCTCAAAGTGCTGTGGTCTCCATCCCCCCCACTTTTAAAAACAAACTGACACCTTTGAATTAGTGCATTAATTGTCAGATGCTTCGATGTCAGTGTCGTGGTTACTCTGGATCGTCCTCAGAACTCAACGAGATCTGGTTTAGTAACGACTTAAAATTCAGTTTAATTATCATCATGCGACACGAGAAGAAACATTTTTTGTGTTGGAATGGAGGATGGAGTCAGCTCAGAGGTCTACATATTTCTGTATGGCTTCCCAGAGGGCAGCAGGACGACCAGGCGGTGGTCGGGCTGGATGGTGTGTTTGAGTTTCCTTCGGGTGCAGACACCTCGTCTCCCTGATGTTCAGGATGTTCCAGCCAGCTTTAATCAGCTGCTGCCTGGGGAGAAGCACATCTCATCACAGTTTGGGATGTTTCCAGTCAGGATGCTTTCTACTGCTCCTCTAGAAAAAGTAACAAAACCCTGGCCTGGGTATTTAGGTTTTTTAAGTGTTATGACTGTGTTGGTATGTATCGTTCTTCCTGTGTGTCTCCTTTGGGTTGCATCCATCGGGTATTTCTCAAGGGGTGTCGAGCAAACTTAGCATAATACCTTTACATGGATCCACAAGTCATTTATATTCTGAGCTCCTTCGCTGAATATTACCACATAAAAGTCAGCCGGGGCCTTTTTCTTCTAGAGGGAAATCACATTAAGAGCCTAATAACAATTCAGTATGAAAAAGATTTGTTGCCCATTTTCACGACAAAAGATAAATTCCAGAGTTGGAGCCCTGACAGCCGACTGAGCCCAGAGGAACAGAACATTTAAACGGATGGTAGACCAAAACAATGTATCTCAATCAAGACACATTTTCTGCAGTAAAGAAAAGAGTCTTAATTGAAATGAAATGGGTCCAAAAAGGATTTCTTTCTGTTCATCCCACTGCACCACGCAAACTAAACATGAACATCAACTTTTACATAATCAGGCCTCCAGTAGAGCATCAGAGGAGTGCAGTCCTCCGGTGGATGAGGAGCTCTTCAGAACTTCACACGGAGGCAACCTGTGGATGGATATTTCATGATATGGGATCACACACTGGGTGGAGAAAGTCTCTCTGATAAGGCAGCAGGGTTCTACGGCAGGTGTTGGATTGCTGAACTAAGCAGACGAGACTTTGAAGTGAAGAATCTGTCGGGCTGCAGCCTCTCCCCGCTCGAGTTACTGCAGCTGGAGCTCAGAGGCAAAGACGAAACTGCAGCAAATACTGAGTCTGATCTGGCTTCTGAGCATCGATTTGGAGGCAGTTTTAAGTGTTTAAAACCTTAACCAGAACTCCCAGATAAAATAAAATGTGATTATTTCCATTTTTCAGAGTATAAAATAAAATGTGAGCTCTGTCAAGTAAAATGTGTGAGTTAAAATGGAATTATTTTGAACATATAATAATTATATGTTATGAAAATATGCCAATAAAATAAAATACTGTTGTTATCTATATCTAAGCCTAATTCTACTTTTAAAATAGTGCTACTTTTAAACCGACAAGTTTAAGTTGTCGGTTTAAAAGTAATGCTATTTTAAAGTAAGAAATGACAAAATGAACATAATCCAACTAATTCTACTTGGTTTTCTCTGGTGGGATAAGTCTGCATGTGAAGTTACTCCTGCGATTTGTGTTGAAAAAAACATCACTGCTCAACATTTGGGAAATAGAACTTTCTGAAAACATTTTCTTTTTTTTGTCATTTTGTCTCATGTGTTCGTATTTTCCTGGTAAAACGTTTTTTAAGTCAGTGTGGCGTCAGGTTGTGACACAGACTAAAACAAACCACAAGAAACTAAATCTGTGGAGAACCCCAGGGAACAACTCTGGGTCCTCAATATTTTCTTTCTCTTAAGCTGAGATAATCATGACAGAGATTTCTTTTTTGGCAATATATCAAATTTTATATGAAAATCTGTGTCCGAGAAATCTCTTTCCACTAAGTTCCCCGTTCCAAAGACACCTCTCCAGGAAGTGTGTTAATTCACACATGACCTGCTCCACATGATGTCATTTCCTCCTGAAGAAAACACTGGCCAGACTCCAAGGCTTTCTGACTTATTTAATATAAAGTAGTCAACAGGTTTACTACTATATCTTTTGACATAACTTTACATTTCAATTTTACTCAATTGTATATATAATATTTCGAAGAATCTTTCTCTAAAAATGCCATGTGGTGTTTGGTTAAAGTTGATTTTAGGCCTGAAAACAGCAAAAATGTCAACTATGATAGCTGTAAACTATGTTTAAAAAAGTCCTGCAATTATATATTGACCCAGGTCTACTAGCCTGAACTAATCCCACTACAATCATTCTAATAAAAGACCCCCCTAGCTGGATTTTCTGATATAAATCCCAGCACTGAGCAGCACCCTGTTGTTCTCTCTGCAGCAGTAACATCCAGCAGCCTGTAGCTCCAGCATGGATCCTCTCCCTGTGTTCATGTTCCTCATGTAAATTTATGATCTGTTTTTTTTAACCGCTCCACTCAGTGTTGTGTTTTGCATGTGATGTGTTGTGCTCCGTGAATATTAACGATCTCCCAGAGATCTCAGTTCGATTGTTGCTGCTATGAAAGGTAATTTCCATCCCCTCGTTAAACATCAGCAGCCCTCTCCACCGCTGACCACCTCCACCTCCACAACAGCCCCTCAGTAATAAAAACCACAGCGCCCTGCCGATTACAGACAAGGGCATCTTGGAGGAAATATCGGGGCAATACATAAGCAGTGTTTGCAGAGAGAATGCAGCTCCTAATAGGAACGCATCATCACCCTCCTCCTGTAAGACTCAAAGATACCAGAAGAAGAGCTGCTTTTAGTTGTATTTTATCTGGGGAGTAAAAGCTCTGATTTTAAAGAGTTTTGATCTAGAAAAAAATCAACAGTTTTATTTTGTGTTAAATCTACCTTGACTAAAAGTCTATTAGAAGGTGCTGCAGGGGAATTTATTTGGCTTTTGGTAATCTGAAGGAGTCTGTGTAGGGACCGACTCCACACTTCTGACAGCTGTAATGGATCACAATAATGTGTAGAGAAAATGGGGCCACACAACCTCCTTCAGCACCGCAGAGCTTCACAGCAAATCCTGCAGTATTTAATCAGACTAAAATGCCTTCACTACCTTTATGGATACTGATGAAAAGTAATATTTTATTAGTGACATGTAAGGCAATGCAGCAGTCATGCGTTGTAAAGTTGGTCACTGATCTAAATCATCGTGTTTTGCTTTGAACAGTGATTTGCAAAAGCACAGGACAGAATTTACAGTCCTCGTTTCATAATGAAATGCATTTCAGTGTTCAGTTTTTTGATATAAAGCTGCAGCAGCACAGGCTAGAAAGTCTGTGTCCTCCATAAATAAGTTTCCACGTAGTCTCTGAGTTACAGCTTAGACACACACCAGTTAGTTACTACAACAAACCCAGTCGTCTGCTATTGTTTGGTTCCCCTCACGCCACCAAAACAGGGTAAACCCATCGATGCCTGGACGCCACAGATCTCTGAAGGTGATCCAGCAGATTCTTTAATCCCTGCCAGGTTCATCTACCAGCCCATCTTACAGATGTTTGATTGGATTTAGGTCAGGGGAGTCAAACTCATCTTAGTTCAGGTTCCACATTCAGCCCAATTAGATCTCAAGAGATCCTGACCAGTAAAATCACAGCACAATAACTGATAAATAAATATAAAACAAAGTATGTTCTGAAAATGTTCACATTTAAGGAATTATCTGTTTACAAAAAAATCATGAACAACCTGAAATTTCTTGAGAAAATGGAGCTCAATTTCATCAACATTCATCCTCAGTTTATCATTTCCACATTACAACTTCCAGATCACAGAGTGTCTACAAAGGAACACAACATTCAGTCACAGCTGTCCAGACAAATAAAAGGACAAAAAAACAACAAAAGCAAGACAAAATGTTGCAAACATGGGATGCAAAATGATTTTAAAAAATGAGACAAATGACACAAAACAACAAAAGTGAGAAACAAAACTATAAAAACATGAGACGAATGACAAAGCCAGACAAGAAAACGACAAAAAAAGACAAAATATTACAAAAATGAGACAAAATGACAAAAAAAAAACAATAAACAATCTAGTATTTTAGTTTATGATCAGAACAACTTGTCATGGTCTAGAAATGATTTTAAATTTATAGTTTTACTAATTTACAATCTGCAGTTAATGTCTTCTCTGGAATTTTTACACTTTGAGGGCTGGATTGGATCCTCTGGAGGACCACTTTTGGACCACGGGCCTCATGTTGGACCCCTCTGGTTTAGAACATGGGAATGTGGAGTCAGAGTGAACACCTACAAAGAGGTCTAACTACATCCTGCTGCCATCTCCTTGACTGGTAAAATACAATGGAGGAAATACGTACTTGATCACCTATCAGACCTGTTAGTTGGTCTTTAAGAAGCTCTCCTATTCTCCACTCATTACCTGTATTAACAGCACCTGTTTGAACTCGTTACCTGTATAAAGCACACCTGTCCACACACTCAATCAATCAGACTCCAACCTCTCCACCATGGGCCAGACCAAAGAGCTGTCTGAGGACACCAGGGACAAAACTGTAGATCAGAAGAAGATGAGAAGGCAACAACCGTTAGCGCAATTATTAGAAAATGGAAGAAACTCAAGATCTCCCTCAGTCTATGGGTCCATCTGAAGTTTGCCAAAGACCATGTGGACGATCCAGAGGAGGCATGGGTCAAGGTCATGTGGTCAGATGAGAAAAAAATAGAACTTTCTGGTAGAAACTCCATTTGGAGGAAGAAGGATGGGTACAATCCCAAGAACACCATGACAACCATGAAGCATGGGGGTGGAAACATCATGCTTCGAGGGTGCTTTTCTGTAAAGGAGACAGGACAACTTCACCGTATGGACGGGACCACGTATCCCAAGAATTTGGGCAGCAATCTCCTTCACGCAGCAGAAGCATTGAAGATGTGTCGTAGGTCTTCCAATATGACAATGACCAGAAACAGCTGCCGAAATTTTACCGTAAGAACAACTTCTTTCTTTTTTACAGTGTACATTTACATCTTGGTATTAGGGTGTAGTTGGTGTCCTTTTAATTCAAGGTGTAAATGCATATTAACCCTCCTGTTGTCCTCATTTACTGGCACCAAAGGAAGTTAAGTTTCTCCTTTGCTGTTTGTGCTGCACTCAACCCGACATCTTCTCCCTTAGACTTTCCTGTTTGACTTTCTGCCTGGGGCTCAGCCAGCATCCTCTGCTCATGATGGCAAACTCAGTTTTCTTCATTTTAATCTCAGCAAAATGCATCAGCTGCTGCCACAAAACAAAAAAAGCATCCTGTGGATGATTATGAAAGTTTCTGCCTGGAATAACAGACATTTTAATGAACTCAAAGTACAGCAGCATCAGTCATAATTATGGAAATCTGCTCCATACGTCTATGTTTTCAGATATGTTTTGGTATTTTCTCTTGTCTTTTACGATTCACACTGCGTCACTATGCAATGCAGTGGAGGGAAAACCTGACAATGGAATCATTTACACCTGTAGTTTTCTGTTGTAATGAGCTGTCCTTCTTTGCATCATCAGACTCTCTGAAAATGAGACATTTTGAGGGAGTAGTCTGGCAAGTGAAGTGATGCGTTGAGGGATGGTGGCGGTGCACAGAAGCATGGCTGAAATGTACAAAGATGCCTGATCTTTACAACCTCACAGCTACCAAAGCCTCACAGGTATTAGTTTTAATAGCAGCCAGTTCTAGTGCACCTGAAAAAGTCTAAAAACTGCAGAAGCGACACAGATGAATTTACACGTTTCTACTTCCCAGCAGAACTGACTCATAACTCTATGGATTTTTCTGTTAAATGTCACTTCCAGTATTTCTCCTCCCAAAGCGCCGATAACAACGTTCTCGCCACTGACTCATCTGTTTAAGCTCCTTAAATCAACTATAAAAGTGCCACCCAGCGGTGAGCTCTGTTCTTTATCTGCTTCCTGGACACCTGCTGCTGCCGCCTGTTCAAGACAAACGATGTGTATCATTAAATAGGTCAGATCAATGGGAGCTGTTTTACTGGAAAAAGAGACCGACTTTGTGGCCTTCAGGTATAATTCTTTGGCATTGTGGGTAGTAAAGCTAAGGGATATACTTTAAATCAAAACTACTTTTGTTGCTTGTGGGTTGTAGTCTGAACTCCAGTCTGGATAAATAGTGTTGGAGATCCTTTTTTTTTTTTTACTTCCACCACCCGTACACCTCGTTTATTTCCATAGATTACACCAGTAACCAGCTGGGTCAATTCGTTTGAGAGTGTGTTCTAAAGGAGAGTCAGCTGTGGCCCATTAATATTTCCCAGTTTGTTTGGCACCAGTTTGAGCTGGGAACTGGTACGTTTAGCTGCGTTTGGACCAACTTATGGTGACCTGATTTTCTCCAGAATTCTTACTTGGTTTAATTTCAGACCCAAACTCATTCTGGAGTATAGAATTTATATATATATATATATATATATATATATATATATATATGTATATATATATATATATATATATATATATATAAATAAATGAGAGAGAATTTATAAATATTTTTTAGTTTTATTTCATTTTTTGCAATTTTTTATATATAAAATTGCAAAAAATGAAATAAAACTAAAAAATATTTATAAATATTATTTTCTTTATTTTTGATATATATTAATTTTGTTTAATTTTTTGCTCTTTTCTATATTTGAGTTCATATATTTATTTAGTTTTGTTTTTATTTATTTAATTAATTTATCTATTTAACTCATTTTTTTTATATTTAGGTCTTACATATTGAAAAAAATAAACCCACAAAAATAAACCCGTAACCAGATTTTCACCCAGAAGACGAGGGTTTGCGTTCCTCTAAGACCATCAGTATTGATTAAAGTTCATTTTCTGCCATTATTTACTTTCTGTTTTCACTTGGTTTATGGTTAGGCTTAGACACTAAAACTACACTGTTAGGTTTAGGAAAAATATCACGCTTTAAAAAGCACGTTTACATGTTTGAATCTTAGCTATGTTGATTAGGGCTGAAAATAGCATCTTTCATTACTCGTTTGAAGCTTTTCCTTCATTGTCTGGATTACCAGGGAGACAATCCTGAAAATCTACAGGGAAATTGGTTGAAAATGACAGCAAAGTAGTAAAATAAATGGCCAAAATACACTGACTAGAAATCTATTTGTGATCAGGCTTCAGTTTGTTTGACTGCTGATCACAGGTCAGAGTCTACTGTATGTTCTGGTGGTGCTTTACATTCACAGCTCACTTTAACGCTGATTCCCCATAAAGGTAGAAGATCCATCTGTGACATCACCTGTAGAAGTTACTAAACAGAGTGAGAAAGACTTCATCAGGTCTAAAATGTCATAATAGATCCATCATTCTTTCTGCTGGTTCACTGTTTTAACGGCTTTACCCCATCAAGAACAAACACTGTTTTAAAGGATCTCCTGGTGTTTTTTTACTTCCCATTCCCTGCACCGCTGCCTACGACATTATTCCACACATCTTACTTGTATAAAGTCTTTATTCGGATTAAAGAGGCACTTTGTTTTGTTTGCATAATTGATACTTTTTTTGATAATTAATTCAAACATCTTATACCAGTTGGATCCACTTTTTTAAGTTCAAACATGAGGATTAAGCAACGGGCTTGTCCTTGTTGAACAATAGGATGTCTCTGGATCAGTATGCTTTTGGTGAGCTGCTTCTGTTTGCAGACATTTTGTATTAAAATAACTGAGAAATGTTGCATTTCATAAAATCAGTGAAGCTTGATGGGTTCTAAAATTGACAATAATAATCTAACAATATGCATTCTATTAACCTTTGCATATTTTCATCCTAACTGCTGACAAATAAGTGAAATCTAATAACTTAATAATGAAAAACGCTAAAAATGTAATGACAGCGGGCAAACTTAAATACTTCATCTGTAAGGACAGGTTTAAAATCCACATTTTTAACCACATTTTACCAGAGAAGTTCCTTACATGTTGAAGCAAGAAAACAAGAGGACAAGACTGCAAACATAAATACTTTATCCTGTCATTACCTTCCATTAATCGGCACCACGCTGATTTAAAATATTCTATTGACTTCCAACGGCCAATCTTGATTTGACGGCCGTTTCTCGTCCTCCTAGTCGTCTTTCAGACCTCAGATGTCTTTAGCACGAGTTCCGAACAATAATAAGTCCCTCAGTTATGTACTGAGCTGTTACGTTTACCTGAATATTGTTTAACTGTGACCAGAGAACTCTGAAACTCTGGGTTTTGCATGATTTCTATGCATGTAGTGTGGTGAGCTTATAGGGCCACCTGCCATGCTGCCACCGGCTTTACCAGAGGGGGATGAAGTACACATCTGACACACCTGGTGGTTTGGATACACCACAAACTGCTCATTTTTATTAAAAAATATATTAGATTTAGACGGGAATATTTGAGCAAGAGGAGAGTGGGTGAGAAGGGTCAAATACTGGAGAATCATCGTAAGAGTCGTTGGGAAAACTCTGCTGTGCATGTTGAGAAGACCAGACGTCACCCTGATTGATCCTGACAGCCAGTGTATGGAGCGTCACGCCACCACATTGCCAGATCTAATCACGCTGACGAGGAAATGTGAACGAGGACTCAGAGTCGATCCAACAGGGGAACTGAGGTCTGTTATTACAGACAGACAAAGAGAAACAAGAGTGAAGGAAGAGCCGGATAGTGGCATGGAGACTTTATGAGGACAAGGCCACACATTAGATCTTTTATCCAGCAAGACAATTAATCCATCATCCAGATTCCTGATAGCACTTTCTGCTCATTCAGAGCAGAATGAAGACAGTTTTCATTATTTCAGTTATAGTTACAGATGAATACAGGATGCCATTGACTCACAGGACAATAGAAGACATTGTTGGCCAACAACCTCAGGTTTCCAGACTGAAATGACTCCTGCTGCTGGTGGATTGTATTAGCTGTACCTAGCTTAGTAATTGGCATGATTCCTCATGACTTGATTGAAAATATCATCTGTAGCTGACTTTTTCTCAAAAAATAAACTAAAACTAAGATTACCAAATGTGGATCAGAACCTCCAAGTCTGAGGTCATGGTTCTCTGATGGAAACCATTGGATTGCTCCCTCTGGGTTGGGAGGAGTTGCTTCCCCAATTGAAGGAGTTCAAGTATCTCAGGATCTTGTTCACGAGTGATGGGAAAATGGAAAATGAGATGGACTGGAGGATTGGTGCAGCATCAGCAGTAATGAAGGCGTTGTGGTGAAGAGGGAGCTGAGCCTCAAGGAGAAGATCTCCATTTACCATCCATCTACGTTCCAACCCTCACCTATGGTCATGAGCTCTGGGTAGTGACCCAAAGAATGAGATTAAGGATAGAAGCGTCTGAAATGAGCTTCCTCTGTAGGGTGTCTGGGCTCAGCCTTAGATATAGGAGGAGAAGATCAGACATCTGGAGGGAGCTCAGAGTAGAGCTGCTGATCCTTCACCTCTGAAGGATCCAGTGGAGGTGGTTTGGACATCTGATCCTGATCCTCCAGAGAGACTTCCTTTGGAGGTGTTCTGAACATGTCCGGTAGACCCAAAACTCACTGGAGAGATTATGTCTTGTCCAGCCTGGGAATATCTTGGGATCGCCCAGGAAGAGCTGAAAAGCATCGCTGGAGGAGAAACATCTGGAATGACCTGCTTCATCTGGTGTCTGTGACACGACCCTGTATAAGAGGAAGGACATGGTAAACCCTAATACTCCTGCTGCAGCTGTATTTCCATGTTCTGTTCGATTTGCTGTCAATGCAACAGACGGAGACTAAATGTCCCACATCTATTCTGCTGTTGGCATAATTCAGCCGGCTAAAACTACCGACAATCACAGAGAAAAATCTCTAACTTTGATGCAAATTGGCTGTGAGACTTCTACTCATAAACTCCTAAATTTATGACCTTTTTTACTCCTAATGCACCCCGGAGCCAATAATCATTTTAGAGATGCTGTCACTCTCATTCAAAATACAGAATAAGAGCTTCGTTTTACTGATCTGTAATTTTAAAGCCATTTACTGCTGATTTTTGAAGAAGTTTCCTTTAAAGAAAGTAATTTATTACTAAATATAGGGACTGCAGAGGCGATGTTCAATCAGAACACTTTCTGTAAATAAACTGTAACCTGAAGGATCTCTGAGTCAAAGCAAAGCAGAAATGTGACAGAAAGCATTCAGTTAAACATGGAGTGGAATACAGTGAAAGAATAATAAATTAGTGCTGTCAAACCATTAAAAATTTTAATCAGATTAATCACAGGGCGGCTGTGAATTAATTTTGATTAATCACGATTAAATTTCATTTATTTTTAATCTATACTATTAATCGTGTTTCATTTTGCATGAGCAAACAGTCTGAAGAAAGAAGTGAATTTATATATACATTCATATTTACAGAACGATGGATCAGTCCAATTTACCACCAAGAGCGCCAACGTGATGTTTACCGTCTTCCATTTCCAGGTTCTTGGTTCTGCTGCTACCGGATCAACTGCCCATTTGTGTGACGGTAAGTCTACTTGGATAAACTGCCTGAAATGCGTTGTCAGAGACATTTCAGGGATTTTGAGTTATTCTGTGCTGCAGATGGGTTAATTGCATTAAAATGTTTAGTCAGATTATTCATGCTGATGGGTTAATCTGTGTTAATGCATTAATTCTGACAGTCCAATAATAAACACATCCTTGAGTCAAACATTAACTTCTGTTTTCGTCTCAGTGGGGCCCATTAAAGTTGTTTCCACCAAGTTGGAAAAAATGTGAAGAAATCAAAATCTAAAGTGCTCAAAATGTCAAGAAAACCAAATCCCCAGTGTTTCCAGGGACAGTTTACACGTTTCAGAGACTTGCTACTTTCCAGCAGGTTGCCATGGATTTGTTCACCGAGAGTCAGATTTAGGGATGGCTTGAAGCACTCCTGACTTTAACTACACCATGAAGGAAACAGAACTGTGATGAAGGTCAGCTTCAATATCCATATGGGAGTTCACATTCTGGGACAAAAATATAAAAAGACAATGACTGCTGGATGGGTTTAGTGAGTGTAGCTTTGGGCTAACATGCTGCTGTTTGATGGTTTCTCCTCGCCTACAACACAAAGAAAAGAATAGTTTTAGTCACACGATGAAGTGATTGGACTTAATAAGTGAATGACTCTAGAAGTGGCTTTGTGGCATTATTTTAGGAATGTGTAAACTGAAAAGTGTGAGATGACTAGCCTCTCTTTTGTCGCCTCAGGTGTTCCAACCAAAAGTCCCCCATAGGCTGGAACACCTTTTTAAAGGTTCTGGGAGGAACCAAGCGTAGATGAAGAGAGGGTGAGAAGTGATCTGTTCAGGTGATAAAATAAACTGCTTGATGAGGATGTCAGTAGCCATTTTTAGGAAATAGATGCTTAGTTTTAATGTTTGTTATCGCTAAAAGTAAAGAGATGTTGTATTTTGTGGATTTCTTGTGTTTGATTATTTCCTGTTAACCCTTATGTTGGTGGATCTGGGGGCTGATTAGGGGCAGCCTATAAAAAGCTGACAGATGGATTAGAGGGCAGAGATGCAGTCAAGTTGTGCAGGCTGAGGCTTGGATACTGTGGGTTAAAGCAGAACCTACAACAGGAAAACATGACGCAGTGTTATGTCAGTGTGGGCATCCAGAAACAGTTAATGTGTTCCTAGAATGAAATAGCTACACCACAGAAAGACACCAAGAATGTCAGAGCTGGCAGTGGAAGTTTTCTCTGATTTTTCTTTATTTGGCCGCAGTGAGAACCAGCAAATGATTTCTAAGGCGGTTCCTGCATGACACTGGAGTGTATAAGAAGATCTAGTTCAGCAAGAGGAGGGCAGTAATACGCTCTACGCTGCCGGAAATACAAAAGAAGAAGAAGAGAGCGACGGCAGAGAAGGAGCGCCACAACACAGCAGCTATCCGCCATGTTTAACGGTTAGTGGTTTTTGTTTTTGTGATGTGAGTGTCGTTGAACAAACACCAGGTTGGTCTGCACTTTATCTCACCTCTAGCCACCTGCTTTGGTCAAAACAGTCATCCTAACAAGAACATTCCAGGAAACTTAATGAAAAGGTTTTTGGAAAACTAAAATCAGGGGTGGGATGCAAGAAAACGTCTTTTGGTTTGCTTCCAGTGTGAAGCACGGTGGTGGCAGCATCATGTTTGTCGGCAGCAGGTCCTGGAAGGCTTGTAAAGGGTATGAATGAATCTGATGTCGTCTGCAAGAGAATTTGGACTTGGAAGCTTGAAATTAGTCTTTTTCCTTTTGCATTTTTTCTTTTAAAGCATAAGTGAATGTTGTTTGGAGCAGTGAGATGTTTGCTGATGGAACGTTTCATACAGCATTGTGTGTGTTCTGTTTCCTTTGCGATCCGTCTTATTCAGATGGAGTCACAATGGGTCGTAAATACAGACTGAGCTGCCAATAGCCGTATGAATATGAATAACACTGTTTACATTATCAAACTAAATGATAGCTTTGAGTTTTCCTCACAGGCAGCGTTAGAAAAGTGCAACTGCTACAGAATTCCAACGCAGCGTTGTGTTCTCTAATGGATCTAATAGATCAGCATTAAAGTGCAGGAATACAGCCCATCAGAGCCCGCCTACCTTCTCATTCAGTCGCTCCAGTAACGACTCAGACCCGGAGGCTGAGAGTCGGTTCATTTTCCTCTGCAGCCTCCGTACATGCATCCATTACCCCATGCATGTGTGGATGCAGTAAAACAAGAGAAACCCGAGTTCAGAACATCAGAGTTTCCCACCAGCGTTCCAACAAACACAGACGAGAGCAAACACACCCACTCCTTTCATCCTACATAAATGAGGACATCATCTATTCTGTTAACCCTCCTGTTGTCTTCATTTACAGGCACCAGAAAATATTGTTTCTATCCAAAAATTCAGCCAAAAAATCCCAAATTTCTGCAAAGTTTCAAAACCTTCAGGAAAAAAATTCCGATAATTACTTAAAAGTTTAATTTAAAAAAAAAAATCCCCCAAATTTGGCAAGAAAATTCTTAAATGTTTTTTTTGATAGTAAAAATCTTCCAAAAAATCCTAAAAATATCTAAAGTAATTCCATATATATCAGTAAACTTTTTAATATTTTCTTTAAGAACATTCAGCAAAAAAATCCCCAAATTTCAGAAAATTTGCAATTGTTATAAATATTCTTTAAAAATTTGTAAAATTCTTCCAAAAATCCCCTGAATTTGGCAAGAAAAGTCTTGTAAATATTTTTTTAAAAATGAGTAAATATGTTCCACAAAAATCCTGCAAATTCCTAAAGTAATTACATATATATCAGTAAAACTTCTAATATTTTCTTTAAGAACATTCAGCAAAAACATTTCCCAAATTCCTGAAAATTTGCAAAACCTTCAGGAAGAGAATTCCAATAATTCCCCTTTAATGTTTTATTTTTTAAAAAAATACCCCAAATTTGGCAAAAAGAAAAGAAAATTCATTTAAAAAAATCCACCAAAATCCAGTGAAATTCGCTGGATTTTGGTGGATTTTTTTTGTGTGTGAATGTTTTTAAAGAAACATTTTTAACATTTATTTTTTTTCCACTAAAAAATGTCCAAAGACTTCCTGAAAATGCTGAAAATGTGGACATCAAAGTGTCTCACATTTTCAGACTTTAAAACGGGTCAGTTTGATCAGCAGGATGACACGAGGGTTAAAGGTTTACAGTCTGCTAGCACAGGATGAGTGTTTTGCATCTTTCTTCTCATTGCTGCTCATATGAAAATCATGAGCGTGCCTCGCCGTGCGCTGGTTTATTTTGAGCACAGGAGCAGAAGGGCACACACTGAATGGAAGAGGAAATAAAAAACAGCATGTTCCTCCACTCAGCAGCTTGTTTGCTTCTGAACGTCAAAGTGAAAATGCCAGAGAGGAAAGCTTTGTGGCTCCAGTCTGCAAAGTGGAGGGACATGACGACCGCCTACGAATATTGTAAAAGAAATTTGTAAACTCTACAACAGTTTGATGCACTTTGTAGGTCAAAAGGTCAAAGGTTCTTTGTTGTCATATCATTCCACATTTGCACATGAAACGATACAAAATTGGACCCTGGTCCCGGTTTCAGCCATAAGACAAAATAAAACACTTTCATAAAAGACGATATAAGTATAAAAAGACACTACTAATATGTACAAACCTACAACATAAATATATGTGCAATGAGACCATCAGTTAGTGCAATACAGACAGGAGCTTTGGTTCCAAAGTAGTTGTATAACACAGAATCACCGTAAACAAGTTAATCAGATTTTTAATTAGATTTTTTTTTCTCTTGAAAAAATGCATTTCCCGATTCCTGCACAGTTTTAATGGAAAAACGCCCCAATATGTAGAACAGTACTGTAATTTTTGCATTAATTTCTCCTAAAGAATGCAGTTTTCACAGTTAAACGTACATATTGCTGTGCTGATAACGGAAACATGCTGCAGTATTTATAACAAGTAACATTTTTGCATTTATTTAATGTAAAAATCCAGTTTGTACCAGTCAAATTGATGTAATTTTGTGCTAATAACGGATATATGATTTAATTTATGACAGCTAGAACCACAGTTATTGCCAAAAATACACATTTAATGTTAGATAAACTAACTCTTGTGCTGATAATGAGAAAATGCTGTAATGTTTATAAGTTACACACTGAATAAATAAGTTAATCAGGAGAAAACTGTATTTTTTTAAGATTTTATCTCTTGAAAAAACTCTGTACTAGAATTTTTGCATTTATTTATCTAAAAGAATAGTTTTTCACAGTTAAACGTACACACTGATAATGGAATCATGCTGTAATATTTATAACAACTAACATGCTCATTTCTGCATTTATGTCGTGTAAAAAAACTTCAGTTTGTTACCTGTCAAATTGATGTAGTTTTGTGTTAATGATGGACATTTTTTTTGCAATAATATATAATAATCATTGCTAAAAATACTCATTAAATGTTAAATCCACCAGCTGTTGTGCTGATGATGGAAAAATGCTGCGATATTTAAAGTAGGTCACACAAACTTCATTTTATGTCACATTTTCAAGAAAAACAAACATTTTTAAAGATCAAAACTGTCTTGACAGTAAAATTTGGAATTAACATTTTTAAACCATAAAATCAACGATATTAACACATTTCTTTACAGTGCAGCAGCGTTCTAGCAAACACAACTGCCGGACATTTGCCGTAAAATTTAAATTGTTTTAGAGTGCAGAAAGTGGTGGGACAAAACATCCATGCTGTGGTTTTATGGGATAAAAGTTGACCGCTGTGTGAAGGCCATGACGACACATTTCCACACGGGATTCTTAGAACAAAAAGTGTTTTACCTTTATATGTTGGAATCTAAACTAGCCTTCCTCTGCTCCTAACAGCTGTGTTCAGTCAGTCATTTGATGCTCGGTTCATCCCAGGACTTCCTTCGCTGTTAGCGGTGAATGTAGGTGTAGGAAGCGATAGCAGCAGCAGAACACGACTTTTTCTTGTAGAGAAAACAAGTCGTGGCCCCAGATGAAAAGTGCAACAAACGCCGCGGCTGCACTGCATTCATATCCATTACTGTCAGTAAAGAATCTGATTTCTCTCCTGCTTTTTTCTGTTTACTGATTGCTGAAGACTAGTAGCTGCTGTTGGATTCAGACAGACCTGACCACAAAAATTCATTTCTATACCGCTTTGCTGCACCATTAGCTGTGTTTTTATGGGGAATATTTAGTGCTAGTGTGAGAGAAAGGGACAATTTAAATACATTTTTGCAATTTATATGGTTCAACTGGTGTGGTTCTAATCTACAGGTTAGATCTATTGTTCACAGACACCCCACATTATTTTTTGTATATTTTTGTGTTATTTTCAGACTTGTAAATTCTTTTTATTTCATCACTGTAATTTACGAAGTGTTCCTGAATGCCTCATTTGGTTTTGTACGAGCTACTTGAACGTGATTACGGCACACACCCTTGCAGAGCAGCAAGAGAGGCACATGTGAGGAGAAGAGCTCTGTGTCAGTGATGTTGAGCAAAATAAAGAGCCTCAATGCGAAAAGTCAGCCTTTTCCCTTTTTTTGTGCCTAACCATCTGCAACACTGGGGTGTGTTTGTTTGTGACTTATCACTAATGTGTCTCTAATATGTTGTATTTTAACTCAGACTTTGCTGGTTTTAGTGCTTCAACCTGTCACTAAACATCTGCTGATGCCTCTGGACACGACTTCAGTGACGTTCTGTTGAAGTGGGTTTCAGTGGGGATCCCTTTTATGATTTAGAACAGAGCAGAATTGTTCACTCCTGTAGGAAAGTGTTTAGCTCATGACCTCAGAGACGCTCTGATTGGCTCTGAGCATCACAGACCAAACTGCTCTTTGTCCTAATGCAGAGAATGTAACATAGCTCCCACCTCGATGCTTGCTGCTCCTTCTGCTCAGCAGAACTGGAATCTGAAATGACTGCTTCTGGATGTTTTTTTCCATTATGGTAATTCTGTAGCATTAGCTGTGTGGGATGGCCAATCCAGTGCCTCGAATGCTCAGAAAACAGCCCCAGCTCCACTGATAATTCTGATTTAAGGTAGCACATTCAGCAGTCAGAGGAACCCCCCGGTGTCCTCTGGTGAAAGAAGGACAGTATGCAGAATATTAAGCTCCTTTCTGGTGACGTCGGCTTTGCACATTATAGCGGCAGAGACGGGGAAACTGGAAATCCTGAAGGTGGAAGAATAGCGAGGGAAGAGTAAGATCACATCCCCTGACTGTTGGGTGTGCCTCAGCTTTGAGCCTTTTAGCATCTTTTAGATGTTGTTTTGGTTCTCCAGGTCACAAATTGTTTCCTTGATCAACATCATTTGTCACAAAAAGTCAAGAAAATAAATCCTGTAGCGCCTTAAGACTCACGTCGTTCACAGGAGTTGGTCAAAACATCAGCAGCTAAAACCAAACTAGAATGGATTTACAGACTGACAGCTGATTCTTCTTCCCCAAGCTGTCAAACTGCAAAGAAAAGGATCATTTAATCAGGATTTCACAGGCGTTGTTCCACATTGTTACGTCCCTAAAATGACTGAATTTGTTGTGATGATTTAAGCGTCTTTGTTGCGATGAAATTGTGGGAGACGGTGAAAGATGTTAAAAAGCTGCATTTTTTTTCAGCTTTTCAAACATGTTTGAACATTTTAATGGTCAGTATTTCTTCCTAAACTGATTCTTTAACACTCCAACTCATTTCCACAAGCTGGAACACAATGGAGGGAAACTAGCAGCAGCCAGATCCTGCTTTAACCCTCCTGTTGTCCTCATTTATGGGCACCGATAAATATTGTTTCCTTGCCTGAAAAAAAATCCAAAAAATCAGCAAAAAAATCCCCAAATTTCTGAAAATTCACAAAATCTTCAGGAAGAAAATTCCAATAATTCCTTAAAAGTTTTCCTTAAAGGTTTTGTTTTAAAAAATAAATCCCCCAAATTTGGCAAGAAAATTCTTGTAAATATTTTTAACAAATGAGTAAAAATTTCCAAAAAAATCCTAAAAGAATTTAAGTGATTCCATATACATCAACTTCTAATATTTTCTGTGAGAACATTCGAAATTCGCTGGATTTTGGTTGATTTTTTTTTTTTTTTATGAGAATGTTCTTAAACATTTTTAACAGGATAAACTTTCTTTTCTTCTTCAACATGTAAATAAGTTCGCTGGCAAAACGTGGTTAAGAATTTGGATTTCAAACCTGACCTTACTGATGAAGTATTTAGGTTTGTACCATTTTTACCCCCAGATAAGTCAGCTGAGGCCACTGCCAGTATTTTTTTTTTTAGCGTTTTTCATTATTGAATTAGTAGATTCGGTTTATTAGTTAGACGTTATATGTGCAGGTTAATGGAGGGACTGATCAGCGCAGCTTTGAGGTGTTTAGACGTGGACTTCTTGTTTGCTTTTTGCCACTACAGCTGCAGATTATCAGAATGAGAACTCAACACATCACTGAGCTTTTTTCACTGAGCTTTTCTTCTTCTAGACGACAAACATGACACCGCAGCTCTGCACTGAAACGCTTCTTTCAAATGATTTATTTCAGTTTTAAATGAAAATCCTTTCAGCTTGGCAGCCTGTCTCTCTGTTCAGTGGCAGCAGAAAATATGAATGTGCTTTTCCCGAGGCTCTGGCCTGAATGGAGGATCTGAGGGTTACGTAACGCTGCTCTGATGCTGCAGCTTCTCCACAGCTTCAGTACTTCAGTTAGAGCTGCTTCTGCTCTCCGAATAGAAAACATCAAAAGTCGCCTCTCTGAGCTTCTGACTGACTTTCCTTCATTCTCTCTGACTGCCTCCATCTCATTCCTGATATCCCCCCCCATCAGCTCCTCTCCACGTTAGCGTCTTTACTCCTGTCAGCTGCACTCTTTCACCTTTAATTCTCAGTCCTTTCCTTCATTTTCTCCCTCCAGCTTTCTTTGTTTTTAAACACATTGGCTTTGGACAGGACAGGTGTATTTCACATGCTGTCTCTATATTATGTATTATATATTATAATAGAATATGCTTGTCTTGGTTTTTTTGTTTTGTCTGACTTTTTGTCGTATGTCTCGTGTTTTTGTCGTTTTGTGTTTCCTTTTTGTCTCGCTTGTGTTTTTCGTCTTATTTTTGTCATTTTGTTTCGCTTAATTCGTGTTGTTGTGTTGTTTATTTTTTTGTCTCTTTCTTTGGTTTCATGTCGTTTGTCTCATGTTTTTGTCGTTTTGTTTCTTGTTTTTATCTTTTTTTGTCGTTTGTTCTTTTTTTTTTAGCACTTTGTAACTTTTTTTGTCTGTTTTTGGTTTTTTTTTCATGTTTCTGTCTCATTTTTTTCTCTCTTTTAGGTAATATTTTGTCCTGTTTTTGTTGGGTTTTTTTGTCTGACTTTTGTTGTTTGATCATAAAGTAAACTACTGTATCGTTCAGTTCCATTGGTGGTTAGCACTTTGGCCTTGCAGCTAGAAGATTCCCGGTTCGTGTCCGGACTTTCCCGGGATCTTTCCAGCTTTCTTTTTTAAACAGGATAGATTTGCTTTGACCAGATAGGACGGGGGTGTATTCCACACTATCTCTCCCTACACAGTGTTATTATATTTCATGCCCGTGGAGAATCTGATAAATATTTAACGCTCTCAGTGCGTGTTGATATCTCCCCCCTTCAGGTTTTCCATTTCAAACAAAAAGCCTGAGATGCTGCTGAACAAAGCCGGAGTGCTGACAGCTGGACGGGTCCACGCTGGACTCTGCAGGCAGAGGGAGTTTCTCTGCTTTAGCATTCAGCCGGCGTGGCTGCTTGGAGGTCCATGATGCACTCGATGCTTCCTCGCTGATTTCCTCGGCCTCCTGCTCGCTCTCCCACTCACCCACCCACTCACTCCAGTCCTGTTCCTTCAGTTTCAGTCTCTCCACTCACTTATTCACTCACTAACTCATTCACTTTAAGAACCCACTCCTTTCACAGCTCTGCCTAACTGCATCAGTCGCTACAGTAAATTCTGAAATAGTTTTTTCCAAAGTAGATTTAAATGAAGTGTCCCTGTGTTGTTGTTAAATTCAGGATAAGTTACATTCTGTATTCACGTCATAATCCACCTCTTTTTAACAGAAATGCTCCGTCCGGCTCCATAATTAAACTGCAGTGGTTCTCCTGAGCTGTTTAGCATTAAAGGCTGTAAAAACAGAAGGATTAACACGTTCAGGGACCCTTTCTGAACTATGTAAAAGATTTACATTCAGCAGAGAGTACACCGAAGATAAACTATTTGCAGATTCAGTTTGATATTTCTTTTGGAGTAACAACTCTCCTGTCAGTGACGCTCACAGAACCTCTTGCTTTTCATTTATTGTCAGTTTTAATTAAGTACAAGTAGCAGCAGTACATCATCTAAACCAGGGGTGTCCAACATGAGGCCCGTGGTCCAAAAGTGGTCCTCCAGAGGGTCCAATCCGGCCCTCAAAGTGTAAAAATTACAGAGAAGACATTAACTGCAGATTGTAAATTAGTAAAACTATAAATTTAAAATCATTTCTAGACCATGACAAGTTGTTTTGATCAGAAAGTAAAATACTGGATTGTTCTTGTGGTGTTTTGTGTCTTGTTTTTGTAATAATTTGTCTTTTTTTGTATGACTTTTATTGTTTTGTTTTTTTTGTATCACGTGTTTTTTGACTATCATTTTGTTTCGCTTCATTTGTGCTTTTGTGAACCCTTTTTGTTTTTGTTTCACATTTTTGTAATTTGTTGTCTTTTTTTGTCGTTTGTTCATTTTTGTCAAATTTTTTGTCATTTTGCGTGTTGTTTTTGTCATAGTCTCATTTTTGTAATTTTTTGCCCTGGTTTTGTTGTTTTTGTGTCATTTGTCTCTTATTTTCATCACTTGTTTCTCATTTTTGTCATTTTGTGTTTCTGATTTGTCTCGCTTGTTTTGTCTATTTTTTTTTGTCATTTTGTTTCTCACTTTTGTCTTTTTTTGGAGTTGGTTTTTTTGTCTTTTGTTCATTTTTTTTGTCACTTCGTAACTTTTTTGTCAAATTCTTTCTCTTTTTGGTTTTGTTTCATGTAGTTTGTCTAATTTTGGTCATTTTCTCATTTTTGGAATATTTTGTCTTGTTTTTTTGTTTTGTCTTTTTGTCTCAATTTTGTCATTTTGATCATAAAGTAAATCCTTCATGGTACAGGTCCAGGTGACTAAATGTTGTGTTCCTTTGTAGACACTCTGTGATCTGGAAGTTGTAATGTGGAAATGATAAACTGAGGATGAATGTTGATGAAAGTGAACTTAGTTTTCTTCATTTCAGGTTGTTTATGATGTTTTGGAGAAAGATAATTCCTTAAATGGGAACTTTTGTGCACTAAAACAAAGGAACCATTAGGGGTTGTGGTTATTTATAGGTTATTATGCTGTGGTTTTACTGGTCTGGTCCACTGGAGATCAAACTGGGCTGAATGTGGAACCTGAACTAAGATGAGTTTGACTTTAGTGATATTAGAGTGAAGCTTGAACTTCGTAGAACTAAGTGCATTTCAGAAATGTGGAAAAATAATGTAAGAACAACCTTTCTCATTTGATGCTTTCTGAACCTTCTGAAATGCCTTTGTGAGTTAAATTTTTTTAAAGAAATGAATCAAACCTTCTATTACAGATGGCTGCTATTAAAGGCGGTGTAGTTGAATCTGTGGACGTTTCAGCCAAGCAGGAGTCTGACAGGTGAGGTTATCAGAGTGAGACGAGGCTGAGTGAAGGACTGAGTGAGCCAGGTTCATAATTAGACATGAATGAGTGAGCGTGTAACCGATGTGATTTAATTACAAACAGCCGAGAATAAATTAAGGTTGGTGATAAAAATGTGGACGTGGAGTTACCTGTGATTCCCTTCAGTGATGTGTGTTTTACGTTCCCTTGTTTGTCACTGAAACAGCTCTACTAATTAACTGATTCTACTTTAGTGGTTCTTCAGTTAGCATTAAGCTGCTGTTCCTGACACTCAGTGGTCCCTAAAAATGCTTCAAATGAAATCCAGGAAAGGACGGTTAAAGGTTTTATTCTTTTAGCAATATCTCTGTTTACTTCTTAAAGGTTTTTTTCTTACCTGCTTTACCTTGCATAGTTGAAGAACATATGGTGGCTAAACCAGAACATCAATTTAAAAGCAGTGGGAAGACCAAAACGGAAATGACATCCAGCTGACATAGCGTTCACTTGTTGTCATGGTTACAGTGACGCCGATGGTCAAAAATTACTCGAAATATGTGCAAAAATGACTAAAATTTGTCCAGAACTTGCTAAAAAAACTCTTTTGCTGTTCACAACCTGTCCAAAATAAGATAAACCTCTAGAATAGCTCCAAAAATGTGTCCAAAATGACTCAAATTTGACCTCATAAAATCAACTTGTTCTTTAAATGTTGCCAGAATTTGTCAAAAATGACCCGAAACGTGCAAAATGACAAGAAATCACTCAAATTTGTCTAGAACATGCTCAAAAAATCCTCCTTCACTGAGAAAGGTTTAAAAAAACAAAAATGGATCCAAGCTGATTCTAAAATGTCTTCAAACTGTTCTATTTCTTTAAAAAGTATAGGAATTATTCACAGGTACAGTTTAATAAACACTGGTGGTCCTCCACGGTGGATTTGTAGTAGGATCACAATCATGTGATGTAGCGCTCACTTGTTGTCATGGTTACAGTGACACTGTGCTGCTATTTGGCAATGATACAGAAATGTTTAACAAATCCATGGATCCTTCCCTGAAAATTTCATCCAAATCTGTTCCCACTCGCCTTTTGTTTAAAGCCTCTCTGTGCTCGTCTCCTGATCCATAAAACATCAGACTCCTGGTTTCACTTCAAACCTCTAACAAGTGGAGATGAAAGAAGCTCTGTGTTGTTATTGATTGCAGAATTACACGATAAACTTTTTCTCGCCGCTGCAAGCAACTGACGAAATGTTTTCTTCACTTAAACCTCAAAAAGAGCTAATTAAGAAGCGGAACTGCTTCTTTTCACGTCTCCAAATCCGACACATGAAACAGCAGCGGCATAACGCTAACGCTGACGATCTGTAATTAGCCTTCAATCAGGTCGGAAATCAAAAGGCTCAAAATTTACGACTTTCTTGGAGGATAAAAATGAACTTATACCAACACAGAGAGTGTCATTAAAGGCCTTCCTCCCTCATGTGAACCCACATTTGATGTTTGTTTACCTGAGCTATAATACCAAAGTACTGCTAAGCAAACAAACATATTAGCAGGGATAAACAGGACTTGTGTAATAAGATCCAACAGTGGAATCAATACGGTGTCTTTGTACCAACAGCAGCAGCTCAACAGTCAGGATTGAAATCTGTCTGCTGTGCTGACGACTCACTCAGTCGAGTAGACAATAAAAAATTTCCAGATGTGGCAAATTAAAATCCTTATTCTTGCAAGGAAGGAATAATGACACTAACTGGTGTGTGAACAGCATTTCTCTACTTTTTAAAGGGAATCAGGAAGTTTTGGATGTTTTGGTTAACGATCTTTTCACGCTGATTGTTCTGGTGCACCTTAGCAACTTTTAATTTAGTTTTCAAACACACTGGTAGCTTCTTAGCACGTTATGTACAGTATTGTAAAAAAAATGGTTCAGATGAATGCTTTGCATATTTTATATATTTTACCAGTTCTTGGTACAATTTTCCAGTGTTCATTAAACGCCTCATATGCACAGAGAACCCTCTAGTCTCAACTCAGTTACTGCAGTTCAGCAAAAAGACCAAAAATGTATTTCAAAACAGCAAAATATAGCAGTTTAACTTCAGATTTACCAAAAGGTAAACCAAGTGATTTTATCAACCTACATCCTCCTGAGAACTGAGGTAAAAAAGTATCTTTCAATCTAACTTTTTTTTGTGATTTCCTGCCTTTTTGGAGCTAAAGCAACTCACAATCTATAATTTTATAAAAATATTTTCATTTTAGAGACAACAGAACAATTTCACCATTAAAAAAAACCCACTCCACTACTACTACAACCGGACAGAAAAGGACAAAACGGGGAAGGACATCTTTTTTCGGGATTTCCCTCCAAACACATAAATGTCAGCAGGGCGAGGGCTAAGTCCATGTGTGGCTAGTTTCCCTGTGATTGGAGGGTTGATGTGTGGCTAGTTTCCCTGTGATTGTGGGGCTCATGTTTGGCTAGTTTCTCTGTGATTGTGGGGCTCATGTTTGGCTAGTTTCTCTGTGATTGTAGGGCTCATGTTTGGCTAGTTTCCCTGTGATTGTAGGGTTCATGTTTGGCTAGTTTCCCTGTGATTGTAGGGCTCATGTTTGGCTAGTTTCCCTGTGATTGTAGGGTTCATGTTTGGCTAGTTTCTCTGTGATTGTGGGGTTCATGTTTGGCTAGTTTCTCTGTGACTGTAGGGCTCATATTTGGCTAGTTTCCCTGTGATTGTAGGGCTCATGTTTGGCTAGTTTCCCTGTGATTGGAGGGTTCATGTTTGGCTAGATTCCATGTGATTGTAGAGCTCTGTTTATGCTTCAGTTGTTTATTTTTCATGGATGGACGGCACACGCTGAGGACGTTTTATTCTTCGTTCCTGTTGACTCACGTACATTGTAGGCTGAGATTCCGTTGCGTTTTCATCTTTAATCTTCACAGATCAAACTTCACATTGTGCCCAAAGCTTATTAGATTCATGTCGTACAGCGTAGCAAGCTGTAGACTTTAAAGCTTGTTAAAATCACACAGTGTGTAGAGACATTTAGTGTGAACAAGTTTCTGCCTCTTTGTGTTGCTGGGCTTAAAATGTACAAGAACACAATGTAGTTTGTGATCCTCCAAAGTTGCTACAGGCTAAAAATCCATGCCCCGTAAAGAACAGTAATGTATCGGGGCAGCTTCAAAGCTCAACTTATGACGTATGATTTCTCCACTCAGCCACAAATAGTTGCTTACTGACCCACTGTGAGTTTTTCTTCCCCTAAATACCCACCTGTCTTCCTCTATAGTCGATGAATAAGTGAGCTCGTCTCTCTCACCGCTTTTTAGCTGAAGCCAGTTTTATGTTTTTGTCCTTCCTCTGGTGTTTTCATGCGTGTCTGGGAGCATTTGTTGTGTTTTTATGTATATCTGTATTTGTTAATGTGCATATCTGTCCTTGTGTTTGATCTAAGTCGGGAGCTGGCACCTCTCTTCTGTCTTTCTGTTTCCCGGTCGGCGTCGCTCTTCCCTGGGGTTCTTATGGCCGTGTTCAGGCCCCCGGTGGCCCTGGAAGCCGGGCCCTCGGCCAGGTCCGCCCAAATAAATAGAGCTCATCGGAACAGGTTGTCCTGGAGGATTAGGGTGTGTGTGTGTGTGTGTGTAAATGCAGAGTGTGTGTTTACTGACTTTCCCCCTTCAAAACACATTTACACTGTGATCCGTCACATGAGGTAAACACTAAGGTACAGTCATATCAGGGCTGAGGTACTGCTCTAAATGCAGATCTGCCTGACTAGTAATGATTGAGCTGCTTTTTCTGTGTCGGCAAATTAACTTAAAAGCTTTGATAAATCAAAAAGGAAAATGTATCACCAACACATACTAGCTGGAGTTTAAGCTCCACATGCATGGCTTTAAATTAAAAGGCCTTCTTTTGCTGCAATATATTCCAAAAAGCGACATTTTTCATGAGACGATTGTCCACATTAACTCTGTCCAGAAAAAGGCAGTATTTAATTCAGAGCCATCGTTTACGCCGCGTCCTGTCTGCTATGAAATATGAGGACAATAACACAGTGCATCTAATTTAATTTGCATAATGAAACTTTGATTTATCTGTTAAGGGAATAAAAAACAAAAGCGATAATTGCAAATTACCCTCAAAGTCTCCCATAGTTGTCCAAGAGGAAAAATGGTTACTGCGTCCCAGAGCAGGCAATTAGCTCTGCAGCAAGAAACATCTCTGCAAGATAAAGCAGGAGATCCTTTCCACAGCAACAGATGTGATTATTAGGCCCAGCAAAGGAAGTAATGTGGAAAAGACAACAGAGGACTCGACTGTGATGAGAAACAAGAGGAAGCTTGTGAACTGTTGAATGCTGCCTTTGGTTTTCTGTAAACATATTCCTAATTAGGGGCTGCTCAGTGGAGTAGTGGTGAGCACTTTTGACTTGCAGCAAGAAGATCCCCGGTTCAAATCCCGGCCTGGGATCTTTCTGCATGGAGTTTGCATGTTCTCCCTGTACATGCGTGGGTTTTCTCCGGGTACTCCGGCTTCCTCCCACAGTCCAAAAACATGCTGAGGTTAATTGGTTACTCTAAATTGTCCGTAGGTGTGAATGTGAGTGTGATTGTGTGTCTGTATATGTAGCCCTGTGACAGACTGGTGATCTGTCCAGGGTGTCCCCTGCCTTCACCCGAGTCAGCTGGGATAGACTCCAGCACCCCCCATGACCCTAGTGAGGATAAAGCGGTGTATAGAGGATGGATGGATATTCCTAATTAGTGATGTTTAAAATCTGTGTAAAGGAGTAAAATATGTGCATTAGAAAACCCAACAGTCAAATCTGAATCATTAAAAAGTCGCCAAGTGTGTGAAATTAGCCTTCAAAATCTAGAAGAAATAACCATATCCACTGAAGTACGCAGCAGCCTGAATAAACCCTATTAATTGGGTTTGTTTTATGGAACCAAACTGGTTAGATGTGGATCCCAAATGTGCAAACTAGTGCTATAATGTTAGTACATTTACTTGCGTACTTAGCTTAAGCACAGTTTTTATCATCTTGCTCTAAATCTTCACATGAAGACATCCAAGGCCAGAATATTCCAGATGTCTCGCCTTCCTTTTATTCATACTTCCTCAAAATACAGCCTGAAATATTTGGGATCATCACTAGAATTTAATATCCAGTAAAGTGCTGTGAGTTGGAACAGAGTGTGACGACGCTGCATGAATTTATACCGACTCACCCGGCAGACGTAATGAGATTTTAAGGGCTTTTCATTCTTTTCAAAAATGCTTCGATATTAGAAATTATTTGGCAGCACATTTGCACGTCTGACACAACATGAGGTGATGAGTCCTGAGGTCAAAACCTTCTGCTCCAGTGACACACAGACCGTAACTTCTGGATGAAATGTGCTGTGATTAAGGGTTGAAATCAGAGGAGTCCAACTCATTTTGGTTCAGGAGCCACATTCAGCACAGTTTGATCTCAAGTGGGCCGGACCAGTTTTTACTGTATGATTAAAACAACAAAGTCAGATAAGAAAAGACAAAAAAAAAAAAAAAAAAAAACAAGACAAATATTGCGAAAATGAGACATAAAAAATGAGACAACACAAAATAAAACAAAAAAGGGATAAAAATTAGATAAACAAGTTTCAAAGTAAAAAAAAATGGATAACTGACAAAAACGAGATGACGACATGAAAGAAAAGAAGAGACAAAAAATTCTAACAAAAACTACAAAACAATAAAAAATTTTAGACAAACGACAAGAACGAGACAAAAAACAAAATGATAAAAACGGCACACAAAACGACGAATAAAGAAAAACACAAAATGACAAAAATATGACAAAGACCACAAGCGAGACGAAAAGGAAACTCAAAACGACAAAAACATGAGACGAACGTCAGACAAGAAACAACAAAAACAAGACAAAATATTATAAAAATGAGACACAAAATGACAAAAGAACAAAGAACAATCTAGAATTTTACTTTCTGAACCAAGCAACTTGTCATGGTCGAGAAATGATTTTAAATTTATAGTTTTACTAATTAGGGGCTCAGGCAGGGACACTTTGAGGGCCGGATTGGACCCTCTGGAGGACCGCTTTTGGCCCACGGGCCTCATGTTGAGCACCCTTGATTTAAATGTTTATGCTAAAGTTTTTTAAGTTATCTGAAAATATTAAGCAAAAAGAAGGACATTTATGAGACAGTAGCTCCACAACTCGCCTCCTTTTAACCCTCCTGTTGTCCTCATTTACGGAACCAAAAAACATTGTTTTCTTGTCTGAAAAAAATCCAAAAATTCAACAAAAAAATTCCCCAAATTTCTGAAAATTTGCGAAACCTTCAGGAAGAAAATTCCAGTAATTTCTTAAAAATATCTTAAAGTTTCATTTTTAAAAATCCCCCAAATTTGTAAAGACAATTCTTGTAAATATTTTCAAAAAATTAGTAAAAATCTTCCAAAAAATCCTAAAAAATATCTAAAGTGATTACAAATATATCAGTGAAACTTCTATTTTCTTTAAGAACATTCACATAAAAATCAACCAAAATCCAGCTAATTTCCTTTTTAACATTTCTTTTTTTTTCCACCAAAAAATGTTCAAAAACTTCCCAAAAATGTTGAAAATATGGACATCAGAAGTTTCACTGTGAAAATAGATATTTTTTCCCCACATTTTCAAGCTTTAAAACGAGTCAAATTTGATCCTCAGGACGACACGAGGGTTAAACAAAGCATCTTGGGAAACTATTAGAAGGAACCAAAGCAAAAGCAGGCATTCCGCTCCCACATAGCTGCTGCTGATAAGGTCACATCATATTTTAACGAGCTAAACCTTTTGGGAAACGCTGCAGAGAATACTCCCCGCTTAATGACACTTATCACTCCGATTCATTACTTCATTACTGTTTCAAGCTGCTGTTGGTTCTCATAATTACTGCACATGTTTATCACAGCTGCTTCTATTTAACTTCTGATCTACTGATTGCATTGAGATATTCTGTAAATCTTTGCAGAACCTTCATTAGTGTCAAAAACATAGACACACTCTTCGTGCAGTATTTGACCCTGTAGACGAGATTTAGGCCTGGAAATGAGAATGAATGTGTCATCTGTAGTCTTAAAGGTCTGGCAGCACTTTGTCTGAAGGTGAAATCTTAGTTTTTTTGTTTTCCATCCTCTGGCTGAAAGATATTCTGACTAAAAAAAAAAACTATGAAATTGAAAATAATAAGTTTGTTATTGTTTTTGTGGATTACTGAGATTTGTGCTGCTACAGGAGGAGAGAATGGTAATATCAGAGGCAGTGGGAGGAAAGAGAAATCGCAGTTCAGGAGATTGAATTTGTTTATTGTGTAATTATAAATGTTCAGACTTCCATGAGTCTGTGTTCGGCTTCAACTAACATGAATGAGAGACGCTAGAAACAGTAGAAAGAGCTGGTGGATGCAGACTGTGGGCATGTCTCCGTTTACATCGCTTCTGTTTCTCTTTTTAATAATCTCCTTCAATATGGGGAGCAAAGATTTCTGAGCAGCATCCTGCATGCTGAAAATGGAAAATTTTGCTGAAGATTTTTTTTTCCCCACTAAATTTGCCATTTTTAACGCTCATTTTGTCCTCATTTACAGGCACCAAAATTATTTTTTCCTTGTCTCAAACAAATCCCAAAATTCAGCAAAAAATTCACCAAATTTCTGAAAATGTCCAAAACCTTCAAGAAGAAAATTCCAATAATTCTTTAAAAATTTCCCTGAAAAAATCTGCCAAATTTGGTAAGAAAATTGTTGTAAATATTTTCATAAAATAAGTAAAAATCTTTTAAAAATCCTAAAAATATCTGAAGTGATTACAAATATATCAGTAAAACTTCTAATATTTTCTTTAAGAATATTCACCAAAAAAATCAACCAAATCCAGTGAAATTCACTGGATTTCCCAAAACTGTTGAAAATGTGGACATCAGAAGTTCCACTGTGAAATTCTTATTTTTTTTCTACATTTTCAAACTTTAAAACGGTCAATTATAACCTGCTGGACGACATGAAGGTTAATCAATGTTTCTGCTGATTCTTATTTTCATACATTTTAAACACATGATCTGCTGCCTCCAAAAACTTTGGTTAGATTTTAGAAATGATCATCAACCAGCTTAAAAGATGTCTGACAATCTCACATTAGCTCACAAATAGCCGTCTTCAAACCTGTTCTGAACATCTTTCTCACAGTTCGCTCTAACGACCTGAACTGTGTGAAATACATTATTTCTGCAGGTGTTTGGTCCTGGAGGATCATCAGAGCAAATAAGGACGGATGTTGTCTGTTTTCTTGGTTTTCCATCAAGTCCTGTCACAATATTTCAGTCTGGACCACAGTGATTGGCTGACAGACTGACATCTCCATCCTCAGTGCTGCACTCGGCTTCATGTTGACGGCTCATATCCACTGTATTGAGTTTTGGATCAGTCATCCAGCAGATTTAAACACATCAAATCCACACCAGAGGGACAGAATGACACTGAGTGACGATCACATTCCCATTTTCCCCCCTCTATGTGTTTAAAACTGCTGAGTCATTAAGCGTCTGCGTTTCTGATCTGGAATCCGTTTGAAATTGTGCAAATTTAAAGCACTTACCAACTATTATGCATGAAGCGGTTACATGAGCTGCACATTTCACTGTGAGGGATGGGCTCAGGAAAACAGCAGTTCAGTAACTTTAGTCTGACGCCTGATGATGAACTTCAGCCTTCTCCACCCAACATTAATTCCAGTGTTGCCGTTTCAAGTCCTCTCATCACAGAGGCCATAATGTAGATCCACTTCACTCCATTTGGCTTTTAGTGTTTGGACTCCACTGGTATCTGTTACATAAACGCAGCGTTTGGAGGAAGGGAGGGCGGTGTGAAAGGATGGATGGATGGATGGATGGATGGATGAATGGACTGAAAGCTGGATGGACTGAAGGCTGGATGGATGGATGGATAGACTGAAGGCTGTATGGATGGATGAATGGATGGATGGACTGAAGGCGGGATGGATGGATGGATGAATGGACTGAAGGCTGGCTGGCTGGATGGATGGATGGATGAATGAATGGACTGAAGGCCTGATGGATGGCTGGACAGATGGATGGATGGATGAATGGATGGATGAATGGATGGATGAATGGACTAAAGGCCGGATGAATGGATGGATGGGAGACGAGGGAGGACAGAGATGGGGGAGGAATTGTTCAGTGAGCTATCGCATCTCCATCCATCCTAACTTGCAACAGAAGTGTGTGTGTGTGTGTGTGTGTGTGTGTGTGTGTGTGTGTGTGTGTGTGTGTGTGTGTGTGTGTGTGTGTGTGTGTGTGTGTGTGTGTGTGTGTGTGTGTGTGTGTGTGCTGTTAGATGCTCATTACTCACAGAAAAGCCCACACATGTAAATACAGTGAAGCATGACTATCTATCCTTACTGCTGGGTTATTAAGAAGAGCTGTGGGTTTACTGCAGCAGCAGTGTGTGTGTGGTCAAATGTTCCACATACTGTCCATTTTTTAGTGTTATTCTTTAACTCCTTCCAACTCCCCAGCTTCCTCCTGCATTAGCATTTAGATTTATATCAACACGCTTCTCCCCGTCTGTCTTCGTGTTCTTTTAAATGGAGGATCACAACACACACCTATAGCATACCTACTCAGCAGGTGGAGCGTGTTAGCAGAGCGGCAGCAGCTCTGATGCTGCATCTGTTTGCATAGGAGGTGTTCAGACTGAGCTGGAGGTCACTACTTCATGGAAGAACTTTAAGGCCCAAACTGAGGGTTTGTGCAAACTACTCTCATAAAATATATCAATAAACCACCAATTTGAGAATAGACTAGAGAGATTATAATTAGCGTGAAGTGTAATTTCATTTTTCATGTTGTGATGATTATTTTATTTCGTTCCAGCAGCGGCCTTGAGGTGCTTCGTTCTGAATAACTGGTTCTGTCTAACAGAGCTACTAAACCTGTCTGTATCAGCACAGTCACGGTGAAATGAAAAATGTTTTTAGCAATGTGTGCGTCAACATCTTATTCAGGAAAATGCCACTAAATAAAACAAGCTTCTAAAATGGATATTTTGAAATGAATACAAAATAGAAACAAACTCCTTTAAAGCCTGAATGATGGCACAATTTTTATAACATTTCTCAAAATATTCTTCATATGAATATGTCCTTTATGGATTTATGCACAGTTTGTGTCTGTACTTATTCCATATATCTGTTTATTTGTGGACATTGGTGCTACATAGAGCTATGATTGCAGCTACTATGAGGTTCTCAGTATCACCGGTGCTTCTCCTGCTCTGAGTCGTCCAAAAACCTGCCATGAAAACACTGATCAGCACCCACAGCTGTTTTCACTTCTTCTGGCTAATTAGACGTCTGCTCAGTTTGAAGTTGGTCCTGAACAGAGCTGACAGGACGGCAGGGGAGATGTCAGTCTGCAAAACACCCACAGCATCCTGACAGTAGGAGAAAAAGCAGAAAACACCTGAGAGGGTGTTGGAGATACGTCGTTCCTTCAGTTCTGATCAAACTGATGATGCAGCAGCAACAAATGCTGATCCTGACCTCCAGTTAGAGCTTCTGACAGCTTGATGGGATCAGTCAGACCACATTCAGAGGTGGTCAGGCGATTGTATCTCAGCCAGGGTTAAATGTGATCCATAAAGGTTCACCATATTTTGAAGGGTACTGCACAGCGGGGTGGTGGATAGCACTGTCACCTCACAGCTAGAAGATCCCTGGTTTGCATTCCAGCCTTCCTGGGATCTTTCTTCATGGAGTCTCCATGTTCTCCTGCACATGTGTGGCTTTTCTCCAGGTTCTCCAGCTTCCTCCCACAGTCCAGAAACATGCTGAGGTTAACTGGTGATTCTACACTGTCTGTAGGTGTGAATGTGAGTGTGATTGTTTGTCTCTGTGTGTAGCCCTGTGATAGACTGTTACCTGTCCAGGTGACCCTGTGTTCACCTTCAGTCAGCTGGGATAGACTCCAGTGACCCTAATGAGGATTAAGCAGTGTATACATGATGGATGGATGTTTTCTAGCTTTTAACCTGCAGTGTGGAACTTCTGTCTCCCCCTTTAGGCAGGGAGAGTAATTACACAGATTAGGTTGCATTTGATCCTTTTTGATGGACTGTATTCATTCCTTTTAATGCCAACTTTCTGTTTATTTATCTGGTGCTTTAAAAACTTTTCTTGGCTGCTTCCTAGTCCTTTTAGCCTCAGGCTCCCCTATTCAGGTCTCACCAACCAATCATTGGGGGTTAATGCAAAACGCTTCACAATACCACAGGCTTGTTACGTAAATGTCAACCTTTTGGTATACCCAGCTGTATCACCAAATGGAAAAATCCATAGGAAAATTATTGGACTTATAAATGCAGCTAAATGTATTAGACATTAACAGTTTTCAGAATTGAAAATGCACGGCATGAACAGACATCAGAGGGAGAATCAGCCACAGATCCAAAGCCAATGCCCTGAAAAAAGTGGTTTGGGCTGAAGTTATGATTTGCAGCTTCTGATCACATCACAAACTGCTGATGGCTGCAGCCGAACACATCGCTTGACGATTTACTACACATACGTTGAATTTTTTATAATTTTTCTTGTACATATCTGTAAGCAGTTTAACTATGGTGGAATCTCTATAAATAAACTGTGGACCTTTTTTCCATATGCAGATGAAGCCATTTTAACCAACATTCATCACAGCATTGTTCCCTTTACATCAGCCGTTTGCCTACAAAAATGTTAATCCAGTCACTTGTGGCTCGTTTTCCATTTCTGAGACATTAGCTGTCACAGTGGTCTCCGTCATGGTGCCCCATTCCTGTTGTCCATCTCATTCAACAACAATAACAGAGCTCAGTCGTCCTCCAAGGCTGCTCATTCCCTGACATTGCCCTGAGCACAGATGTGTGTTCTGGATGTGTATGTTATGTATGGATACCGGATCACGTGACCTAAATATGTAGAAGGAGGCAGGAATTGATGGGATTCAGAAACACCCCCACAGTTTAATCATTTGTTCCTTGGATCATTTCTGATGGATAAGTCCTGATAAGTCCTCAGAGGTGGATTTGTAGTAGGATAACAATCAGCTGATGTAGTGTTCACTGGTTGTCATGGTTACAGTGATGCTGTGCCGCTATCTGGCAATGATACAGAAATCTTTAACAAATCCATGGATCCAGACTAAAACCTGCATCACTGCCAAAATCTAATCACTTGGTCCTTGTGTCATTTCTGACCTTCCCTGGAAATTTCATCCAAATCCGTTAGTCTGTTTTTGAGTAACAATGCTAACAGATGGATTGTAAGTAATCATAGGCTCCACCTGGTGGTGCAACCAGGTATTAATTCAGTATCCACTTTCTGACACACACGTCCATCTTCTGCATTTCTGGTCAGTATATTTTTATTTGTTTAAATTGTTCATCAGTTCAGCATAAACATCTATAAGTTGCCGCTAAACCGGGTTTAAAACTCCAGTATGTTGCGAAAAAGAGGAATGTACCTTCAGCTGACAGGTTTAATTAGCATTGTGTGACGTAATGCATGTTCATTTACATGTAGAAGTCCCACATCTAGCTTTAAGCAGGCGTGACAAACCTGCAGGAAATCACACTAACATTCATTCAGCTTTGGTAAATAATGCAGCCCTTACAGCAGCATTATTCCTGTGTTCCATCGATCCTGCAGAACTAATCTGCATACTGACACTGGATCACATTGTTGGCACAATCGAGATAATGCACTTTAATATCAGCTGCAAATGCAAAGCCAGCATATCCAGATACAGATCCCATTTCCATTCCAAATGTAGTGATATCACTGCTCAAAATGGTCAATCTGCTCTTTTTTGACCAACAGATGAGGCTGTATGCAGCGTTACAGAAAGCTAAAAAGTGATCAAACACGAGTAAACTGCACAGAAACACATCTCAGTTTGGTGAGTCATAGACCGTCTACCAGCATGAGAACTTTTCTGACACCCTGCATTGATAAGATGCTCCGACTCTGCCAGCCTCCTATCTGCTGTTATGTAACCAGCTTTCATCCACTACAGTGCACAGTGTTCGTGTGTGTCAGTTTTCTGTAGATATACAAAGGCTCTAACCTAAACAGAAGCTTCAGGGGAAAACAGAGGTAATTATTATTTAAACAGGGATCCATTAAACTGACAACAAGCACACATGTCCCTTTGAGTAAAAGCCGCCTTGGGCTCTTTGTGGATAAACACAGTTCAGCCTAAAGTTCAGTTTGATGCAGAAGAAATTCACTTTTGTTGCAGCATCCTTCAACAGAATAAAACACAGGAGTGTGACAGTCTACAAACACAGAGAATTAACTGTTAATGAGCACTTGGTGAGTAATTGGTGAGGCTTTTAGAATAAATAAAGAGTTCAACTCTCATTCAGAAGCCTAATTAAACCTTTCTATCCAGTATATTTGCTTTAATTGCCTCTTCTTTAAAGCCCAGCTATTCTCTTCTGGGTTAGACTACAGTGTAGGCAGTTGTTAGCGACGCTGGAAATGCAACTTTCCCTGCAGGATTTTCCACCATTAAATCAGGCCCTCCACATACATTTGTAGGACATCCAACCTGTGATTGGCCAACCTAAGAGGACCTGTCTTCATTCCCAACAGGTCAGAGCTGTTTTGAAGGCACCTACAAGTGTACTTCTTAGCCAGAAACAAACAGAGTAGCACCCATTTGGGGGCGCTATGAATATAAAAAATGTATCACCGTACACAGAAACTGAAGCGTTTGAAGCAATTCAAAGACAAAGATGAGTAAAGCTTGGAGCTGGCTGCTGTCTTTCCATCCACAAAAAGCTAAATGTGGATTTGAATTGTTGCCCAGTGAACTTTACAAACTCAACCTGCATCATCTGCAGGTCCTCAAACTGAAGTCCCACTGGTATGGTCACCATTTTCAGAGTGATGATGAGTTCCTGCATGCTGCTAAAGAGCATCTGGAGATGTGGCATTCTTCTGCAAAGGGATAGCGAAGCTTAAACATCAATGGACCGAGTGTTTAGAGGAGATAATGTTCAAAAATAATGCAAGAACAACCCTTTGATTTCTGTTGAGGCAGAGAACTTTTTAAAGTACCGTCGTACACAACTCTAGGCAGGTGGTTTAAAGGTTGAGAGTCACACATGAGGAGGAGGTCCTCGGTTTACGACGACTTCGACTTACATCTTTTTGCCGTTATGTTGGAACTGATTACAAGCTGGTCTCCGATTTAATGTACGTTGTTACATTGGAACTGATTCAGTGGAAGTAGTGGGCGAGTGGAGCGTATTAATACTGTATGTACAGTCGTCACATGGCGCTATTAGATGGCTTTGTTTCCATTTGCCTCCACATTGGATTATTCTACATTCACTAACTTCATCATGGCTCCCAGCATCAGTCAGACTCACAGTTTACATTTTATTTTCCTACCGAGTTGTTTCAGTGTGAGCTCATGACTGTTTGTGTTACTGTAGCTGTATAAACATTTAAACTGATTTATATCTTGATGCATGGAACGGATTTGTTTACATTTTCACTGGAGTTCCGACTTATGGCGAAAATCGACTTATGTCACACCGTAGGAACGGAACTCTGATGTAAGTCGAGGACCTCCTGTACTGAGACACACAAAAGCACATCAGCTGTAGTAATATCAACTGTGTAAGAGATTGATATCATCGTGTTCACAAATGGAGCATAAATGAAACTATATAGTACCTTTAAAGTACATTCTGGCTATCGCTAATGTCACGTAGCAGTTGTACTCCATAATTAATACAAGTGAGTGCACCTCCTTCACAGCCTCCCACAGAATATAATACAGTGAGGAAGGATTGAGGAAGATTAAAGTGTCTTTGATTAGGCGGCAGAGGAAGCAGTGAGTCAGACGGTGAATCATTGTCACTTCGGCCTCGCATAAAAATGCCACGAAGCCCAGAGCGCCTCGGTTTCTGCGGTGTGTTGTCCGGGGTGTTCCCAGCTCTCCGTCTGCTGGCGCTCCGTCTCTCCGATGCCATCAGGGGTCGCAGCACCGGCCCCGGTCGCCGCGGAGATCAACACGCTGCCGCAGCACACACACGCAGGGAGGAACACACCCGCAACAGAACACACACGCAGCGAGCGACGCAATACGCCGGCAGGAGCCAACATGGGTGTGGAGGGCACCTGAGCCATCTGTCTGTGTGAAGGCACGCCTGCATGCACACGCTAACACACACGCTAACGCTGAGAGTCCCAGTTTAATGCAATTACAGAAGTCCATATTTATGCACATCCGTGCTTGAAGCATGTAATTGCGGATATACCTCTACTGTGTGTGTGCAATTACCAATGAAGCGGACGTACATGCATGAAAACACGAAGAAGTGACCGTTTATTTACGGTAGCATGTAGTGTAGGGGTGTCAAACATAAAGCCTGTGGGCCAAAACCGGCCCTCCGGAGGGTCCAATCTGTCCTGCAGGATGACTTTTAGTGTCAGAGAGAAGATATTAACTGCAAATTGTAAATATGTAAAACTATAAATGTAAAATAACTTCTAGACCATGATCATAAAGTAAAATACTAGATTGCTCATTGTTCTTGTCATTTTATGTCTCATTTTTGTAATATTTTGTTTTGTTTTTGTTGTTTTTTGAAGATCTTTAACATTTGAACATGGTTAAGTCTCTGGCCTGTGATTTAGGACTTAGCTTCCACTTCATCAGGAGCTCCCACAGAATCTGAGCAATCTGTTCAGTGGAGTAATACTTTCTTAGAAATTGAAGCAGGGTTATTCAGGGATGAATACACATCCCAATCAGATCAGTCAGCAGCACATCTATGTCATATCTGACAGCAGTCTATGCATTTTACTCTAATTTCTGACCATTACCCCCAATAACAAAACTGCTTAAATGTCTCTGAAGTTTTCAGCTTTCTCCTGCTTTGCTACCTGGTCCTGAATCACTGTATTTTTATTCTCAGTTCTTATCGTTTGGCTGCTGGTGATTGTCATTCAGCCCTGACCCAAACCTCATTGGGAGGCATCGATACGCAAGAAAAAGCTGTGCAGTTAAACCAACCAACCAAAAAATCCAAAATGTATCACATCAGTAGGACTTGGAAAGAGCTGCTGCAGCGAGCTGAGCTGGCAGGAGTGCAGCAGATGAAAAATCTGTTTGGACTTTACTGGTGTTCTGCTTCGACCGATCATAAAATGAAATCTGGAGTTGGTTTTACAAAGATGGATAAAACAAACAGACTTCAGATAGATGTCTAAATTCACTGTTTAGTTCTTGACAATCTTAGATAGGGCGGTAGGATTAAGGAAAATTGAACTCTGGGTAAATTAAGAATTTTTCTAAATTAAAAGTCCAAATCAACTGATTGAAATTCTTTCCTTTGTCGTGTTTTCTTCAGTAGGATTTGGAAAGAGCTGCTGCAGCGAAACGGTTTTCATCTGTTTTGCTGTTGGATGCTACTGAACAGCAGCTGTAACTGATTGTTACCATAGTAACAGCAATATCTCCAGGCTAAGTTATCTGGAGGATAAGATGTCAGCATTTTATGACTTAAAATTAGTATGCATTTATTTTCGTTATTGGGTTTAACTTATATTATGACCAAAATAAAGAACTACAGACCTGTTTAAAATATCTTTGTGATCTTCACTTAAGATAAGTGAAGGCAAACGTAATATCTTTGAGCTATCAACACACAATTATAATCTTTTGTGTCTCTATTAAACATCCATCAGTTTTCTCCTTCTGGGGTTGGGTTTGGGGGCAGCAGACTAAACAGGTCATTCCAGATTATCTTCTCTCCAACAATGCTTTGCAAATCATCCTGAAGGATCTGGATATGTTCTGGTACAGATGAGAGATGTAATCCCTACATCTGGTTCAAGGAAAACCTCCAAAGACCTCCTAATCAGAAGCCTGAACCACCTCAGCCGGCCCCAGATGTCTGAGCTCTTCACCCTAAAGAGGAGACTTCTTTCAGTTACATCAAATCTCACCACCGTAGTTGAGGGTTAGAACGTAGATCAACTGTGAATCGTGATCTCTGTCCTCTGGTTCAGCTCTTATTCTGGTACAATGCCCACATTACTGCTGATGCTGCACCGATCAGTCCATCCATTTCATACTCCAGTTTCACCCATGAATAAGATCCCGAGATACTTGAAGTACTTTGCTTGAGGCAGCGGCTCCTTCCCAACTCAGAATGAGCAATCCACTCCATGACCTTAGACCTTACACTGCCATTCTGGCTGCAGACCATCCCTGTACGAGCTGAACGTCCCAGTGGATGAAACCAACAGAACCACATCATCCACAAAGAGGCGAACTCTGATGTTCTCAAAGCAGATACCATCATGTTCACAAACAGGATTGGAGATAACGGGTTGTCTTTTCCAACACTGGAAGGCCAAAATAAACTCCTGGACTTCATAATTGGTCTTTTGTAGGATTAACTTCAAACAAACATTTCCAGTAGCTGTGCATCAAACTTGCAAACAGTTGGAAGAAATTTTACACCATTCTTCTTCCATTCCTGCTTAACCCTCATGACGTCCTGCGGGTCAAATTGGACCGGTTTAAAGTTTGAAAATATGGGAAAAATATACATTTTCACAGTGAAACTTCTGATGTCCACATATTCAAGATTTTTGGAAAAATTTTGAACATTTTTTGGTGAAAAAAACGAAATATTAAATATTTTTAAGAACATTCACATAAAAATCAACCAAAATCCAGCGAAATTCGCTGGATTTTGGTTGATTTTTATGTGAATGTTCTTAAAGAAAATATTAGAAGTTTACTGATATACATGGAATCACTTTAGATATTTTTAGGGGGGTTTTTTGAAGATATTTTTCTCACTTTTTGAAAATATTTACAAGAATTTTCTTTCTAAATCTGAGGCATTTCTTTAAAATAAAATTTTTAAGGGGAACTTAAGGAATTATTGGAGTTTTCTTCCTGAAGGTTTTGCAAATTTTCAGAAATTTGTGGAATTTTTTGCTGAATTTTTAATTTTTTTTTCTAGACAAGGACATAATATTTTTTGGTGTCTGTAAATGAGGACAACAGGAGGGTTAATCTCAGCTTTATTCTCAGGTTTTCTGGTGTGAACGCCTTTCTTTAATATCTCTCTTGGGCTGAGACTATGAATGACTAAACTGTCTGCTGTCTGTGTGGACTTATTAATCAGAGGAACAAGAGAAGCAGGTATACTTCTGATCTCCTGTCACTGAAATTATTACCCTGCCAAATGACGAAGCCCACAGGCCTTGTTAGGATGTCTATCGTCCTCGCGTCGTTTCTCTTCACTGGACTCGGGGCTGTCATAATTGCAGCTAATTAAATCAGTTTAAATCTGCTCTGTGGCAACATTGTGAAGTAGACACAGTCAGATTACACTTTCCCAGCCAAACCTGATTGTACCGCCGGTAAAAAGGAGGAAAAAAAAAGAGCAAGGTCTTTGATTGCTCACTTGTCTGTCTGATTGTAGGTCAAGTGCTGGGCGTTTGGCTGCGTCTGAGCTTGATTAAGGTTTTATTATTCAAAAACAAACCTTTTTTAGTGACTCAAGGGGGTGATCATGTGAAACTGGACTTCCAAGCTGCGGTAAAACTTTGGCAGTTTCCTGTTACGCCTTCTCATCTCAGTTGTTGCTGGAAATATTGTGGAGATCCCAGAGAAGAAAGCAGTTTCTGATGGGATGACAAGCCGGTCAGAACCACGCAAATCTTGAAATTATTTCCTGGGCTGGGCGTCTTTGATAGCCGGCTGTGGGGGCAGATGCATTACCCGCTGACTGACGCAGACAAAAACAAAGTGTTTCCTTTCAGCTGCCGGCTTTCTCTCTATCTGCCTCTCCTTCAGAAAACACACAGCGTGACATACGTGCACACGTCAAGACAAACATACGTGTACAGCGCGACGACACGCACACCAGCTACACACAGCATGCTGCAGATGAGAACAGGAGAAGTGCGCTTTGAATTATTGAGCCGCGCTGATAAAAATAGGCGTTCAAAAGAGGCTCCATTAAATATTCAGAGCCATATCTTAAGCAGTTCAGGGCTGATAGTGGAGAGCTGTTTCCCTGCATCGAGAACTGAAAGAGAAACGCCCCCGAGAGGAGCGTGATTTACATTACAAATTACCTTTCTTAATGTTTTGGCCCAAAATGAGGAAGTGTTGCGCTCACACATCACTGATTAAACTGTTCCAGTTCACCTGTTTGGATGAATGAAGGAGTAAAAGGAAGGGAAATGAAAAAAAACTGAAAGCTGATGATGTGGTTTTGTTTTGATGTCACGCTCACCGATTTTACCAACAAGCTATATGTGCAGCTACTTGAATGTATACTGGAAAAGATTTATTTTTAGAGCAGGAGAGTCAAACTCATTTCAGTTCAGGTTCCACGTTCAGTCCAGTTTGATCTCCAGTGGACCAGACCAGTAAAACCACAGCATAATAACCTATAAATAAACACAACTCCTAATGGTTCCTCTGTTCTAGTGCAAAAATGTTCACATTTAAGAAACTATCTTTCTACAAAAACTTATGAACAATCTGAAATTTCTGAAGAAAAATAAATTGAGTTTCATCAACATTCATTCACATTGACTGACTAACTTAACTAATTCAAGCAATCTGCCATCAGATTTTGAGTCACATGTTGGTAAAAATAGACATCTGAACTCACTGTAAGAAGCCGATCAAGCTAAAATGAAGCTTGACATATTAAAAGTAAATCCACAGCTTTACATAAGAATGAAATTCAGCAAAACAACAGACCGAGATCAGGAGAAACATGAAGTATGTTTGAACATTCTCCATGCAGTCAGAGCTACAAACAAAGCCTAATAATGTATCCTGCACAATGTCTGCTCAAACTCAACACACTGTCTTCTCTGTTTAAACACAAGCTGAAAGCAGGCTGGTTCACGCTGCTGCAGGGTTCAGATTCTGACCTGATTATGTAGCTACGACTTAAAAATGCATACAGTAGCTTTCACGCATACAGTAGCTTAGCCTCCAGACTGTGACTCATTCCCACCATATGAGAGAACCGTGTATAAAACATATATTGTGCATCCTTGAAGGCCATGATATTTGATTTTTTCCTCACCAAATACAATTTATTGACACTGAATGTACACGAGTAGCTCCACTGATCTGCATGTCGTTCGTGTGAATAAAATGAGCAGCTTCTTAGAACGTCAGATCAATTATATCAATGTTCATTCGCTCCTGGTGGCTTCAGAAGTGTCACACTGGGACCTGGGCTACGGTTGACAGCTCAGAGCCGGAGGAAAATGTGGGCGAAAAACCCCATAACTTAGTTCCAGAATAACTAGAAAAACCCCATAACTTAGCTCCGGAATAACTAGAAAAAGCCCATAACTTAGCTCCAGAATAACTAGAAAAAATCCCATAACTTAGCTCCAGAAGAACTAGAAAAACCCCATAACTTAGCTCCAGAATAACTAGGAAAAACCCCATAACTTAGCTCCAGAATAACTAGAAAAACCCCATAACTTAGCTCCAGAATAACTAGAAAAACCCCATAACTTAGCTCCAGAATAACTAGAAAAACCCATAACTTAGCTCCAGAATAACTAGAAAAACCCCATAACTTAGCTCCAGAATAACTAGAAAAATCCCATAACTTAGCTCCAGAATAACTAGGAAAAACCCCATAACTTAGCTCCAGAATAACTAGAAAAACTCCATAACTTAGCTCCAGAATAACTAGAAAAACCCATAACTTAGCTCCAGAATAACTAGAAAAACCCCATAACTTAGCTCCAGAATAACTAGAAAAAGCCCATAACTTAGCTCCAGAATAACTAGAAAAAGCCATAACTTAGCTCCAGAATAACTAGAAAAAGCCCATAACTTAGCTCCAGAATAACTAGAAAAAGCCATAACTTAGCTCCAGAATAACTAGAAAAAGCCCATAACTTAGCTCCAGAATAACTAGAAAAACCCATAACTTAGCTCCAGAATAACTAGAAAAAGCCCATAACTTAGCTCCAGAATAACTAGAAAAAGCCATAACTTAGCTCCAGAATAACTAGAAAAAGCCCATAACTTAGCTCCAGAATAACTAGAAAAAGCCCATAACTTAGCTCCAGAATAAATAGAAAAAAAATCCCATAACTTAGCTCCAGAAAAACTAGAAAAAACCCCATAACTTAGCTCCAGAAAAACTAGAAAAAGCCCATAACTTAGCTCCAGAATAACTAGAAAAACCCATAACTTAGCTCCAGAAAAACTAGAAAAAGCCCATAACTTAGCTCCAGAATAACTAGAAAAACCCCATAACTTAGCTCCAGAATTAGCCGCCGTTCCCAGCTCTCTCTACTGCTGACTCTCAGCCAATCAGAGGTGAGCTAACTAAACTTGGCACGTTCACTTTCTTATTTTTGTGAATGAACCTTCTAAAAATGTAATTTCGACACAGAGGGATGATTTTTAAGGCTTTAACCGGTGACCACTGAGGGGCTTTGAGGACTTCTCATGGATTATAGGGTGCTTTCACACCTGTTACTCCGTTAGAGTGGTTCGTTTGGACCCAAAAGTTGTTACAATGTTGCTAATTTCAACTGGTTCGGTTCGCATTCACACCAGTGTTTTCGCAGTTGAACCAACTACAATGAATGTTATATCTCCCCCCAGTCGTTTGGCGGCGCTATTCACAAAATAAGGTGTTTTAGATGACGTAGGTGAACGCTGATTGCCACAGCATGTGAAGAGGGAAAAATCCCGGAAGAAAACATTCCATGGATCGAGGTTTATTCGTAAACAACAAACTCGGTCCGGTCCTTTAGTCCGCACCAAAAACATCTGGTCTGCTTTCACACCAGCCCAAACGAACCGTACTTGCTGGTGTTGCGGATTCCAGTCCGCTTTAAGCGGACCAAAAGGCGTATGTGTGAAAGCACCCATAAACTCATAATGGCTCCCTTTCAGGAGGCTGCTGCTCTGTCAGTGCTATTGTTCATTTTCAGTATCAAGCAAACAAATCCAGGTGTCTGTTGTGCATTTGAAGAGAATAATCAGTGAGATGAAACAAGGTTCTCGCCTCGGGGCACCAGCAGCCTCAGAAACAAAGGAAACGACTGAAGTTTCTTTGAAGTATCGACACCACCGGCTTCACAGACATGTCACATCCACAACAACAGCGCTGCTGGAGACTGTAGCTCCTGTTAGCAGACTGATAACTTTGGGAAGAACGTTTGGTTTTGTTTGATTCTTGTTTTGCTTTACTTGACCACTTCTATGCTAAATTTGCTACTGAGCAATAAATTCCTTTAGCTGAACCAATAGCATCTGGTTACACCTAGCTGACCCTAGAGGTTGGATCGTAACAAAAGTTCTCCGTGCATCTTCCAGCAAACTATAGCCGGAGCTTCTCAGGTTGAAGACAGTCGATTCAGTTCACAAAGGAGGTGCTGGGACACACTGCTGAATTCTGCTGTGTCTGTCTCAGATTTATTTTCCATCAAGCAAACTTTATCGTTATCTTTTTTGCTAACTTTGTAATGTGACGACATCTCTGTATGCAACATTAACTGTTCCTTAGCTTACAAGCTGCTAAAAATCATACAAGTATGTAGATCAATACAATCAGCTGTGAATGATCGACTGAATTCCCACAGGAAGAGTAAAAACAGGACATTAAAATGTGCACTGAAGTACTCATGTCCACGAGAGATGTGAACATGTGAAGAGCTGATCTTAATCGATAGTTCCTCCAGTTCTGGTTGGATATTAAAATGAATGAGCACGCCGTGGGACAATAACTCACTCCTGTTCTTTAATGGTTTCTTTTCATTCCCTCCATTGCTTTACATTGTCATTGTCAATAGATGATTTTTCCTGATGGTTTAGATTTTCGTTGTGGTTTCATTCCAGCATCCGTCGTCACAGATTTAGGCTGCTTTTGTATAAACAACCAATAATATGTCTCATTAAGTTAATAACCTCAATGAGAGAAGATATTCATTTGATTAATTCAGCGTCTGTTGATACTTTTGCAAGAAATTCTGATTATTTGTGTTTGATCTAAACTGTGTTTAGACCATTTTGCAAAACAAATGCATGCTTAATGCATAAAGAGAATTCCTGCCGCTGCTACATCCTGTCTAATATTTAACCTTCATACTACAGCTGTGCTCATCTGCACTGTAGGTGGTGTATTTAAATAAGTTATTTCATTAGATACCGTCCTTGCTTCTACCCCAGGAGCCTGACGTGTCCTTGATGTGAGATGGACTCACGCTTCATCATCACAGCGGGTAAAAACGTCCTGCATGTTCCCGGTAATGTTATGTCCAACTGGGAGAACGCCGTCACGGAGAGAGACGGGAACGTGGAAGAAAGGTAAGATGGAAAGACGAAGACAAATGAGAGGAGAAAGAGTGGTGGACTTCGATAAGATGAGAGTGGGAGAGGTCTGGGATGGCGACGGAGGAGAGGAAGAAAAGGAGGTGGAGATGAAGGTCAAGGGAATAAGGGAGCATTAGAGGGGGCAATAGAGGGACGGATAAATGGAAAAACAACACAGACGGACAAAGGAGTGACAGAGAAGAGGGGTGAAGAAATGTGAAAATAATGTATACCAGAGATGTCAAACTCATCTTAGTTCAGGTTCCACATTCAGTCCAGTTTGATCTCCAGTAGACCGGACCAGTAAATCCACAGCATAATAACCTATAAATAACCACAGCTCCTAATGGTTCCTTTGGTTTACAGTTCAATTTTAACAACACGATGCCTCGGTGTCAACAAAAAATAGACAAAAAACACAAGCGAGACTAAAAGGAAACACAAAACGACAAAATATTACGAAAACGAGAAAAAATTACATAATATGAGACAAACGACACAAAACAAAGCAAAAAAAAAAGACAATTTTTGACAAAATAGTCAAAGCAATACAAAAATGAGACAAATCACACGTGAGACAAAAGAGCACAAACTAGACAAAAAACCACACAAAACGACGAAAACAATACACAAAACAACCAAGAAAGCAAAACAGAAAATGACAAAAATAAGACCAAACACAAGCGAGACAAAAAGGAAACACAAAACATCAAAAACATGACGACAAATCAGACAAAATAAGGACAAAAACAAGACAGAAAATTACAAAAACGAGGCACAAAATGAACAATCTAGTATTTTACTTTATGATCTAAACAACTTGTCATGGTCTAGAAATGATTTTAAATGTATAGTTTTACTCATTTACAATCTGCAGTTAATGTCTTCTCTGTAATTTTTACACTCTGAGGGCCGGATTGGACCCTCTGGAGGACCACTTTTGGACCACGGGCCTCATGTTGGACACCCCTGGTTCAGACTGAAGCAGAGAGGAGGTAGAGGACACAGAGATGGAGGAGAGGAAGGAGTAAGTGGACTGCTGGTGTGTGCTGTAAAGGAGACTGGAGGGGGGAAGCCCGGCAGATCTTGTCTAGAGGGGAAATTGCATTGCTAAGGATTTATTGCTTCAAGTGTAATTGGGCTCAACCAGCGCCAGGAGAGAAAATCCATTGAAGTCTCCTCTGTGGTGCAGCAGAGAGCAGCTTGTTGATCCGCTGTGACTCCCACATCCCCGACACAAATTACCGCACACATGAAGCAGCTCAGTCCTCTGAAACCAACACACCTCCATAGCATGATAGCTAATGAGAAAACCCCATAATTTCAGGTACTTAGCAGCTCGGTTCAACCTTCCTCCTCGATTGACTTGGAGCTGCGTTGTCTCAGCTTGTGATTCGATTCCACTCGAGTGCATTCTGGTAATATGAGCCGTAATATTATCTCCATTTTCAGAGCTTATTGTTTCAGAATACTTAGCGAGTTTCCCAGCATGCATGTGAAAGTGATCATGGGTCATCAGATGCTGTTTCTGCAGCGGCTTCTTGGTTGTAAACCTGCCAATAGTCTGATTTACAGGATGCCATGACTTTTTTTCATTTAAAATCCTCAACAACAAGGAATTATCAGTGAATTATCCATTTTAATGACACTTCATGTCTTCCTGGGTGCAGATGTTCCATCAAAATGATTCTACCATCATTTTGTTGCAGAGGACCTGTCCAGGAGATCCAGTAAAACAGTTAGGGTTAGGAAACACGGCTCTAGGTGGCTTTGTTATGAACAAATGTTGATCTTTTTGTTGTTTTGTTCAGTAACATCCTGCTAGCTTGTTGCTGCATTTTCTGGCCAAAATACTTCTTTTACAGCACTTTGACTTTCATATTTGTTTTTATTCAATTCACAAACAAAGCACAAATCCATTAATTTTGATTATTCCAATGATAAGCTTGCCATTGGGCTCTAATTCCTGTTCGGTCTAACATCACTTTCACATTCACCCTGTGGAGTCTAGACAGCAGCAATACGTTTTATTTTCCCTACATCCCATGTCGTAACCCTGTGATGAACTAGTAACTCTCCCATTGGATGAACAGGCATGATAAAGCAGATGTAGCGTTTATGTTTCTATAACAGAGCGACTGGTCGTGTCATGTAATGATGTCAATATAACGGTTGTGATAACTGCTTAAGAAATCAATGCTGGCATTCATTGAACCAGTTTGTTTTGTCTTTTTTTATGGAACTTACTGAGTGCTGATGTTGATCTTGTTTTATTCTCAGGTGCGCACCGCTGAGTCACTGCCCTGCTAAGATTTTGGTAGCACCGTGTTACATTTCCTGCTTTGACAGTGTTGTGACCTTCTAATTTTTTAAAAACGGAGTTCTTCATTTCCAAAAGCACAAATCCATGGAGTTTGGTGATTTTAATAATAAGCTCGGCTGTAAATCCTGCTAGGCCTCATTAACCCCTCCACCCAGCTCTGGTGTATTAATGGGAGCTGGACAGCAGCGCTTCGTTTTAGATTCATGGCCGGTTTTTACTGGTAGAGATGTGAGATGATGTCCTCATTCACAGCAGCTGTCTTCATGTGTCAGTCATGAATCAGAAGGTTCCCATTTAGGCCTCCAGACATGACATGTGTCGCTTTTATTAGAGTCACAGGATGTGAAGACGGTCATTTATCTGATTACAGGGTTATTGTATGGCTTAACCCTTCTTTTCATTTATGGGCACCAAAATGTATGGTTCCCTTTAGGAAGAAAACTCCAATAATTTCTTAAAAATATCTTTAAAAGTTTTATTTTAAAAAATCCCCCAAATTTGGAAAGAAATTATTATATATATTTTTTAAAAATTAGTAAAAATCTTCCAAAAATCCTAAAAGTATCTAAAATGATTACATATATATCAGTAAAACTTCTATTTTCTTAAATGTTCTTAAAGAAAGATTTATTTTTAACGTTTCTTTTTTTCCACCAAAAAATGTTCAAAGATTTCACAAAAAATGTTGAAAATGTGGAAGTTTTGGCTGTGAAAATATTTTTTCCCACATTTTCAAACTTTGAAACGGGTCAATTTGACCTGCAGGACGACACGAGGGTTAAACTCCACTCTGATGTTTGTGTAAAGAAGAAAACGTGCCGTACTGGAAGCTAAACGGGTACACAGCCATACAGCGAGAAGGTTCTGGCTTTGAAGTGTCTGGTGATTCTGTGGAGCTTGTGTCTGGGATTCCTCATCTTCCCTCCACAGTCCAGACATGGCAGGTTAATTGGTGATTCTAAATTGGACGTATTTGTGTGAGTGGTTGTTTGTCTCTTTGTGTTAGCGATGTAATTAGCCTAGACCTGTCTGGGACCGACTCCAGCTACCCTCCGTGGGTAAAGCCGGTCTAGAGAACGGATGGATGGAAAGGAAAAAAGAAAGCAACACAAAAGTGCAAACACAAGCTTGTTGTCTTTATTTCATGAATTAATTAATGTTAGTATTTAACGCTACAAAGGTTTGGGAGAAAACACAGCGGGATCCAATTTAATTACAGCATTAGTGTGTTTTTGTGTGTTTTCTGTTCAATTTCCATATTTTCTATTTTAGCTTAGTTTAGAGGTAATATTACATTACAATCTGTTTGTTTGACTTTGATTTCATTTACTGTTAATATTAGTTTTCACCAAAACAATCTGGTGTAGGTGAGAAAAGCATTGTGGTTTGGATAAAAATACACCCTTTACTTAATTTTTATAAGCTTAATGAACCACCCTATGTGTTAAAAAATGACACTAAAGGGACCCAGTAGTTTCCAATACAACTTTCCTTTCAGTTCAGAAAATGTGAAAAAAAAAAAATATATATATATATAATCACAGTGAAACTTCTGATGTCCATATTTTCAACATGTTTGGGAAATCTTTGAACATTTTTTGGTAGAAAAACAGAAATGTTAGAAATGTTTCTTAAGAAAATATTCATTCTGTCATATATTCATTTAGGGTGAATCATTTTACCTTTTCAAAAACAGACTAACGGGGCTGAACGAGGCTGAAAAGGTAAATCTGTTAAATATATTCTTAAAGAAAATATTACACATTTTACTGATATATATGGAATAAATTTGGATATTTTTAAGATATTTTTTGGAAGATTTTTATTCATTTTTGAAAATATTTACAAGAATTTTCTTTCCAAATCTGGGGGATTTTAATAAAATAAGACTTTTAAGGAATTATTAGAATTTTCTTCCTAAAGGTTTTGCAAATTTCCAGAAATTTGGGGGATTTTTTGCTGAATTTTTGGATTTTTCGTTTTTCCATACAAGGACACAATATTCTTTGGTGCCCGTAAATGAAGACAACAGGAGGGTTAAACTGGACAGACTGAATTGGTTGCATATTACCAGTTAAAACGGTTCATTTCAGTTGGTCCAACAATTGTCCTTTTTCCCTGCAGAGTCTCTCCACCTCTAACAAAAGCTTCTCCTACGCTGTCATCTAATGCACTACAGTAATGATATTCTATACTGTTGTACAGTAAAATGGGCCACGTACAGCAGCAGAACGTTCACCGTAGAGGTAATCGATGCGTGCGTTCTGTTTCTGTCTGAGCTCACAGAGACGCACATCTGTAACGTGAATGACAACAGAAGCATGACACAGTCTGCTGAAAAAGGGTTTCCTGGTGCAGCACGGGAAGGAGGGGTTTTAGTGTATGTGTGTGTGTGTATGTGTGTGTGTGTGTGTGTGTGTGTGTGTGTGTGTGTGTGTGTGTGTGTGTGTGTGTGTGTGTGTGTGTGTGTGTGTGCGCTCACCCCACCCGCCACTGCAGTGCGATTCCCTTCTTTCTCTGCCTGACAGCGTTCTCAAACCCACACTGCAGAACAGAGCAGGCCTGGCTCTGAATACCAATCAAAGGAGGAGACAGCGAGCGAGGGAGGGAGACGGGTGAGGAAAAAGAGGGAGAGAGAGAGGTGCTATAACAGGGAGACAAAGAGCAAGAGATGAAAAAGAAGAAAAAACACCTCTCCACCTCCTCCTCCTGCTGGTTTTCACCTCTGCAGTCAGCATGTCATTCAGGTTGCCGCTCTGCAGAGAGTACAAAGGGATTCTCCTTCCCAGGCTTCCCCCTGCTGAGGGAGGAGGCGGGGGAGGCGGAGGGGGAGGCAGGTAGCTGCAGCCCGGCAGTCATGTGGCTCTCTGCTTTGTCTTGATAACGCTATTGACCGCTTTCTAAAAATGGAAGACGCATTGATTGGAGCTGGGGGAGTGCGTCTGGGGAACGGGACTCGAAGCTATTCAGAGCCGAGCTGCAGTCACAGTTTGCTTTAATTCACTTTGTTTGGCTATTTGAGAACAATGTCCTTTAAACTTTGGGTGGCATCGAGCACCTAAGAAATCCTCTCTGCAATGCAGCGGGAGTGAAAGAGTAAGTGGAACCAGCAGAAGGACTTCAGAGCAGAAGGAGATGGATGTTGACATTTGATAGCCAGCAGTTATTCATGCTTGGAAAGCCAACAACGATAATCAGTCAAGGGTGAACTGCAGTCTGGAGTGCAGCGTACATTTCTTCATCTGTTGATTCCTGGTATAAAAACCAGAGAAGGTGGATTCACGTCTGTCATTGTTTAGCTGACAGACGTGAATCTTTATCTTGGCAGGATGAAGGCCTGCAGAAGAAACGGAGCTCCAGAGTTAATGAAACGTTTGTTTACAAGCCTTGATTGTCCTGACCTCTGCACAGAAATTAAGGCCTCGGTTTCCTTGGCACATGTTGCATTGCATTATTGCATTGAGAATTGATGGACCAATTTGAACGAAATGCTTCAGTTGGTAAAACGCAGCTGAGTTAAGTTTGTCCAAATTAAGCCACTGAAAGTCTCAAAGAGTAATTTCATGTTCATAGAATCCACAAAGTAAACTTCCTTCAACAAAGCAGAGAGATGATCAAGATCAATTTGAAACTTAACTTCAACTAATGTGCTTTTTTTTTTTTTTACCATGTTTTGATTAATCTATTTATTACTTTACCTAAAACAAAGGTTTACATAAAGTGTAAAAATACAGTGTTAAACTGGAAACAGGGCTCATTATTTTAGTCAGTTGTGCAACTCCAAAACACATCCAAGTTTCTATTAAACCTCTTAAAATTTAAAAAGTTCTGTATCCTAAACAGAGCAGAACATGGACATGGTGGTTGTTTTACTAGAATGAGGCAATAAACCGGCTCATCACTGTGTTCTCTCATGTAGGTAAATGCTTTGGATTTTTTGAAAATAAAATTAAGCTAAACTGTCTGTACATCTGTTGTTTTTATCCTTTATGTGAGGTGAGTTCATCAGCAGACGTCATGTTAATAAATTCTGTGGTGCACAGCTGCTGGTTAACATGTCTTCTTAATGAGCTCCAGATCATCCATCCATCCATCCATTCTCTGTACACCACTTTATCAGTCACTATTTTATGTTTGTTCTGCTCACTGACAACAAAAATAAACCCCCCAAAAGTGAATGAGAGCCGCATTTTTTTGGAATTAAGCTGTATTAAAATACAGTATTTGTGAGCACAGAGAGCAGGAGAGAAGCAAACAGATGTAAAGAGCCTCCTGTATGGTTTCTCCTCAAGTGTTTTCATTTTGCTGCCGTCAAAATCACAAGTGCACACTCTGGAAACCACCTTTATGCTCTCTGATCATTTGAAGTAATTCTATACTTTTGAAACCTTGGATCTTTTGAAACATTTACAATGAAGCAAGTTGGACTTTGTTGCATCCATCCGTCCATCCATCCATCCGTCCATCCATCTATCCATCAGGCGTTCCCAGGCCAGATGAGATATCCAATCCTTCCAGTGAGTTCTGGGTCTACCCTGGGGTCTCCTCCCTGGTGGACGTGTTCAGAAAACCTCCAGAGGAAGTCTCTCTTTAGGATCTGAACCAGAAGTCCAAATCACCTCCACTGGTTCCTTTACACCAAAAATGTGCTGATAAATGCCAACTAATCACAGCTCTGCATTGTTTTCAAATTTTAAACTTACAGAATGTCCGAATTCATACATCTTAGGGATGAAAGATGATTTTAACATCATCTCACATGAAGTCTCTGATACAGTGGATCGTTACATTCAGACTTTGGCTTGAACACAGCAAATGTGAAACTAATCACCACAAAACTATTTAATAAATTAGTAATTTCAGGTAATCCTTTGTCACTACGGCTGTTTATTGTTCAGCAGCAAACATGGTCCACACTTCCAGTTGGCAAAACAATGCAACACATGGAAATTTCTACTGATTCTTGTGTGCAAAACCGTGAGAATCAGATGAGATGGTTTCGGATTTTCTCACGTCACACTTCTGACTTTTCCTAGACAAAACAAGCGCAGTGGAAACAGATGAAATTAACTCACTGTGAGGCCTGTTTGAACTTCTGCAGAGAGATGTTGTGGACACACACTAGTGGAAAACTCCCACTGCTGCAGACATATAGAGGATGTCTGAGTTCAACCCGAAGCCTGTGATATTGATTCTAATTGCTATAAACTGCTTTTATTTCCAGCACTGGAAACCTGACTTCAGACTCATCACTATTCATGCTCTGGAGCCACGCTGCCCGGCACAGCCATCCTTTTAGGTTTAACCTTGAGTACAGCCTCACAGACATTTCCATGCGGAGATGTCTCCCAGTGACAATTTATATCAGGCGCTGAGGCATCTCATAAAGAAGCAGGAAGAGGAGAGTTGTTGTGCTTCTGCCGGGTTCGCTGTCAGGAGGCATTAGCTGAGGCTGCTCTTTAGTTTGTTTAATGAAACAGAGGCTGTTTTGCTTCAGGGCATTCTGAAATTAAAAAGCTTTTATTTCAGGCCTCATTCTGGAGAATTATTCAATGAAACAATCACAGTCTGTTTTGGCAGGGATGTGGCTTTAATTAGATCCAAACTGTATGAAAAATTCCAATTAAGAACTCGCATATTTATTCCTGCATGTAAACTTTCTGACAGACTTCAAATGACACAAAGAATTCACAATTAAAACACGCATCAGTTTGTCATCCGGCATGAAGAAGTGAGAAAAAGCAAAAATGAATTTTAACCCTCAAAACCCTGAGCAGTTTCTGGGGCATTTTAGGATTCTGTCCTCACAACAATTAATGCAAATTCAGCCAATCATTTCGCAACTTTGTCCAGTCATCGCAACTTTTCCACAGTTTTGGCCGATCATGGCAGTCCCCAGGACAAACGTAACGCACGTACGTCACCGAATTCACTTCCTGTTTCTGGTTTGAAGATGCAGACATGTCCCATTCTAATGTCTGTCATTTACCAACAAAAATTACTGCTGAAGATGTGAAAAGCTATTCCCTGATCTTCTTCACCAAAGCGGAGGTGAAAGAATGAAGGGAAGTTAGATTAATTGACGTGACAAGCTGTGAGTGTCCCCGCTCATCTCCCCCAATTTTATCACAGCAAATATGCTTAAAACATTGCAACATACATCACAGTTTTTTAGAAAAGCTGCCACGATTTCAGCCGTTTTAAGGGCGCAACAATCAGGAAAACAGCCATGAAATCCTGGAGAGACTGAGCAGCATAAAGTCCTGCATCTCTAAGGAAACAGAAGACAGGTTTCAAACATGTTTTGTCCCACATGATAAAGTTATGATGCTATAAATCATTAAGAAGATAAAATAAAATGTCCTATTGATTCATGCTGGTGTTATCAATACGAGAGAATAAGTAGTGGCTGTACATGTTGTAAATATTTTACTATTTACATGTTTACTTTCATAATTGCCTTCTGCCTGCTCTGTGTACACATCCTGCAGTTCAACCTCGAGTCCTAGAGTTTTGGCTGCAGACGAGTCACTAAAGATTCCTTTTGTTTTGCAGAGTACAGGAGAACTTTTTTTATCTTTTGCGTTACCTGGTTAGATCAAGCAATTTGTTTTAGGCATATTTTTAAAATTGAAACATGTAGAGTGAAGTGACACAAAGTAAATAATACAGTGAGTCGTTCTTTTTAGTCTTCCAGTTTCTGGCTCTGAAAAATTGAGTCATTTTAGTGTTTTTTTAAAGATAACAAGCATGTCAAACCTGCCAGACCTGTCCAGAGGGCTCAGTCTGCCTTCAGAGGAGCAGAACAGACAGCTCTGCACAGAATATATTTTGTCCTCAGGCGAGAATGAGAACCTTTTCTGTGACGGGTTTATTGGCCAATCACACTTTGTCCAGTTGGTGGGAAAAGTGAGTTCAGCAATAGAGCGAACTCGCTTCTGAGACCAGCTTGAAAGGATGTGATTGGAGCCGCTGGACGCCAATTTGACAGTTCGCAGTGCAACAGTGATCATCTAAGGAAGGAAAACAAGGGGGAAGAGGACTTTACCTCAGCACAGAACAAATACTCCTCCTAAAAACCAGGCAGACATCATGTCAAATATAACCCAACTTTTCTTTGATTTACACGACGAATGCAAACCAAAAATATGTTTCTGTCTAAAAACTCTTATGTCCACGCCTCTGATCATTGTATTCCTACAGGTAAAATCCACTCCTAGTGTTTAAATTTCATTTAATCCACAGCTGATTTCAGTTCATTAACACTCATTTCCTCTAGAGCGTTGAGAGGCTTTTGGGGAAATATGCAGGAAATCAGGGAATAACACAATTTAGGTCTTCCAACTGCCAAACCTTCATCATAAACACCCACATGCTAACATCTGACATCTGCTCTATGACGTATTTTAACATTTTTTACCTTGTTTATGATGTTTGACCCACAAATTTGCTGTTTTGTCCAAGCAGCAACCTCCAGGGCTGAAAAATGAAGCAAACAATGTAGAAAAGCGCCAAGAACTGCAGTTTCTCTAGAGGCTGAATCCAAAAACCAATCGATCCCCATAGACCCCCATGTTAAAATATGTTTTTTTGGTAGTGGAAATAAACATGTTTTCAGTCTGAAACAAAAAAATGATTGCCCTCTACCATCTTGGCAGTGTTCAACTCCTCCCAACAACCCAAAAATGAGGAAATAAAAGGGGAGCTGAGGTGGGGCATGTAAACATCTTTGGGCCTTGGACTGTCTGGTAACGACATGAAATGGTGACATCCAGAGCTTTAAAATGAAGCAAAAAATGCAGAAACGTGTCAAGAACTGCAGTGAGGCTGAATCTAAAAGCCGATCAATCCCCATAGACCCTCATGATAAAACATGTTTTCATACTAAAACAAAAACAGTTTACCTCATCGAGTCCAGCCATCACCATCTTGGCAGTGCTCAGGTCCTCCCAATCATCCAAAAATGATTTTTTTTTTAAAAATGGGGCATGTAAATGTCTTTGGGCCTTGGATTATCCTGTAATGACATAAACTAGTGACATCCAGGGCTGATAAAGGAAGCAGATAAAGCAAAAGTGCCAAAAATTGCAGTTCCTCAAACGGCCACTTGAGGCTGATTCCAAAAGCGAATCAATCCCCATTGACCCGTATGTTAAAAAGCTGAACTTTCTAGCAGAAATAAACATGTTTACAACCTGGTGCAGAAAATACTTTTGGTCTCTGTAGCTTATTCACCTGTTCATGGCTACTGTACAGAGGGTAAGTTTTTATATAACTCACCCATTTAGGTTATATTAATGCCTAAAGTTATGCATAATTAGAGCATGGCGGCTTTGAATAACAGGTCAGTACCACCTCAGCTCCACTCATGCTCCTCAACTTTGCTGATTTTTGGATTATCCAGTGGTTTTGGTTCAGTCTCTACCCTGTAACAGTGTCAGCTAAGTCATAGCAGGCAGTTATTTTAATCAAATGGACATTTAGTCACTAAAGAACCACATGTTCCTCTTAGGTAGAGACCAAAATGAGGTGAAAAGAGAGTAAGTCTTGGACTTAATTTCATCAGGAGACACAAACAAATACTAACATTACGTTGTGTCAACTGAATGTGTAAATAGACCACTGCTTTCTTAAATGTTTTTTCAAATGAAGAAATTCTCTGACTCATCCAAGTAGCCCCAAACTTCATATAAAAGGGTCAAGTCAGAAAAAAACGTATCTTTCCTCGGACGGTAATGGCTTGTGGAGTGTTTGTGGCCTCGACCAAACAGTCACAGACTCTTGACACAGGAATAGCCCAGATGTGAGAAAAAAGTAGGCCACATTTTGTTCTCTGAGCTGTTTCATTCTTCACACAACTGCTTCGTCCTTTTCATCCAAGCACAACACAATACATGCCTCTGAGGAGAGTCTTAAAGGGAGGATTCTGGAGGCATGGAGGGATGACAGTTCTTTTTGGAAAACCAAAAAGCACAAAGTTAACCGAACAGAGAGACAAACAAGGACTAAGACAGCTGACATGTCCCTCACAAACAAAACAACCAAAGAAGTGCAAGCTGACCACAAGCAGATCAACTAAAGGCATACAAACCAACAAAAGGGACACAAACCAACCTCAGACAGACAAAATATAGCAAAAGAGACAGAATGTAACCACAAACACACACAAAACAACCAAAAACATGGATGATACAACAAAAGATGTGAAATGACTCCAAAGGGAACCAACCAGAAACAGATTAAAAATGACAACAAGCATGTGCAAAACGACCAATATGAGACGCAGAATGAACACAAACAATTCATTTAAAGAAAAACAGATGGAAAACGACTTTAAAGAGACAAACAAGAACCTCTATGGGATGCAAAACGATCACATACAGACAAAACAGGAGATGCAAACGTAATCTATCTAGTCTGCCGCACTTTTCAACATCTTTTCAGAAGTGGGAATCTATATGTAAAAATGACAGTGAGGTTAAACACTGGCTACCACACACAAACATCTGATTTTTACTGAACCTTTCAGCAGCTTCTGGTGGAGAAATCTGGAATGGAATCTTGAATTTACAGCCCTTTTTTCACTCCGTCAGAGTAAAACATCTGAGGAAGAATCTTTTCCATTACTTCCCAAGTTTAATCTGAAGCTGAAAGACTCTCTGGATGTTTTCTGAGACCGTCACACACTGCAGGACAAGATAACGGGATGGCCTATCTGAAGACATCGCCATCACTCAGTGACAAGCCTCTGACGATGTCTTCTGCAGAGCTGCTGCAGTCTCTGTGCTCACAGGAGGACTTCTTTGTTAAACCATTAACACGGACTACATGCAGACTCTGCTTCCTGTTGTACACGCTGGCAGAAAGAAGAGAGGTGTAACTAAAGTGTTATTTCTTGCTTGTTACTCTTCACCCGGAGATGGAAGCTGGGTGTGGCGCAGCACAAACCGACCATGCATGGTCTATCATCCTCTGCCAATCATGCCCCTGGAATAAAGGGATAAATCTGTGGGGATCCTCTGCGATGCCAGATAAGACTGTCACGTTAGATGGCGAAGGAGAAAATGAGGTGAGATAAAAACGCTGCGTTCCACTTCATTTGCCCCGTCGGCCGAAGCTTCACGGCGGTAATTTGACGAAGCGCGGCTCAAATGGGGGGCACATGATTTAAACGGCCTCCGCGCTGAGATCACTGCGTGGTTTTTGCTGTAAAAAATGGTCATCCTCACTTAGCACCGGTCGGGTGAATCATTGAGATCCTGGGACGCACATGAAACATCTGCTGTTACTGTCTGCCGGTGCTTTTACAGCTTTTAAACCTGCCTCTGAGTTAGTCAGAAGGTTGCTCTGTCCTATTGATTGAGTCGTGGGGGCGGCTCAGTGGGCCAGCGGTGGGAACTGTCGGCTCGCAGTGGGACGGTTTGAAGCTGCTATTGGCTCAGACCTTTTTCTGTGCAGTTTACATGTTCTCCCTGCATCTGCTTCCTCCCACCATCTAAAGTCATGTATGTTAGGTTAACTGGTACATCTGTGTCTATGGATGGATGGATTGAAGTGTTCCCCACCTCTGGCCCAATGATATCTGGAATAATCTCCAGCCCCCATAATAAGCCCCTATAAAATAAAAAAGGTAGTTGATGAAATGATGAATTATTGATTGACAAATAACAGTAACCTTAATCCGTTCTTTAGACTTTGTGAGCTTCATCGTCAGTTATCACCAAGCTGCAACCTTTATGGCTAAAAAATGAAGCCAACCTAGAAGTGTTAAATCTGCAGCTCTTTGGATGACCACATGGAGCCGCTCCAAACTAAGATCAAACCTACAGGGAGAGGCGATAGTGCTGACCACGATGACGGTCTCATAGGCTTCACCACGTATATGAGGTCCTCAACTTACATCTGAGTTCCATTTCTACAGATCGATTTTCGCCGTAAGTCGTAACTTAGATGAAAAATGTAAACAAAGTCGTTCCGTGCGTTAAGATATCAATTAGTCCTCATAAAGTCATGAAAACCAGCAGAGAACCAGATAAAGTCTCACTCATTCATCACAGAGGGTCGCTACAATATGTTGACCTGTTTTTACAACTTCACCCATGTTGGTCGGTGTTTCTGTTCCCAGCGTTTTATTCTGTCTGTTAGAGTTGAATTTGAGAATATATTTATCATAATCAAGCCCTAGGGCATTAACTGATTGTATATAGTGTCTTTATAGAATAATCTTCATTACATACCCACACACACACATCTTGCTCCTCTAGTCAGTATATTTCCACTCTTACAGCTTAGCACACCCCCTTGTGTAACTCGAGCTATTTCTTATCTTATGCTATGTTTTCGTTTCTGCTTGTGTATAAAATAAACTTCGTATGGGAGCAGTCTTTGTAGCTCGCACTAATGTGTCTTGTTACACTGTGCTGTTACCCTTGCAAGTAAAAAGTTACAGTCTCCGTGTCTTTCTGGTTCGGTGAATATCTTCATTTGATATGTGGGAGCTCTCAGCGGAGCTACACTCTGACACTGTCTAATTTCACTTCCATGGAGACGGCTTTCCTTTTCTTCCAAGCATCAAAAAAATCTGACTTACGCTGGGAGCCATAATGAAGGTAAAAAGTTAGTGAATGCAGCACAATCCAGCACTCGATTTAAGGCCGAGAGGTCTCGTTGCCCAAATGACATTTTTGGGCCACCAACATACGTCAATTTAGACATTTTTAGGAGCCAAAATCAACTTTTAGTGACCAAAAAAATTAATCCTACTTTTTTTTGGGGGGGGGGGGGATCCATTTCCTCCTCCATGTCAACTTGTTAGCTGGAGCCGCCGAGCTATCACTGGTCGCTGGGCAAAGTGTGCCTTAAAACCCCCCATGGCCGTGAAAAGTCACCTACGAATGAGCAGCGCATTGTCCGGAGCTCCTAGCGGGTGACTGGGACGTTGACAGCCGGAACAGGTGCGGTTTGTCCCGGGCAGATGAGCAGCGAGGAGCGGCAGGTGTTAGCCGAGCAGCTAGCGGGGGATAGCTAGCCAGCCGGGGAGTCTGAGCAGTCTGTGACCGGGGAGAGCAGCCGGCGGACCCGCGGGTTAAAAATGACAGCTCCGGTGACTTGGTGCTTTCCGTTCGCGGTGCTCAGGCTCAGTTGGTGCTGTCCTCTGCATGCTGCCACCACATTCTGGGCTGGTTCTGGATCCGACGGAGTCTCGCGATGTTAATGACGTTAACATCAGCGACAATAAAGTGTTCAAATTTGAAATTAAATCTGCGGATCCGTGGAAAATTGCCATCCCTGAAACTTGGATTTGGAGGTCAGTAGCCCAAATCAAAATATTTGGGCCCCTAACCAGCGTGTTTTTTGTCATTTTTAGTCGCCAAAATCGGTTTTTAGTCGCAAATGGCGACCTGGCGACCGTCTAAATCGAGCGCTGCAATCCACGGTGGAGTACAACCAGAGAATGGAAACAAAGCCGTCTGATAGCGCCGTGTGACGACGTATTCATCTGCTCTGCTCATCAACTAGTTCCATGTAACTAGTTCTGACGACAAAACGCTGTAGGTCAATAACATAAACCGAGGACCTCCTGTACTATCAATGCCTAACAAATTCATATTTTTGCTGACTTTAATTGACATTCAATGACTATATTTTCAGCATATAAGCAACTCTACTTGATCTCCTGGAGCAGTTAGGTCTGGGACTGAATAGTTAAGCAAGTATTGAAGTGCTAAAACCTGCAGTTCCTCCAATGACCACTTGAGGCTGGCCTTTTAAAGGAATTTGCATAGACTCCCATGTTCAAAAATCCAACTTTACAGCCTGGAACAAAGACAGTTTTGATCTCTACAGCTACATCTCTACATGAGGTAAATTTTTATGTAATTTTTTTTAGAACTCAGTTAAATTATAAAACGGAACGCTATCGCAAGTCATTCATTCCATCTGCCATAAGACTTTAGAACACCAGCATCACTGGCTGATGTTTACACAAAAATGGACTGTTTCACACAATCCCTTACTACATAATATGCACAGTTCTCTCGTACTTCACATCATTCCATAAGCCACCTTTCCCTTCCTACACTCCTGGGCATATTGTGGTTGTTATTATGATTAACATTATATTGTTGTTTATTGTTCCTATTGTTGTATGATGTATGCTGCTGTAACATGGGAAATTTCCCTGGAAACGGGGAGTAATAAAGGATTGTCTTATCTTATCTTAAAAGCGCCGATGGTTTTGCATAATTAAGGGTGTGAGTGGCAGGTCCGTAGGGACACTGTAGCGTTGCTGGAGTGTTTCACTATACAGCCCATGTACATTTTCAAGCTCCACAGCATTCATTCATCACTAAAGTGTGTGTCAAGCAAGAGAACCAAATAAAAACAAACGGTCAGTGTTGCTGCATTGACATTTAAAGTGTGTTGACTGATTCACACCACCCACTCCTAGCCTGAGCAACATGCAAGAAAGCATTTCACCTTTAAAGTCGCTGCTGGTCGAGTCTGAGCAGCACAGTTAAATTAGCTTTTGTCTCTTGTCTGTATGTGAACCAGAAAAAATGAAAAAGCCGCAAAACATCCTTTCATGTTTTGCTGCTTTTTAAAACATCCAAGTCCAGTTGATTTCTACTGAAGCTCCTATGATGAGCTTAAAAGTTAGTATTAGCAAATACAATAGAATAACTTCAAACCTTGTTGGCGCTCTTGTTTATGCCTCATTCATCATTATTAATGCTGAAGTCTATCACTGTTGGGATCTATTGTTTGTTTGTACCAGGCTGTAAACATGTTTATTTCTACTCTAAAGTTGGGCTTTTTGACATGGGGGTCGATGGAGGTTGACTCACTTTTGGAGGCAGTCTCGAGTGGTCATTTGAGGAACTGCAGTTTTTGGGACTCAAGCATTATTACTGTCACTTTTCAGCATTGGAGGTCTCTCCTTCATGTTGTCACAGGACTCTCCATGGCCAAGAGATGTTTTTGTAGCCCACCTCGCTCTGCCTCTTTGCTAATCTTTGGATTAGCCAGGAGTTCATGCCAGAGCTACCACACTGAGATTTAAAACTGCTCATCAATAAACCGACTGATATACAGCTAGTGATCATCCTCTTCAGTACCTCAATCCACTGTGTGTTGTGACTTTTCATAATTCCTTCTTTCACTTGAAATCAGGCCTTAGAGAAAACAAAGAACCACTGCAGATCCAGCAGCTCGTCTGGATTATCTGCCTCTCTGTGTGTTCAGGGTCCTGGAGGACGTTAAAACACAAGCGGCGAAAATGACTGAAAAGCAGTCAAATCAAAACACAACCTTAATTATGTGTTTGTTCTGATGGAAATGCACAGAGGCCCCTCCACGTCCCATCAGCGCCACCAGCAAACTACCACAGAGGAAAACTAAAGCGACGCTTCCAGGCACTGATTGCTCGTCAAGAAAAAACTGAAGGCAATCAGCGGCGTCCGCCTCGTTCCGCTAATCAGTCCACGGGCATGTGGGTTTGTGCAAAAAGCAAAAAACAACAACAGAGAGCAGAGACAGAATCACAATTATCAGTTTTTATATAATGCGGTAACAGCTGTCAGTGTTCAGAGCAGGGGAAGGCTGTTTGTTTTAAGTAGAAATAATGACGATGCCCCAAGGTCTCTGACTTCCATCTTGAGCGTTATGCAACTCCAGCTCTGACTGGGATTGGGAGACGTTTGATTCACAGAGTCCTGCATTACATAATTCAAGTGCAGAATGGAGACTTTCATGTATATTTCAGAGAATATCCATTATTTACCAAAGGAACTTGGCTTTCTCTCCCCCTCTTTTTCTGATGCGGCTCCTTTGGAGTTAATGAGGAGAGCGTCTTCTTGTGTGGAATCTCCCCGTGGCTTTGCTGCAGCGTTATTGTGTGTGAAAACAAAATCAGCTGTTGTCAGAAGATCATGCTGTTTCCTCCGTGAACATCTAATCAACAGTGCAGACACGTCGGGATGAAAAAACTCCAAACGGTGAGGTCACCGCTACAAAGCAGCAGCATCCGCACACACATACAAGAGAAATCCATTTTTCTGACTGCCTCCTTTTTTTGTAGTTTCACGCATGACTTCAAACAGTGTGAGAGAGCGACCGGGTTCCCATGGGGCCGACGCCACTGAATTAAACTCAGAGCCATGAAAGAGTGAAGCGGACAAGAGACTGCAAAACGCCTTTGAGGGAGGAAGTTGCTTACCAATTACGAGGCTAAAGTCAGAGATTACAGCGAGGAAAGGCGTCTGTGAACTGTAACAAACTGGTCCGTGCTACACACTGTATGTTGATTTAATATCTGAGAAGAAATGTGTTCCAGAATGCAAATACTTGGATCTGTTTATGTTATGCTTTAAATGCAAATGAGACCCAACTGTGGAAGTCAAAGAAACACACTTTTAGAAGCAGGCAGCACTGCTATGTAAATGTGGCTGTATGGTGGGAATTGTCAGATACAACAGCTTATATGATGTATGTGAATGTGTTCATCATCATCATGAATTTCTGGTAGCAGAAATACTGTGACGACTTGCCAAGACTATCACAGGAGCAGTTCCCCACTAAAGGGGGCAGAGTTTCCTAACCGTTGACTCTACAGTTCATCCACTAAACAAACAGGCATAAGTGACTGAAACAGCCGTCTATCGATGCTCATCCACCAATGCTGTCACCATTCCTGCTTCCTAAATGGATCTTTGCCTAACCCTGCAGCAGGTGGCAGGCAGGTGTTATGCCTTGCCAAAGGGCAACCCGCGATTTGGTCCAGGACTGCTATTCGCAGCTAACCCTCATATCTGAGTGCCGTTCCTCTATCTGTTAAAATATGGGCATTCAGTATGGGTATTCAAGGCATCAGTGAAATCCATCTGACTCTATGGATCCCACTCCTGGTCACTATTGAAGGCTGTCTCAAAAAGAATTGATGGGACTTAGAGCAGAATGTTAGGGATGATATGAATGATAGGGATGGTATGAAACATCTCCTCACCAACAAGTCACATCCACGGTGGTCAGCCATCATTAGACAACGTAGACCAGCCCTGGACGGACATGTGGAGACACAACGAAGCAGCTGGTGATTGTTATGGAAACCTAATACTATCAGAAGGACTGAAGGTTCTAGAAGAAGACACTGGTCTGGAAGGCAAAGAACTTTTGACTGCAACACTTAACAGAGGGAGCTGGAGGAAGAACTTTATTCATGTCACCGATTCCGTCGGATGAAACTGACAGACTGACTGAATGTGTGTTTGTCAAGAATTTACAAAAGAAAACTATTTCATCTCAAAGTGAGAATAGATTTCTACAAAGTAATGCCAGTTAACCCTTTATCGGTCAAGTGATCATATTTGGTAACTTTGGCATACGTTAAATATGGCGTTGCTCCGCCTCTCACTGAGGTGGACAAACATGTGGTTTCCACCCAGCTAGTCAGTGAAGATCACTCAATGTTACATCACACTATATCGTGGCATCTGACCAATCAACAGAGGCCTGGAACGGATCAAACTTTCTCTTTTCTCCAAAGTCTGTGGATGAAGTGATGCCCTCATCATGACTAGTGTCTACCATCTGTGGGGGTTAGGGTTATGATCTGGGGTTGGTCAGGTTCTCCAACGTTATGTTCCCAAAGAATGAGGTCAGCTGATACCTGAAGATACTGAAGGACCAGGTCTTTCCATCAGTGGAGGTTTTTTTTCGTGTTCCAAGATGATGATGCCAGGATTCATGGGCTCACACTGAGAATGATGGATCAGGGAGCAGGAGATGGATTTTCCTCCACAAAGTCCAGACCTCAGCCCCACTGAGGATCTTTGGGATGTTCTGGAGAAGACTTCAGTCCGACTCTGCCATCATCAATATAAGATCTTGGTAGAAAATTAATTCATCTCTGGACAGAAATAAATGCTGTGACATTGCAGAACTTATCGGCCAATGTGTCGTTCTCAGAGCTAAAAGTGGCCCAATGAAATATTAGAGTGCAGAATTTTCACTTGACATTCTTGTCAAAACAGCCTAATTAAATTTAACATGATTCAATGTTGAAAAGCAATAAATGGGAAAACTTCTGCTTCTTGTTGGTACTCTAAGCATCAATTATTGTCTTCTAACCAACCTCTGTTATATAATCTGGAAAAAAATCATCTAATTTATGACAGAGCAACATATTGACAGAAACAGAAGCATTTTGACTTTTTTGTGGTCATTTCACAAGATGCTGTTTTAATTATTTGTCGTCTTGTATTTGAGTGTTCTGTTGTAGAAACAGGAGGAGTTCAGCTCTTAAGGTTTCTCTTCTTTCTCACATTTTGAGCCTCCTGCCATCATCGTCTCCTCTCTCTCCATCGCCATCTGCCTCCCTTTTTAAGTTCCTCACTTCATTTAGCTCACCTCTGCCTCTTCTGCCGGCTCTTTTCTCTCATCTATGTGTCTCTCCATCCCTCCGCTATACTTTCAAAGCATCGTTAACAGAATCTGCAGCCGGTAAACCGAGCAGCTGCTGAGATGATAAAACGGGAGGAGAGGAGGGTCTACAGCGGCTTCATGTCTGTGATTGATGGATGGATGGCATGAAGAAGAAGGGCTGTTAGCCTCAGAGGGAACATTTGTGTTGGCCGTGATGGTTTGGAGCCTCAGCATCAACAAAGAGCATGAAAGCTGCTCTGAATAAACTGAGGACTCGCTGCCACATTTCTGCTCTTTACAAGTTATTTTATGAAGAGTAAGAACTGGTAGGTGCTGCTAAAATAGGCTTCAACCCTCCTGTTCTTTTCATTCACAGGGACCAAAAAATATTGTTTCCTGGTCTAAAAAAATCCAAAAATTCAGCAAAAAAATCCTCCCAAAAAATCCTAAATATATCTAAAGTGATTCCATATTTATCAGTAAAACTTCTAATGTTTTCTTTATGAACATTCATAAAACAATCAACCAAATTACAGTAAAATTCTCGGGATTTTGGTTGATTTTTATGTGAATGTTATTAGATTTTCCAAAAATGTTGAAAATGTGGACATCAGAAGTTTCACTGTGAAAATACATTTTTTTCCCCACATTTTCAAACTTTAAAACGGGTCAGTTTTGATCCACAGGACGACACGAGGGTTAAACCAATCTAATTCATGCACGTATCAATGGAGCTCCTTCAGTTTGACAGCTTCATTTTAATGGTCTGACTTTGGAGTGAGTAAGGAATCCTCTGATAACTACCAGCGACGAGGCAGAGCTTTAAGGCAGGCTGGTAAAATAATTCAACAACAAATAAAAGACTGACGGGATGTTTTATTGGACCGATGAATCTTTCAGAGCGACTCACCGCAGGCGGAAGTGAGCAAATTCTGTTTTTGTTCTGATAATTCACCACCGGAGCGGCAATCGTTTAGTCCTGAGGTTTCTAAACGACATTAATCTGATTTTCTTTCTTTTCTTTTGAGGAAGACACTGCGGGGGGATAAAGGAACATTTTGAACTCAGATTTCTCCATCAGTTGATTTTATGTTACAAGTTTTCTCAATTCTCACGTATAATTATGCTAATTAAATATTATCTATCAAAATATGTGCTAGTTTCCATTAATTTCCAGAACCGAAATCTGATTATTTTGTTGAAACATTAAAGTTGAAGGTTTACGAGGCGATTTATCACTTCATAAGTTGCAAAATTATGTTTTATTTAAGTATTTGGGGATACATCAGGTGTTAAAACATGTAATTCTGGCATTCTTGTGAATTTTTCTTCGTCAATTTATGGTGGAAATGTTTTTATTTATGCAAAGTAAAACACAGAACTGAAGATAAGTGGATCCATCTGCATTTTCCGAAACAGATTCAGTAGTTATATGAGCGCATAATTCTTTTTTTTTTAATTTTGGTGACTGCATTAAGGAAAAAATACCCAGCATGTATCCTAAACACTGAGCGGGACGTTTCTCCTGTGTTCACTCTTAAAATCTGTGCCTAGACCTTGAACTGCCAAGAAAAAAATCAATTTTTGGCTTATTTTTAGTAATAAAAATGTCAGTTAAGCAGGCGATGAATGAACAAACTCCTTTAAAAAACCTTTAAAATGCTATTAAAGAGGGGATTTCTGTCTCATAATATGATGGAAATGGACTTTAAAATATGAACTATATTTATTGGAAACAGCTATTTATGGGCAAAACTGTTTTGGATTTAGTATTTTCTCAATAAATATGCATTAATTTTCATCCATGTCCAACTGACAAAGTGAGATGAACACAAAAATGTGCATTTTGGAGGTTTTCTGGGAGAACTGAACATGTTATGGCAGCAAAACCACCCAAAATGTCACATTTGACCAGAGCATGAAATAAGAATGTTTTGCCTGTGGCCTCCTAAAAGAGCCCGTCTTGAGGTTTGGGGATTTTCTCTTTCTTTTACTTTGCTACAGCTTTTCTGTGCTTGTAGAAGGCCTTCAAAGTTAAAATAAAAAAAGCCTAAAACCCACGCCAAAGGGATTTATTCTCCCCCAAAGCACTGCTGCTTACATTTCTGAATGACCTCATTCAAAATTCAGGTACGAGTAGCCAGTGTTGACTTAAAGAAGAGCTAAAACCAAATGTTTTTTGGACATTAAAGGATGCACACATCTTCTGGAGAGCTTTCTGTCATTTGAGGCCTTGAAAACATCCTGAAAAGGCATTTTCTTTGTTTTACAGAAAATAGCATCCCAGAATATCATCAGAACAATCAGTCTATCTGTTGAACTCAGGCAGGAATCTTCCATTTATGGAATGGAAACAAAGCTGGAGACCCACTGGCTTACTGCTACAGGAGTCTGAAACTGTTTTACTTAAGCCTTTTTTATTGGTTCAGTATGTTTGGATATGTTTGTGGATTTCTGATGTTTTTATTGTTTTCATCTCTATGTACAGCACTTTGACTGAAAGCACTTTCTAAATAAATGTATTATTAAAATTATTATTATTATTACAGGCTTTACGGGAAATTACGGTAATTAAAAACAATCACACAAGTTAAAGGAAATGTTATCCAATATTGTGGTTTCCTTTCAGCTGGGTTTGCCTGTATGTGATGGACAGAACAGGAGAATAAGATGCAGGGAGCTGGTGATCCAACAGCCTCTAAACGCGCTAAAACCATTCCACTAAAGGGTCGCCCAAAAAGAAATGTACACTGGAAAGTTGGAACAAGTCCTCCTGCTTTCTCACTGTGACCTGGATGACTGAGAACCTACACAGACTAGATGAAAAAGTGAAAGGAGACGAAGTGGGATTTGAGATGAAACGACCATATTTTAGTCAAATTGCACCTAAAATGCAAAAAGAAATCTAAGTTTTTCTTAATAAGGAAGGAGGCACAGATGTCATTTTAACTTTAATTTTTTAACAGAAAAACTGAGACTTATTATTATTCTATAGCCACTGAATGAGGTTGTGACAGTTCATGTATAAGTGCCGAGTGAAGTTGAAATGTCAGTTTAAGTGATGTATGATAGAAATAAGAGCGACTTCCAGTGAGTAAACTGTCATCAGTGTCAGCTGAAGTGGAAGAAACGAAACAAAGCGAGCTTTCAGTCATCCGTCGTCTGAATTCAAGAATCAGAGATGCTCGTTGAAGAGGACGATATGAAAAAGATTTGAATGGAAGTTATAACGTCATAAAAAGGCTGAAGTCAAAATAAAGACACGATTGAGGTGCACTGAGGGAAATGTGGGATTCAGCGTTTCTGCAGCTTGATCCACCCTCAGACCTGAAAGTCAGGATGTCTCTGAAGATGCATCAGTTTTGACGCGTCTTTTTAAAATCTGTCTTAAGTGTTCCAGCTTTATGTGCGATATAAACGTAATGCCAAATAGCTGGATTATCCTTTCATACATGGGGGTTTTAGAAGGCTGCAGGATGAATACAAATGTTAGATTAGATGTACAGCATGCTAATGTGCGATTATATGTACCCATATCATGTTATATTATTAGACAAGCTGAACATTTTTGTAAAGGGCGCCCCTCAAGGTTCTGTGCTGGGTCCATTATTATTCACTATTTACATTAATAATCTTGGACTGAATGTTCCAAACTCAACTTTTCATTTCTACGCTGATGACACCGTCCTATCCTGAGCACCTTCTGGGTAGGTCTTTCTGAATTTCTACCTTCCGTTTGATAGATTCCAGGAACAACTTTGTCATCTGCAGCTTGTTTTAAATGCAGACAAAACAAAATGTATGTTCTTTACTCGTTCAAAAACTGTCAGACCAGCACTGTCTCTAAACATTTTAACAAGCAATAGTCAACAAATAGAGCTGGTATCACTTTTAAATATCTGGTTAAATAAATGCTGAATAAAAAATAAGCCTCGATCAGCTGCCTGTAGCTCTGGTCAGGGACTGTATCATTTATAATGAACCTACACTGTAAAAAATGTCCAGCAGAAAGGATGCCAGAAATGATGGGACACTGTAAAATTCAAAAACATTGAAAATGACAACAAAGGGTTGTAAAACACTGATACTTTTTGCTCATTTAAATACCATAGAACACTTCAATTTTATGGTCACTACTGTGAAACTACAAATTACTTTCTGTAACAACACAAATCAACATGTAAATTAATAGCTTTTCCTCTGATTTTAATATATTTTGTCTGTAATTTACTAAAATAAAAATCTTTAAAAAGTACCTACCGTTTTAAACATGTTGTACTTTTGTTGATTCAAATACAAAAATGGTATAAATTTGCAATCACTCATTGTAAAACAACTAATTAATATTTATAAATGTACAGATTTTTGATGTTTACTTTTTTACATTTGTGATCTGTTAAATTAATACTTTTTGGTCATTTTGCTCGTTATTATTATCAGTAATTTAATACAACAAAAACATTCATCCTCAATACACACAATTTTCTTTTTAATGATGTCAAATATCAGTAAAATGGCAACATTTTGATTTAAATACAGTTTAAAAATGGTCTATTTTTACCCTCACTCATTGTAAAACAACAAAATACCATTTGTAAAAGTTAAGAATTTTTTTATATTATATTGTTTTCTTTTTTCAGTTAACAGGTAAATTAATATGTATATTCTGTTATTTTGTTAGTCACCATCTGTAATTTAACTGAAATATTTTAGTTACATGTGTGTGATGATTTAAATGCAATAGAAGGTAGTGTAGTTGTAACTCAAGAATAAAATTACAGGTTTTTGATGTGGACATTATTTACAGCTTTGGCAAGGTTTTAGTTGGATTTTGTTTTGCTTTGTTTTACAGTTAACATGTAAATTACTGCTTATCTTCAGTTGTTTTGTCAGGTTTTGTCTGTAGTTTACCACAGCAAGCAGTAAATCTTTAATACAGATGTAGATATTTTTTTTAAAAAAACACCGCTAAAAGCATTCATTCATCGCTGTCTCTGTGCTCTTTTCCTGCTGTAAGAAGAGCAGAAAGCAGCTGCAGGAGCTGTGACAGTGCTAACAGCCAGAAGCAGCCCACTGAGGGGACACATGATATCAGCAAAGGGAGCGTTTTGTGCCTGCAGAATGAAAACCTGAGGACTGCAAAAGTGAGGATGTGATGTAATTCTATAGTGCTATCTATTGTTATAACCACACTTTCTTCCTGCCCTCTTATTTTCTTATTGTCCCATTAGTGAGTCCCTCGGTGCAGAACAAAGTGAACACAGCAGCACTTCTTTAATGATGACTCCATTTAGAGAAGAATCATTCACCCTGTTTTGCAGAACCTGCAGGTCTGCATGTATGAATCCATGCTGCATGGGTGGAAGGAGTTGAGAGTCTGGGTTTTACCATCATTACAGCTTTCTAATTAAGACGTAGATCACGAACTGAGTGAGAATGATGAAGCAGGAATAAGTGCTGCAGTGTTCTCTCTGCTTCTGCCACATTTCTACAGTCCTTATCTGCTTCTCTGCATTCATTTTTGTTTGATTCTTATGTGGATCAGTACGTAATTGTGGGATTTTTTGTATCATAGTCGACATTTTTGCTGTTTTCAGGCCTAAAACCAACATGGCCGCCTATAACCAAACATCACATGGCATTTTAGAGAAAGAGTCTTCTAAATATTATGTATACAACTGGGTAAAATGTAAAATTACTTATAAAGATACTGTAGTAAACCTATTGACGACTTTATATTAAATAAGTCAGAAAGCCTTGGAGTCTGTCCAGTGTTTTCTTCAGGAGGAAATGACATCATGTGGAGCAGGTCATGTGATCTGGAATTAACACACTTCCTGGAGAGGAGTTTTTGGAACGGGGAACTTAGTGGAAATGGACTTCTCGGACACAGTTACAATTTGTTATTTTGTGTTATAAAACGACACAAATGACCACAAAAACCACTGATATGAGGAGAACTGTGACTCTCCTGAAGAAAAGACTGGCCAGACTCCAAGGCTTTCTGACTTTTTTAATATAAAGTAGTCAACAGATTTACTATGATAGCTTTAGGAAAAACTTTACATTTCAATTATATTCAATTGTGTGCATGTTTCAGTACATGTGTAGAAGTCTGGATCTGTTTCAGAACCACCAGAGACTTCCCTCATAAATCTCTGCCTTATTTGTGTTTTCTTTAGTATTTCTTTGCTTCTAAATCCTCTGATGCTCTCGGTCTAAAGAGAGAAATTGGAAGTGATGGGGAAGAAAACAGGCCACGATAGCCCTGCAGTAAAAACAACCATCAGCAGTTTAGAATTCCAGTTTGCACCCGAACCTTATGGGATCCGACCGAGCCTCAAGGATTCAATTTCACTCAGAATGGATTTCTCGTTTGTTTTTGGCACTGATTTTTGTGGATTAAGATCCTAATCATTACTGAAATACATTCAAAAAAGAATATTATGAGACAAAAACACGACTATTGGCTTCATTTCAGGTAAACAGGAGAAACATTCGAAGCGTGAACACGCTCAGCTACAAAGCAAACAAACGCTGGTTCACCTGCACCGCCTGATGTCTGACACTAATCTGATGGATTCAGGTGTTCACTCTGCTGTTTCTTATGAATGATTCTGTCAGTTTAGCTCTAATCAGTCTGTACTTCTTCTGTTTTCTGACTCTGAACCGCTGCTGATCAATCGGAGCACAAAAGGAGTCGCTGCCATCAATTACCGAAGGACGTTTCTCAAAGAGCTACCCGGTGTTTCAGCTTTCTCATGGAGAAGAAAGAGACACGTGAAGGATTAGCAGGAAACACCACTGAACCGATGCAACGAAGCTCTGGAGGCAGCAGCTTTGACTGGAAAAGGACCACGTTAATTCGATCAAAACGCCCAGAAAGATCCAACAAGTGCTCCGAAGTCTGGAGAGCCTGGCACATCTGAGAGCTACTGTTTACTGGCAGGACTTGCATGCATGTGTGTGTTTCTGTGTGTGTTTCTGCACAGCACATCCAGAGAACAGAAGCCAATTAGCGTGACAACACTGTGAGGCACACGGCCACTTAGAAGCTGCCTGCTTTACGGTATTCAAGCAGCATTTCATTTCAAATAGCTGTAAGCCAGTAGACAGAGAGGCTTTTTTTTGTTGGTTGTTTGTCCTACACACCTCAGCAGACAGCCTCCAGACGAGGTCAGACCGGATGGCCAAAGGAGAAACCATGGACAAAGCAAAGGAGGCCTCCAGCAAGGCTGGGAGCTTCCCCTCGAGGCTGCAGGTCAGAGATGTTCCACTTGTTGTTTAAGCCGATGCATCTCCTTCTGGGCTAGTTTCTGCATGAATTAAACGGAAGAAAAGGCGACAGATTTTCATAATTTTGTCCTCAGCTTGCAGGCGAAAGCTAGCGGGGCAAACGGAGGGCTGACATTTGGGAACTTCGGTTGGTTATGAGGAAGTCGTGATGACACTTCAATGCACCTGGTCCGCTGGGCGACAAAAAGCCTTTTCATCAAACAGCAGCGGTGACATTTAGAATCCGTGCATACTCACATCTGTTCTGGCAGCATTTAGATTCTGACCCACAAAAATGGAAATGTTGACATATCACTTAACATTTTCCCTGTTTTAAACCAGAGCAAAAAAAAAAAAATAGTGAAGAAACCTGAAATCAAACCAGTTAATGAGGCTGAAAATATTCTTCATGTTAACCGCTCAGATGCATTTTCTTTTCCTCTTTGTGTAAGTGCGTTGTTTGAGTAAACTGAACAGCCCAGCGTGGACACCAGCAGATGAAAGAGTGTTGTTCTGCTCTGCCCAGCGCCGAGAGCGAGCACAGAAGAGCGCACTAGCATGGCCTTTGTTTTTCTATTTGTTTCCACCTTCAGGGTCTGAATGTTAATATTGGTATGTTTTTTTGTGTGTGTGTGCTCTGGAATGCATCTGAAATCACCTCTCAGAAACAACAGCCAATTGTATTATGTCACCATATTAAGCTCATTTTCAATCCTCATCCTGGGAGTAGATTAGTGCAGACAATAAACAAGGTTTGGGTGTCCTTGCTTGGGGCCACGATTGGCTCCAACTTTCCCTCTAATCTGCCTAAACAACATGCTGCTGCAATCACAGACCATGGAACTGTAGCGTCGCCTGAACAGCACAGAAAATATGTGCACCTGAAGCAGTTACAGCGCACAGCACCCAGGGGTGGACTGGGGCAAAAAATCAGCTCTGGCATTTCTGGCCCAGACCGGCCCACAACATTATCGGTTCACTGAATAAAGCGCTACTTTTTGAATGACAAAAACCTGACATAGAGGTCAGATTTTCAGAACAAAAATTCAAAAATATCCCTACAGACCTATATAAACTTGTTGACTCCGAAAAAGAAAAAATGAAAGCTGCTGCCGACCTCTCGCTTTTACAAAGTATTTTTCATGTTGGTGTTTGGCTCTTTAACCCAGTAGAAAAGCTGTATATGACCGTTTCATTTTTGACTCTTAGCATTCAAATTATGATGGACTTTTTTCCTTGTTTATGTGAATTCCAGCATCATCAGCTGCAGCATCTGTCTGTTATGTAAAACTGGAAAGCTCAACGACAGAATCCTGAGGGCAATTAAGAGACAAATATCGTGCAAGAACAGCTCTATATACAACCCTGTTAATTTCCGCTTCTTAGAATGTTTACTGACAATTATCACACCTAAAATAAGAAATAATATTCTGGACTTTTAGCAGCTAGTTCTCAGCTGTGAACCATAAACATCACAGGGTTCTGTAGACTAATCAGTCTCAATCAAAATGAGTTCTACCCAATACACAGTGAACAACAACAATCTGTACCCTTGATCTGTGGTAAAATAATCTGAAATGTTCTGTGCAGGAATGTACATTTTAAAATACAAAAAAATACAGTAAGTAGCACTCTGTACATTTAATTGTATAGGGTATTTATTTGAAAGAGTAAGTTTACAAAATTTACTCTTTCAACCACCTGGAAACTTTTGTGTTGCTCCTTGGTGACCCTACACAGCCGGTCATAATGTTTTTTGAGCAACACACCATACTATGACGTTTTTACAGTGAAGGTTCTACTATGGAACCAGTTTGACATGTTCAGGTGTTGTTTGTGTGAAAACTCAGAGATTTCAGGGATCAGAAGGTGGTTTTCAACTTTCTCTGTTAACATTTTGCTTCAACTTTAAGCTAAATTTCCTTCACTAAGCCAGCCCTCTGGACTTCCAGTAAGCTGTGTTCCTATTGGCTGTCAAGGTGGCTGCTTGGTGTTATCAAGAACGCAAAAAGGAAAAACAGGTCCAAAATCACTCAAAGTGGTCCAAAATGTCAAAAAAATATCTGAAATTACTAAATTACTAAAAAAAAAAAAGGCCCAACATGACTAGAAATTGGCCTAAAATGACTAAAAAAATGTCCAAAATGGCCAGAAGTGTTCTAAAATGATTACAATTGGTCCAAAATGACAAATAAATGGTCCAAAATTACTAAAAATTGGTTCAATATGACTAAAAAAATGGTCCAAAAACCTCTAAAAATTCATCCAAAATTCCAAACCTTAAAGATTACTTTAAAAATGGTCCTTCAGTATCTTCAGGTATCAGCTGACCTCATTCTTTGGGAACATAACGTTGGTGAACCTGACCAACCCCAGATCATAACCCTAACCCCCACAGATGGTAGACACTAGTCATGATGAGTTCATCCCTTCATCTGCCTCTCTTCTTACCCCCATCACTCTGGAACAGGGTAAACCTGGACTCATCAGACCACATGACCTTCTTCCATTGATCCACAGTCCAATCTTAACGGTACCTAGCAAACTGAAGCCTTTTTTTTCTGATTAGCCTCACTGATCAGTGGTTTTCTTAGAGCTACGTCTGTTTATTCCAAATCCTTTGAGTTCCCTTCATGTGGAAATGTTTTCCTTTCACTATTAAACAGCTGGGAGTTCCACTGGTGGTTACCTTCGATCATCTCAGAGTTTGTTCCTGAAGATGATGGTTCTCCACTATCCTTCAGGTTCTAATGATGCGTTAGACAGCTCTTAACCTGATCTTAGTAGTTTCATCTCCTTAGTTGTTTTCTTTGCTTGATATGTCTTCCAACATCGTTGTTTAAGAAATGAGAAGCACCTCACTGCATCAGCGAGGGTTAAAGAAGTTGTTGCAGCTGAAATGTATTCATCACTGCAGTAATTATCCAATGGAAGGATCTTATTTGCTGAGCTAAATCCAAGTGGAGACCTTTGTATATACACTGATCAGGTAAAGCACTATGACCGCCTGCCTAATACTGTGCTGGTCCCAATTATGTGCTCAAAAATGCTGAGAACCACTGGACATGGAGAAGAGGACCTCTCAGGACGTCGTATGGGGTCTGGACCAGAGGACCTCTAATAATAAAAAAATAAAGATGCAGACAGTAGCGTCCAGAGCTGCAGTGTCTCTGTTTAGTTGCCTTATATTGTAAAATTTGAGTGTGTGTTTAATCCTCTTCAGCCTCTCTCCTCTGAGCACTTTCTTACAAGATTGTGCTTATTTTACATCATCCTACAGCTAATTTAATGCGCATAAAGCACTTGTAATCCTATAATACAGTAGGAGACTGCTGGCAAACTCCACCCACAGTTGCTGCACCGTGTTCATGCTCCAGCATCCAGCATGAAGCCTCGTGTTCTGTGAAGGCAGGAGCGTTTAAGTCAAGCAGCTCAGCATATTTTCAGGTGAAATAGCAGCAAAGCATCAAAGAGCTATGCAAAATGTTTGTATACATGAGTTATTTGTCATGCATCATCGATGAGCTTCAACATCTTCTACATTACAGTCAGCTCAGCTCTTATCAGATTTAACAGCAGCCAGCTGAGTCAGCAGGGAGCTGCTGCCACCCAGAGGTGCAGATTTTTATTCATTTTAATCAAGCAGAAGTTGGAGTCTTCCCTGTAACATTTGTGTGCACATCTGACCTAAAACACGACTTCTTTGGGAATTTTTTTTATTTTAAAAATTGACATAACAGACTGATTTTGGGCCCTACAGTGCTGAACTTCAGTGTTTTTTCCTACAGAAAGTGTTAGAGCAAACTCCTTCAAACTGTGCTCTATGATGTTCCAAATTTAAAGCCTTGGAATGGAAAATTAGGCTCAAGAGTACATTTTTTAATTTTTATTTTAATATTTGTTTTTACCTGTGGCAAACCTTCTCCCTCTTTAAACAACAGAAAATGGACTGTCATATGATTTACAAGCTGCTGGTGTCAGTGCACCACAGTCTAGAAAAAAACACGTGTACTACTGGTATTTTTTGGAATTTCGATGTTTTTCAAGCGGCAGCATCTAATCTGTATGGTGGCATAAAACATGATCGTAGTGGAGCCAAGTGTTCCTTCTTTTTTTTCTGCTTTAAATGGAGTTTAGGTCGCATCCAGTGGAGATATTTGGAGTGAATTTTCTTCGTTATTCTGCCCCGACGGTGAAACCAGACATTTTTTAAAACTATCTGCTGCACAGATTAATAGAACATCATGGGGAAAAAAATGTAACAGGCTTTGTTGTGTTGTATTTTTTAACCAACTAAATTGAAAATAAACATTCAAATTTCTGTTGTAATGCAACACAGAGGGAGAAATTTGGATTTGTAGGGGTTCCAATCCTCCAGTCCACTTGCAGGGTGGGCATTTCTGAATCATTTTTCTCCTTCAGCATCAGTTTCCGGTTTGCAGATTTATGGCTGAATTACTTGTCATTGTGTAGAGCAGCTCTGGAGCGTTTGTGCCGAGTTTGAGGTGAGCTGGTGTTCTCCAGCTGCAGCCAGTGGGGAGGGATGAGGGAAGACTTCCTAGATCTGTGCATTCGAGAAGGAGCAACTGTGTTGAGTTACAGCTAAACCATTTTCAGGCCCGACGGCACCATTTTGATGGGAAAAGTTTCCAGATATGTAATTTTGATTCACAGAGATGAGATTAAAATATCGTCTAAACCCACATAAAGAGGAGAATTTCAAATTAAGTTTAAAGATAAATTCAATTAAAGAGCAGCAAGGGGTCATGAGACATGGAAAAATACACAATCCAGACCCAGATATCATTACATCTCTACTTGCAATTCAAACAAAAACATCTCCCCCAGCCTGTCAAATATCCATCCATCCATCCTCTATACACCGCTTTATCCTCATTAGGGTCGCGGGGGGTGCTGGAGTCTATCCCAGCTGACTTGAGCGAAGGCAGGGGACACCCTGGACAGGTCACCAGTCTGTCACAGGGCTACATATACAGACACACAATCACACTCACATTCACACCTACGGACAATTTAGAGTAACCAATTAACCTCAGCATATTTTTGGACTGTGGGAGGAAGCCGGAGTACCCGGAGAAAACCCACGCATGTACAGGGAGAACATGCAAACTCCATGCAGAAAGATCCCAGGCCCAACCCGGGATTCGAACCGGGATCTTCTTGCTGCACCTGTCAAATATGTAAACTCAAATTAAATTAAAGTGAGCAATAACAGGAGCCCATAAATTCATTAAGGAACCTAACTTCAAGTGGAGTTTTGCTGTTATTTTTTCCATTAAACAGACTTTCTTTAATCTCTCTCTCTATTGGTGAATGAAGCCAAGACACAGTTATCATTTTCTTTGCCATCAGTAGTAGAATATGGAATATGTCTTTTTTTAATGCATTACTTCCCCTGGAATAGAACCGATTATATAGAACAGTGGCTAAAGTGGCAAATCAACACTTAAAATGGATCTGATTTCTGCCTGAATCCAAAAACAGTTTCCCTTTTGGACAGTCTGAAAATATTAAAATAACTTCTCATGTGTCTGATAAAGTATTAGTCTATATTGCAACACTATGCAGCAGAGGCTTTTCATTCACAGGGAAGTTTCAGTTCAGCAGTTTAAACGTTCTATAAATTAACTGAGTGTGAATCTGACACTGAGGCAATAACGTGCTCTGAGCTGCAGTAGTAATAAAAGCACTACAAGCAGTGACCACCAGGTGTCACTCTGGGACAACATCACACAGTTTAAACATCTATGTGGCTTTTCATAAATACTACTAAAACAGGTAGGTCAGACTTTTTTCCTCAGCAACAAGCTGTATGATTTTCTCCAGCCTCTACTTTGCTTGTTTATCCAGTCTCTGTTTTCTAAAGTGTCACTAAATGTCAAAGAATAAAAAGCTGAGCCAACACCTTCAGTTAAGTACATACATTAAGGTTTCTTCTGAGTTTAAGCCTTAAATTTATGTGAACATGTCTCCTGCCATTGAACTCTTCAGTTACTATCTTTAAGCAAATTCTCTTCAGTGCTGCAGCTCTGTAATCTTTCTTCCTCTTGAACCCCAGCTACTGATACCATCATTGATAGTTTCACTTTCACAGCTTCTGGCCTCCTCTAGTGTGTCTAAACCAACATGATATGTAACACCAGTAATGTATAGTATGTTTACTGTGTGGGATGACAAACACATGCTGATTGTGTCTTGGTTTGTGTGGGTGTGTGCAGAGTTACTCCAGAGGAACTTTAACTCACGTGGGTGTACTCTGACCCTCCTTCCATACCTTCGACCACGCTGCTGCTGACAACAATCAGCTTCCTGAAGACACAAAGCTCCAGCGTACAACCTGGGCTTTCAATGCACACGAGAATAGCAGCATACAGTGTATTACCTGTCCGTTAAGCTGAACCCTTTTCTCCTTAAAAACAGCTGGAATGAAGATTTCTGAATCTACAAGGCTTTAAAAACAAACACAAAACTAACAACAAACATAATCCTATGTTACAAGATTAGACAATTATTAACAAATTTTATGGCCCCTTGCATACAGATTTTTATCTTTTTACAGATTTTTATTTTTATTGTTTATTAATTTTTACACTGCAGTTATTATATTGACCTGAGATTCACGAAAGAAAGGCTAAATGATCACATTAAAGCACTGGAAAGGCAAAACAGATAAAGCCTTGTTTACTCGTCATGATTTCTTTATTGACTTAATGATCAGTTTTTGATCTTTGAGACTGAAGCATCGCCAGGCCCTGCGGAGGGGGAAATAATTTGTCTCATCACCATTGGACAAAGAAAAAGCAAAATTGAATTTAATTGGCTAATTTTGCACTGTCCCTAATATCGACCTATTGAAATACAGGGGGCGGGGCTTGGCGCTCGACCATGGGTTTTGCGGTGACGGAGGGAGGGCTTCCAGCTCAGTGTTGTTGTCGGTTGCTGCTGCTAGGGACAGACGGAGCTGCCAAGGTCGGTGAAAGTGCTTCCCAGACCGAGACTTCGCCGCTTACCTCCTCCAGGATACCTCCCCCGAGAGACGTACCGGTGAGTTTTAACGCTCGACTAACTTTTATCCGTGTTTTGAGGAAGCTAAGTCGGGTTAACGCTTCCCCCTGGTGTCGTGCCAAATTGCGTACCCCAGACAAATCAATGACTGTCAAAACGAGTTCACATGGAACGAGCAGCCGGGGAGGAAGCGCTGACTAGCCAGCTAACGTTAGCCACTTTGGAGCGGCTGAAATTAGTTCCGTGGTGGCGTTTTATTGCTCTGCAAGTGTGATAAAGTTGTTATTTATCTCCACTCTAGTCCTATTTGGGTTTCCAGCCTCGTGTTGATGGGCTAACTTTTCCACGGTGCTGGCTAACGGGCGGTCCGGTTAGCCCCGCAAGTTTAGCCCAAAACTGGTAGCCGAATCTAGACACAGTTCACCTGAGTTTTCAGTCATCACAGCATCACAGATCTGATTTTTTTTCTCTTTGTTTTGGATTGACTGAACAAGTGGGCGAAGGAAGAGGCTTTGGGACTCTGGTTTGTCAAAAGTTACTTTAAATCACGGTGTAAATATTGTATATTGACATCTATCTATCTATCTATCTATCTATCTGTCTATCTGTCTGTCTGTCTGTCTGTCTTCATCCTCAATCACTGCCTTTTCCTCCACAGATTGACACCAGTGTTCTGTGCATTAACAGTCATTTGGTTAGAGTGAAATATGACCTTTTAAAGTGCTATTATTTGTGATTTTTTTCACTCTGTTTTTTGTTTTTGTTGTGAATGCCAGATGACAGCAGCTGCCAGTGAGTAGCTCTGTTTTGGCCCATAGGATGTTATTCAGCTATTTACTTCAAGACATGCAACAGCACCAGCACCAATATGCCGTCACCGTGGTTTGTTAAATTCAGTATTTTGAGTTGCTGCAGTGTTTAGATGTAGATGGTGGTGAACTGATGCGTCCAAGAACCAGATTAGTTTGCAGAACAGTGATTGACTGCAGCTTCAGAGGTATGTTATGCATGTCTGACCCGGGCTTTGAACTTTCCTGCCAGTGGTTTTGCAAGTTCATGTCTTCCTCCTTGTGCCGGTCACACTTCTGGTTGTATTTCATGATTTAATGTGGTCACGCTTCATCGGGTTTTAGATCTATGACTCAGGGAAGTCTGGTTTAACATAACAATATTACGAATCAAACTGCTATTGCAACATCCGACAGAAAAATCTGAAGCATCTATTTACGTCTGACACACTGTACTGTGCAGAAGCTCTAACGGAATGCAAAATAAATTTTTAATTCTTAATCTGAAACCTGCATAACCGCGGTGTCATCATGCGGGTCAAATTTGACCTGTTTTAAAGTTTGAAAATGTTGGGAAAAAATTTATTTTCACAGTGAAACTTCTGATGTCCACATTTTCAACATTTTTGGAAAATCTTTGAACGTTGTAAATAAGGACAACAGGAGGGTTAAGATCCTGGTTTTTGTAAGTTGTGAGAGGACTGTTCACTGAAATGGCGCTCTTTTGTTTGAGAGAACGTACAGCAACAGCTGCACTCACCAGCAAATGCATGCGTGTGTCCGTGCATGTGTGTGTGTGTCCGTGCACATGTGTGTGTGTGTGTGTCCTGTTTCAGTCAGCATGCTCGGCTGTAATTGCAGCATTTCTGGAATGCTGGTTGAATTCTGCAGCTCCGACATGCTGGACAATAGCTGCTGTGAATGAAGCTGATATCTCCTGGAAGAAGCTGAGATGCTTTGTATGTTCTTTGCATGTGGAAGTTTAGCCGTGGGCTTCAGCTTTACACGGCGGGGACAAGTTAGAGCACGCAGGAGTTTGTGTGGCCTCAGAAGGAAGATGCCAAGTCATCAGGATAAGCAACGAAAAGAATTACATGTGATGTGGCACTGTGGCCGGCTCTGTTTGACTTCAGAGTTTTGCTTTGTAATGTCTGGTTACGCTGCAGAAAGACGACCGTTCAGCACAATCACCACCTAAATATTTATATGCAGGAATGTTGGTTTAGTGACCTGTCAGCAGATGGTCTGGTGAAGGGTTTTATGTCCCTGCAGACTTACGAGAGTAGCCATATCCACCTGATATCTTTTGCTAAAGCGTGTGGGCTAATGTAAATGGACTAATCAGTTTGTGTTTGGGTTTCTGTGGCTCTAGTGAACCCAGGGGTGTCAAACTCATTTTAGTCCAGGTTCTGCATTCATCCCAGATCTCCAGTGATCCGGACCAGTAAAACCACAGCATAATAACCTGTAAATAACCACAACTCCTAATGGTTCCTTTGTTTTAGTGCAAAAATGTTCACATTTAAGGAATTATCTTTCTACAAAAATGAAGAAAAATTAGCTAAATGTCATCCACATTCATCCTCAGTTTATCATTTCCACATTACAACTTCCAGATCACAGAGTGTCTACAAAGGAACACAACATTTAGTCACCTGGAACTGAACCATGGAGGATTTTACTTTATGATCAAAATGACAAAAGTCAGACACAAAAAGGAAAAAAGTAATAAAAACAAGACAAAATATTACAGAAATGAGACATAAAGCAACAAAAATTAGACAAACGATAAGTAACAAAACAAAAAAGAGAAAAATTTGCCAAAGAAATGGACAAACGACACAAAACGAAACAAGAGACAAAAAATTTGACAAAAAAGTTACTAAGCGACAATAGACAAAGAACACCAGTGAGACAAAAAAGACACAAAATGACCAAAAATTAGACAAATGACTCAAAACAAAAAAGAGAAAAAATTAGACAAAAAAGTTAACAAGCAAAAAAAATATGAAAAAAAACTCAGTGAGACAAAAAGGAAATACAAAAAATGAGACAAGAGATGACAAAAGTGAGAAAAAACAACACAAGCGAGACAAAAAACACAAAACGACTCAAATGATACACAAAACAATGACTAAAGTGAAACACAAAATGACAAAAATAAGACAAAAAACACAAGTGAGACTAAAAGGAAACACGACAAAAATGAGAAACAAAACGACAAAAATGAGAAAACAGCACGACAAAAAATTAGACAAACGATAAGTAACAAAACAAAAAGAGAAAAAAATATGCCAAAAAAATGGACAAACGACAAAAAACACAAGAAATTACAGAAATGACAAAAGGAAACACAAAAATGATAAAAACAAGAATCGACTATTACAAAACAACTTGATCAGAACAACTTGTCATGGTCTAGAAATTATTTTAAATTTATAGTTTTACTAATTTACAATCTGCAGTTAATGTCTTCTCTGTAATTTTTACACTTTGAGGGCCGGATTGGACCCTCTGGAGGACCACTTTTGGACCACGGGCCTCATGTTGGACACCCCTGCTGTAAATGGTTCAGATGATGTTCTGATGCAGCTACAGGCAGAACAGTGAAAGAGCAAAAGACGTGTCAGACTTTACAGATTTGTGTTGGCAGCGTCTGAATGCACGCTTCATTCTGGCCGTTAGTCTGCAGCTCTGAAGCCTCGTAGCTTTGTTCTGTCGTCGCTCAGAATAACAGGATATGGTATCTCACACCCTGTTGAACGGTGGCATGTTTTCAGTGTGGTTTTTAACCTGCTGCTGCGTTTCAGGTTGCCAGAGGCGGGAAAGCCTTTGTGTTACGTTGCAGCGTTTCTTTTGTACTTATTTGGCTCCGAAACAAGAGCACCGAAGAAAAGACAATAACACGGGAATGCATAAATACCACTCAGTTTTATCGCTGTAAGGCAGAGAGCTGTACAGTTTTACCTGCAAATAACCAGAAGTATTTATCAGTGTCAAGTCTAAAGCAAAACTAGAAATTGAATAATGTGTCGTCTTTAGATTGAGTTGTGCTTACATGACGAAACAAATTTAGTTTCAGGTCGTTTTGGGCAAATTTAGCTCTTTTAGGAAGATTTTTTGAGTCATTTTGCACAAATTTCAGAGCATTTTAAGCCATTTCTGACTACTTTTGGACAAGTTTCAGGCCATTTGGGGCAAATTTAACTCTTTCAGGAATATTTTTGAGTCATTTTAGACAGGTTTCAAGTAATTTTGGACAAATTTCAGAGCATTTTAAGCCATTTTTGACTACTTTTGGACAAGTTTCAAGCCATTTGGGGCAAATTTAACTCTTTCAGGAATATTTTTGAGTCATTTTGAACAAATTTCCGAGCATTTTAAGCCATTTCTGACTACTTTTGGACAAGTTTCAAGCCATTTGGGGCAAATTTAAGTCTTTCAGGAATATTTTTGAGTCATTTTAGACAGGTTTCAAGTAATTTTGGACAAATTTCAGAGCATTTTAAGCCATTTTTGACTACTTTGGACAAATTCCAAGTCATCTTGGGCAAATGCATATTTATTTTCAGGATAGGATTTTTCCTGTTAGCAGAGTTTCCTGTTTTTCTGACCTTATACTTACCTCAGGTAGCCTTTTGGGACATACATGCATACATTTGTACAAAGAGGAGTTTATTACAGGCTCATATAAAATCAACAGTAATGATAATAATATTAAAGCAAACAGAGCTCTGGTATCAGAATAGTATTGGTATCAGCAGAAGTCCAGATTCAGGATCGACAGTGAAATAAAATGTGGATCTCTAATTCCAACAAGGCGTCCAGCGACTGAAATGTGCTTCTTTAAGCTGTTTGACTAAAGTTAAAATGCAGGTTTTAATGTGCAGTTTAGCTGCTTTTGAACTCCAAATAAACCGCTTGCAGCAGCATTTTTTGTTTGTTAGAGTCTCGCTATGAATCACAAGTTCCTTTGTGATACTACAGGAGAGATCTCAGAGGATTTCCTTCCAGCGCTGCCCCGGTGCCAAGTCTAATATCTGCTGGGTTTCAGCTGAACAAGCAGTTGGAAGCGTTCTCCTGTCGTTATTTCTGAGGTTCTGAGGACTTTGTTTGGCACGTTTGATCACACGTTTGCATGGATGTCAGATTTTGGTCGGAATTAAAGCTCGTTCAGCCGGTTGCAGGATTCAGATGTTGTAATTTTGAGGCTAAAGCAGGTATGGAAGCTGATGAATTGTTTTTATTGTATTTTTCTGCTGCTTGTTAAAGTCATGATTTCATTCAGACAGAACAAAATGAGCAAGATGTCCCTCAGTTCTTCAGCTTCTGGCTCTTATCGCTGGGCTCTCCTCCCGTTATCGACAGCTAATCATCCAGTTACTGAGGACCAGCAGCCACTGCTGACTCAGCCAACGCTGCCATCTGGGCTGGAACAGAAACACAACAGACTGCTCAGATGCTCAGCTAACAGATTGTGTGTTTGTAGAAGACAGAAAGAGAGGGAACCGATGGGAAAGTGTGAAGAGAAATCAGATCTTAAAGCATGCCTTGACACCTCGTTGGATGGAGCAGGGAGGGTTTACCGACGCAAACGATTACCATGCAGGAACAGGATTCTCTGTGTTAGACCATGCTCTACGTTTGTCAATAAAAAAAAGAAGGCAGTGAGAAGGGACCAGTGAGACACAACCTACTAAAAATGAGGCTGCGATCTTAAAAAATGAGGCTACAACCAACCAAAATCTGACACCAAAATGACCAGAATTGGGATGCAAAATGAGCATATAAACTTGGAAGAGAGGAGACCCAAATTGAGCACAACCTACCCTTAAAAATCGTGAAAAAAAACAAACCAAAAATGAAACACAAAAATGAGCCCAAAATGACATGCAACGCTTCAAAAACTGAGAATGTAAAACTAACCAAAATGAGGCACAACCAACTAAAAATGAGCTGGAAACGATCAAAAATGAGGCTCCAGCAACCAAAATCTGACACAAAGTGACCAAAACAGAAGCAAAACGACTAAAATGAAGCAGAAAAATTGAAAAATGAGACAAAACCAACTAAAAATAAGCTGGAAACGATCAAAAATGAGGCTACAACAACCAATATCTGACACAAAATGACCAAAATGGATGCAAAACGACTAACATCAGGCAGAAAACTTGAAAAATGAGACAAAACCTACTAAAAATGAGCTGGAAACGATCAAAAATTAGACAAAACTGACTAAAAATGAGCTGGAAATGATCAAAAATGAGGCTCCAGCAACCAATATCTGACACAAAATGACCAAAACAGAAGCAAAACGACTAAAATGAGGCAGAAAACTTGAAAAATGAGACAAAACCTACTAAAGATGAGCTGGAAACGATCAAAAATGAGGCTACAACAACCAATATCTGACACAAAATGACCAAAACAGAAGCCAAACAACCACCCCTGCTGTATGATATTCTTAAACTCACTAATGGATGTGAATGTTTTTAGTTTAAGTTTTTTGCAGATTGCTCTCTGACCGTGGTGCATGATGGGAGAACGCTCCATGGCCAGTGAATAAAGATTATAAATTTATCCGGTAATTAAGGCTCCTCTCTGACACAAGGAGCCTTTTCATGCTCGCAGTTTGACCAAGTGGGATTAATGAATCTGAGCACAGCTTATTCTCTGAAAAGCTCAAAATGTTTTAAGACTTAAGCAGGAATTCTGTTCTCAGGCCTCCTGTTTTTATTCCTCTCAGAGACTCGGTTGTTTGTGTGTCGCAGTGAAACACCAGCTCCCAGTTCCTGTTTTACTGAACGTTTATCTGTCTGTGAGAAGCAGCGTTTGTACGACTGCTGCCTCATGACCCTGCACACTTCCCACTCACGTTTCACTTTTTATGCTCACATCCTGTCAGCGGGACGGCAGCTCTCTGTACGGCTGTTTGCCAGCCAGGCCCAGTGCACTCTCACTTATTGTTGTTTAGACGCCCTGCTCAGTAATGGTCACTTCTGTCGGGTTTATAGCCTCTCTGCTGTTGTTTTATTACTGTTTTCTGTGGTTTGTCTGGTGTGTTGTGATGTGTTTTACTCAAATAACAACACAAACCGAGAGTGTCAAACTCATTTTATTTCCACATCCAGTCCAGTCTGATCTCCAGTGAGCCGGACCAGTAAAACCACAGCAGAATAACCTGTAAATGACCACAACTCCTAATGGTTCCTTTTAGTGCAAAAATGTTCACATTTAATTCAGACAAAATATTAGAGAAACAAGACGAAATGGAAAAAAGTGAGGCACAAAACAACAAAAATGACAAAAAAGGAACAAAACAACAAAAAATGACAAAAAACACAGGCAAGACAAAAAGGAAATACAAAATGACAAAAATGAGAAACAAAACAAAAACACGAGACAAACGACAAAAGTCAGACAAAAAAGAAAACGCACTTTAAAAACAAGACTAAAATATGATCAAAATGACTAAAAAGCAGCAAAATATTACAAAATATTACAAAAATGAGACAGAAAATGACAAAAATAAGACACAAAACAACTAAAAATGTGATCAAAATGACTAAAAAGACAAAAAACAGCAAAAACAAGACAAAATATTACAAAAATGAGACACAAAATGACAAAAATGAGACACAAAATGACAAAAATAAGACACAAAACAACTAAAAATGTGATCAAAATGACTAAAAAAGACAAAAAACAGCAAAAACAAGACAAAATATTACAAAAATGAGACACAAAATGACAAAATGAGACACAAAATGACAAACATAAGACACAAAATGGCAAAAATAAGACACAAAACAACTAAAAATGTGATCAAAATGACTAAAAAAGACAGGAAACAGCAAAAACAAGACAAAATATTACAAAAATGAGCAACAAAATGACAAAAAAAGAGACAAACAACATGAAACAAAACAAAGACAAAAAAAGTCACCGCTTTAGCCCCTGGGCCACATGTTGGACACTCCTGGTCTAGCGCTGTGCTCAGTACCGGTCAGTTCTATCGGGTTTTCAGCCTCTCAGCTGCTACTTTATGACTGTTTTCTGTGCTTTGTTTGGTGTGTTATGATGGTGTTTTGCTCCTGTAACAGCATTGACTCTTCAGATTTATCCTTAAAGTTGTTTAATTCTTATCTGCTCTCATTGTCCCATCACTTTGTCCTCCTGTTTTGATTCATCATGTCAGATAAATAACCTGTTGTTTTTTGTACAATGGGCTCATTTAAAATGCACACACCATATGCCCCGATGATTTTGTGCAAACTACTTTCAGCAACAAGCTTCCTTTCTTTGGCAGTGTATTTATGCACAAATGCCCAAAGCCTCATACTTTCTGGGCCACTGGAAAATTGGAAAGCCTCGGAAAATGTGTCGCAGTGCAAAGCTAGGTTGGAAGTTATGAAACTGCGAGATAAAAAGAAGTCGAGCTGGATTATCCGTTTCTGTCACGGCACTAGATCTGTACATCAGCAGCTGTGGGGATGTTTTCCTGATCAGTTTCACCGAATGATTGCCTTTTAACAAACTGAAATGATGTCGTGCTTCTGCTCAGTGAAATTACCCACAAATCACTGTTCTTTAAGCTGGTTTAAAAGCTTTGAGACGTTTGTGATGCACATAAACAGCAATATGCATTAATGTATAAAACTTCCTGATGTTTACCCTCGACAGGAATGAGCCGGCAGTGCCAGCCCTCTTCTGTTTTTCTGCATTTCCACAGCTGGCAGAGTGATCTTGGCCTCCGCCCGACTAACTTTTTGCAATTCAGCAGCGAACTCACTGATCCCAGCAGGTGCAGGAATCCAGCATTTACAGCTGTTTATCGTCTGCGAGGGTGAAATATTAGGATGCTACTGAAGGAGGACAGCCGTCACACTTTAGTGAGGCAAGGCTGCTAAAGAACAGAAGAACAGGGAACAGCTTGGGCAGGACTGACTGGGTGGAACTGATTTACTGTGTGACACAGAATGGTGGCTTAAACCCTGTAGGACCCAAATACAGGAAAAATAAACAAAAATACAGAAAAGGAAAAAAAATACAATGTAGAAAAAAGTTAGCAAACCCCCCCAAAAAATCTAAATAATAATAATAAAATGGTTATTTATAAACCCCCAATATAGAAGAAAATTACCAAAGAAAAATATATGATAAAACATGTAGAAATGACAAAAAATTAGCAAAATATAACCTGAACCCCAAATAGAAAAAAATAAGCACCCCCAAAAAACTAAATGTTAATAATAAAATTATTATATAAAACCCATATATAGAAGAAAATTAGCAAAAAACATAAAAGGAAAAATAAAACTAATTTAAAAAAAATTAAAAGAAATTAACAAATATATGTATATATATTTATATAACCTAAATACAGACAATTAGCAGAAAATAAAATAAACTAAAAATATAAATAATATATCATCTCAAGTATAGAAAGAAAATGACCAAAGATAAACTAAAAATTAAAATCATAATAAGAAGAAGAAGAAAAATACAATATATAAACCAAATATAGAAGAAAAATTACCAAAAACAACAATATAAATATATATATATATATAATATAATATATATATATATATGATATATGATAAAACAATGTAGAAAATGAACAAAAAATTATAGACCTGAACCCAAATGGAAAAAATAAGCAACCCCCCCAAAAAATCTTAAATGTAAAAGTAAAATTATTATATAAAAACCCATATATAGAAGAAACTAGCAAAAAATTAAAAAATATATAATAAAACAAATGTAGAAAAAATGAGCAAAATAAAATTAAACTGAATATATATATATAAAACCTAAAGAAAATGAGCTGTGCAGAAAAGAATATCTAATAGAAAATAATGTTTAAAAAAATCAAACTGATGTATTTCTGCAGCAGTGCCTTTTCCAGGTTTAAACCTGATCCTGATTACTGTGTTGGGATTGTGGTGATTAATGTTGTTTATAGTCCTGATAATTGATTGTGTAATATTGTGGGGTCAGGAGGGTGTTGCAGGAAAGAAAAAAGTCTTGTTTTAGTTACTTACTGCCATCCTCTCAAAAGTTTACATGATGTATAAACTGTATGTGAAAGTATAGATTATAATTTAAAACAGTTCCTGAAACCAGTCATGTCTGCATGTTACATATCACTGTTATCACTTCATGTGGTCAGAGTTCCTTTTCTCTGATGCTGTTCTGCTTTAGTGTAACAGGCAGGAGTACAGGATTTACAGCGAGCACACAGAGCAGACAGGAGATAAAATCATGTCAGTCTGCAGTAAGCAGTGCTGTCTGATGACTGGAGAGCAGAAGCGTCGGTCTGTAGGGGTCAGGATCATCTGAGAACGTGGAGCTGATGTTTATGGAAAGCCCTAAATAGGTTTGTTTTCATAAGGAACACCCCTGTGCCCACTCAGTGTTGGTACAGCCTGTTTTACAGAAATTACTGGTTTCTCTAAGCTGTGAAAAACATTCTGAGCGGGAGGGCTCATTTTAGGTCTAGATACTATAAACACAAACTCATATCACAGTATGGGCTGATGAAAAGCTATTTTATGGATAAGATTTAGAATCCAGCTCCTGACTTTATAAATTTATTTATTCGCTAAAGTTGCTCTATATGGATCCAGCTAGAATAGTCATTTACCACATTAACAATGGTCTTGCACTGGGATTTATCATTCATTTAATGTTCTCTTCATAGATTAAAATGCTTTTCTTTCAAAAATAAGGACATTTCTAAGTGATCCCACACTTTGTGAACGGTTTGTTTGCACGTTTAATTTCAAGATTCAAGAGGTCTATATTGTCGTTTGCACAGATAACTAGACAGTTGTATGATCATATTTTCACTGATTCTCTGTAACCAAATGGACAAAATGCAGTAAAACTACAGCAGTTTAAATAAAATAGCCATTAAACAGACAACAGCAGTGCACTGTGTTATACACAGAGTTTTGGTTGAAGGAAAGTGGCCGTGGTAAAGGGATTAAAAAGCGCTACCTGCATGAGGTAAACCGTTTTACGTTATGTGTGTGGTATAGTCCAGTTAATGAATCTTTAAGGAACAACACCAGCGATGAATATTGAGTCCCTGTCTCCTCAGAGTGATGGAGAACGAGGATTCTCAGTGTAGTTTCTTTGTCATTCAGCCTCCAGTGATGCGTGACAACATTTTATGGCGGGGAAACCCCAGCTTATGGAGAACGATAATACTCTAGTCAACAAAAACAATCCGGCGTGGAAACCCATCAGACTCGCTGTGTTTGCTTTACACTTGGCTTTCTGTTACAGAATAATCTAACAGGATATTTTAGTGCGACAGGTGGATTTCTGTTACCTTTAGGCTCTATTCATGCAACACTAAAACACTGACTTCATGTTTAGCTGGCAGACCAGAGAGTTCCTGATGTCTTCGTCTGACTGTTGACAGCTTCTTCTTCTGCTTCTAGAAGTTTATCCCCTGGTGTGTTTTATCGCACAGCTTCTTGTTCAGAACTTGAAGCAAATTAGAAGTATCTGCAATCAGCAAGTCAACATTTCCTTTATCATACAGCAGGGAAAAAGTTTCTGGTAACACCCAATACATTTACATGTTATTGCCATTAAAAATCACTCTTTGGTCTTCAAGTGTAATTTGTTTTAATACAGTCACAGCCATAATACTAAACAATCCTAAAAAAGCATTAAAAATTTAAAATTGATTGGTTGGGGGGGGCATCTCGTAACCAGAGGTTTGTGGTTTGATCCTCGTTCCGGTTGTGATCAAATGTCGAGGTGGCCCTGAGATAAAGACACCCTAACCCCTAATAGCTCCTGGTGGGTCGTGGTTAGCGCCTTGCATGGCAGCTTCCCCATCAGTGTGTGAATGTGTGAATGTGACGTATCATGTGAAGCGCTTTGGATAAAAGCGCTTTATAAATACAACCATTTACCATTTGGTTCCACAAAAAAAGCTTTGAGTTGGCTCAACATCCAAATCCAGAGATTTCATGGATTTTGGATGATTTTCTGTGAATGATCTTAAAGAAAATAGTAGAAGTTTTATATACGGAATCACTTTATATATTAATTTTTTGAAGATTTTTACTCATTTTTTTGAAAATATTTACAAGAATTTTCTTGCCAAATTTGTTTTCATTTTTTTTTTTAAATAAAACTTTTAAGGAATTATTAGAATTTTCTTCCTGAAGATTTTGCAAAATTTTCAGAGATTTGGGAATTTTTTTTTGCAGATTTTTTTAAAAAAATTTTAAGACAAGGAAACAATATTTTTTGGTGCCCCTAAATGAAGACAACAGGAGGCGTTGAAATTAGGAGTTGTTGGGATCGTGTGGAGGTCAGCCATGTTTGTTTTACGTGTGTTGTGTGTCGGCATGTCCGCTTCCAGGTGTGCGTCTCAAAGTGTTCCCGGAGGCGACGTGTACCCGCGATTCTTAGCTCCGCATTATTGAGAAACCTTCTGTATTATTCTAATCAACAGATTTAAACAATCAAATTTGGACGTTTGTAAATGGATTCAGATTCGTCCACGTCTGAATCGCGATGCATGGAAGCATCTTAAGTTTGCCCCACCCCTACTTCACAGACGCTCGCCAACACTGGTTTCACACCAAGAGTCAGCCACACAGACATGGTTCTCTTTGTATCTGCTTGCTGTTGACATGCAGAGCTTTGGGCAGAACAGAAGTGGCTTTGAGCAGAGCCGTAGGAGGAATTTCTACGCCTGGAGTCCCACTCTGAGCAGCAGTAGCTGTAGCAGCCTCTCCTCCTCCTCCTCCTCCTCTCTGAAATACCAGACCTTCCTCTCCTGTCCTACATGCTTTTTGCCATGTTTGCGTTCTTCTCCATCTATTGTTCTCCATCACGCCTTTGGCAGTCTCTCTCCCTCTCATCCAGCCTTTGTCTCTTTCTCTCAGCGATGACAGAAGCCTCTCTGAGTTGTTTACTACGTCCCTTCCTCCAACATAAAAACGTTTCCACTGTGAGTTTTTGTGTCGCTGTCCCTTCTTCCTCCTCTGTCCTCTCTGCACCAGAGGCCAGATGTGAAGCAGGGATAGTGGAGAGTTTGTGTAAATGAGGGCCAGCTGGAGGCTTCAGTGTCCCCGACTCCTCTGAGACTGGAGCTGTTTTCTGAGCCTTTCAGAGAGCGACAATGTGCACTCAGACATGAACTGTAGTCGATGTGCGACTCCTGAAGAGTTCTCTACTGAGAGGGCAGGCTCAGGGGTGTCCAACATGAGGCCCGTGGTCCAAAAGTGGTCCTCCAGAGGGTCCAATCCGGCCTCAGAGTGTAAAATTACAGAGAAGACATTAACTGCAGATTGTAACTAATAAACTATAAATTTACTCGATTGTTCACTGTTCTTTTCTCATTTTTGTAGTATTTTGTCTTGTTTTTGTTGTTTTTTTCATCCGCCTTTTGTCATTTGTCTCATATTTTTTCTTGCTTGTGTTGTCTACTTTTTGTCTCTTTGTGTCCATTTTTTGTTACTTTGTAGCTTTTTGTCTAATTTTTTGTCTTTTTGTTTCGTGTCATTTATCTAATTTTTGTCTGTTTTTTGTCTGACTTTGTCGTTTGTCTCAATATTTGTCATTGTGCCTCTCGTTTATGTTGATTTGTGTTCCTTTTTCTCTTGCTTGTGTGTTTTTGTCTTATTAGTATTATTATTATTATTTATTCATTGTTTTATGCATTGTTTTTGTCACTTTGTCGCTTAAATTACTTCTGTTTTTCATTTTGTTTGTTGCTTTTGTCATTTTTCTCTCATTTTTTGTCCTTTGAACGTATTTTTGTCCATTTGTAACTTTTTTGTCTAATTTTGTTTCTTTTTTTGTTTTGTTTTGTGTCATTTGTCTCATTTTTGTCATTTTGTGTCTCATTTTTTAAGTCCTGAAAATGTGGACATTTTCAGAACGTACTTTTTTTGCACTAAAGCAAAGGAAACATTCTTAATTGTTGTTCTTATTCTGTAGTTTTACTGGAGATCAGACTGGACTGAGCTGAACTAGGATGAATTAGACTGCCTTGGTTTATCCGTTTGTGACTGAGAGCTTTTCAGAGAGCGATGTGAGCACTCAGAAATGAACTTTACTCGATGTGCGCCTCCTAAAGAGCCCTCCAGTGTGCAGCGAGCGCTCACACTCCGGTTTAGCCGACCAGAACAGTTGAATCCTGTGCCGGCGTGTGAAGCAGACTGGATAAAGAGCGTCAGTGATCCAGCAGTGGGAAGCAAGGCTGCCATTGTGGCGGCGCTGGGCAGGTTTCCCCCTTCTCCCCCTGCCCCCGGCCCGAGTCCATATTAGGGCAAAACTCAGCCAGCCTCCCCCCAGCCCGCCCGCCGTCACATTCGCTCCATAAAGCAAGCCTGAGGCAGACGCAGCTCCTTAACCCAATTTGAAGGCCTGCTTTCCAGTCAAAACAGCAAGGGATTTTAAATGGATGCAGAACGCCAAGGCCAATTGTTTTCTGTTTAAAGGGGGCAGGCGGGTGTTTCTGAATGTTTTCTTCATCTGTAAGGGGTCTGGCGTTAATGGGCTAAAGCTGAGCAGTGCTTTACCGTATGCCTCTTTTCTCTAATAGTTTTATACATGCATCCTCACAGGTTAATGATCTTCTGCTAGTTTTTAATAGTTTGCATTGTTAGAATACCTTCTGGAGGAGAACAGAACAAAGCAGGCTGATGTAATGTGAAACCACAAGTCACCCTTTGGAGTTTCTTTGATTTCTCTGCGACCACAAATCACTGTAACAGACACTCAGTGCCAGCTTTATTGTGGAACTTTTGGCTGTGAGGAACACAGAACAAAAGGAAGCTACACAAATAAAACGTGTCCCGTTATGCTACAGCAGGAGAGTCAAACTCATCTTAGTCCAGGTTCCACATTGATCTCCAGTGGACCAGACCAGTAAAACCAGTAAAACCACAGCATAGTAACCTATAAATAACCACAACTCCTTGTTTTAGTGCAAAAATGTTCACATTTAATTAACTATCTTTTACTAAACATCATGAACAACCTGAAATTTATGAAGTAAAATAAATTCAGTTTCATCCACATTCATCCTCAGTTTATCGTTTCCACATTAGAACTTCCAGATCACAGAGTGTCTACAAAGGAACACAACATTTAGTCACCATGGAGGATTTTACTGTGATCAAAATGACAAGTTTGACAAAAAAGACAAAAAAACAAGAGAAAATATTACAAAAATGAGACACAAAAGAACAAGAACAATCTAATATTTTTACTTTCTGATCCAAACAACTTGTCATGGGTCTAGAAATTATTTTAAATTTATAGTTTTACTAATTTACAATCTGCAGTTAATGTCTTCTCTGTAATTTTTCCACTTTGAGGGTCGGATTGGACCCTCTGGAGGACCACTTTTGGACCACGGGCCTCATGTTGGACACCCCTGTGCTACAGTAAAGCCACGTTGTGTCACGCTGCCAGTGAGACGCTCCGGCTAAACAATTGGTTTGTACTTGCCACTCATTTTCCTAGAGATTCCCAAACAGAAGTTATTTTGGGTCGCTGGTGTTGATTTTGGTTTCCTTCGCTTTAAACAAAGTCGCTTTCAGAGGAAACGGGTCGACTTCACAGACATAAGAACCGCCGTTAGAAAATGAAATGGTTTTACTCGCTTCTTTGCAGCTAATGACACACATTTATAAGGTTTGAGCATTCAGATACAGTCCATGGACGTACTGGAGTACCAGAGCTTTAATTCTGGAAAAAACAACAGTAAATAGAAGTTCATGGTTCCATTGTTCCTGATGCAAAGGCAGGAAGCATGTAAAGACCGCTAATGTACTGTTTCAGTATATCACTGTAAGCACATTGTGCTCTTTAAAGTGTGTTAGATTTTAGATTAGACTCTGTTTGACTGTAAACCTGTAATTACTCGGTTTAATAAGGCGTACCCTCCATGCTAGACAGTCCTGGACAAACACCTTTCCCCTTACACCTCTGTTAAAGGTAGAAAACGCACAATGAATGCACGGAGCTTTTTGGGCTGATTGGGTCGATGTTTTGTTTTAAAGTACAGAGAATAGAGTGCTCCATCTAATCTCTTTAGAAGCTCCAGATCAATTCACTTACAAATAAACATATAAAAAGAAAACTTAACTGGTAAATGTCAGGACAACAATTACAACAACATGCACTGGGCAGATGTCATGCAACTTAATGTGGCTGCACAAGGAAACATTTTAGGAAAAATAAACATTATTTATTGATAAGTGGATACCTGGTTACGAATGGGTCAGTGTATAACTGCAGGACTTTGTGTGTCATAGTCACATTTTTGCTGTTTTCAGGCCTAAAACCAACATGGCCACCTCTAACCAAACACCACATGGTATTTTAGAGAAAGATTCTTCTAAAATATTATACATACAACAGAGTAAAATGTAAAGTTATTTATAAAGATATTATAGTAAACCTGTTGACTACTTTATATTAAATAAGTCAGAAAGCCTTGGAGTCTGGCCAGACTTTTCTTCAGGAGGAAATGACATCATGTGGAGCAGGTCATGTGATCTGGATTATGGCCGTTTTTTGTGGAATCTTTTTTTGTGTGTGTAATAATAAACCCGGAAATGTGAGTCGCGCTGTGAGCGTTGAAGCCGTGTATAGAGAACGGATGGATGAATATTTGTTTTTGTCGGACAAATGTGTTTTTCTCACCCGCTGTGGTAATCGCATCTGAAAGTGGTTTATACCGGCGGATTCATGAGAATCTAAGCTTTCCATCGGTGTATAGTGTTTGTATAATCGGGTTTGCAGCCGTCGGACATTCTTGAAATTCCTATGCAAATTAGTAGGTGTACCGCCGGCGGTACACTGAAGCTTAAGGGGTTAATAAAAATGTATGCAAATATATCCCATGGACTTCAGAAATCCTTCACTTATAGATTGACCCAGACAATTTTAAGTCATTCTGGACAAATTTTCTGTAATTATGGATAATTTTCAAATCGTTTTGTACAATTTTTGAGTCATTTTGGACAATTTTCTTGCCATTTTCAACAAGTTTTATGTCAGCTTGTATCTTTTCTCATCATTTAGAATCATTTTTGTGTCTTTGGGATAATTTTAAAGTAATTTAGAAACTAATTTCATGTCATTCTGGACTAATTTTCCGTAATTATGCATCATTTTCAAGTAATTCTGGGTGGGTCAGTGTATAATTGCAGGACTTTTTGTATCATAGTTGACATTTTAGTGATATTCAGTCTTTTTTTTTTTTTTTTTATTAGTGATTGTTTCCATAATAAATAATTGTGGAATTTGTAAAGACATGATATTAATGAAAAAAACATTTGGCCTTATTGTGGAAACATCTCCTAGGATTTACTGTCTGAGCTGCAGGTTTTCTACTGACAGTTTCTTGTTCGTCAACATAAAGAACTGAGGACAGTTTTATTCAGCCTCATAATGTGTTGTTCTGGGTCAGGACTTTTTCTGTTTTATCACCTTCCTGGTTTGGTATTTCATCAACCTAACCGTTAAACCACCTGTGTCGTGTCCACACAGGCAGAGAAGAGGAATAGTTTGTCCTGATTGTGTTTGACAGCGTTGTAGGTGAACATACTGAACCAGTCGCCTCAGTGTGAGGAAGTAAACTGAAACCAGATTCCACAAACTGCAGATCAGGTTCATCTGGCTTGGATGTGAAAATATTTCCTGGTGATGGCTCTTTGTTTGTTCTGTGTACGCCAATATCACAAGTATGTAACAACAGTTCTGCATGATTTGTCAGTGAATCCAGGAGTTGTGATGTTTTTCCAGACTGTTGCATCCCTAAAATGCCTGAATTCATGGCAGCTTTTGTAAAAGTTGCGATGTAAATTGCGATGTTTTAAGCATATTTGTGACTGTGAAATTGCAGGAGACAGTGACAGTTGCTGTAAAGTTGTTAGAACATGTTTGAACATTTTACTTGACAGTATTTCTTCCTAAACTAATTCTGTAACGCTCCAACCTATTTCCACAAACTGGAACACCACGGTGAGAAACTAGCAGCAGTCAGATCCTGGTTTAACCTGCAGTGGTTGGTAGATTTAATCACTAAATGAGATGATTTCGCATCCTGATATTCACACACGTGTTCACACACACCACACACACACACACACACACACACAACACACACACACACACACACACACACACACCGGCTTGTCACGTCATTAATGAATCTAGCTTTCCTTCATTCTTTCAGAACTCCAACAGATCTGGATCAACAGCTTCTGTCACGGTGATTTATACTGATAGAGGTCTGGTACTGGTCTGGTAGAGGTCTGGTCCTGGTCTAGTAGAGGTCTGGTCCTGGTCTGGTCCTGGTCTGGTAGAGGTCTGGTACTGATCTGGTAGAGGTCTGGTAGAGGTCTGGTACTGGTCTGGTCCTGGTCTGGTAGAGGTCTGGTACTGGTCTCATAGAGGTCTGGTAGAGGTCTGGTCCAGGTCTGGTTCTGGTCTGGTAGAGGTCTGGTTCTGGTCTGGTAGAGGTCTGGTCCTGGTCTGGTCCTGGTCTGGTCCTGGTCTGGTAGAGGTCTGGTAGAGGTCTGGTACTGGTCTGGTACTGGTCTAGTAGAGGTCTGGTACTGGTCTCATAGAGGTCTGGTCCTGGTCTAGTAGAGGTCTGGTACTGGTCTGCTAGAGGTCTGGTACTGGTCCTAGTAGAGGTCTGGTACTGGTCTGGTCCAGGTCTGGTCCTGGTCTAGTAGAGGTCTGGTACTGGTCTGGTACTGATCTGGTCCAGGTCTGGTCCAGGTCTGGTCCTGGTCTGGTAAGGTCTGGTACTGATCTGGTAGAGGTCTGGTCCTGGTCTAGTAGAGGTCTGGTACTGATCTGGTCGAGGTCTGGTCCAGGTCTGGTCCTGGTCTGGTAGAGGTCTGGTACTGATCTGGTAGAGGTCTGGTCCTGGTCTGGTCCTGGTCTGGTAGAGGTCTGGTACTGATCTGGTAGAGGTCTGGTGAGGTCTGGTACTTGTCTGGTACTGATCTGGTAGAGGTCTGGTCCTGGTCTGGTCCTGGTCTGGTAGAGGTCTGGTCCTGATCTGGTAGAGGTCTGGTCCTGGTCTGGTAGAGGTCTGGTACTGATCTGGTAGAGGTCTGGTACTGATCTGGTAGAGGTATGGTAGAGGTCTGGTACTGGTCTGGTACTGATCCGGTAGAGGTCTGGTCCTGGTCTGGTAGAGGTCTGGTACTGGTCTGGTACTGATCCGGTAGAGGTCTGGTCCTGGTCTGGTAGAGGTCTGGTCCAGGTCTGGTACTGATCGGTAGAGGTCTGGTCCTGGTCTGGTAGAGGTCTGGTCCAGGTCTGGTATTGAATTCGGTGGCATACGTGCGTTACGTTATGCATGGGACTGCAGTGATTGGCTGAACCCACAGGAGGCAGGACAGAATTGCGTAAAAGTTGCGGTGATTGGACAGAATCGGTGGCAGAATTCACATAGATTGGTTGAATTTGTAAATTACAGGAAGGACTGATTTCTTTCCCAGTCCTACAGTTGGACTGCAGTTGACGAAAGCGTTTTTTCTGTTGCTGGAATGATTATTAAAAGGCCTGTTTGATTTATAGTTTTTCTCATTTTATAGCAGCATTAACCATCCAGCTGCAGCAGATGATGCAGAAGAGGAACTGTATACTGTAAGAGCTGTCACCATGAAGTCCAAACGTGTGATTGCACATTTCTACTCATAAACCTGTGTAGAACGTGCATGAGAACAAAGGAACTTAACCCGGTTCCCACAGATTTCAGCCAGTCGGGGTTTTGGGTGAACAGAGAGCGAGCACAATGACGCATTTCCTGTTAACTGTCGATGAATGAAAGATTTTACTTGCAGTCGTGTGCGCTGAAACCTTTTCCTGTGTTTAATTTGTTGTCTTTCTGTTTGGGGGTTATGTGCATCCGTGTCAGTAAGAAAACGGAAGCATTTTACATCATTAAATGAATGCAAACCTGAACACAGGACACCTGCTAGGATGCTGATGATCTGACTTTTGTGAATAATCTTTTTGTTTTCAGAGGAATCGCGTAGGTCGGGTCGTTAAACTGATAACAGGCACTGTCCGGCTCTTCTAGTTCACATGAATGAAGCAAAATCATAACTGGTTATGACACAAATAGGACAACGCTCATTTGGATACGCTGCACATGTTGGAGGTGGAACTGATTTTGTAAACACAATAAAAGCTGTCTGGAACAGAAACCATATAGAATTTTACTTTATAAGTCAGACCAAAAAGATTAAAAAAAAGCAAAAACATTTCAAAAATGAGACACAAAAGAACAGTGATCAATCTAATATTTTACTTTCTGATCCAAACAACTTGTCATTGCTCCAGAAATGATTTTAAATTTATAGTTTTAACTAATTTACAATCTGCAGTTAATGTCTTCTCTGTAATTTTTACCACTTTGAGGGCCGGATTGGACCTCCCATAAATATCAAATTTTCCAGCAGTCCTGATGTGGCATGCAACGCGTTTTGGGGTATGTTTAGGCCAAAGTGGAGTTTGAAAAGATGGGAAAAGAGCGAAGAAGAAGAAAAAGAAACCGTCGGTGCTCAGACGACAAAAACGAGAACAAAAAATCCACAAGTGATGTCAACAAGACCAAAAATGACGAAGGCAAGAAACAAAATGAAAAAAAACTAGACGAACAACGCAAGCAAGACGAAAAAACACAAAACAACAGAAACAATGCACAAAACACAGAAAAGGAAACACAAAACAACAAAAACGAGAAACAAAGAGCGAATAAAGCAGAACACAAAATGGCACAAATGAGACAAAAGACGACATAACAACAAAATATTACAAAAATGAGACACAAAAGAACAAAGAACAATCTAATATTTTACTTTCTGATTCAAATAATTGTCATGGTCTAGAAATGATTTTAAATTTATAGTTTTACTGATTTACAATCTGCAGTTAATGTCTTCTCTGTGATTTTTACACTTTGAGGACGGATTGGACCCTCTGGAGGACCCCTTTGGACCACGGGCCTCATGTTGGACACCCTGATTGCCATCATACGACACGGCGTCTAACCATCATTTCATTGATTATTAATCTGTTGATTTCACTTTTGATGAATAGATTAGTTGTTTGGTTTAATGTCAGAAAATATTGAAAAATGTCCATCAGTGTCCAAAAACATTCATTTCAAGGAGGAAGAAACCAGAAAATATTCAGATTTAAGAAGTTGAAATCAGATAATTATCGTGTTATTCTTCAAAAACATTACTCAAAGTAATAATTAATTTTAAATATAGTTATTGCTGCTGAGCCTGATAAATGAGCTGTTAGTGATGTCCCTGCTTCCATCGCCTTTTAAAAACCCACTGGGCTGCTATGAATCCCTCATCCTCTCATCAGCTGTGCCGGGGCAGAAAGGAAGAAAGAAGCTCCACACAAACACGTCGGTTTACTCCAGGGAGGTTGGTCTTCGTCTTCCAGCCCGTTGAACTTCCACTGAGGGTTAGCCCCGCTTTGATCCCTTAGGGGTGTCCGTCCTGATCCAGATGTGTCCAGATGTGTCTCTCCCTTCCCCCTCCCTCCATCCTTTCAGACTGCAGAAGGGACACTTTTTGTTTTACCGTCAACATCATGCGCACTCCGACTTCATACAAACACGCATAATTTATCTGCGACCTCTAAACGTGGTTGGACGTGGGCTTGGTGCTCGCTCTTTCCTCCTCCGTCGCGTGACCTGAAGCCACCCTGGAAATGTGAGTTTTCCAGCGGTGGGCGTGATGCTCGTTCATGTAAATAATTGATTTCGGGTTCAGTCCTGTAAAATCAACAGCTGTCACGCCATCCAGAGCTTCCTGTTGCTGCTTTTATGGAAGATGGATAATGGAGTCGCCATTGATTTCCCTCTGAGCGACCTTAAAGTGAAGCCGTTTTTCAGCTGGTTTGGTTTTTCTCATTTGGTGTCTTGTTGTTTAGTCATTTTTTTGGTCTCAATTTTGGTTTTGTCCAATTTTGTGTCGTGTTTTTGTCATTTTGTATCTTGGTTGTGTTGTTTTGTGTCTCCTTTTAGTCATTTTGTTTTGCATCTTTGGCACATTTAGTCTCGTTTATGGTCACTTTCCGTCTCCTTTTTGTTGTTTTGTGTTTAGTTTTTTTGTCTTTTTTCATCATCTTTTGGTCTCTTTGTTTTTTCCCAATTTTGTGTCGTGTTTTGGTCATTTTGTGTCTTGGTTGTGTCATTTTGTGTCTCCTTTTAGTCATTTTTTTTTGCATCTTTGGCAGATTTTTGTCTCGTTATGGTCACTTTCCTTCTTCTTTTTATTGTCTCTTTTAGTCATTTTTTGGACTTGTTTTTGTCTAGTTTTGTCTTATTTTGGTCTTTTTTTGTCTTGCTTGTGTTTTATATCATTCTGTATCTCCTTTTGTTCATTTTTTGCATCTTTGACACATTTTGTCTCTTTAAAGTCACTTTCTGACTTCTTTTTGTTGTTTTGTGTTTAGTTTTTTCTCATTTTTTTTGTCTTTTAGTCATCTTTTGGTCTCATCTTTGTTTTTGCCCAGTTTTGTGTCACGTTTTGGTCATTTTGTGTCTCGTTTGTGTAGTTCTGTGTCTCGTTCTCTTAATTTTTTTGTCTTGTTCTCATTTTGTGTCTTGTTTTGGTCCATTTGTGTTATTTCATATTGTTTGTGTTTCGTTTGTTGTCGTTTTTTTGTCACTTCGTGGTCAGTTTTGACGTTTTGGAAGCTGTACTTCCATTGTACAAAAATCTTTCATTGTGGCGTTCTTATTTTATTCTAATTTCACTTAAACTGCAGCGAACTCCTGTCACATGCTGGTATCTAATTTCAGTCTTTCCAGGATTTCGTGATCGTTCTTCCAGATTGTTTCCTCCTAAAATGCCTGAAGTCGCGGCAGCTTTTCTGACAGAAACCTCCAGCTTATAGCAGTGGTAAAATGTAAATATTGTAGTCAAACATCTCTGGATGAATATCTGTGGATATTTTACTACAGTATTGTAGCAGAGCTGCCATTTTCCTAGTTTTAGTAACACCCTGGAGCAGTTTCAGAAATGTTAAACATGTCTATTCCAGTTTATTTTTTGTTCTGACGTTTCTAGTTCCCTCTGTTTCTGTCCATCGCTGTGCTGTTTCTATACAGCTTCAGGACTCTAACATCCTAAAACTGCTTGGGTTCAGAGGGTTAAGGAAACAATAGGTTTGGATGGAAACTGGGTCATGGCCTGTTTCTCCCTCAGGGCAAGAAAATGAGGAAAGACTCCAGTTCAGCTCTGTGCTTCTCTATTTACACTCTCTGCTCTGTAGAAGTCCAGAGATGTTGTTGTCTTCTTACCGTTGTATTTCCAGTGTGATCTGGCAGTTTGGTGTATTTTCTTGGAGGAGTTCAGTCATTGGACAGTTCTGCTGCTGATAAATGCCCTCTGACTGCCTTTGTCTCTTTCCATCCGTCTGCTCATGACTTTGTCATGACCAAAGTTGATTACTTTAACCATATTTCTGTTTTTTTTTGTTTTCCGCTAAATGTTGTGAAAGTATATGGCGTGGACTACAGTCAACATGATCCGGGACTTGGAAATTATCCCAAAGACACAAAAATGATCCAAAATAACGAGAAAAGATCAAAGCTGACATAAAATTGGTTTGCAAACGACATGAAAATTGTCTAGAATGACTCAAGAATTGTCCAAAATGACTCAAAAATTATCAAAAAAGAGTTGAAAATAATCCATAATCACAGAAAATTAGTCCAGAATGACACAAAATCTTTCCTAAATGACTCAGAAATTATCTCTAAGTCACAAAAATGATCCAAAATAACAAGAAATGATCCAAGCTGACATAAAACTTGTTGAAAATGACACAAAAGTTGTCCAAAATGACTTGAAAATTGTCTAACATGACTGGAAATATGTCCAAAATGAATCAACAAATGTCCAAGATGATCCAAAATGACTTGAAAATTGTCCAAAATGACTCGAAAATTGTCCAAAATGACTTGAAATTGATCCATAGCTACAGAAAATTAGTCCAGAATTACATGAAATTTGTCCTAAATTACTTGAAAATCATCCAAAAGACACAAAAATGATCCCAAATGATGAGAAAAGATCCAAGCTGACATAAAACTTGTTGAAAATGACTCAAATTTAGTCCAACATGACGTGAAAATTGTCCAAAATCACTCAAAAATGATCCGAAATGACTTGAAAATTGTCCAAAATGACTCCAAAACTTGTCTGGGTCCATCTCTAACTGAGGGACTGTTGTAGTCTGCAGGATAAATCTGCATCCTCATTCAGCTGCAGCTCTTGTAGCTGCTGTAAATCTCTGCCAAAAGCTGAACAGGTGAGTCATCTCAGGTGATGAATAGCAGCTAATTTTGAACTGTTTTAAACACACGCTTGGCAGCAAATATATTACAGACTGCTTTATCTCTTAGTGTTATCTATATTTACATACTGTAGTTTTTCTCTGTCAGTACTTCAGGCTGTTTAGACAAACTCGTGTTAGATTAAAGTGTTTGCTGATTTATTGAGTGTTCTGTGGTTTGAGGAAGATAGGAGAGAAGATAAGAGGTCCTCATGAATGTTCTCTGCTATGGTCCGGTTAATCCAGAGAGCTGCAGGTTGTTTTCTTTTGTTTTCTTATGTTAACTTTGGCTCTAGACCAGGGATGTCCTACATGAGGCCCATGGTCCAAAAGTGGTCCTCCAGAGGGTCCAATCCGGCCCTCAAAGTGTAAAAATTACAGAGAAGGCATTAACTGCAGATTGTAAATTAGTAAAACTATAAATTTAAAATCATTTCTAGATCATGACAAGTTGTTTGGATCAGAAAGTAAAATACCAGATTGGTCATTGTTGTTTTGTGTCTCATTTTTGTAATATTTTGTTGTTTTTTTGTGTTGTTTTGTCTTTTTTTTGTCTGTCGTTTGTCTCATGTTTTTGTCGTTTTGTTTTTGCTTTTGTTGTTTTATCGTTTTGTGTTATTTTTGTCTCGTTTTGTCGTTTGTCCGTTTTTCGTCACTTTGTAGCTTTTTATCTAGTTTTTTGTGTGTTTGTTTCGTTTTGTGTCGTTTGTTTTTGGTCATTTTGTGTCTGATTTTTGTAATATTTTGTTGTTTTTTGTCTTGTTTTGTCTTTTTTTTGTCTGTCGTTTGTCTCATGTTTTTGTCGTTTTGTTTTTGTCTTTTGTCATTTTGTCTATTTTTTTGTAATATTTTTTTGTTTTTTTTGTCTTTGTCTCGTTTTTGTCATTTTTGTCTCATTTTTGTCGTTTTGTGTTATTTTTGTCTCATTTTTGTCATTTGTCCATTTTTCATCGCTTTGTAGCTTTTTTTTCTATTTTTTGTGTGTGTTTGTTTCGTGTCGTTTGTCAAGTTTTTGGGCATTTTGTGTCTGATTTTTGTAAAAAAAAATTCATGTTTTAGTTTTTTGTCTGGCTTTTGTCGTTTGTCTCATTTTTTGGTTGTTTTGTTTCTCATTTTTGTTTTGTGTTTCCTTTCTGTCTTGCTTGTGTTTTTGTCTTGTTTTTGTCGTTGTGTTTTGCTTTATTCGTTGTTTTGCGTGCCATTTTGTGTTTTTTTGTCTCATTTTGTCATTTATCCATTTGTTTGTCACTTTGTACCTTGTTTGTCTAATTTTTTGTCTCTTTTTTTGTTTTATTTCATGCTGTTTGTCTCATTTTTAAAATATTTTGTCTAGTTCTTGTTGGGTTTTTTTTTGTCTTTTTATCTGAGTTGTCGTTTTGATCATAAAATAAAAACGGTCTTCTTCTTGTTAGTTGGAGTAGGACAGTCAAGCGTTCTAAATCCTTCCATTAATGCTTCTAAAACAGATTTCTACTTCTGTTTGTCATTAACAGCAGTTGCCTGTTTCCGCGTTGACGAGATAAGATCTTTACAAAACAGGTTTTGAGCTGCATGAGTTGAGAATCATTTTCAGTTTCGCTCCTTTCAGCACCGTGGAGGCACCAGCAGAATAATGAAGCTCTGTCTTCTGCTTTTTAGTTCGTTTTTCTTCCTCGTGCATATACATACATCCATGTATTTTCAGTGACGTCCCTCAGGATAACTTCTGTCACGTTCTTCTCGTCCTCATCACGCCTGCAGTCTGTCACTCTGCCTCTCCTCGCTGTAGGTTCAGCATCGTTCTTCCTTCAACCAGAAGTGACAGCAGCTCTCATCACACACCTTCCCTTTTTTTAACGGTAAAACATAAAGTGTGTATGTATCTGTCCCTCCAGGGTTCCAGCCTTTTATACTCGCGTGCTTCCCCTGTTTTAACAGACATCTCTGCTGTCACCGTGGAAACAGCCTTGGAGGCAGCAGCGTGGTCGTCCACAGAGAGACTTTTACATCTCTGTGTGAGTGTTTTATATCATCGTGGAGGCAGGTGTTATCTCTGACATGGAGCTAAGCTAACGGTTAACGGATCGGTCACAACCATGATTCTAGTTTTGTCTTTTCCTGCGTTATTCTCTCCACACGGCTGGAATCAAACACAGCTTCATCAGTAACTGACTTCATGGTGTTTTTAAACTAGAACTCTAGTTTGATGCACAAGAGGAAAATAAGTCTGATTTAATTTGTGAGTGCAGCGTCACTTAAGATATAAGTTAATTCGATGGCACAAGGTGTTTTCTCTGATTATTTTTCTTACAGTACTGCAGTAATCAATTTAAACACCTATAATCTTATCTCTGTCCGTTAAATTGACATGTTTCTACATTTTTTCCCCCATGATAACGATCATTTCTTGCCTTAAAATGGCCTGGATGTGACTCTAAATCAGGGGTGTCCAACATGAGGCCCGTGGTCCAAAAGTGGTCCTCCAGAGGGTCCAATCCGTCCCATAAGTGTAAAAATTACAGAGAAGACATTAACTGCAGATTGTAAATTAGTAAAACTATAAATTTAAAATCATTTCTAGACCAGGACAAGTTGTTTGGATCGAGATTGTTCATTGTTCTTTTGTTGTTTTGTCTCATTTTTGTAATATTTTGGGTTTTTTTTGTGTGATCATGCAGTAAATCCTCCATGGTTCAGGTCCAGGTGACTAAATGTTGTGTTCCTTTGTAGACACTCTGTGATCTGGAAGTTGTAATGTGGAAGTGATAAACTGAGGTATATTTTTTTGAAGCTGAATTTATTTTTCTTGATAAATGTCAGCTTGTTCATGATGTTTTGTAAGGTAATCATGGCGTGTCTTCCAGCGTGTTAAAACTCCGTATGGACTCGTTAACATAAAGAAGATAGCTAACTTCAACACAAGAATCAGCAAGCAGAAGAAAAGATTTAACCTTAATGTGATGATTATGTCCTCAAAGAGCAGAAGACATCCCGCTGAACCTCTACCTTCTGCCGTGACAGAAACAGTTTAGCTTTTTGATTTGAAAACAGAGATTTTTTTTATGATGTTCCACATTTTCCTGGAGGGCAAAGAACAGTTCAGAGTGGGTGAAAACTGAGTAGATATGCAAAGTGATGAAAGCTTCCTCTGTTTTGTCAGAACAAATGAGTAGTATGATCCACTGGGACACAGAAGTGGTGCGTGTTTGTTAAGTTTTCCACTTTCTTCTTATTGCTTGGCAGCTGAGACACATTTGTTTGACGTTTTTACTGAACAGATATGTCAAATGAAGTTTTTAACTAAAGGATCAGATGCCTTAACAGATTTTTTTGGTATTAAATCAACATTATTTCAGTTGTAGTCATTTTATTATTATTATTATTATGATGTGTATTTTTCCTCTGAGGTCTCTGGAAAATTCCATTGCAGCTCTCGATTGATATTTCCTGATAACATGTCTGTTTTCTGCACACATCTCCCTCTACATCAGGAGTCCAGCTTATCTTAGTCCAGGTTCCACATTCATCCCAGTCTGATCTCCAGTGATCTGGACCAGTAAAACCAGTAAAACCACAGCATAGAAACCTATAAATAACCACAACTCCTAATGGTTCCTTTGGTTTAGTGCAAAAATGTTCACGTTTAACAAATTCTCTTTTTATAGAACATCGTCAACAACCTGAAATTTCTCAAGAAAAATAAGTTCAGTTTCATCCACATTCATCCTCAGTTTATCGTTTCCACATTAGAACTTCCAGATCACAGAGTGTCTACAAAGAAACACAACATTTAGTCACCTGGAACTGAACCATGGAGGATTTTACTTTATGATCGAAATGACAAAAGTTAGACAAAAAGCAACAAAAACAAGACAAAATGTTACCAAAAGGAGACACAAAATGACAAAAAAGGAGACAAACGACATGAAACAACACAAGTTAGACACCCCTGCTCTACGGTGTGTGGCTCCACAGCCTGCTGGGACAGATCTACTGACTTTCTGACTATTAATGTGTGGTTAGCTTCCAAAACGGCGGGTCTACTGGTGTAACTAAGGATGGACAGACTAGTTGTGTAGCTGGCTACGTTTTTAATCTAGAACTCTGCCTGCTGGCTGATTTTTGGGCTTCCTGGTTAATTGAAACGTTTAGTTTCATTGTGTGGATGAGTTGGCCGCCTGCCGACGTCTGTCTGTCCGTCTGGCTGGGAAAAAAACCCAAAACAAAACAGAGAAAGTCCTGCTTATTTCAGCCGAAAACAGAAGTAGAGAAGGAGAGCGAGTTTATAAAGAAGATGAAGTGTAGAGAAAGAGAAGCTGGATGTGCAGAGAGTCAGTAGGTGTGATTGTGAAGTGTCTGCCTCGTCCACATGGTGTTCTGTGAGTCTAAGAGGTCCAGAAGGGATGATGAAGTGTGTACATGTGTGTGTTACGGACTGAGCGTGATGTGAGGTGAAGTCCACTCATGTGTCAAACCACAGGGAGCCGCCACACTCTGCCCTTAAAAGGAGAGCGTCTCTGTGGGCATCCATCCGTCCATCCGTCCGTTCATCCAACCAGAGGATCTTTTCCTCACTCTGTTGCCGTGGAGCTTCCACAGAGGATGGATGGATGGATGGATGGATGGATGGATGGATGGATGGATGGATGGATGGATGGATGGAGGTCAACACAGACGGATAGAGCAGTTTTCTGTGACAGATGGCGTCTGTGTGAGTCTTACTGAGCTTCAGCCAAAACTGACAGAGAAAATCAGACGTCAGTTATTTGATTTACAGTTTTTAGACATGTTTAACTCTGAATGCACAATCGGTAATCACTATGACTGTTTTAGCATCCCACAGTTAACCCTCCTGTTATTTCATTTACGGGCACCAAAAAATATGGTTTCATTTTCTGAAAAAAATCCAAAAATTCCCCAAATTTCTGAAAATTTGCACAACCTTCAGGAAGAAAATCCCAATAATTCCTTAAAAGTTTAATTTTTAAAAAATCCCACAAATTTGGCAAGAAAATTCTTGTAAATATTTTCCAAAAATGAGTAAAATTCTTCCAAAAAATTCCTCAAAATATCCAAAGTGATTCCATATATATCAGTGAAACTTCTGATATTTTCATTTAGAACATTCACAAAAAAATCAACCAAAATCCAGCTAAATTCACTGCTGGGATTGATTTCTGCTGCCTCTCTATGATTTTGATTTAACTTTTTCTAATTATTAATGTAGAAAAGTTGATTTATTCTCTTCCACAGAGAGTTTAGGTCCAAGCTGTTCCCACCTGAAGGCTGCAGTGTTTAAAGTTGTGTCTCTGAAAGAATGTGTCGCCTCACAGAACCTGCTTATCGAGAACGATGGAAACCGAACGTCACGTGACCGTGCTCCAGCGTCGGTCTAAATATGAGGGTTCTTCTCCTGCAGGAGCTCATTATCATTCAGCATCATTTCCTGGTGCTACAGTCTGCAAAGCATCGACATAAAGAAAGTGGTTTGAATAATGGAGAGGTCTGACTGCAGAGGAATCGGCTGCAGTAAAGTTTCCTTCCTGCTTTGTGGATGGTTACAGCACCTTAGTGAAGCGTTTTCAGGTCCTACATGGGGGGTTCATTCATGACAGTCCTCTCTATGTATGTGTGCAAATAACTGTAGCTTTGATTCATAATTTCTAAATTTAATAGTACTTAAAATTGTGGTTAGCTGTCTGTTTCACGTCCACGTTTCCACTGCCTGCTCTACAGCATGAGGAATCTCTCCTTCAGCAGTGTATCCTGAGACGTCTGCATGAAGCCGCCTGGAAAAGCTTCCATTAGCGCTGTCGGTTCTAAATCTGAACCTTCATTTAAACACGGAACAAAATATGAATACATTTGACCTGTTTGGGTTTAGGTTTTACTGTCAGCAGAGCAGAGAACTGCTAGCAGTAATGTGTTTGTTTTTCAGCAGAGAACGCTGTAAAACTCTTTCTTCTTTGGCTTTGAACACCTTACCCAGAGAGCAAACTATGGGTGAATCTATGCTGAATCTATGTTGAGACTTAACGTAGAAATTATACAGAAAGCGCAAGGTTGATAAAATGTTGAGTCAACGTTTGCTTACATAGATTACATGTTTGCAAACATAGATTCAACATTAATTAAACATTGACGTGTCAAACATTTTAATTAAACCAAAATACAACGTAGATTCAATGGTATCTTTTAAACACAAACTTCAATGTTAACAAAATGTTGTTGAATCAACGTTGATCCAAACATCAGTCTTCAACCGTAACCACAATTCAACCTTCTTAACCCTAATTCAACATTGATTTAACATCTTTTGCTATCTGGGTAAAGTGTGAAGTTGAAAAGCAAACGTTGACTCAACATTTTATCAACCTTGCGCTTTCTGTATAATTTCGACGTTAGGTCTCAACATTGACTCACCCATAGTTTGCTATCTGGGTACTGACCCTCCGCAAACGGAGCTAAAGCATTAAAATGGAGAACGCCTGCTGATCGGACACCTGAGACACAGAAGTATGGAGAAGTGCTTCTAGTTCCCATGTAGAGGATAAATCATCATCAGTCTGTGAGAAAGCTTCAGCCCTGACAATCCCTACCAAACAATTCAATTCAATTCAATTTTATTTATATAGCGTCAATTACAGTCAACTCGTCTCAAGACGCTTTACAGAACCCAAATGCCTGACCCCCAGAGCAAGCCCAAAGGCGACAGTGGCAAGGAAAAACACCCTTTTAACAGGGAAGAAACCTCGAGCAGAACCCGGCTCTATATAGGGGGGACCCATCTGCCTGCTGGCCGGGCGGGTTGAGAAGGACAGAAGAGGGCAAAGGGGAGGGATGGGAGAAGAGGGAGGGGTGGGAAAGCAAGGAAAACACAACACACATTTGGATACATGCATGACAGGATATGTGACACAGACAAAGTATAAGCTAACATTGAAAACTGACTCATAGTTTACTCTGATGATGTACGGCTCTGACATTAAACATACTCCATATATAGCTAGCAGTAAAATTCAAACAGTATGTAAGTTAGCATAACAGTATAGTGAAGGCGATGCAGAGTTGACTGGTGGAAAAAGGGAGTTGGAAGCAGAGGGCTGGAGGAAGGTCAGTAGCAGCATCCCACAGTGGACATGATGGAGACTGGACCAGCTGGTGGAACATCAACCGCAGATCTGAAGCATCCAGCTCTGGGACCAGGGACACTCGGAGAAATAGCACAGGGGGAAACAGAGTGAATGTACTGCAATAACGGTATACATATTAAATGTAAAGGTAGATAGAGAAGGGCTCAGTGCGTCAAGAAAAGTCCCCCAGCAGCCTATAGGCCTATAGCAGCATGACTAGAGGCAGAACGAAGGGACGTCCAAGAAGGAGTCAGCTGTGCAAATGAAGACACAAGCCGAACCCCTGTGGGTCACCCAGTCAGCCCCAACTATAAGATTTGTCAAAAAGGAACGTTTTAAGCCTGGTCTTAAAAATAGAGAGGGTGTCTGCCTCCCGAACCCAAACTGGGAGCAGGTTCCACAGGAGAGGAGCTGATAACTGAAGGCTCTGCCTCCCATTCTACTTTTAGAAATTCTAGGAACAACAAGTAAGCCTGCAGCTTGAGAGCGAAGAGTTCTACTAGGATAATAAGGTACTATCAGATCTTTAAGATATGATGGAGATTGGTTATTAAGAGCTTTATATGTCAGAAGAAGGATTTTAAATTCTATTCTGGATTTAACAGGAAGCCAGTGAAGAGAGGCAAGTATAGGGGAAATATGATCTCTTTTGCTAACTCCTGTCAGTACTCTCGCAGCAGCGTTTTGGATCAACTGTAGATGTTTGAGAGAGCTATTTGGACAACCCGATAATAAGGAATTGCAATAGTCAAGCCTGGAAGTAACAAAAGCATGAACTAATTTTTCTGCATCACTCTGAGACAGAATGTTCCTGATTTTTACAATATTACGCAGGTGAAAAAAGGAAGTCCTACAGACTTGCTTTATGTGTGAGTTAAAGGACATGTCCTGGTCAAAAATAACTCCAAGATTCCTCACAGTAGTACTGGAGGCCAATGTGATGCCATCCAGAGTAACTATTTGCTTTGAAAGCGAGTTTCTAAGATGTTTGGGGCCAAATACAATGACTTCAGTTTTGTCTGAATTTAGCAGTAGGAAGTTAAAAGTCATCCAGGTTTTAATGTCCTTAAGACAATCTTGCAGTCTAGCTAACTGATCAGTTTGGCTTCATAGATAAATACAATTGTGTGTCATCTGCATAACAATGGAAGTTAATACAATGCTTCCTAATAATATTGCCTAAAGGAAGCATGTATAATGTGAAAAGTATCGGTCCTAAGACAGAACCCTGAGGAACTCCATGATTAACTTTAGTATGCTCAGAAGAGTTATTGTTGACATGCACAAACTGGAACCTATCTGATAAGTAGGATTTAAACCAGTCCAGTGCTGTCCCTTTAATGCCAATTGAATGTTCTAGACGCTGTAATAAAATGTTGTGGTCGATTGTGTCAAACGCTGCACTAAGATCTAACAAAACAAGTATAGAGACTAGTCCATTATCTGATGCTATGAGAAGGTCATTAGTAACTTTCACCAGAGCTGTTTCTGTGCTATGATGCACTCTGAAGCCTGACTGAAACATTTCAAACAAAACACACAGAATACACTCGCCCACGTTAACACGACAGCAAAGCGCTGATGGTTATTCGTACGTCTTGTTTTTTAAATCCTCCCACACGTGAACACATGCTGTGATAAATGTACACCTGTTCACTGTTAAACCGTTATCACTGTAAAACATTTTCAGACTGAGGGGAACGGGCTGCACATGTCCAGTTTTAAACTATTTCTCTACATTTTGTCCTGAAGAAATGTCAGAAATGTCTTGTTTTAAACTGTTAACCATTACAACCCAACGGTATGAAAACTGCAGGAATAAAATGTTTGCTTAAACGCAGGCCTGCATGAGTGACAGTCAAGTTATTTTTTATCACATCTTCACAAGAGCACAAGACCACTGACTGCTTTCTTTATTGAACTTACCTTCAGAGGTCTTTTGTTGGTACACCTGAACACGTGTAAATCCATGTCAGCTTGGATCTTTTCTAGTCATTTTGGATCATTTTCATGTCTTTCAGGACAAATTTCATGTCATTCTGGACTCATTTCTGTAATTATGGATCATTTTTGAGTCATTTTGGAGGAATTTTCTTGTCGTTTTCAACAAGTTTTATGTCAGCTTGCATCTCTTCTCATCATTTTGGGATAATTTTTGTGTCTTTGGGATAATTTCTGAATCATTTTGGACAAATTTTCTATAATTATGTATCATTTTCAAGTCATTTGGGACAATTTTGGACTCATTTTGGATGAATTTATTGTCATTTTCAACAAATTATATGTCAGCTTGGATCTTTTCTCATCATTTTGGATCATTTTTGTGTTTTTGGGATAATTTCTGAGTCATTTAGGACACATTTTCTGTAATTATGGATAATTTTCAAGTCATTTTGGACAAATTTCATGTCATTCTGGACTATTTTTCCATAATTACGGATCATTTTCAATTCATTTTGACCAATTTTCTTTTCTTATAATTGTATATTGACCCTTTTTCTCCTTCAGCTGGATAATTAACACCACATTGTCTCTACTACCCTAATTTCTGACAGTGCTGTGTATTTTTTTTATTTTCTGCCCTCATCCTCACGTCCCAGCGGCCCTCAGCAGATATTTAATACTCCAGTAAACTTGCGGCTTCGTCAGTTTTTTTCCTGATCTGACAGACGGTGTGGGTTTCACTGCTGAATAATTCAGCGCTGCGTTTTGTGTCGCGTTTGTTTGTTGAATGCTTGGATGTTGAAAGTTGACTCGCAGATGTGCGACACGTATGTGAGGACAGACACGCAAATCGTTCTTCTCTCCTGTGCTGTTCATTTCTGCTGAGTCTGTGTAGGTTTTAACACGACTTCCTTCTGCTCTCTTGTTTCAGAGACACACAGAAAGCGGATGATATAAGCAGCAACCCGAGGGCCTCCACCAGAGAAGGTACATGACACAGCAGGAGGACGTTTTTCAGGCCTGTACAGTCATGTTTGAGCAAATCCAAACTCTGAGCTGCATCAGCCCGACAACAATACCGAGATGTGGATGATTAGAGCCGGGATTAGGCTGCTCTTGTTCTACTAAGCCCCACACTTTTCCCTTCAAAGCTGTTCAATTGTTTGTCCTCTGGGCTTTTAAAGAGGGTTTTAATGGGATCTTCTGTCTGATTATCAAAAAGGACTCTAATACTATACATGGAAAACCTAAAAATCAGAATTCTTTAAGCAGTTTCCATAATCAGAATTAATATCCACTGATGCCATCCCATCAGTCACACAAAATGTTTCAAGGATTAAACACAATTGTGCAAATCAACAAGCTTTTCTTTAACCCTCCTGTTGTCTTCATTTACAGGCACCAAAAATGTTGATTTCTTGTCTGAAAAAAATCCAAAAATTCAGCAAAAGAAATCCCCAAATGTCTGAAAATTTGCAAAAACTTCAGGAAGAAAATTCCAATAATTCCGTAAAGGTTTTATTTTTTTAAAAATCCCAAAATTTTTCAAGAAAATTCTTGTAAATATTTTCAAAAAATATCTAAAATGATTCCATATATATCAGTAAAACTTCTAATATTTTCTTTAAGAACATTCACATAAAAACCAACCAAAATCCAGTGAATTTCACTGGATTTTGGTTGGTTTTTATGTGAATGTTCTTAAAGAAACATTTTTAACATTTCTTTTTTTCCTCCAAAAATGTTCAAAGATTTCCCAGAATTGTTGAAAATGTGGACATCAGAAGTTTCATTGTGAAAATTATTTTTTTTTCCCCCACATTTTTAAACTTTAAAACAGGTTAATTTGACCCGCAGGACGACACGAGGGTTAAGGAATTAATCCAAACTCTGGGGGATTTCGCAATTTTGTACAATTTACAAAGGCATAACTGAGCTCATTTTTGGAGATCCTCTTCTGCAAAGTCAGTTTCAGAGGCTGTAAAAACTAAAACTACTGTAGGTATTCTCAGTGGGGAGGGATTAACACGGTTTGTTGGCTCTGGTTTGTGTTCATTAAAGAGGCTCTGCTGAGTTTTCTGGTAAAGTTCTAGAAGCTACGTCTACATTTGGCCTTGAAGTCCAATAAATGTTTGACTTCTTTTCCTTCATTAGGAATCATTTAACCCTCGTGTCGTCCTGTGGGTCAAATTAACCCGTTTTAAAGTTTGAAAATGTTCACAGTGAAACGTCTGATGTCCACATTTTTAACATTTCTGGGAAATATTTGAGCATTTCTGATGGAGAAAAAAAACGAACATTCACCAAAAATCAACCAAAATCCAGCAAATTTCACTGATTTTTATGTGAATGTTCTTAAGAAAATATTAGAAGTTTCACTGATATACATGGAATCACTTTAAATATTTTTAGGATTTTTTGTAAGATTTTTACTAATTTTTTGAAAATATTGACAAGAATTTTCTTGCCACATTTGTTTTTTTAATAAAACTTTTACAGGAAAATTTTAAGGAATTATTGGAATTTTCTTCCTGAAGTTTTTGCAATTTTTCAAAAAATTTGGGGATTTTTTTTTTTTTTCTGAATTTTGGGATTTTTTTATACAAGGAAACAGTATTTTTTGGTGCCTGTAAATGAGGACAACAGGAGGGTTAAATGGTGATTTACTAACTTATTTCCAGTGCTCACATACTGGAGTTTTTCCTCATTTGTTCTCCAAAAAATGAAAGAAAGTGAAAACGAGAGTCTCCTATTACAAACCGAAAGCTCTTTTTTATTATTTTAAGGTATTTTAAAGGTCGTAATCCAAGAGTCAGGGATCTAAAACACGTCAAATAAATTTTAAAAACGTGCCAAATAATCCCCAGGTGTGTGAGAACTGGACTTAATTTAATTTAAATGTTTATTTCTAGCAGTTACAGAAGCCTACAGTAGATCTTTAATTATACCACTTGATGAGAAGTGGTTAAAATAAATCTAGTTTCTCTGCATTTGCTCGTTTGTGTGAGTTTTGTGTTGAAACCACAGACACCCTGATAGTCCAGATTAATCTTCTGTTATGTTGGAACACAGTATGGCAAACCACATCCACCATTTGTTAATAATTTGCTGTGTTTATTTATCATGTTTTTTTAGCTGATCAGAAGTACTGAGACTCCCAGACAGGAGAGGAGGCAGCAGTGTGAGTCCAGAGCTCGTTTAGGTGCTTTAAATGCATAGAATTAGCTTTAATTGTAAAGCAGTAGGAATGTTTGAGCAGAGGTTGAAGGTAGACGGTGAGAGTTTCAGTCACATTATGTCACTGAAAGCAGCTTCTGGGGCCACAGAAATGAAACGTAAAGGTTCAAAAAATGGTTTAAAAAAAGTAGTTATTGTAATTTTTGTCCAAGGGGGTTTCTCCTCAGTGACTTCAGCTTCTTTAGTATTTTTTTCTGCTTTTTTTAATATAGATTTCTGTGAAATAAAAAGGGAAATACCCTCTGTCCCATACGTTTACTTCTTAGTTTCCTTTGATACGGCGCTATAAGTTATATTCCCTTTAATTTACCCAACGTCAGCTGATGGTAAACACTACGGGAAAGAGGAAAGTCAAAGTTTCCACACTTTCGGTCCCGATAAATGATAGGTATAGAAAAATGTCTGTGAAAGAGGAACCGAGCAGACGAGTAAACTCCCCGAGTATTTTTTCCTTCCCTGTCTGGTGTTCAGACTGAGAGTCTGAGAACAGAAAGCGTTTAATGGTTCTGTGGAGCTCATAGAAAGACGGTCCACCTGCATTCATCTGATTGATTGTTCCGTCATTTCGTGTCTCGTTTTTGTCGTTGTGTGTCTCGTTTTTGTTCTTTTGTGTCTCGTTTTATTTGTTGTGTGTCTCGTTTTTGTCATTTTGTGTCTAGTTTTTGTCATTTGTGTCTCGTTTTTGTCGTTGTGTGTCTTGTTTTTGTCGTTTTCTGTCTCATTTTTGTCGTGTGTCTCGTTTTTGTCGTGTCTCGTTTTTGTCGTTTTGTGTCTCATTGTTGTCATTTGTGCCTTTTTTTGGTCGTGTGTCTCGTTTTTGTCGTTCTGTGTCTCATTTTTGTCGTTCTGTGTCTAGTTTTTGTCATTTTGTGTCTAGTTTTTGTCGTTTTGTCTCTTTTTGTCATTTGTGTCTTGTTTTTGTCATTTTGTGTCTAGTTTTTGTCGTTTTGTCTCTTTTTGTCATTTGTGTCTTGTTTTTGTCGTTTTTGTCGTCTCGTTTTTGTCGTTTTGTGTCTCGTTTTTGTCGTCTCGTTTTTGTCGTCGTGTGTCTTGTTTTTGTCGTTTTCTGTCTCATTTTTGTCGTGTGTCTCGTTTTTGTTGTTGTGTGTCTCATTGTTGTCATTTGTGCCTTTTTTTGGTCATTGTGTGTCTCATTTTTGTCGTTCTGTGTCTAGTTTTTGTCATTTTGTGTCAGTTTTTGTCGTTTTGTCTCTTTTTGTCATTTGTGTCTTGTTTTTGTCGTTTTGTGTCTCGTTTTTGTCGTTTTGTGTCTCGTTTTTGTCGTTGTGTGTCTCGTTTTTGTCGTCTCGTTTTTGTCGTTGTGTGTCGTTTTTGTCGTTTTCTGTCTCATTTTTGTCGTGTCTCGTTTTTGTTCTTTTGTGTCTCGTTTTATTTGTTGTGTGTCTTGTTTTATTTGTTGTGTGTCTCGTTTTTGTCTGTCTAGTTTTTGTCATTTGTGTCTGTTTTCGTCGTTTTGTGTCTCTTTTTGTCATTTGTGTGTCTTGTTTTTCTCGTTGTGTGTCTCATTTTTGTCATGTGTCTCGTTTTTGTCGTTGTGTGTCTCGTTTTTGTCGTGTCTCATTTTTGTCGTTGTGTGTCTCGTTTGTGTCGTGTGTCTCCTTTTTGTCATTGTGTCTCATTTTTGTTGTTTTGTTTCTTGTTTTTGAAAGCGTTTAATGGTTCTGTGGAGCTCAGCAGATAGGAGGCTGCGTTCCACCTTCAGATTGGTTCGTTATTCCGTCAAATCTATTCAAAGACTTCCACTGAATTGCACAGGATTGTATTACATAAGGATCAAATTAGGTTCAGTTTCCCTTGTTCTAACTCACTGCTGCAGTTAAAAGTGATAAATTAGATTCCCCTCCCATCTCAGGGTCACATGACATAGACTTCAGAAAGACCACAGCATCTTTATCGCACCACGTGTGATGAAGAAAGCTGTGAGTGGGACGAGAGTTTGATAAAACGTGACGCCTCATCCTCTAAAGCAGAACTGGTAATGGAAAGATGTACCTGATGAAGCGTAAACCTGCAGTAAAGATGACCGAGACACGCCCTTCAGATACAGCCTGCCATGAAAAAACATAAAGAAAAATCTGCTTGTTGTCTCTAAAGTGACTAAAGTGGACTCTACCTGTTAGCCTCATGAGCCTAAATGTTCTGAATGTCCAATAAAAGCTAATATTTGCAGCATGTTAGATAATTTTCTCCTCATTATTCTATACAGGAAGTCCTCAGCTTAGATCTGAGTTCTGTTCCTACTGATCTATGAAAGTCTGATCTCCAACGAAAATGTAAACAAAGTCGTTCCGTTCATCACGACATCCATCAGTTCTTCATAAAGTCATGAATACCAACGACTTTAATGCATGTATGAATCATTTTACTAGAAGATAACCAAATATTGTAACAGACTGATATTGTTGTTGATGTTGAGGTTTCAGTGTTTATTGTTCAGTTCCAGATTTACCTGATGTCAGTGAACGTGCCATGTTTAGTTAGCTCACCTCTGATTGGCTGAGAGTCAGCAGTAGAGAGAGCTGGGAATGGCGGCTAATTCTGGAGCTAAGTTATGGAGTTTTTCTACTTCTTCTGGAGCTAAGTTATGGGGGTTTTCTAGTTATTCTGGAGCTAAGTTATGGGGTTTTTCTAGTTATTCTGGAGCTAAGTTATGGAGTTTTTCTACTTCTTCTGGAGCTAAGTTATGGGGTTTTTCTAGTTGTTCTGGAGCTAAGTTATGGGGTTTTTCTAGTTATTCTGGAGCTAAGTTATGGGGGTTTTCTAGTTATTCTGGAGCTAAGTTATGGGGTTTTTCTAGTTATTCTGGAGCTAAGTTATGGGGTTTTTCTACTTCTTCTGGAGCTAAGTTATGGGGGTTTTCTAGTTATTCTGGAGCTAAGTTATGGGGTTTTTCTAGTTATTCTGGAGCTAAGTTATGGGGTTTTTCTACTTCTTCTGGAGCTAAGTTATGGAGTTTTTCTACTTCTTCTGGAGCTAAGTTATGGAGTTTTTCTAGTTATTCTGGAGCTAAGTTATGGGGTTTTTCTAGTTGTTCTGGAGCTAAGTTATGGGGTTTTTCTAGTTATTCTGGAGCTAAGTTATGGGGGTTTTCTAGTTATTCTGGAGCTAAGTTATGGGGTTTTTCTAGTTATTCTGGAGCTAAGTTATGGGGTTTTTCTACTTCTTCTGGAGCTAAGTTATGGGGGTTTTCTAGTTATTCTGGAGCTAAGTTATGGGGTTTTTCTAGTTATTCTGGAGCTAAGTTATGGGGTTTTTCTAGTTATTCTGGAGCTAAGTTATGGGGTTTTTCTACTTCTTCTGGAGCTAAGTTATGGGGGTTTTCTAGTTATTCTGGAGCTAAGTTATGGGGTTTTTCTAGTTATTCTGGAGCTAAGTTATGGGGTTTTTCTAGTTATTCTTGAGCTAAATTATGGTGTTTTTCTAGTTATTCTGGAGCTAAGTTATGGGGTTTTTCTACTTCTTCTGGAGCTAGGTTATGGGGGTTTTCTAGTTGTTCTGGAGCTAATTTATGGGGTTTTTCTACTTCTGGAGCTAAGTTATGGGGTTTTTCTACTTCTTCTGCTGTTTTTGTGGTCATTTTGTGTCTTTATATGATAATTATCTGTCTCACTGAGTCATTTTGTCTTTTTCTGTGGTCATTTTGTGTAATTTTTTGTCATTTTGTGCGCTTTTGTGGTCATTTTGTGTCTTTTCGTGCTTGTTTTTTGCGTGTTTGTGCTCATTTTGCTGCTTTTTTGATCATTTTCAGACCATTTTGTGGCGTTATGGGTCTTTTTGTGGTCATTTTGTACATTTTTGTGGTCTGCACCTCCCACTACCAAAAACGATGGATTACTCCTGGGACGCTGTTGGTGTAGCACGTTTAGCGTCAATGATTGTCTGACCAATAAGGGTTTGGTGTGATGAGAGCTTAAGGACCAACTAATCAACCTGGACACTGCAGCCAGACTTTCTGATGTTTCAGTTTGTGGTTCCTTATCCTGACACAGACAAACATGGCTTTTATTTGTTATTTTACATTATATTTTATAGATTACGCACTGAGATGTTCCCACTAGCAGTGAAACGGTCTCTTCATTGTTTAAATCAGTGCTACAGAATCACCTGCAGTGTTGTTGTTATAACAGCAGCCAACCCTACAGACGACATGTTGAACCTGCTCAAGTACATAAATGGGTGAGGAAGAGGAGAAGTGACTTTATATATGCACACTTTTTCTCATAATTAACATAAAGAGGCTGATGGCTTTCGTTCCCTCAGACTAAAATAATCCTCTCTTGGTGTTTTCCTTCCTGTACTGTACGTTATTTTCGGTTTGTGTGCTGTTGGAGGCGGCTTGTTGTTTCATTTCCACCTTCTGATTGCTTGAGAAACAAGAAATAGAAGAGAAAGCTGCCTGAGCTGGTTTGTTTACATTGGTGAGGGAATAAAACTTAGCTGTTGATGAATGCATAGATTGGCGTGTCCACCGCACTCAGTCATATTAATCAGATTTCTATTGTCTGTGCTGATCAGCTGTTTTATGGACGGTTGTGTTGCATTCAGGAGTTTAGCATCTTGTCAACAGTGATCCTTAGAAAAGATGCATTATTTCCCTCCCGGCTGTTATTGAGTGGTCTGACCTGTTTTACTTTGATTTGTTGCGTTGTACGTTTCCTTAGAGAAGACTGCAAACTGCTTTTTTCCGTCTCAGACCTGGGGACAGATGTGACAGATGTTCTGTTGTTTCTTGTTCAAAAACAGGAGCTTCAGCATATCAGAATGCAGCTACATTTTCAGTGTTCCTCATGTTGTGAGGAACATCTCCTTAACTACAGATGTTCCTCACAAACTTTTGGACATGCTAACAATGCTAATATGCACACAAACAAACCGAGCAGTTAAAGCCATGAATCAGCTCTCTGGATGCTGTTAGGAGGGATTCTAGTGTCAAAGATTGGAAATTAATGACATAAAACAGCGCAAGTGTGATGTCACATGAGGTGTAGTCTATATATATTTTCTTTTTTTTTTTTTGTCAAACTTCACCCTGCAAGACCCAAATATAGAAAAAAAGAGCAAAAAATATATATATTTATGTATATATACTCAAATATAGAAAAAAAATAGCTCGCTCTATATATTTTTTCCCAAATGTTTTGCTCATATCGAAAAAAATGAAAAAAAGAGCAATCATAACATATATATCTAAATAATAAAAAGTAAATAAAATAAATAAAACTGATGTATTTCTGCAGCAGTGGGTTTCCTGGAGTTAAATGAATGCAGATGTGTTGCATGAAAAGACACATTAAACTAAGAACTGCACCAGTTTTTCTGGATTTTCTTCTGTCACAAGGTCCTTGTGGAGGAAAACATTCCCTTAGAGGCTGATGACTGGTCCTTGGGTTGTTGTTTGTTTTTTAAAGGTCGTCAGGTATCAGTGAGGCTGCTGAGGAGCTTCTAGCTGCAGGGTATGGTTTACCTACAAACTAAATCAGACTCCTGCAGCAGCAACACATCACACTTCATCGCTGCTAAATGAGATGTTAACCAACACTGCCCCCTTCTGGTACAGAATTAGAAATTACACTCAACAAAAATATAAACGCAACACTTTTGTTTCTGCTCCCATTTTTTATGATGAACTCAAAGATGTACAACTTTTTCCACATACACAATATCACCATTTCTCTCAAATATTGTTCACAAATCTGTCTAAATGTGTGATAGTGAGCACTTCTCCTTTGCTGAGATAATCCATCCCACCTCACAGGTGTGCCATATCAAGATGCTGATTGGACACCATGATTAGTGCACAGGTGTGCCTTAGACTGCCCACAATAAAAGGACACTCTGAAAGGTGCAGTTTAATCACAGCACAATGCCACAGATGTGGTAAGATCTGAGGGAGCGTGCAGTTGGCATGCTGACAGCAGGAATATCATCCAGAGCTGTTGCTCGTGTATTGAATGTTCATTTCTCTACCATAAGCCGTCTCCAAAGGCGTTTCAGAGAATTTGGCAGCACATCCAGCCAGCCTCACATCCGCAGACCACGTGCACACCTGTGCACTAATCATGGGTTGTGTCCGAACAGACTACATTCTCAATGAGTATATACTGTATACTACGTACTATAAGTATGATTAGAATGCCAACCGTTCACACTGTAGTATACTACTACGTTTCCCATAATGCATTTCAAACCTCCGACGTCAAAAACCGGAAGTACGGCTATCAAATATCTCGGCTGAATGCCGGCTTCAGGTCGATTACACGCTAACAAACAGTCGCATAATTAATGTGGTAATTTCAAGCCGGCACTCCTCATGCAGTTATTAGCCAGATTATGCGAATCATTTCAATTGTAGCTGCAGACTACTGGAGGTAGCTGCTACTTGTTCTGTATGCAAAGCGAGCTGCTGCAGCTAGCTGCTAGCATTCAGTAGCACGTTGTGAGGCGTCTGACAAATTTAAAACGTTGGTCAGAAAACGCCTATTTCTCAAATCTGTGGGGTGATTAGGATGACTACTTAACCACATAAAATAAAATAAAAATCGCCGCGGTCCGGCCACATACCCCACGGAGGCTTCCATTTCGGTGGGTAGCTCGCAAAGCATTATGGGGCGGTTGAGTATGACTAGTGAGGTCACCGCGCATACTTAAAAATTTTCCGGATATACTATACATCCGGGTATTTGTCGCGTACAGTCTTTTCATACTATCTAATGTGAACGCACTACATATTTTGACGTCACACTTAGTATGAGTAGTACGTTAGTATGCCATTTCAGACACAGCCGTGGTGTCTAATCAGCTTCTTGATATGGCACACCTGTGAGGTGGGATGGATTATCTCAGCAAAGGAGAAGTGCTCACTATCACATATTTAGACAGATTTGTGAACAATATTTGAGAGAAATGGTGATATTGTGTATGTGGAAAAAGTTTTAGATCTTTGAGTTCATCTCATAAAAAATGGGAGCAGAAACAAAAGTGTTGTGTTTTTATTTTTGTTGAGGGTAGATTGTAGCTGCATCAGAACTGAAGGTAAATAATCTCTAGAATCAGAGCAGGAGCAGCTGTTTTCATCCAGTCTGTCCTTAAATATAAATGTCTGATGAGTTCAGGATGAGAATGAATTCTGTGACTGAAGAGCGACTAGCTGGAGGCTGAGCAGAGAAATGCAGTGTGATTATCATGTGCACTCTGCAGCACAGTGTCTCTTTTGTTGTCACTGCTTCACTACAACTTTAGTCCGGCTGGATCTCTGTGAGAAGAAATGACATGCTTTCTGTGGGAATCTGCAGCTACATGTCCTAAAAAGCCTCATTTGTTTTCCTTTTTCCACAGATGTCGCATATATTTCCAACCTAAAATGAATGTGACTTCCTTTAAATTCATCCAGGTTATGTTATTCTCTTCCATCCACATGCTGCAGTGTGTCGTTCTTGCTTTTACCGTAGTCGTGGCCTCGTATTGAGCTCCTGTCAGTCTCAGTCCTGCTGTGATTACAGAGCTGCTCACCTCCCTCCACTATTCTCTGGAAATGACTCCCTACTCACTGCCTTCTGCCTCCAGTAAAAGCTTTATGGGGTGTAGCTGTAATTTAGGACCACTGCGTTTAGAAAGAGTCCAGCAGTGCAGAGAAACTGGTTCAGGAAGTTTTGGGGTTTTATTCAGCGTAGTGCAGAGGAAAGTTTTGCTCCCTCAGCCTCTTTACCGACCAGAAAAACAGATGTAGTCACAGCTGTAGGAAGACAAAGGTTACCTCCACTGGTGATCATTAATGCAGATAAACTTAAAGTTTCATTTCCATGAGATGAAGTGAGATTAGTTTAAAATATACCACTGATGTCAGGACTTTTGGAGAGCAAACAGAACAAAAAATAGATGTTTAAGACAGTTTTTAAAACAAAAATACCCAAAAAAAAAAATATTTTTTTTCAGCTTCTTAATTGTGAAATATTTAGTGTTTTGAGTCTAAGTCATTTCCTGAAAAAGTTCTAATAAGATAAATTTGACTCATATCATTATTTTACTTTCGGGCTGTCCAACATGAGGCCCGTGGTCCAAAAGTGGTCCTCCAGAGGGTCCAATCCGGCCCTCAAAGTGTAAAAATTACAGAGAAGACATTAACTGCAGATTGTAAATTAGTAAAACTATAAATTTAAAATAATTTCTAGACCATGACAAGTTGTTTGGATCAGAAAGTAAAATACTAGATTGTTCTTTTGTGTCTCATTTTTGTCATATTTTGTCTTGTTTTGGTTGTTTTTTTGTCTTTTTTTGAAGTTTTGTTTCTTATTTTTGTCGTTAAATTGCCTAAATTGCACTGTGCTGTGTATATTTTGTGTACATGTTGTGTTTTTACCGCTGTATTCTGACCATCAGGTTTGCTGGAATGGGTAACCTGCTAAAAGTCCTAACAAGGGAAATAGAGAACTATCCACACTTTTTCCTGGACTTTGAAAGTAAGTGGTGCTGGAGCAGAGCCTGGATGGAGGAGGAGTGGTGGGGAGGGAAGGAGGTGTAGCCGGCGGGTTTCTGCTCTCCATGACAGAGCCGTGAAGGAGCTCTAATCTCTTTTCTCTCCTTCCCCGTCCCGTTTCTTCTGCTCTGTCGGCTCCGATCCTCCGTCTCCGTCTGAATAACTGTTTTTGATGACTTCCTAACATCACACTGCTCTTCTTCCTTTCTCTTTCTCATTTTCTCTCTTGCAGAAACCAAATGGGGAATCTGTTAAAAGTGCTCACTTGCACAGAGCTTGAACAGGGACCAAACTTTTTCCTTGACTTTGAAAGTGAGCACAGCTTCTGCCTGTCCTTCTCCTAAACCTCCCCTCATCTTCCCCTAAAGCAGGAGTGTCCAACATGTTTTAGTCCAGTTTGTTCTCCAGTAAAACCAGTAAAACCACAGCATAATAACCAATAAATAACCACAACTCCTAATGGTTCCTTTGTTTTAGTGTAAAAAAAAATCACATTTAAGGAATTATATTTTCACTAAACATCATGAACAACCTGAAATTTATGAAGAAAAATAAGTTCAGTTTCATCCACATTCATCCTCAGTTTATCATTTCCTCATTACAACTTCTAGATCACAGAGTGTCTACAAAGGAACACAACATTTAGTCACCTGGACCTGAACACAGAGGATTTACTTTATGATCAAAATGACAAAAATCAGACAAAAAACAGCAAAACAAGACAAAATATTACAAAAATGAGACACAAAACGACAGAAATGAGACAAACGGCTCGAAATAAAACAAAAAGAGACAAAATTCCTGGAAAAAATTACAAAGTTACCAAAAAAATGTACACAAAGGAGACAAAAATGACAACGACATAGAGAAATACATAAGCGAGACCAGAAAACATGAAACGACAAAAATGCTACACAAAACAACTAATAAAGCAAAACACAAAAAAATAACAAAATAAGACAAAAAGTACAAGCGAGACTAAATGGAAACACAAAATGACAAAAACATGAGACAAATGACAAAAAACAACAAAAACACAAGAAAATGTTACAAAAATGAGACACAAAATGTCAAAAGTAAGCAATCTGTTATTTTACTTTATGATCCAAACAACTTGTCATGGTCTAGAAATGATTCTAAATTTATAGTTTTACTAATCTACAATCTGCAATTAATGTCTTCTCTGTAGTTTTTACACTTTGAGGGCCGGATTGGACCCTCTGGAGGACCACTTTTGGACCACGGGCCTCATGTTGGACACCCCTGCTTTAAACTGTCGGTCCTTTAACCTCTCTGTAGCTCTGACTGATCCTGGGTCAGTGTTTTCAGTCCTTACAGTTTCTGAATGCGCTGAACGATCGATGATTGATTTTAAAATGTGGTTGTATTCAGCTGAAGGATGATGGATCTGACCTCTGACCTCCTGTCTGCTTTTACTAACGTCTGTTTGAGTACCGATGATCAATAATCTGATTACTAACTATTGATCTGCTCCCTGCATTAAATAATGTTTGGTTTCTTTTGTTTTATAGTTCATATTTAACCCTCTGAACCACGAGCAGCTTTTTACTGCGATATAAAATCCTCTACAGAAACAGCACAACATCACTAAAAGTCTGGCAATGTATTTATAAATGTATTCATAAATTTTGCAAAATGGAATCATTGTGCACGTTTTTCCTCACATAAAAAAGATGTTTCTACAAAGCACTGGTCCTTTGACTTACATTTTAAATTTGCCCGTTTTTAGTCCCTTTTAAAGGGAAAAAGTCAAGAATCTCTGATTAAAGCTTCTTAAATTGAATATTTTCTAATTTCTTTACTCTTTAATAAGAGTAACCTGAATGTCTGGGTTTTGGACAAAACACAACATTTGAGGACGACTTTTTGAGCTTTTTTTTTTTTTTTTTTTTAGCATTTTTTGACATTTCAAAAACAAACTAATCAAGAAAATAATCTATAGATTTATCAACAGTGAAAACCATCATTAATCAGAAATAGACAGGTTTCAAAATTCCCTTTGTGCATTAAAGCAAAGTTAGAATGCCATAAATTGTTAAAACATTGATAAAGTTTTGTTAATGTATTTATAATAAATGTATTCATAAATGTTGCAAAGTGGACTCATCGTGCACATTTTTCCAAGTCCGCTCATAAATAAGAGATCTTTCTACAAACCACAGATCCTTTATGATTTTTAATTTCTCTGAGTAAAAACAGCCTGGAGAGTTTTTATCACCACAAATGAGACGCTAACGGCTATTTTTAGCCTTTGACAGATTTAAACTGATTTCTTTTTTCTTTTTTTTAAGGAAACCCACAGAGTAAAGTAACTTTGCTGAAATAGTTTAAATGCAAGCTTGAAACAGAAAGTCTCCCATCAGTAGGTGCTGAAAAATCTGATAATTCTTCCAGTTTTTTGTGACGGTAAATGACAAAAAATGTCCTTTAAAGCTGCTGTCTTTGGGGTTCAGACGGTTAACTACACGTTCAGCATTAGGTAAAGATACAAGGCTTCAAATAAAAACACTCATTTTTATTTCACTGATGCATCACAGCTGAGATTTCCTGTGAACCGAGCCGATAAATGTGCTCTGGCTGAATAAAAACGAGCCGCCTGCTCTCACAATGCAGCCGACCTCAGGCTTTGTTTATTCAGCAAAGAGGAAATGATGGGAGTGGAAGGTTTTTGAAATGCAAAACAGAACCCAGACTGAGTTTTAATGTCAGAGAGGCTCTAAATTTAGAGCTGCTGCCTCTCTGGGTTCATGATCTCAGGTTTAAAGCACACCTACCCATTATGTGTGTTAAAGAGCTAACAGGCGTTATTACAGGGTTTTCCAGCGACTGCATTGAACAGAGCTGAGGTATTTTTAGATTATTTAGAGAGACGAGGGTTCTGCAGAACGCAGCTGATAATTAGAACACATTTCTGAGCATTTGGCTGCAAACATGCAGGAAACAGGAAGCAGAAAGTCAGCGATCCTGTAGGTAGTCTGCAGTAGAATCCTGTTTATTTCAGTTTTAAAACACATGTTGTTGTTTGCACCTGTCCAACAGCTTCCTACTGCATGCTCTGGATGCCTCAGAGTGTTTCACAGCAGCAGAATGTCTGATTTACACCATGTAGGTCTGTACAGTCAAACATGAAAGCAGCGCTGCCAGCTCAGATATTTTAATGTTTCATGAACAACAAATCTGCCCTCTTTGCTCAGAGCAGCGTGCAGTAAATGCACCTGGTCGATACATAGCTGAGGGGCTTTAGAAGTCCATGAGATTTATCTGCATACATAAAAACAAGAAAATTCCACAATGACTCAAATGGTCAAAAATGACAGAAAATTAGTCCAGAATGACATGAAGTTTGTCCAAAATGACCTGAAAATTATCCCAAAGAGACACAAATTATCCAAAATGATTAAAAACGATCCAAGCTGATGCAAAACTTGTTGAAAACAACAAGAAAATTATCCAAAATTCCTAAAATATTGTCTACAATTATTCAAAAATTGTCCAAAAAGACTTGAAAATGATCCATAATTACAGAAAATTAGTCCAGAATGACCTGAAATTTGTCCTGAATGACTCCAAAATTATCCCAAAGACTGAAAAATGATCCAAAATGATGATAAAAGATCCAGGTCTGCAGGTGATCTTGAGCCGGTCTGTCTGCAGTAATGTTTAATTCTCCATGTGACACCGTGTTGGCATTTCAAATTAAAAGCATCAGAATGGATGCTGGAGCAGCAGATGTTGGTGTTTGACTGTAGATGGACTCATGGTGATTCTCTGTTGGCTTTCAGCTCCGACCCCTCAGTGTGCTGAATGTTTTCATCTTTATTTATTATAAACGATGGATTCTAAAACCCAAATAAAACAAAAAATGTACTTTATAGCAACCAAAGCATTCAGCACACATTCCTCTGTTCTCCCATGATTAGAAATGTTGATTAAAGCATTTCACATCAAAAACAGTAAAATGTGTGACTGTGTCATAATTTAAAAGAAAATTAAAGTCACGTCTGCTCTGCTGAAGTCTGATTAGAATCACTTGAAGATTGGAGCTTGATGTGAAAAAGCAGGAATGAATATCTTTGTAGTTGTTTTAGTCTAGCTGTTGTGTGTGTTTATGTGAACATCTGTTTGTGGATCTGCTGCCGTCAGATGCTCAGCCGACAGAAGGAGAGCGTGAGGTGTGGAACCAGGTGAACTCCGTCCTGCAGGACTCTGAGAGCATCCTGACGGGTCTGCAGGCGTACAAAGGAGCCGGCCAGGAGATCAGAGACGTAAGAAACACTAAAACACACAAAAAACTACAGAGGAGACATTAACTGCAGATTGTAAATTAGTAAAACTATACATTTAAAATCATTTCTAGACCAAAGTTGTTTGGATCATAAAGTAAAATACTAGATTGTTCTTTGTTCTTTTGTCATTTTGTGTCTCATTTTTGTAATATTTTGTCTTGGTTTTTTTGTTTTTTGTCTGACTTTTGTCATTTGTCTCATGTTTTTGTCTTTTTGTTTCTCCCTTTTGTCATTTTTTTGTCATTTTGTTTCTTCCTTTTGACGTTGTACGTCTTATTTTTGTAATATTTTATTTTTATAATATTAGAACACGCACTAAAAGCATCTAAATACATAACTCTGATACACAAAGATGACTTTTTAGATGCTTAATCCATGACCGAAGAGGGATTAGTTGAGATAAATTTGCTAGTTTTCTGATGTTTTTGTTGGTCTTCTTTCCAGGCCATTCAGAACCCCAACGACTTCATGCTGCAGGAGCGAGCCTGGAACTCCGTCTGCCCGTTGGTCATCAAGCTAAAGAAGTTCTACAGCTTCTCTCTGAGGCTAGGTGTGGTCAATCTGCCAAACGGCATGTCCTGTGGCGGGGATATTTCCTAACTTTACGTCTTAACTGCATGGAGTAGTGAGTGGTGGAGTTTTTCAGGGTTTGCTGTGTGTTTGTGTGCAGAGGAGGCCCTGCAGAGTTTGTTGGAGTGCCTCACCTGTCCGCCTCTAACGCCCACCCAGCACCTGGAGAGAGAGCAGGCTTTGGCCAAACAGTTCGCTGAGATCCTCCACTTCACTCTGCGCTTCGATGAGCTGAAGGTCTGCTGGAAAAACTCAGCTTAAACCCCGTCACACACATGCTGCCTCAGTTTTAGTTTCATTCACCGTATAAAGTCATATTTTGTTTGTTTGTATGTGGTGTGTAAATATGTAGTGTTGGATTTGACAGTTTTCTTTAATTTTTTGTCAGATGAGGATTCCTGCCATCCAGAACGACTTCAGCTACTACAGAAGGACCATCAGTCGAAACCGGATAAACAACATGAATGTGAGTGGTGTTTTTATCAGAAATGAACCAAACTGATCAGATTCGGTCTTTAAAGCACTGAATTTTACCCGTTCAGTTGACTGGAACTAAAAGGAGATGCGTGACTGTTTGTTTGTTTCTTTTTCCACAGCTGGACATTGAGAATGAAGTCAACAACGAGATGGCCAATAGGATGTCTCTGTTCTACGCCGAGGCCACGCCCATGCTGAAAACACTCAGCACCGCAACCACCAACTTTGTGACGGAGGTGAGAGCGCCAACGCAACATGACTGTCGTTAATTATCCTGTGGCTTTTATTTTCTAATTTTCTGTCAGAGAAAGAGACTAGTTGCATCAAGTTTTCTCGTCTTTAACGTCACCACGAGCAACAAAATCCACGTTACAGGCGAACACAGCCAGTTCTGTTTGTTTCCTGAGTGCTCAAAGAACTAGAGTCACATTCAGCAACTAGTTTTCATTGTTCTGGGGAGACCATGGTTGAAGCTGTCAGATTCTACACCACAATGGAAGCATCCGTCCGTCCATCCATCCGTCCATCCGTCCATCCATCCATCCATCCATCCATCATTCATCCATCCATTCATCCATCCATCCATCCATCCATCCATCCATCCATCCATCCATCCATCCATCCATCCATCCATCCATCATCCATCCATCCAACCATCCATCCATCCATCATCCATCCAACCATCCAGTCATCCATCCATTCATCCATCCAACCATCCAGTCATCCATCCATCCAACCATCCAGTCATCCATCCATCCATCCATCCATCCATCCATCCATCCATCCATCCATCATCCATCCATCCATCCATCCATCCTTCCTTCTTCCTCTTATCCTGGGTCGAGTCATGGAGGCAGCAGATGAAGCAGGTCATTCCAGATGTTCCTCCTCCCAGCAACACTTTCCAGCTCTTCCTGGAGGATCTCGAGGTGTTCCCAGGCCAGATGAGATACATAATCCCTCCAGAGGGTTCTGGGTCTACCCCAGGGTCTCCTCCCAGGAGGACGTGTTCAGAAAACCTCCAAAGGAAGTCTCCCTGGAGGATCTGGATCAGATGTCCAAACCACCTCCACTGGTTCCTTCAGAGTTGAAGGATCAGCAGCTCTACTCTGAGCTCCCTCCAGATGTCTGATCTACTCCTCCTATCTCTAAGGCTGAGTCCAGACACCCTATGGAGGAAGCTCATTTTAGCTGCTTGTATCCATGATCTCATTCTTTGGGTCACTACCAGAGCTCATGATCACAGGTGAGGGTTGGAACCTGGATGGACTGGCGGTGCTCCTCCTGAATCTGAGGTTTAACAATGGAAATAGAAAAATTTAAATGTTAGATTACGTGGAAGTTTGTGCAGCCAACTGGAGGTCTCCACAGCTCCCAAGTGTTTCTGTTTTTAAATTAATGGTTCAACAAGTATTTAGTGGTGATATGTTTGGTTTTCCCTCTGGTAGAACAAGACTCTTCCATTGGAGAACACGACAGACTGTCTGAGCACCATGGCCAGTGTCTGTAAGGTCATGCTGGAGACACCGTGAGTTCCTTCTACACACTCACACAAACACATGATGAAGCTGGATCTCACAGGCTGTACGAGTTGTTGAAGGTTTTTCAAAATGCAGCGCTCAAATATCTGCAGCACCACTTTAATTCCTGTCCCTGAGAGCTGTGTTGCAGCTTTATAATTCTGTTATCCAGCTGGCATTGTGCATTTACCCAAAAACATGCCAAGTCCTTGAAAGTCTGTCAGATGCTTCACATTTATTCACTCACTATTCGTGCACAGTCGCATAATAAAGTACCATCGCTCTTATCTTTTCTAATCTTCTTCACACTGTCCACTCAGATCTTTCTGGTTTTACTGTTCATATTTGATCTGGTTTCTGTCCATGTTCAGTGAATACTCGAGTCGTTTCAGCAGCGATGACACGCTCTTGTTCTGTATGAGGGTCATGGTTGGAGTCATCATTCTTTACGACCACGTCCACCCCAACGGCGCCTTCAACAAGTCCTCCAAGATAGACGTAAGAATCACACGTTTATGTTTACACTTTATCATAAAACCTGATCCAAAAGTTCTGTGTCTGTAAAAAGCAGAAACCCTGCCTGATTAGGATTTAGCCGCTACCCACTTCAAAGTACAGCAGGTCCTCCACCTACAGCGTTTCATCGTTGCATCAGAACACATGGAACTAGTTGATGAGCAGAGCGGATGAATACGCCGTCATGTAAAGGCAGGACTGTGGGTGTGTTCTGTGATGCAGCTCTGCTCTTTTGTCTTCAGATGAAAGGCTGCATAAAAGTCCTGAAGGACCAGCCAGCAGACAACGTAGAAGGCCTCCTGAATGCACTCAAGTAGGTTCATTCATTCAGCTGTGGAGCATTTCTGACAGTAGAAGACTTCTCATCCATGCTACTGAAAACCACCTTTTCTGTCTCTGTTCTGCCCAATAAAATATGTATGTTTTCTGTGGATGTTGTAGTTTCTCTTCATCTTTAGACTGTCTGTCTGTTTTATGTGGGGTTTTTTGTTCTTAAACTCCCATTAACATCCACTTTGGCTTCTATTTCCTCCTCAGATTCACCACAAAACACCTGAATGACGAATCCACTCCGAAGAACATCCGGACGATGCTCCAGTAATATTTGTTCTCTTTTATATAAATATATATAAATAGATATGAAGAGGATCACTGTCCTGACCTCAAAGAAGATGTATATGTTTACATTATTTAAAAAGACTCGATGTTAATACTTGTGTGTATTTGCATAGTCATTCCCTCCAAGTTATTGAAACCTGCAGAATACGTACTCCTAAAATCTGAAAGCATCACATGAATTGCCTCTACTGTTAAAGCTGTCGAAGCACAAACCGTGGACACCTATCAGCCTTACACACACACACACACACATATATATATATATATATATATATATATATATATATATATATATGTAGAACTGAGCTCTGCAAGCAGCAGATGGAAATAAATGAACAAGGCAGCATTAAAATGTCCTTCAATGAATCTTTTCAATCTTTTAGTTGACAATGGAATCAGTTTACTGTCTTTAATAAAGTTCTTCTTGGTTTGTTTTTTAAATTCTGGCGTAGATTATCACGTACATCACGGGGACAGATTGTAAAGGTGAACTGCAGTGATCGTCCTGCAGAGATGAGATTTAATGACAGCAGAGAATCAGTCAGTGTTGCATCAATCTGAAGATTTCTGTTGCAGTGAAGGGCAAAGTGTTGAAAGCAGATAAGGGATGGATTGATGTTTCTAAGAGCGTTTGGGTGTTTTCTCTTTTCCAGCTGCTTCTCATATCCAGAACGTTGAATGCTGCCACTTTGGTGTCACAGAGAAACGCACAAGGAATCCTTATGAACACTTAGAAGCTCCCCAAAGAACTCATCTCTGAGTATAAAAGTACATTTTTAGATGTTTTTTACCCATAAAAATACTCCCATCTGAGCCAAACTACGATTCTGAAGGAAAATAATGATGAAGCCTGTGATGTGTCTTCTAGCACACAGAAAAGCAACAGATGGACTTAAATGTTACCAAACTGGATGTTTTAAAGAGCTGCAGAAGAAGGTCTCAGGGGTGGAGGTGGCCTAAGTTTACCCAGGAGACTGAGTTTTGTTTTTCATTTAGTTTTATTGTATTTCATGAACCAGTCTGAACTGGTCTGAACCGGTCGGAGCTTTCAGTCGTAGCCCGAAGTAGTTTAAATACATCCACTGGACTTTAAGAAAGTTCCTTGAAGACGTGTCACCTCTCAAAACCCTCACCCTCAGGTCCTTTCAAAACTCCCCAGAACTACTCAGCAGACTCATGCTAATGACCACCATTAGCACACGAGGGCTCAGTGACATCTGTGCATTTCAACAACCCCCCCCCGATACTCATGACCATTGTTGTAGTCAGATCAGTATTGGTTGTTGGAATAATAGCCCTGGACACACCTCACAGAGGTTTAAAAGCTGAGGCAACACCAACCACCACCAGAACTGAAGAAGCCTCTTGGATGAGAGGTGAAACGTCTTCAAGGAACTTTCTTAAAGTCCAGTGGATTGATTTAAACTACTTTGGATAACCATGACCTGGATGAATGAGAACCTACAGACATTTCAGTCGTAGGGTTTCTTCAGATTCCTGCCGCGTTTTTTGTCCATCTTTGTGGTTTAGACGCCGTCAGATCAGCAAAGCAGGTGACTTCAGACACTAAAAACCTCTTCATGTTTCTGTAGATTTGACTTCATGTTGTTGTCGTCTTTGAGGTTTCGGTCCAAACAGGCTAATTTCAGACGTCGTCTCGTCTTCGCAGCGACATTTTCACAATAAAAATCTTTAGTATCATTTTCACTCATTGTTTGCTGAAGTTTAGGCACAAAAGCTAACTTTAAATTCGGATAAACTTGATGGTTTTGTTGAAACGCGCGCTTTTCACAAGATTAATCGTGTGTTACAGGATTAATCTTGTAAGGAGGGACACCTGTAGAGAACATATTGCTGCCTAACCTACTCATGGTGTCTATTTATCTACCAGTTTTTATGTCTTTTGTGTGGAATATCGAGGCTAAAGGCTTCCTCATGCATTCAAACGTGACGCAAAGTGGCAGCAAGTTAACGAGTTGGGAGTGAGATCAGGCTCGTCTTTTTATGGTCAGCTCTTGTTTTTTTCATCATATTGTTTCTCAAACCTTGTGCTCCTGTTGAAATAAATCCACTGTGAACAGACAAATGTGTATCCAGCATGCAGAGAAGGAGACAATGAATCACTGAATCCAATCGACCCACCAAATGTTTAGCTGCATCAGAATAATTGTGCGTTTTTGCCATCTTTTGAGTGACTTTTTGAGTTTTGCTATTAAACTCTTTCTTTAAAAGAAAGACCAAAAATATCTTATGAATAAATTATGTTGTTTTTTAGTTGAAGATTTTTTAGAAAACAGTTTCCACTTTTTTAAGTATTTGGACTGACTTTTGGAGGGAAAATGTGAGCAGATTAATGTTTTCTGTGACTTTTTGATCTTGTTTGATGTGTTTGGATTCATCACAGTAAACTGACCGTTCTTCTGGATCATTTTATGGCCTGACGGTTCAGACTAATGTACAAAATCTGCCTTAAATCAAACTGTTGAAGTAGAAGGAACTGCATCCTTCCTCAGTCCTACCTTCCTCAGCCTCGTTCTGCTGAGCATCACTAATAGTCAAACTCGGTCGGACAATCTGTGAGTGTTCGCTTTAAGTTGTTTCGTTTTTACTGTCGTCTCTGAAGCCGATGGATGGGATGGAGTGTGTTAAAGGATGCAGTGAACGAGGAGAGCAGCTCCTAAGACGTTCTGTTTTCATCTTTAAATCATTTTTACCATCTAACAGTGACTGCATCACAATCATCTGCCTGATTCAATCTGAATTCCACCCCTGTGGTCTTAGAATAATAAAAATGTCTGGGATTTAGCACGACATCGCCCCAAAGACTCAACGCAAGGATCTAACCTGTGACACACACAAGCCATAAACGGAACCGTAGCCACTCCTGTCCTTCGATTAACCTCCAGTTTAATAACATTAAATTAACATGTCATCATTTCTGTTTGATTCTCTTGTATTTAGTAATATATGCATACGTGTGCGTGTGAGCCATATGTTTTATATGCAACGATTTAAAAACTGTACAGACTCGAAGCCCAGTGTACGCATGATAACGATGTTTCATATCCGACTGAAGTGGTTTTTAAAAACCTCCTGGTCTGTCATGATTGATGTACACCAAGCTTCATCTTTGCCCGAGAATATGCTACTGTGTGTTGAATGCAAGAAGTTGTTTTTTTTAGAGGCGAATCCAGTTTTTTTTTTTGTTGTTGTTGTCTTAAACTGACAGTTGGTGTTGGATTTCAAACTCACTGTTGATATAAATCTGCTTTGCTTTGTTCTTGCATACTGAATGGGATGTGTGGATTGGATATTAAAAGTGGTACATTTCTTACACACATTTTTGGCATTCTTATTTACAGCAGTTCAGGCAGTTTTATCCTGGACACCCAACTGTCATACTGATAATTCAAAACACAATCTGTAAAAACAAAAGCAAACAAGCACCATTATTCAGCAAAGCAGTAAAGATATTTTAGCTGCATTCCATCTATAAACAAGACGACATGGTCATCAATATCCCCCGCCACATGTGATGTCTATGAGTCTATATCCAAGATAGTGATCAAGGGCCATAACTCTGTTAAATATTATCGCACAGGTCTCATTTTCGAACTTAATCAAGGTGTCCATGGTGTGAAGCTACACACTAAATTTCGTAATCCTAGCTGTAATAGTTTCCGAGAAAAGCTGTCCCCTTCATCTCGGACGGACGGAGGCCTTATCCCCCTTTTCCACTTCGTGGAGGCGGGGGATAAAAAAAACAAGTCTGAGTGAGTTTACAGCTTCAGTAAAAAGCAACCGGACCTTAAAGGAGAAGTCTGGATTGTTTTCCCCTAAGCTTTTGGGGAAAACAAGGCTAACACCACAGCTCATGTAGGAAACACTGTATTAAAAGTAAAAAAAAAATTATTCTTCATAAAATAGCTGGGGATGTTCACACACAGGTTGCAGTTCTGTGGTCCTCCATGTGGGGGCGTTAGACTTCTTCACTTGTTTGTGTACCGTAGAAGCAGTCCAGGGCTGGAAGTCAAACAGTGGAGAACCTGGAAGCAGCATTAAGAGTCTTTTCACAAATAGTTTACAAATTTAGTCAATATTTGAAGAATCTTTGAAGCTTCACAGCAGCAGAGAAAATACTAACATAAGTCAACATGTTGATTCTCCAGAGCATATTCTGTCTTTCACTTCTTCTTTTGTGTCCACTGTTTGAATCCTAAGTCATTACAGCAAAGTTTTACTCTCCAGAATATATTTCCTAACCGTTTTATTTCCAAGTAAAGAGATCATTTACGTCATAAACTTTCCCCTAATTGCAATCAAACTCTTTAAAATCCCTTCCTCTGGATTTAGCTCGGTGTTTTAATCTTGCAGTCAGTCTTGTATCATATTGAAGTACAAAATACTGGGGGTTGAGGGGGAGTTGCTTCCCCAAGAGAAGGAATTCAAGAATCTCAGGATCTTCTATCAAACCGTCGTGGTGAAGATGGAGCTGAGCAACAAGGAGAGAAAAAAGATGGATGGATGGAAGGAAATATTGTGCCTGTGTGTGGTAGAGCTTCTCTTTTAGAGTTTGCGTAAATCTTTACTTCCCTCTAAACAGACCTCGGGATTTACAGTTCTACAATTCTGTAATTTCATTTAGCAGACGCTTTTATCCAAAGCGGCGTACATCTGAGAGTAGATCCAACACATCAAGGATCTAGTCAGGAGAAAACAACCTGGATAAGACGAGATTTCTTTGGTGTGATCCTGGAATAAATGCAGAACTGACTAGAGTATCTTCATCTTGATGATTTCCAGTGTTGGGAATTAACTGAAGCACTAAACTTAAGCACAGTTTTGAGATACTTTAATATTTCCATTTTAGTTGCTATTTTTCTACATTTAGGTATAAAAAAAAATCAATAATATAGTTGGTCTTTTTATGCAAAAGTTTATTTAATAGTTTCATCTTTTTCTTGCTACTAACTTACGCAAATGTCCTGCCAATTAGAAGCAGACTGTAAATACCAGAAACAATAATGTTCCTCTATTCACGACTCAGTAAAAAGACATAAAGCATTCCTAATATTTCCCATATTTCAGATTATTGGATGACGTGCATCAAATGTTCCTAATGGTCGGGATTCAAGGCAGGAAGTTGTATAAACACCAAACCACCGGTTACTGGGTCGCCCCCATTTCCAACATTCTCTAACCGGGTCTCTGACTTCACTTTCTTGCAGAATCGGTTGTTTTTAAGCCGTAATTTGCTCTGAATGTGTTTCTTGCTGTGTGTTGCGTCACATTCAGCCCAGAGCACCGGGACAGGCGTGATTACTTACTGGGAAGGCTCCTGTGGGATCGCCGGGACGCCCTGAGCGCCTCCACGCTCAGCCGGGGCACCGGAGTCCTCACCGGCCTCGGACGGATCCCAGCGTTGAACTGGGCCAGACGGAGGAGGCTGCTGGAGGTCTGCTGGGTGAGGGGCTGGTCTGCAGGCTGAGAGGCCCACAGGGGGCGAGTTTGGGTCTGAAGAGGAGGAGAAGGAGGAGATGGTGTGTGGTGGGGTCTGCAGTTGGAGCTGAGGAACATCTGAAAGAAGAGAAAGAAGTTCTCAGAGACCCCATGGTTATCTGAACAGGGTGGCCCGGTGTCACGGTGCCTGAAGTAATATTCCCCCTTCATCAAAGTTTTCCCATTTTATTAGTTTTTAACTTTGAATCATAATCAATTTAATTTGCCTTTTTTTAACAGGAACTCATAAAAATAAAGACTCTTTCATGTCAAAGTGAAAACAGATTTCTTCAAAGTAATGTCATTAATCATCCATCCGTCCATCCATCCATCCATCCCTCATCCATCCGTCCATCCGTCCATCCCTCATCCATCCATCCGTCCGTCCATCCATCATCCATCCGTCCATCCATCCATCCATCCCTCATCCATCCATCATCCATCCGTCCATCCATCCATTCATCCATCCCTCATCCATCCGTCCATCCATCCATCCATCCATCCCTCATCCATCCGTCCATCCATCCATCCCTCATCCATCCATCCGTCCGTCCATCCATCCATCCATCCATCATCCATCCATCGTCCTTCCATCCATCATCCATCCGTCCATCCATCCGTCCATCCATCATCCATCCATCCATCCATCCATCCATCCATCCATCTTCTTCCTCTTATCTGGGGTTGGGTCATGGAGGCAGCAGATGAAGCAGGTCCTTCCAGATGTTCGTCCTCCCATCAACACTTCCCAGCTCTTCCTGAAGGATCCCGAGGTGTTCCCAGGAAGAGCTGGGATTTAGTAGTTTACCTTGTCGTTACTTCTTAGAAACCTCTTTTCACTTTGACATGAAATAATGAGGGTTTTTTTTTTGTAAATTCTTGTCATAAAAACCAAATTAACCTGAAAACCTTCCAAAGATTGTAGAAGCACTCAGGCTGCACATGAATGTACGATGATTTCACCAGAGCCTGAACACTAAACGCCTCGGTGTCCCCTCTTTCACCCTCTCCTCCACCTTCTACACCATCCTCAGCATAATTTGCCCTCCCTCTCCTCATTAACATGCGTTTCTGTGTAAACGCTGCTCCATAATGCATGACGCCTGCTGGTTTTGGTCTCCAGAGACGACGAGGCGTTCATCATCTGCCTTATATTCAGACATCAGGTCACAGCCACAGCGGGGGAACGGCGGTGATGAATGGAGTTTGGTTTACCAGAGATTTGGCTTTGCGGAGTTTGTAGTTGGCCTCAGACAGTGTTTTTCTCTCCACGTCATCTGGCTTCGCTCTGCTTTTCGTCTGCCTGTAGAGAGACAAGCAGGTGGAAGAACATCTCAGTCCATCTGCATTTAGTTCAGTCAGTTCCAGTCTAAAGTGAATATCTGTGAGCAAACAGCAGCGTCTTCATCTGTCAGATTTAAACAGCAACATGTGGCTGCTGATGTGCAAAAAGCTAATAAAAGCATTTAACAGTGACACACCAGCATGTGTAGCATTGCTGCCATTGGCCCAAATGACAGGAATGCTAACCGAGTTTGTTTCTGAAAATCAGACTATCACTACATTTAGAAATTTTAGAGCCTTTTAACCACCTAGTTCACATATGAGGACATCTTTCTTTTTCAAAAAGAGCGTATTGTTCAGAAAAATAAAAATATCAGTAATAATACTGATAATAAAAATAGCAACAATAATATTATAAATATCTTAAAATATAATACAAATATAATAAATATAAAAATCTGATATTAGATATTATCTGGTTATTTCTACCTTTTATCCCAAATAACTAGAAAAAATCTCAAATGCAGCCAAAGCTTGAGTCTCAGGAGATTAATTATTAAAAAGTACTCAGTCTATCATTTATTAATTCATTTTAAAAATAATTAATGTATTTTGTTCTATATCAATTTAATTTAGTTTAATTTAATTTTACTTTAATTAAGTTTGTTGTAGTTTTAAAAAATGCTGAATGTATCATTCTGTTTTTCTGAATTTTGACTTCTATTTTGTTCTGTATCAGTTTTATTTAATTTTATTTTAATTAATTTTGTTTTAATTTTAAAAAGTACTCAATGTATCATTTATTAATCAATTTTAAAAAATAATCTATTCTGTTTTTATGAAATTTGGCTTCAATTTTGTCCTATATTAACTTAATTCAATTTTATTTTATTTTATTTTATTTTATACATCTCCTCAGTTCCTCATGTCCTGTTTTTTATGACTGTTTATTATATATTGCTTGTATTATTTTATTGCATTTTTAACGCTTTTATCTGTGTTATATTTCACTTGTATGAAAAGTGCTGCACAATTCAAATGTGGCTGATTATTGGCGACACAACAAAGTAACAATACTCTGAAAATATGAAAATATCTACTTCAGTATACACCCCCTGTCAAAAGTCTTGGGACGCTTTCTCATTCATTTCAATGAGAAAGCGTCCTAAACCTTTTGACAGGGGGTATAACTACATCAGTATTAGCAGCAGAATGAGCTGAATTAAAGAATCAAACTGTGTTAAAATGACTGATTTCTACAAACTCTTTGCCTGCTGACGCTTTAAATCAGCTTTGAATGATGGCTGTACAAACTAAAAAAGCTGGATTTTATTTTCTATCAGCAACCAGAAACTCTTTAATGTAAAATCTGAACAAATAAAAGTGTGCAGATGTTTTGTGAGCGTGTAGAATGATGTTTTTTAAAGCTTTCCATCTGGATCACTCATCAGATTCACCTCTTTTCTACTTCTTTACCCCTAAATATCCACTCTGTTTTCAGCTAGATCAGGACGTTTTGGTCACAGCTGATGCCAAACGACGCATCAGGAGCTAAATTTATGCCCAACAGTGCTCAGCTGATCCTCGTTCTCTTCAGTCTTACGTTCTCAGCGCCTCCATGGGCTCCAGGTTGTCCAGGTAGTTGAATCGGATCGTGTCTTTGGGTCGTCTGTCAGAGTCTCTCCACGGTGGAAGCTGCTTCTCCTTCTTTAATCCTGACCTGGAGCTCCTTCCAGGCCTCTGATTGGTGGATTCCGGAGGCTCCTGACTGCTGAAGAACTCCTCTGGTGACTCTTCAGGTTTAATGCTGACGGCTGTAGCATATGGAAGCACAAACTGCTGCTGGAGACAGATGTTTAGTTTGGTTATTGTCTTTATTAGTCATGAGGAGTGTCTGATGTTTGATCCTGGATGTGATCTCCTGACCTGCAGTGAAGTGATCCGTATCTCCTGGACCTTCTGGATGTAGAGTCTCTTCCAGACTCCCTGCTCAAAGGGAGTCGGGGTGAAGCCGATGCTCCAGCCGAGCTTCAGACATTTTGGCCTCCAGAGCTGGTCCAGATCCACCAAGCTCTTCCAGATCCAGCTCACCTGCAGCACAAACATGAGGACAGCTTCACCAAAAAGATAAATTTATATTTATAGAGGGCTTTCAGTCAGAGTGCTGTATGTAGAGATAAAAACAATAAAAACAGTAAAAACATCAGAAATCCACAAACATCCTGAAACAACAAGATGGAAAACTGAAAAACAACCAGTTTCTCATCTCAAACCAGCAGCTGTGTCTTAAATCCATCAGTGGAAAATTCCTGTCTGATTTCAACAGTCAAACCAGGGGTGTCCAACATGAGGCCCGTGGTCCAAAAGTGGTCCTCCAGAGGGTCCAATCCGGCCCTCAAAGTGTAAAAATTACAGAGAAGACATTAACTGCAGATTGTAAATTAGTAAAACTATAAATTTAAAATTATTTCTACACCATGACAAGTTGTTTGGATCAGAAAGTAAAATAGTAGATTGCTTACTGTCGTTTTGTGTCTCATTTTTGTGATATTTTGTTGTTTTTGTCG